>NC_136877.1:27830590-28574176 GCF_949152265.1 Phoxinus phoxinus
TCAATGCAATGTAGGACTTAACACCTTAAGAGTTTTCAGAAAGAAACACACATACACAGGGGTTGGTTTTTCATTTAGGGGAAAGCTCCACTGGTGGTGTCAGTGACCTCTACTGAAACCCCAGCAGGGCTCTGACATGCAAAGGAAATGAGTGTGTGTCTGTGTCTATCTTCTAAGCACCTTGGTAACTCTTGATCTCTCATGTATGGAACTCCGGCAATGGGCTCCTAAGAAGTCAACTCGGAGGACAAAAGGAAGCAGAGGCATTGAAACTCCAGTCTCTCGCTCTGTCTCGCACACACATACCACCACCACCACTGTTGGGTTACACTCATTTAAAGAAACCTTAATGAGACATTTTAATGACCATGTAAGTTTCAAGTGTCAGTCACTGAGGTTAGTGACTGGCACGTGCACCTGTTAAAATGTTCATAGTGCGATTTCAAAAACATGCTGTGCGACGTGAAAAAATTATATTAACAACTCTGAAGTTTAAAACCTAAAAACAAAACAAATTATTCAGATTGTATACATGTTGAAAAACAATTAAGAATAACATTAAAAAGAAAATCATTTTTGTACTTTTATATTTCATAAGTATATATACTGTAAAAAACCACAGCACAACTGTTTTCAGCATAATAATAATAAAAGCAAATCAGCATATTAGAATGATTTCTGAAGATCACGTGACACTGAAGACTGGAGTAATGACACAGCACAGGAAAAAAATAACTTGAAATAAAACAAAAAAAACTTATTTTAAATTGCAACAATATTTCTCTGTTTCACTACTTTTGTTTAAATAAATGCAGCCTTACTAATAAGCACAAGACTTCTTGCAAAAAGTCTGGCCCTAAAATTTGGAATCGGAATTTAAGAAAAGAAATCAAGTGATGTAATCTCGGTTTAATATATTGTGTAAATTAAATATATAATTTGTGATTCATAAAACAGCAATGCTGAATATACAGCTCCTAAAGTTCCTTTAACCCCCAAAAAGTTATCTGACTGGCCCTGAAAAAAAAAGTATTCAACTCAAATAATTAAAGTAACACCACCACAATGCAAACATCTGATGTAGACGTGCCCACATTTACTTTAATGTATTTGCACACCAAAAGCTTTTAAATCAACCAAGTGAGTTCTAGTGAGGATTGAACCGTCCTCTTTACATGTTATGTAAACACTGTACATGTGTGTTCAGTGGTTAGAGAAGGACACCACTTCAAAATTAAAATTAAAATAGCCATACATTACAATTAACTAACCATCTACTCAAAATCTGGCATGAATGCAAATAAGACCACAGGCCATAATTCAGATCTTACTGGACAACTGAGAACATTTGGATGTAGAATTTTACTGGAGCTATATCATTACCTAAATGTAATATAAAGTAAATCAAAAGCTCAAAGGCATCACTGTGGCACTTCGCCTTTGGAAACAAACTGAGTGGTTGACCTTTCCAAAATGGTTACTGTCACCTTTTTAATACAGCACAGCGACTTTTGACCTTATACTGTACGACATTTAGAGACATAATTGGCCGTGACTCCCACTAACTATGAGCAGGACAAAATAACCACTTGAAACATTCTATTCACTTTAAAGGTCTACAAATATTAAGCGAATGATGCGTGTATGCTAGCTACTTCCTGATGTGATAAAAAAAAAAAAACATGTTGGTACATATTTAACCCTCTGGTGTCCTTCGTTTCAGAGTCACACTTAGGACCTTCGGGACCAAATGGTCCGGGAGGGTGGGAATAATATTTATTAAAAAAAATGTAAAAATTTTTTTTTTTACTTGTTTTTTATAATATTTTTTCTTTTCTTTTTTGGTGTTTTGAGAGAATTTTATGATTTGTAATTAATATTTATGCAATAATTATGACCCATTTTTTCCCATTGAATATAATATAAAAAAAATATTTATATGTAATTTTTTTTTTTTTTTTTTTTAAGCTGTATTTCATTTTAGAGTCAAGCCTTGGCTTCATGAAAACAATTTTTTAAATTATATTGGTGCCATCTGGTGGATACACTGAGCATTTTTATCACGCAATAGCACATTTTTACCACTAGATGGATTTACAGCTTTCTGTAGAAAGGCTTGCGAATTCTAGTGATTTTTGCACAAATTTGCCAATTTTTTTTCAGGTTGTTGATTTTAAAATATAATAACAGATTCTCAAAGACTATTTTTTGTCTTTTTTGTTTGTTTGTTTGGTTGGTTTAATATTTATGCAATAATTATGACCCATTTTTCCCCATTGAATATAATATACATTTTTTATATATATGTAATTATTTTTTTATTTTTATTAAAGCTGTATTTCATTTTAGAGTCAAGCCTAGGCCTCATGAAAAAATTTTTTTTAATTATATTGGTGCCATCTGGTGGATACACTGAGCATTTTTATCACGCAATAGCACATTTTTACCACTAGATAGATTTACAGATTTCTGTAGAAAGGCTTGCAAATTCTAGTGATTTTTGCACATATTTGCCAATTTTTTTTCAGGTTATTGATTTTAAAATATAATAACAGATTCTCAAAGACTATTTTTGTCTTTTTTTGTTAGTTTGGTTGGTTTAAATGGTAATTTGAAGTGCCAGTTTTACTTTATAATACAGTCAAATTAGCTTTCATTTGTGTGTGTGTGTGTGTGTGTGTGTCTGTTTTGCACTCTTGATGTTTTAGAGATTCGTCCCTTCACTGTTGAGTCCTTTTTTTCTGCATCCTGGCTGATTTGTAGATTGTATGCACAAAAAAACTCTTGTGTTTTCATATTTTTTACAATTTCCCATTCATTTCCTATGGGGGTCATTTTTGACCAAAGAGCAGAAGTGTGATGACCACTTAGCATGCTTGGATCATGACTTCAATATTTTTTGTGTGTTCACATACCTAATACCATAAAAGTCACCTAGTTTCGTAACATTCCGAAGAAGCTGTGATTTTTAAAAATTCAAAATAGATTTATGTAATCTGAATTTATTAGTGTGTATGTGTATAAAAGTGTGTTTGTGTGTGTGTGTGTGTGTGTGGATGTGTCTGTTTTGCACTCTTGATGTTTTATAGATTCACCCCTTCACTGTTGTGTGCTTTTTTTCTGGATCGTGGCTGATTTGTAGATTGTACGCGCAAAAAAACTCTGTATTTTCACATTTTTGCCAATTTCCCATTCATTTCCTATGGGGGACCATTTGGACCCGAAGGTCTTGAGTGTGACTATTTTTTTTACAACCACTTAGACAATTCAAATCCTGTCGCCAATTTTTTTGGGTGTTCATATACCAAGTACCAACAAAGTTACCAAATTTCGGACCATTCCGATGAAGCTATGATTTTTGAAAAATGTTTATTCAAAAGCTTCGGGACCATTTGGTCCGAAGAACCCCAGATGGTTTCAATGTACAAAAAAATGTAAACAAAATGTCTGTATTCTTTTTTTTAACAAATTTCACTTACACTACAAGCAACACTAGGACAGTGCAACTAAAATGAAACTAATTTGCAATTTATGTGGAGGTGAATTATGCTTATTTAAAAAAAGAAGCTATAGCCTATTTATGCGGCATGTGGATGAGCCATCAAGTAATTATAAAAGAACTGAGAATACAGGTAAAATAATAATTTATCAACAATTCTGTGACATTTATGGTAAAAAGCAGCAGCTGTGGTTGCCAACAGTTTCGATTTTACAGATCTAACTTAAATTTACAGTAAAAAAGTATTTAATTAACTGATTTAATGTTAATTTGCCAACCCATTGAAGTACTAATATCTGTTTTGTACCTTTGTAATACACTGACAACCACCAAAAGCAGGTGTTGATGAGAAAGTCACATGATGAATCAAAGCTCTTCACAAGCTAAGAAGGTGCACGGTGTCACTCACACAAACACGGTAACACACAACACTAAAGTAATGCAATAAACATTAATTAACAACATTAGATGTAACAAAACCCTAATGTAAATAACTGATTAGACAAAAATAAGAAACATATCTCAATGAAAATACATCAAATGTGAGGTGTCACGCAGTAAATTTGGGGAATGCCAATTTAGGGTTTTATAATGTAAATTACACAATTACATTATTTTTCACTTCCAAAACCTGTACAATTACACAAATTTTACTGTATTTTACTGTAAAATTACAATAAATGTACAATTGTCTTTTACCATTAAAAAATCGTGACCATTTTTATACAGTGTAAGTTGAGGCTTAATTCTATATATATCCATTTGGATAATACATAAAGATCATATTTATAAAATAAACATTTCAAAGAGGCTATATATTTAAAGAAGACATTCGTCAAAATAAACAAGCTTGAACAAATAGGTCTGACATTTCTTGAATGTGGATAATTTTTTGCACCTTGTTAAAACAACAAGTTGTTATTGTACTATTAACAAGCTAATCTGATAATATTATGGTCATATTTATAATTTGCTGATACAGCTGTAACAGTGAGGGAACGAAAGTGAAATTAGAGAACGGTATTTTTTTTTTAAAGTGAGGGAAAGAGTAATGCAGTAAAGATATATATATATATATATATATATATATATAATATATATACAATAACAAAAATACTAAAAATACTACCTGCATCATCTCTGCAGACACATCATTTTGGTTCCTCTTTGCTATCCTGTGACAGACAGACACATTCACAAAAAACAACAACAGTGAGACACATTAATGCAAAATACAAAAATGTAAGCTTCAAATGCAATCACACCATCTGAAAGTACAGCATTCAAGTGTACAGAGTGTAATTTTTAGTCCGACATGCAATGATCTATTCATTTGAACTGTCGAGCTCCATTTTATCATCAACTCAAGCTGGAAAATAGGAAGGGTCACATGTTTTCCACAGAATAACCTTGACATATTCTCCTAACATGCTCACATACACACACACACACGTTCAGAGAGAGTCAATATCAGAGAGGGCAGAGACAACGTGTCGGCTCCATTATAGTATAGGTCAGGGCAGAGGGGGTTATATTACATCCTTCGTGGACCTGCCCTGCCTCTCTCTGGTGTGCTGGCAAAGCCAAGCACAACACAGCCAAACAAAACTGGCTCATTGTTTAGACTGTTTCTTGGTTACAACGATTTAATTAGACACTTTAGAGAGTTAAACTTTGACACAGCCATCCAAAAGTACATGCTTTAGACTACAAATTTAGAAACACATTGTTATACTGGACATACAATCAGAATACCTTCATAAAAAGCATCCTTGAGGAATTAATGGTACAGCGAGGCAGGAGGAAAAGCTGCAGAAGATCCTGCCAATGCTCAGGTGTCAGTAGAACAGACATCTAATACGGTTCATATTATGTATTTCTAAATTTCAGTACACTTGACAAGTTCAATCAAAGTCATACTCAAAGAATGGCAGGCTTTGAATGTAAACACCTGAGCAAATGCACTGGCTATGTCCCCCCCCCCCCCCACTCTCAATCATCTGCCATGTGGTAGTACAGCAGCGAAAAACCCTGACTGCATCCATTCATCACAAATGGCATACATATGACAGCATTCATTAAAACATTCATGACGTTTTGACTGCCATGAAATGCATTTACTAAAGCCTCTCCCGTATGAAGGTAAATAAATCCTATTGCATTCTTCATGGTGGCGAATAAAGTGTGCGTGAGGATATGAATGATCGAGGTAGAACATCTAGTTCGATTTCTTTGTAGCGGTGAGGAACGTTTCATTTTAACACACAAACCTGGGCACTTTCCAAAACATGGGCATGAGGAAAGTGTCAATGCGAAAGGCTTGAGACATTCAGACTGCAAAAAGACACAAGATTCCAGTTCATTTTACCTCAAAAGTGACAAAACATGGGGAAAAGGCGAGCGGGGAAGATGGGTGGGGGGTTTGGGGAAATGGAGGGGTGGGTGGAGAATCGGTGTTCTCTTGCAGCTGCCATTTTCTTGGCTCTGAGTGGCTGGTTAGAGGGCGGGGGCAGGAGCAGCCACACAGAGGACGCCATAACAACCCCCACCACCCCCGCCTTTCCCTACAAACCACCTCTAGAACCGCTGTTCCAGGGTCAGATTTAGCTAATCCAGTCAGAATCGCACCTGACAGGACACTTGACTATCACAGACTCTAGATCTGTTGAGTAAACTGCATGATGGCAAAAGCAGCAGTAGCAGTGCAGGCACCCACCCACAGCACAGGAACAACAACAGCGGCACTTCCTGCGCTTTCACCGAGCAAACTATGCCTACAGCCATTCATAATGAAAGGAAAACCACTGCGTACAAACAACATTCACACCAGCATTTCACAAATATTTTGAAAATGCAATATTCCTGTGACCAAATTTTTCACCAGTCATCAGGTTTTGTGTATCTAGCTCCCAAAAGGCACAATCATCATATTATACCAGAGACATTGACTCAGCATAATACAAGAAAGTAGGGACAATGATGCAGTTTTAAGATTCAGTATATTTCACCTTAAGTGTAAGAAATAAATATATATTCACAGTTAAAAACATTCATCCATGCGACATAAGTTACGAAACCCACATTAAAATGTAATATTTTATTTTTATTTAACAAACTAATTAACATCAATAGTAGAAATAACAAAAAAAAAACATAATTGATGTCGTTACACCTAGACTCTAGGGTAATATTTACATCAACTACCTTATATTTGTGGTAGTACATCAACTATACCTTTGATATGGCATTCTTGTAAAGATCATTTCAAACTATATCCCAAACTGAAATACTGTTCGACTGTTTTTATAATCAACACCAAACACACAGAAAAGCAATAAAAAACAAATACAATAGTAATATTGTTAATTCAGTTAATAAAAATACTTACAGAAACTGTGACGTCTCACAATGTGGGGGAAATTATCATTTTGTTCTGACATGTGATACAAACATGTCAATAAAATTTCACTGGGAAGGAACCCAGTTTAAAAGTTTTTTAAAAACGGAATACTTCTAAAATCGGAGAGAGAGAGAGAGAGAGAGAGAGAGAGAGAGAGAGAGAGAGAGAGAGAGAGAGAGAGAGAGAGAGAGAGAGAGAGAGAGAGAGAGAGAGAGAGAGAGAGAGAGAGAGAGAGAGAGAGAGAGAGAGAGAGAGACACTACATCAACAACATGAAGTCGGTCACATTATCCATTTGTTAACAGCAGAGTCTAGACTGGTCAAGGTGCATTATGTTTCTTCCCAAATGCCCAATCTCACTATCTCCAGACCCCTCACATGCTTCTCTTGGAAGGAGGGGTCAGCAGTGGCCAAGTGCAGGCTAATCAGGGCAGAGGGTAGTGTGACCCCCTAGTGTCTCCACTTGGCTAATCAAAGCCCTCGGTGCTGGGTGTCAGGCCCTGGGCTGCAGAGGGCAACGGGGACAAAGATAATGGGGAGGGGGGAGTTGTGTCCACTCTCTTTTGTCTCCATTCACAGACAGAGACAAGCTTCACACAGATGACATTAGGGCCGGGGTTTTTTTTCCAAGGATGACCCTGATTTCGGAACGAACATACAGACAGACAGACAGGCAGACGCACACTTACATATAACACACAAACACACACACACACACACACACCATCTGGGGCCTTCATATCCCAAAAGGGCTGAGGAGAGAAACCAGGGTTTAGCACACCTCCTCTTTTCTCCCTCCCTCCCTCCTTCCTTCCTTCCATCTTCTCTTCTTCATTACTCGGGGTCTGTTTAAACAGACAGCCAGGACAGACATGGCAAACATACTGAAAAGCTTTTCAAAATCCTCATGCAAATCACAAGCCAATCTGTACAGAGAGACAGAGGCATTTTGGGTTTGGGTGGAAATAATTAACTCTCTTTTCTATGCCATTTCCACCAGACACAGATGAGTCTGCGAGGCCTGTGCTGTGGAGGGTACTGTCCAAGTCTTCTATGCTAAAAATAGTTTTATTAACTTACCATATCGCATGGAGGAAGATTATCATTATTTTTTTCTTGTGGAACAGCAGAGCTGAATTACTTAGACATACGTCAAATACGTTTTTAAACACCTTAAACAAAATCTAACACGGCTAAATGTTGGCAGAATTTCTCACAATACTTTTTCATGATTAAATAAATAAATTCACCTTTTTGCTCTGATGACACAAAAATGCAAACAGTCTCTGAACTAATGTACCAAACAAAACAAAAATAAGTTCTGATATAAAAACCTAGAATTATTACAGATGTGGTTAATTAAACCATTTTGTTCTTGTTCATGTTGTTTCTTTGTAAACACACTGAAAAAACAACAACAACAACGTTGATGCTTTAAAGCAATAATAGTAATTTTAATAAAAATGTCTGTGTTCTCTAAACTTGAATCAGTGTAAAATGGGCATTATTGATGCTACAATGTCTATTCTATTGAATAGTGTCCATTTAGGCAAGATACATTTAATATAACAATACAACATAACGTAATTAATGCATAAAATAAAACATATGCAAAACATAAAACAAATTGAGCTTAAATATTTTGCTCTTGCTTGTACTATCAAACCATAAAAAAATTAAACACACTGTGTCACAACAAAGAATATGATCATTTGCATGACTTCTTACACTGAAGTTGACAGTGAAGTACATTTGATTGAAAGTTGCTGCCATTTTTTAAAAACATGTCAAAAGTCTGTCAAGTCAATTACATTACCTCTTTTGAAGTATAAAAACATTACTGAGTTTGATGGACATCCACACAGCTGGAAGGCCAAAGACAGCATGTTTTCTCTTACTACATATTTGCCTGAAGCACCCAGTTAATGAAAGTCTGCGGCAGCATCTTTATTAAAACGGCATGAGCGAGAGGGAAAACGGCTAGAGAACAGGAAGAGAAGAAATGCACAAAAAATAGAAAAACAATCTTTTCTGTGCGCTAACTGACATAAGATTTTAAAAGGAATCTCATGTTGAATTAGGTAATTGTATTTGACATTAAGTTGCACATTTCAGAGTCTATACGCACGTCGCAATAAATAAAAAACAGCCTTTCATTCATGCTTTCTAATATGCGCCCATAAAAAGAAGGATTGTGATTGGCTACAGAGGATTGCTTCATTTCAAGGGCGGTGTCAAACCTTCCTCTCTTCCTGAGTTTAAGAAACTTATATCACAACATTATACAATCACTGGCATTACATAAAGCACAAATGCCAAAATATTAAGCGTTACATGACATATTCCTTATGTGTTGTTGCTTACTGGCCTGAAACAATAAAGAAAGAAAGGTCACTATATTAAAATTAATAACAATCTGTGTCTTACCAGACATTTTTGCAACAAAAGTAAACAAAACATTGTCACACACATTCTGGACTTTTATTGTTGTTGTTATTGTTTAATTCATCACATTTAATAAATCACTCAACCCATTATTCACTGTGATGCTTATAGGGATAATTTAAGTGTTCATTTTAACGTTCAATATTATAGTAATGTAGTACCAACTGACTCCCTTTATAGTTTACAGAAGTCGTTGAGATTTTTTTCCTTGAGCAAATTTGCCATGAACTGTACTTGATCCATATCCAAATCAATCGATACTGAATCAAATTGAAATTGAATCGCAATCTTTTGAATCAAAATCTATTCAAAACGTAAACTGTTTGTCAATACCCAGTCGTAGTGATTAACTGGTTGGACAAATGTAGATAAACAAGTGATAAACGGCCATTTTAAAAGATACTGCATCATCAGCATTATCTGAAAGTTTTAGCTGAGGTTTTGTTCTTTTAGTTTTCATATAAATTGTACGTTTATTTTTTTTGCCATGGAATGTTCCCTTGTAGCTTGTAAAGTAATGCCACAGTAAAAAACAAACAAAAAACATTTAATGCATATTTATTAACTCATTAAACAAGTCTGACAATTTCAGTATATAATTAAAAATATATACACACTTTATTTAACGTCATCAGAATCACCTAAAAAGTCTGTCAGAAATCATGTTGAAGTAAAGAAGATGCGGAGGACATTGATGCATGCTTGGGACAGCTTGTTAAAGATTTATCAGCAAATGACTACATTTCGGTGGCATTGTGTGGAAAAAATAATAATTGTGCAAATTATTTTGTGAGACATGCAGTGCTCTCGGCAAAATTACACACCTATGAAACATTGTGTTCCGGTTTTTGAAAACTCATTAAACGTAACAGTGGCATTGATCATAAATTTATCGTCTTGTTTTTTTGTAATTTCAGTTAAGAACAGAACACATCTTTACAGCATTACTGATTTAGTCTTCTAATATAATCTTTCAATAACCAATCAAAACTTTCTCCTCATCATGTAGGATTTTAATGAAGCTCAATTTCAACCACTTCCTGTTACAAAATTCAGAGTAATAAATACAGACTTCCAGCTTGATGCAGAGAACATCTAAACGCATTACATTTCATTTTAAAAATACTGGCAGCTAAGATAAAATGCGTGTGTTCTTTTCCTGATGCTGACAATCCAAAACTTCATGGAGCTTCAGTCCTCAAACAGGTTGTTTTTCATGAACTTTCTGCAGCAATAGACCAATTATGAGCACACAAATGCACAGAAATTACAATACTGTTACAATAATGAGAATTTGGGGGCATATTTGCTTAATTTTTATGAAAATGTCAATGCAATCAATGCAAGCCCGTTTTTAATGTTTTGCAAATAGTTCATTTTGTTTATGCAAAATGTAATTTATTCTCTTTTTTTTACCATAAACATGTTTTTGTGAGATTCACCTATGGATAGTTGACGTCTATGTGCTTGTCAACATCAAGATATTAGGTTCAAATTTATATTGCATGTGTAAGGGAAAAAGGACATCTTAAATCATATACAGTTCATCTTTTCTTTTTCACTTTTTCTTAGGTCTGTCACCATTTTTAAACACCTCTTTGCCTTCACAAGTTAATTTCAAATGGTCCTGCAGTCTGACAAAGGAATATTTATATAGTATAAAAGTATAAATATTGAATTGTAGTCTCTCAATTAATACGAGGTCAAAAGCAGCATATGAAATAGATTAGGTAAAATTCTTATTTACATTTTTTTAAATGGAGTAAATAATTTCACATAGTAGGAAATTTCAACTCACTAAATTATTTTCTTAACTACCTTAATTCACCAGCACAAAGTATCTTAGCTAAAAAAACAAAAAAAAATACGGTCATCATCTAGGGTCATTGTCAAGGGTGAGTCCAGATAGGACTTACATTTGTTTGGCAAACCCAGGTGCCACCCCAATATTTAAATTTGTCATTGGCTATCCCCAAATTGAGAGATGGAACCAACAATAAAATCTGATATAATGTACTTGGTTTGAATCACAGCAGTTCTATATCGGCAGTTTTGGTTATTTAATGGTTGATAAAAATATTATGCCTAAAATGATTATTGTTATCATCATCATTAATATTGCGAGGGAGGTTGGGTTATGCTTCATGCCACCTTGAGAGTGTGTCCCTCATGGGCCACCCTAGTTTAAAAAACAACGGGACAGAGAGCAAGATGATATTTCATTAAAATACTATTCCTTTAGGAATGAGGGAATAAACAAACCTTCAAAACATAATGAATCATTCAGACAGCTTAGGAATCATGCAAATAAAAAATTAAAAGAGAAACATAAATAACCATGTAAATCAAGAAAATCTTTGCAACGAGAAAAGGAAACAAAATGCATCTGAAATGTATCGTTTTTGAGTTCCACAAAACAAAATTGCAAAGATTTTAAAATTCACCCAGGGTGGACGTGCAACTCATGTTGCTCCAAAACTGTCTTTTTTTCCTTCTATGACACAAGGAAAAAGACTAGGCTATACATAATGTAATGGCCTCTACACAAACTGCTAAACGGTAACAACCATGCAGCAAATATGTTAAATGTTATATATGTCTTTCTGTCCTTTCCACGGCTGTTATATTTAAATTAACATGACTGGCAACTCTTTTTTTTATATTACTTGGGCTTCTTAAAGTTATTGTTATAAAATCAAACTTTTTCCAAGGAGATCCTAACACCAGCACAGGTCAGCAGCAGTTTATTCCCCGTGTGCCATGACACACTAGCATTAGCCAGACTCAAACTGTTGGCTTTCATTCTGCTGGCCTTGTTATAAGAGAAATGCTGTCAACTCTGAATACATTGCTGATTCACTCTCACCTGAACAACACCAGCATAACACAACACAGCATGACTAATCACCGAATATCTAACCCTCCTTCCAAAAGACATCCATGATAACATGTCCACAAAAACATATCAGTCTACTTCCCCTATTAAGTGAATATACAAAAATGACAGACAGAGAGGCAGACAGAAAGAGAGAGCGAGATAGAAAGAGGGAGAGGTCATCACTAATGAGGGAAGCAGGTGACCCCTGCAATTCAACAGTGATCCTATCAGCTTCCTCTGTGTTGAAGGGGTTAATCCCCTTTAGGCACTAATTGATAGGAGATAACATGATACTATTGCCAAGGCCCTATTTGGTGTAACCCCTGCACTTTCACACATTGAGTGTCAGTGGGAGATCAGACGTGAAATTGATATTTGGGATGTTTGCGTGCTTAAGCGCAGCTCTTTCTTATCGAAGAGTTGCAGTGTTCATTTGGTGTTTACGTCACAGACCCTTTGCTAGGATTAACCACTTGGCCTTTAATCACTGTGACCAGTTCATTTGGTTTTCAACCCATCAACACATGCTTTAGCAGACCGGCATCAAAACGAAATTTACCCCTTAACTGTTAATGAGTCTGAACGCTTTGACTGTTTGGCGAGCCTCAGCACCTGACAGAATTAAAAAGGGCTGGGAAGAGGTTAAATCTGACTATCACCTCTTGAGATCAATCAAAACAACTGGAAAAATATACAACCAGCTAAAGACAGGATAACAATAAAACAGAACAGCAATATCAAAAGACCAAATGAAGATACTCTTTAACAGCATATTGTTTGCATTTGAAGAAATATTTGACATACAGTCACAGCTATGAGGAAGCAGTAAGGTTTGTACTTATCAGTGTCAAAATTTAATCAAAAAGTGGCATTCTGGGACTCATCGCATCATTGCAAATAATGAAATGCCATTAAGTGATCAGCAGCTGTGAAAAAGGAAAAGTGAGAGAGAGAGGGAGAGATTTGATTTTTTTTTTTAACTATTCCTTTAGGGATGATGGAATGAACAAACATTCTTACTAGTCTAACTCTCCTTCAACATTTAAACCATTTAGACAGCTTAGAAAACATGCATTTAACAAAATAAAATAAAGAGTGAAACATAAATAACATCATGCAACGAGAACTTGCGAATGAGAATAACAACTTGCAATGAGAAAAGGAAGCAAATCTGAAAATGATTGTTTTTGTGTTCCACAAAAGCCTGAACAATGATATTTAATATTAAGCTTTTGACTCATAGGCTGATCGAAATATCGAAGATTTCGAAATTCAGGGTGGACAATGTGTAATATAATGCAGTAAATAGCATCAGCAACTTTGAAAAGTCTTAAATAAAAATGATAGGACACAGCACTTTAAAAAGTCATACAACGTTCACACCTATTGAGCTGTGTGTTTGGCCTTACATGCTGTAACAGAAAGCTAGCTGAGGCAGTCAAATATAAGCACTCACCAAACACGTCATGAACTAAACCCAATAAACTACCCTTAGCAATGATTGGCATTTCAGCGGTCATAGCCTTGAATCAGTTATGCTCGCTCTGGCTAGCGATTATTAAATCGAAAGTTTACTATCCAGCTCAAATTATGAATGCTCTATGAAAGTTGATGATGGCATGAAGTTCTTGGGTCAATCCTCAAGACAAATTTTCTGCAAACAAACTGTGACAAAGAATGCGCAAAACGTAATTTAGTAGATTTTTGGCATAAAAGAATTCATGTAAATACGGGAATATCTCTGAACATATAAACCCTCAATTTTTTTTCATTTCAGAAATTATATTCTTTTCAAAAGTTTATACATTAAACTTTCATTATAAATCATCAGCACACAAGCATTATAGAAATAAACGAGGCAAATGTGAATGTAAATGATCCCTTTCTATAATTTGTATTACAAATTTTATGATCATACTTAAAATTCTCTTTCTATATACATTTCTAGCTATGCCAATAATAACAGTAACACCCCTCATAAGTCTCGCATTTCAAAGCTTTTCCAGTTATGAGCAAGATTTCGGGGCCAATGGGTCACTCAAGAGGCCGAATCTTCCAGAACACTGTGTACTAAAGGACAAGGCCTCAGACTAAGCCACACATCCACCCTCCAACACACACACACACACACACACACACACTCAATTGCACCTTTGCGGCTTTTTACACTCTCTACACTCTAAACCAGTCTCGCTCAAATCACAATTGTATCGCATGAATCAATTAAATAATTTTTATCAAGCACAAATAGACACTTTTATCATTTAAAGGACTTTTTTATTGCAATAACAACAACAACAAGAATAACACTGCTTACACAAATCAATCTACAGCGACAAAACAGTTTAATTTAGTTTTTCATGAATACAAGACAACATCAATTTATCAAAACAATTCAAAATATATTGATTACATTTATTTAACATTAATACAAATACTGTATTTACATGAATTGGCAAAATTATATTTTTAACAGACACTAAACTTTTCAAAACGCATTCCTTTTTCCTAGATTTCTCTACGTCAATGAACATTTACAACAAAATGTGCACATATTTTTATTTGTGCTATTTACAACAGAAATACTAGTACATAATGAAAATCATCTTTAACGAAAACCATCAACGATAGAGATATGGATAGGGAACACAAAACACAATATTCAACGAAAATGACTAAAGAATTTTAAATACTACACAACGTAAATGGGACAATCCAAGGACTAAACTTTTAGTTAAAATATTGTTATTCCTGCTAAAGTAATGTGTGATTTAATATTTTACTATCAGTCTAATGTGCTACCTAGGGGTAAAAAAAATCTAAACATGCCTGTGTAATATACAATGAAATAAGACAAATAACATTTCACAGCGGATTAGAGCACATCATCATTTACCAGTGAAATCCTCAGAGCCTGAAGGCACAATTTTATTTGGATATTTGTAACTAACAAACAATATCACTCCCCAAAAATGCATTTAAAAAGCAGATCAAAAAATCTTTGTGTGTGGCAAAAAAAGAGATCTTTACAAATGTCATCATAGCTATGCGGAAGGTCAAAAGTAGAGTAATAAAAAGCACATTTGCTTCAATTGAAGACTAGTAAAATGTGCACCCACAGCACCGTTCATAGTGTTCCATCAAATTTACAATCTCATAAAAAAAGAAAAAAAAAAGAGAAATCGCGGTAAAATTCAGGTAAATCTATCACATTCGTTTAACAAACGAACATTGAATGACCAAAAATAGCTAAAAATTGCAGGCGATGCCTCAAGTCTGAACTGATTCACGCTGCAAATTCTGGTACTGTGGAAAGGGTATCCATCTTCCTCTGCAAAACTCCTCCCTAAAATGGAGGCAGCTGTCCTAATACATCCAATGTCTCGCTCCAGCACTTGGGTAAAGCTTTGAGAAGAGTCAGACGTTACACTGCCATCAGCACGAGGACATGAGTAAAAGGAAGAAAGCAAGTAAGCCAGGACAGCCACCAAAAAGAGAGAGGCTCTAGGCTTTGGCTGCCTGCCAGTGATCCCTTTAAAATGCCATTGTGGCTTTGATATTGAATATATGCAAGCAATGCAGGAGAGTGAGATCCTTGTTCTTTCACACACCAAATCCATAAGCTCACTCCACAAGAGCTACAGAGAGACCCGGGGGGCGCTGTTGGACACTGCAACAAAAATGGCTGCCATCTTCATTTTGTGAGATATTATTTCTCACACAAAAAAAAGGAACTCTGCAGCTTTTTAACAATCCATATGAAACCACAAAAAGTATTATTGTAAAGAGTCTCCCTGTAACCTCCACATTTAAACTCTAAGCTGTTTCTATGCCAGACTGTCTGTACAGTATTTTTTTTTTTTTTACCTGTTCATTAAATCAACCTGTCTAATCATTATGTTCAATGAAGAAATCAGTTAGAAATGTGTATGAGAAGCGAGTACTGGAAATGATTGGTGTGCCAAGCTGAAAGTGCGATTACTCAGCAACATTTCAAACGTCACATCTGACAAAGAAAAACAGAGACTCGTTTCGGTTAGCATTAGCCTCTCTGATGCACACTCATCAGCCTGTAGGCTTTCATAATCGCACCTTTGCACACATCTCTGCATTCCTGCCGTTCCACCTCTCTCTCCATGACATGCCCAAATGTGCTTCACAGAGTACTGGGTGGGAAATGCCCTTTTAAACCTACCGTCAGCACGGCAGCACAACTCCAGAACACCGGTTTCACCTTTAAGTGTAGCCGAATCCTCCTGCCTATAAAGAAAGCCCAAACACAAAGAATTCAAATTAATAAAAGTTAATATAAATAAATAAGTAAATATCTATATCTATATATATATATATTCACTTCAATTGACAGACCGGAGTCCTGACGTTATATTGAGTGTCATAATTACTCTTAGATTTCTTTACACATGTTGTCACAATTAAATTACATACATTTTTATTCCATATTTGATTTAAAAACCTCGTAATTTGTATCATGTTCAATAAACAGGAAATCATATCAGATGGCTAAAGCAATTTATATCACTGTGCAAGGATGAAACATCTGATAATACTTGAAATAGATAGTAAGAACATAATTCCATCAACAGGTTGTTGATGTGGACAACAATTTTTAATTTTCAAAAACATCAACCAAACGTTTTCCGGTCCAGTGAGCTAAACCAACATGCTCACACTTCCACACACACAGCTTGATCAGTTGAACCATGACATGGAGTACTGAGGTTGGACACAGATAGGCCTGTAAGGTGAACTGATATTCAGAAGTGTGCAGCGGTGCATTTATAATACCATCAAAACATTACAACAATGAAAGCCTCAAAATGAACACCTATGTGCTAAGCAGCTCAAATTGGCAGAAAGTATAGGCTATCTGTAAATCAGTGTGCGCTGAAGGCTACAAAAATACTTAACCAACAGATTTCTTTAAGCGTCTCATGAGCCACACCTAAATTGACCATGTGCCTCAAAATCTAATATACTCTACTTAAAAAAACACAAAATAGCAGATACCCATATCAAAAAAGCATAAACGCGAAAGCTTATTTGTAAAATTACTACGATTAAAATCAGTGCTCAATTTCATTAGTCTTTTGCCTTCATACTGCAAAATACAAAAATCATCAACTTGCATGTGTTATTTTAGCAAATTGTATTTAAGATAACAGAAGCTTTCACAGCACAGTATGTCTTCTCAGCAAAATTATTCTGTAATTCGTTGCTAAGCTTTTGTTTGAATGGAACTCTTGCTTTCTGTTAATCATAGCCTATACGAGACATAGCAAAATAAGATTCTTAAAATTCTAAATATATATTTTCATGTCTCATATAAGTATTTTTTTAATCATTACATTATACACAAACAGAACTTATAAAACCTAGATGCCATCTACTACAACAAGAAATATGAAATTTCTCACCATAACCTTGTTTGACCTTCAACAATTAGGTCTACTTATTTTATTTTTTTACTTGTAATTTATTTGTGCTTCGAAAATATAATGAATTATAATTACATTTCATATGCACCAGTGAAGGGAAGACATTTTTTTTTTTAAGTATACATTTATGTCTAATCAATTATTGTAACTGAATACAATATTATTGTTTTGTATGAATTATAGTTTTTTTTTGGATTGCACATCACCTCTGGGATAGGGCATGATACCATCAGTGAGTGCAGGGTCCCAATTTCTCTCGCTGAGACACTTACACGCACTCAAAACATGATATAAGGGAGGGAGGGACCACTATAGCAACCAATGTATATCCTTGTGCCTCCTGTGAAGCAGCCATCTTGTTTTGAATATGACTGAGTCCTATGACTGCTTTTTTATAACAATATCAAAGAGAGATGTCTCTGTCTGCTTTAAAACTATGAATGCATGAGCATGCAAAGCACATGGGCAACAGATTCATGGTGCCTTTTCAAATCTGGACCAATATGAACAATCGGTCAAAAAAGGCAGATTTAGAACAATTTAAGAAAGAAAACAGACCTATTCTAACACTCAAAAAAGGTCAGACCGGTAAATGCAAAGTTAAGTTAAGAAATGATTAATCTGAAATGTTTTGGTCTGCACGCCACAGATGAATCCTGACACATTTTGATTAACATTCATGATTCGAATCATGATAAAGACAATATAATGCCAGAATCAATTGATACCCTTTACATACAGCAAGGAAATATGGCATCACAAAAATATGATCGAAATAGGATTAAAAAAGCCTACTTAGACAACGCCTCGTTATAAACATACTCATTAAATAATAAATAAAGGGGAAAGTTTCCCCAGTGAATATTGCTCAGTATGTTCTGCAGCCATACAACAAGATATAAAATATTTTTACTATTATTTGTCGATGAAAAAAATTCAGTTTATTAAACACACGTTGACCTTTTGTGGTGGGGCATGTTGTCACATTACAGCAGCCTATATGGAGTACGTTACAAAGACCAATAAACAGCCCATTACTGACGGTTCAACAAAATTAAAGAAAAAGAAAAAAACAATTATTAAACGCATTCGAATTTAACAGCAAACACGTAACATTAACATGTTAACAAACAAAAATCTCAAACCATTGTTCTGATTAACAAATAGGCTATGGTAATTTATAGATTGTATAAATTTGCAACATTTCCAAAATGTAACAACTTGCCCCAACTTAACATTTATGAAACATGATAAAAATTCCTGAAAAAAAAAAAAAAGTCAACCTTTCAGTAAAATAATAGCAAATTTTCCATTCATAATTCTTTGTCTAAATGTATGCCAGTATTATGTACACTTCACCCAACAGCTTATATGATGATATAGAATTTAAAATCCACTAAAATTATTGTAATGACCGTTTTTAACTATGTGTTTGAAATCAACATACAAAAAAAACAAACAGTTTGTTTCATACAACTCTTGACTTTGCTCCAACTAGCCTGCTTCTTCCCTGTACTTTTGTCGAGTGGATAAAGTCAACGAGTTGCATTTTGTATTTATGCGGGGACTTATTATACGTTTTTATTTAAATAGAGAAATGTATAGCAATATTTAACTTTTGTGTAATATATTCGCTATTAGGGAATGAACCATTTTTGGACGATACCATCCAAGCGCGCAACAGAACTGTACTGACACTGACACCAGTTGCGAGCTGTGACCGCCGGAGATATCATGACTAGAAAACATGTTAGCGCCATCGTATGATTACAGACACTGAAACGCGTAAGGAGCCTTTGGCAGTTTTTTTTGTTTGGGTAGTAGTTTTGCCAAATATCTTTTATCTCTAGCCTACATACTGTCGCTAGACTAACCAGCTCTTTACCTCAAATAGCCACATTTTTTGGCAAAACAGTCTAAACACAACTCAGTCCTCCACCGGAAACTTCACACACAAAGACGGGCCTTAAATTGCGGATAAACAGTAGACGACTTTGCGCATAGCTGCATGATCTTTACCGTGCTGTATAGACTCCTGACACGCTGATATTCACACTGTTTTGGCATCTCGAGTTCATGGGGTTAATGAGAAACCGTGCTCACGTGAGCACAGGTGCGTCATCTGTCTGAAGAGATGATCGCGATAAACTCTTTCTTCATCCCGCCGAACGACATGCGGTAACATGTAATCACATTAAAATGACCACCCTGCATCCGATCAGCGGTTTACATGCGTCGTCCTGTTTGCTATGATTAAGCAACATCGCACACAGTTAAGTACTAGCTAATATATTCGTGAACAACACAATCACCATAACAACGGCAGACTGTATTAGACAAAAAGATTTGCGCCCCACCACGATCATCTTACCTGTGAATTAATGAACTGTCTGTCTGGTGAAAAACATGGAATAAAACTTTGAAATGCGCTACAATAGAAGCTAGTTGTCAAGCTACGAAATGACTACAGTGTTGGATGATTGTAAAATTCCGCTCTGTCTCCCTTTGTTTTCTAATGACTATGAGCGAGACTCTGGATAAACTCCATCACCATTTTTATCAGTTTCAGACAGACTCCAGACACTCTCTGGCCACTTACGTGTCGTGCACTGTCTGCGCAGCGCGTTCACGAGCGTCGGCGCGCCACAGACTGACAAGCACCAGACCAATGGCGTCCCGAATTTGAGCACGATATCCAATAACAACAGCCCAAAAAATGATAACCTCTGAATGACTCCCCGGATGGATGCAGAGAGAAAATAATCTTTAGGAAACGCAGTCAAAGAAATAAGATTGGAGGTGGGGATGAATCGGGTTTATCATGCAGACATCGCTAATATGGATGTAAACTCTTGAATCGGATGTGAAAAGCAAACGGCATAATATAATTTGTTAGCTATTCTGCACGCGACCGTAGCCTATGGCTTTAAATAATTTCCTGCATTACATCACAAAAGGATAACATAGACCAATATTAAAAAGAGAGTTGAGTAAAGGGTCAAATGTAACTTTCTTTATATTTCTGTTTTTTATACTATAAAAGAGTGAGTGAGTCTCAGTGAGACTCGTCACTCAAATTTGTTCAAATCTGCTCCATTTATATATTTTTTATTCTTACCAACCTCCAACTACAGGCTTCATTTGAATAATTAATTTGACATGAATAGCCTGCCTTAAAAAAAAACATGTACAAACATTATTGGTAAATATGTCTAATATACTCATGTCAGAGTAATTGATAACAAAAATATGATTCTGCCACAAGGTTCTTTAGGATTTTTTTTTTAATCATTATGAAAAATTAATTCCCACTTTATTGGAACAATTTAGTTTATTAAATGCATTGCCAATAAATAGTGACTTGCACAACATATTTTCTCACATATCTTGCAGTAATCCTTTCTTAAGTGTATGCACAATTTCAAAGAGGTTTTTATTTTCTGTTAAATGAAATGTAGTGATTTTAAATTAACGTCATGAAAATTATACAGGTAAAGTGGGCCATTTAAGCTTGAATGCACTGTGCTCAATGGGTTCACCTCGTTCACTTTAAGAGCAAACAATGCATCTTTAATTAAAGGGACACTGGTTATTAAAATCTGGTAAGATTTGCATTTCTTATAAGGTTGCTCACTGAATGCAAACAAATATTATTGTGACAGTTCTTTTTTTGTCTGTTACAGTTACAAGGAATAAAGTGCGAAGAATAGTTTTCTTGTAAGGTGTTTAAATATTGCCAGCCAACTTTGGCCGAATAAGTTAAATAAAGTGGGCCAGTATGGATTCTGCATGGACGATCTTTAACCTTCAATACTCAAATTCAGTAAATAAATTGACATTCACTGCTTATTTTATAGTGATTCTACTTTTTTAGAAATCAGAAATGAGTGTGCAGTCAGGAAATTCAAGTCAAAGATGGAAGAAAGGAAAAAGAGAGCAGAAAGGAAGACGAGGCATGAAATTCAATCTGTGGAGTGAAGAAAGGAGAGGAGCAAAATGGCACCGTTTACACCTGGTCTTAAGATATGTTTTGGTTGATCGAATCAAAAGTGGACTACACTAAGTACATGTGTAAACGGGGTCTAAAATGTTTTGAGCTTGTCCACTTTTGACCGGATTGCTTTCGTATTGTAGACGCTCATGTGGTCGAATGTGTTCGAACAGCCACAAAAGAAAGCCTAGTCCACCTACTGACCTATTGTGTGGACATTGTGGGAAGCGCGCTAGCCAGACGGGATTTAAACTTTGCCAGTTGAAGTTTGGTTTGAAGACGAAAAGCATACAAGCACAATGTTCTCTCACCATGATTTCTAGCACACACTCACAGCGTTCAGCGTGGTCATGCAGCGAGTTGGCTTTTTGGATTTGTTAAATATGCTGTTGAATATGTTTGTTTGATAATACGTGTTAATAAATTATGTGTTTTTAATTGGCAGCCTATAGCTACTTGCAAATAACACATTATGGCCCAGTTTCACAGACAGGGCATAGAATAAGCCAGGAGTAGGCTTTAGTTATCTTAGGACATTTAAGTTGCTTTAATAAATGTGCCTTAGAAAAAAAAACATTGCTGGTGTGCATCTTGAGACAAAAACATTACTGGTGTGCATCTTCAGACAAAACAACGTCATTGACATATAAAAGGAGTCCTATTATGCTTTTCCACTTGTTCAACTTTAGTTAGTGTGTAATGCTGCTGTTTGAGCATAAAACTAGATCTGCAAGATTACAAAGCTCAAAGTCCACTCCAAAGGGAGATCTTTTTGTTTAACAGAATCCATTTTCCAAGAACTACAACGAACGGCTCGTTTGGACTACAGCACATTTTTTGGGATCTTATGAAGTCACAGTGTTACTCATTCAAATAATCTCCGCCCATGGAATACGTAAAAAGGGGACGAGGCCTGGTTGAGCTGCATTAGAGGAGACAGTGTTGTCGCTATAACAAAGATACACTGTTTTTTTACACAACATTTAAAAAGACTAATTTGTTTGACCTTCCTAAGGCTGATGAACTTGGAGTTATTAAAATTATTTAAAAAACTGTTCCTGAACATTATAACACCCACGTTTATCTGTGCGTAGCACATTTTATGGAGAACAGCTTGTTTTCTGTAGCTTTTGTAAGCTCCTTGCCATAGTAACCATAGTTTTTCCAGCTAACCAACTAACCAAACTAACCATAGTTTTCCAACAAATATCACGATTAAATGATGATAAATAAATAAAAACATACCACTCTGGAACGTCCTGTGAAATCCTTGCTTGCAAACTCTGCATGAAATCCGCTCTGCACGATCCTCTTGTTCGTTAACATTGTCAGGGTCTGAAGCGGGCTCGAATTGGTTTGAAACTGACACCATCCTCAATATTTACACTATAGCAGGAGGGTATTCCAGAAAGCAGGGGTGTATTCCAGAAACCTGGGTATGTTTAATAAGCGGATAACCTCAACTTCTGGTTCCAAAAACGGAGTACTTTCAGGGTATGTAAGTAGCCTACTCCCCGAAGGTTTTGCAACCTTCTGTTCCAAGGTTTGTTTTTTCAGAGGTGTGCAGCGCATGCGTGACCTATTGCACACAATTTAATATCGATAAAGCGCTACTAAAACAATAAGGTAATGTTAATTTTATCATAATATATAACTATATAATTCTCATCTTACACATCGTTATTCTGCATTCAGAGGTTTTTTTTATTTTTGCAACTGGACGTTTTATATGCTATAATGTATTTATATAATAAAAGACGATACGATATTATATCAATATCTTACCTTTCAAGCAATGTTGAAGCAAAATTACTAAACAAAAAATTAACTTATATAGCCATATTATTGCAAGCACATACTGTATTTAGAATAATCAGCCTTTCTACATGCTAATTAGCATCAAACAAACGATATCGGCTGGTTCTTATTCACAGCGATTAACGTTACATATTATTATACGAAAAGGTTGAAAAATGATTGCACAACCACCAAAATAGGAGGCGATATGCACAAGTAAATCAGCATTTAACAAAAGAAGAATAAAGAAGTTAGTATGGCGGGCTTTTTCTTAGCGTCCGTTTCCACGGTGACTCCTCGATTCGACGCCATGTTAAGGATGCCTGGTGTGTTTGTTAACCATGAACATAAGTTACCATAGACAGGAACATACTCTGAGTTGGATGAACTTACTTACGGACGCGACTTTGGAACCAACATACCTCGAGGAAGGAAGGTTTGGTTTAATCAACCGAGAATTGACGGTAAGATAACCTTGCTTTCTGGAATAATACCCATAGATAATACCCCCCAGCAGACTCGCAGTGATGGAGGGGCGGAGCATTTGCTGAACACGCGCTAAGCGCTGCCAATCACAACACACTGGGCCGGCTAACCAATCACAGCGCATTTCCAATTTCGGAAGGAGGGGCTTCATCAAAATGATCGGAAGGGTTGTTGGACTTGAACCCCTTATATACTGTCTATGCTTGAACCCTGTCTTGAACCAGCGCTGCACAGACCGGTCGGTTTATGACGGTTTATGACGGTCGATAAGTAATTAAGAACCAATCGCTCTCGCGGTACTTTGATGTCATAAAATATGTGAAAAATAATGTGTTTTTTGAACAATCAAGCATGAAAACATATTCTATTTCTTTCTAGGCTATACCCCGAAAACAAAATCAAGACTTTAAAAGGGCATAATAGGATATAATAGTGCAAGACAAGTTGATTTCATTTAAAAAAGCTGCTCAAACATGCATTTTAGTCTCAGTCTAGATACGCCTGTATTCAATTTGAAATATAATAGCTGGACATTAAAGTAAAAAAAAAAAAAGTAATAAAGAATAGAAAAAAAACATCTCTATAAATTGTACTTTAAAGGGGTGGTTGAATATGATTTCACTTTTCTAACTTTAGTTAGTGTGAAATGTTGCTGTTTGAGCATAAACAACATCTGCAAAGTTACAACGCTCAAAGTTCAAAGCAAAGGAAGATATTTGCTTTTAAAGAAAAGGACTACAACAAATGGCTGGTAGGGACTACACGACATTCCTCCCGGGTTAGTGACATCACCAACCCTAAAATGTACATAAACCCGCCCCTGGGAACACGCAGTCCATGTTGAGAAGAGGAAAAGTTGTTGTATAAGAGTACATTTGTGATTCAGCTCAAACTTTAGCATCCGTCTTTTCACATACAATAGAAAGTCACTCTGTGTGCATCTCACAACAGTTCCTATACAAGCGATGTATATATTATCATGACAGAAAATCCTAATTGAAGATATAACTCCACATCAGCAACATAAATTCATCAACTAACCTTTCAGAGACGTCCTGTTGCTTCTACGTGTTGTCACTTCTTCTTGAGTCTCTCTATCTTTGTCTGACTCCGTTTTAACATTAAAGTCTGCGTGAACCGGAAGTTGCAAACGACTTTTCTCAAGTGTTGTGACGCATTTCCAATTAAAAAGGAATATTGAACAGAGGGCAGGGTTTTACTTCAGCGCTGCTCCTCTCCATCTCTCGCCCATAGCAGAGTAACGGTTACTGAGGGGAGTGGTTAAGCGTTTAAGCAACCCAAGCCGTCAAACCTATGTCATCAGAAAAAGAACCATTCCAGACCCGGAAGTAACTTTTCAAACTTTGATTAAAGATAACTTCGGCAAACAATTTTTTTCCGTGTATTAACTTGCACAGATTAATTGTTCACCACAAGACTAGTAATATCCGCTAACAAAGTAAATAGGGTAAATTTTGATTTCATGCCGACTTTAAAGGTAGAACAGTTTCTGTCATTTTAGTGTGTCTGCCTGAGGTAATCGGAGCTGCTAACACACACGAGCACTTGAAACCCCTCCCTCTGCAGCAGCTCATTTGCATTTAAAGGGCCAGGCACAAATAGGTGCGTTTTTGCAAACCCTCAAAAAGTGACAACTTTAACATGCTATATAAACATATATGTGGGGTATTTTGTGCTGAAACTTCACACACACACACACACACACACACACACACACACACACACACACACACACACACACACACTCTGGGGACATCAGATATTTATTTTACATCTTGTGAAAAGGGCATTTTACCACCCCTTTAACAAAAAGTGTCCCACTTTTCCTGCATTCACTCAGTATGAAGAAATGGCTATCTGCATCTGCCTACTTTAGATCTTACTTGACATGATCATCTGTCACCTCAGGGTTAACTGTATCTAAAATGGAGGCTTAAATCTTCACTCTGACCCTCTAAACACCCATCATCAATCAATAAGCCAAGTAGGCTATTGAGGCAGAATGCATTTATGATTAAAGAAGGTAATGTAAATAGCAAATACCATTTAATTGGTTTATGTCGCGCAATATTAAAATATGTTTAACCTTCACTTTCATTGGAAAGCTAAAACAAAAATACGTCAGGCTAGTCTGAACGTTGGCACTTCCCCTCCTTGCAGTTTCATACCCATGATGCAGCGCGGCTCAGTCCGGTCGCCATGATTCTTGTGCAGATGTTTTCAGAGCTCAGACTGAGGAGATTTCACGCTAAGCTATCGGCCTGAAGCGCTGCACTTAAACCAGTTTCAATGCACTCATCGACGTTATAGAGATACCAGAGTCTCCAAGATACCATACAGTCTTGGGTTATGGCGACCAATGTCGGGGGTATGATATATACGTCATATTAATTTACACTTAGTTTAGCTCCCAGCTAGCGGTAACGAGTTAGCTGCTTTTGTTCCATAATTTGATGAGCTTCTAAGATCTGCTGTTGGTTTACAGATTGAGCTCAGTTTACTTTTATGCCACGACTATCTGTTAGGCTGTTTTTATTACTTTATTGTGTCATATTGATGGTCGTGAGTCATGAGCAGACGTGCATTTACACATATCTATTCATTTGAGGTTGCTAACTAGCTAGCTGAAGGGTTACAATGAATGCGTTCCCTGTGTGTATTTATGCAAAAATGCAAGGGATAACTAATGATTTTTATTGTTTATGGTGGTTGAATAATTGTTCGTGTAAAGTACAATTAGGTTGGGTCTAAATTAGTTATGTACTAAGCATTTCTAGTGCTGTCTCGACAGACAGCGAGACTGTTGTTTTTACCGTGCCGTAAATGATGTATTTTTAGAAAATCAAGTATTTAATCACAACTGGACTGTTTTGTCACTCGTATGTGTTTATATTTTAAATATTGGCGTGGTTGTATATCAAGTGTGTTTTGTAGTAATGTATTATAGAAAGAGGTTCATGTTGTTTTTCTATCAGTTAGTGAGTAACGTTAGTGATCCCCTCAACTTGTCAATCATACAATACCACTGCCATCTGCACAGATGCAAATACGATTTTAATGCTATTTTCTTGTTCAATGATTGATTTGGGTTATAAACATAGGAAAATGTGCTGCTTTAAAAGTCACCATGAAATCAACATTTATTAATCTTATTGATTTTTGTATTGCATTACCTACTTATTATAATTGATATATCTGTGCACATCTTTTATTTCTTTTTAAATTAATGTGCACTTTTATCAAAATAACTTCCCTTATGTGTATACTGGTGTGAGGGCGGGACAACCTGTCACTCACATGAGATCACAGCAATAGCAAACCACTACGATCTAATCAATTCCTGATGGACAGTCAAGTCCCGCCTTACATTTTTTCTTGAATGAGAAGCTCTGATATATGTCACAATAGGAAATAGAAATGCAACTTCCATTTCATACAGTGAACAAATATTCTGTAAATTAGAAAGTAAATATCCTAATAACTGTAATCTTGCAGTGGCTTCTTCTAAATAACATCTGTACTGGTTACGGTTTGAATTTATTTTTTTATTTTTTTCTGGAATAGAAAAAAAAATTCAATGAATTGTCCTTTTAAGATTAATCATTCTTCAAAGACTAGTATATTTCCTTCAACGAACAAACCTAAGATCTCAAGCACAATACTTTGAGATGTTATTATTATTTGCAAGGTCTGAGCATGTACTATTATTATTTACATTACACATGAAATTTTGTGTTATATATATGATAATAATAAAAGATGAATGTGCTTGGTTCTCTTGTCTGTATGTAGATGATGACTTTGATGAATACGATAAGCCTGGTGCTGAAAGGTCAAGAAGACGGAGAGGTGAAGATGATGACGACTTGGAGAGGTAAGTCTCATGTTTCATTTCTCTATTATGCAGAAAGAAAAAGATGAGTAAAAAGAGAATCCGTTTCCTGGACACACTTAAAGCACATACAGGGGGTTTTAATGGGTTAAAGCACATACAGGGGTTGAACAATGAAACCGAAATACTGGCCAATATAGTGTTGGAGGTTTCATGCCTATATATGCGCGGCGTGGTGGGAAACCAGGTACAATATTCTGATTGTTTTCTTGTTTTTTTTAAAGCCCATAAATTTACATTGCAAAGCATCTTTAAATTTTTTGGTAGGTTATTGCACAAACTAACACTCTACACTAAAAAAAAAAAAAAAAAATTAGAAGTTCCAAACTAATGTGCTTTCTTCACTGTAGCTCCTCACGCACACACATTCAGACAGTCACTCACACAGGCCGCGCTGCACGCATTCAGCAACACAGAAACTTTGCAATTTTTATCATTAAAATAGCTTCACCACTGAAGAGCTAAATTATCTTTCTCAGCAAGGAGATAGTAACATCACTGTTTTTGAAGCAATTAATTAGGTAATTCATACATTCACAATCACTCTCTATCGGACATGTAAATGAACACAGACATGATGTATTTTAGGGCTGCACGATTTATATCGTTTTAGTATCGATTTCACGATGTGCGCATCTACGATAGTCACATCGCAGGATGTACGATGTAAAGAATGGGGATCATAGTTGATCAGTGATCCATACAGTCCAACTTCACACCGGTTCAGAACGCCTGTGACAGGGTGGGAAATTAGCACCCGCCACCCGCCGAGGGCGGGTACTTTTTCAAAGTGGCGGGTCACTTTGCCGTGTATACCAGCCACAGTGGCGGGTGGATTATAATAATGCTGCGTTCACACCAAAAGCGAATACAGTTCGCAAAAATTCGCATCCACCGAGGGACCAGGACAGGACCACCAGACGCGCATAAACGCGTCTTTACATTGACTTAACATTGAATGTATTAAGTAGTAACCAATACATGCTGCGAGTGATTTCATTGTACGGATTGGACAGCCTTTGTCAAAGAATGCGGTTGCTAAGTAACAATAATACACTTTTGTCGAGTAACTCTTTTGATTGGTTTTCAGCGCTGTGTCACGGCGCTGAAGAGACCGTTATACTGTATAACTTATACACATAGCTAAGCTGAGAATAAAAATAAAATAAAAAGTGTATATATATATAGCTGAGCTGAGCTGAGCTGGTGCAGAAGAAAGGGAAATTATTTTTAACCATGCGCGCACGCTCTCTACACTGCTGAAGCGCGGATTATCTGAAAACACAGACAAGCTGGAGTTCAGCGATCTTTATTTGAGATTTTCTACTTAAATTAAAGTGTCATTCAGTCGGTCTGTGTTCTGTCGCGAGCCGCTTGCGCTGTTTGTGCGACTAAATCTGCGATCAAAATGCAGGCTGATATCCAGCAGTGTTTTTAATGTTGATCATATATGAGCAAGAATGCAATGTTTCCCGAATATCCACACGATTTCAAATGTGACATTGATTTTATACAACAGTAAAAAAAAAAAGGGTAACATTTAAGTGATGTACTGCATTTAAAACAGTAGTCAGGCTTATTGCTCTAATTTGCAACGAAATCTGTGGCTTTGAACGAATCTTGAGATTCAATGAATGAATGACTCGATGACCGCCACCTACTGGCTTATTTTAATATAATATTTTTATTAATATTAAAAACGTTTTTTAACATTGCATATTTATTGAACATTGTTTTATTTAAAGCATTATTTATTTTTAAAAGGTATTATAAAGGTTAAAAATTAAATGAAAAAATTTATTAAAGGGGGCGAATATTGTCCCTTAATGGAAAAGGTGTGACTGCAGTCTAAGTGGAAGAGAGGAACTTAGGAAAAGGGATATGTAGAATTGCACAAGTGCTACTGCTAAAGAGTGCAATGTAAATAATTTCTCATAAGCTTAATTGAATGGCCTAGAGAGAATAATTATGACATTTTCTGTCTAAAGACTACATATAAAATAGCTACCTAAAGTAACTGCAGTTTACTAAAAGTAATGACTAAAAGTTTGCATTCATAAGCATTTTCGTCTGAAGATGAAGACTAAGACTGAATCAAAAATGGTTGCCAAAATGAACACTGGCCTACACACACCAAGCGCACTACAACGCTGTTGCGTATGTATTAAATATGACTGATCATTTAAATAAAATGTTTTATTTAATTCAAGTAGCCTACATAGTAGCCTACATAATTATTTTCCAGGGTTTAAAATGTATACAGATTTGACATTTTCCCCTCATACTTATGTTGGAATGGGTACGAAGTTGGCATTGAATTTCATTTGAAATGGTATTAAAAAGGTCTTAAAAAGCCTTGAATTTAAGCTGGAGGATCCTGGGGGTACCCTGAAATAAATAAAAAACGTATTGAAGCAATTTCTTTCTTGCAATTTGAATTCCGGAAAAAGTGGCTGGTAAAAAATATAAGTGGCTGGTAAAATTGGGCATCCACCAGCCACTGTGGCTGGTGGACAAAAAAGTTAATTTCCCACCCTGCCCTGTGATTCGCAGATTAATTGCAAAAAAACATTATAGAGTGATGGTGCGGATCCACTTGTGCGTCACGACTGTTGCGTGGTGTCGCGACGCCTCCCCACATTTGTACTTTGATGGGCGTTCCTCAAGTTTACCGCTATGGGCGTGGTTTTGAGTCAGCGGCGAATGTTGAACAAAGGACCCGTGAGAGACCCAGCCCCCCCCCCCCCCCCCCCCACCCACCATCTCCATGTGCTCTACTTCTATTGGATAGTCGCGACGTGTTCAACGGATTAATTTGCATAAAGATGGGCATCGGCCAGCTTTTTTGACGCGCAGCAGTTTTTCAAATGCAGCACCGCCTTCCCGGAATGCTTTGCGAGTGCGTCAAAGTCGCATGACGTCACCCATAGGAATAAAGTGGAGTGCGGCGCGACAAAAGTATCGCACAGTCAAGTGAATCTGTACCGTGAAAATGTATCATTAAAGTTTTAAAGTCCTGTCAATTTAAACATCAAACGCAAGACTGGAACTCGCACTCTGTTTTCTGTAAGCGCACGTTGAGCAGCACAGACAGCACGTGAACACCGGATTCAGTTCGCTTTCTCTTCTTTTTGAGCTTGAATGGACACGTGCACCCAACATGTAGCCAATCTTTGCGAGTATCCTCATAAATACAGTTTGTTATGCGTTTAAGAGGATTGAGAAAGGAAACCGATGCGTATCATTATATTGGATCCGTGCATTCGTCTTAAAGGGACAGCAGTCTAATATACCCGCTGCTTTTTGCATCACCAATCTTAATCAAACAACAAAAGACAGAGAAAATCACTTTCTTTAACAAAGATAAATTGTATGAATTAATTATATTTCATATATACAGTGAAGACTGTTATTTTACATTTATGTACCTCCTGAATACTGTTAGATGTATCTGATAAAAACAAAGTAGGGCTGAGCGATAAATAGATTTTATCGATTAACTCGAATGTGTAGTTTACGTCGACTTGTTTGAATGAAAATCGGTTTTCTTTTTAACATCCACAGACGCTCCCCTCTGGGCTCCCGTAGTTCCGAGCGGGCTCAGTGGTTGGCATAGAGCAGGGGTCTCAAACTCAAATTGGCTGGGGGCCACTGCTGTGAACGAAAGTTCATAGGAGGGCCATTTTAACATTCAAGCACAACAAGAAAGTACAATATTTTTCTGCAAATTTACTTCACTTGCTGAAATGTTAGCTCTCATTTACTTCAGATTATGTAACATATTTGTGTCATACTTAACAAAAAAATTTAAACATCAATATATTAAACATATATTTAACAATATATAATATAATTTTAACAGTTAGTGCCACCTTTTTTCCCTTACTTTACTTTAACTTAAATAACTTGTCAAAACATTGCACTGAACTAACAACATTGCAGTGAACTCATGCAATCCCTGAATACATTTGCACACTATTCTATTTCTTGCCAGACACCTGGCAGCGCTTCTGCTCACACAACTGAGCCACATTTGCCCTGATGGAGGTCACAGTTGAAACCCTGAGTACAGCTTCAAGATGGGCATCACTAAGCCTGGACCTGTACTTGCATTTATTGAAGTTCATAGTTGAGAACAATTTCTCATACAGATATGTGCTTCCAAAAAGGCACATTACCCGACTGAACACTTTGGACAGCTCTGGGTAGCATGGAGGTAACTCTCTCAAAAACTGTCCAGTCTTGTCTGCTTTTCCCTGTGCCTCTCTGAATTTAGTTTTTAGCTCACTGTTGCACTGCAAGTCAATGAGCTCCATTTGCAACACACTTGGGACAGTCTCCACGTCAGCTGAGAAGGGATCTGCGAACAGCTGGAAAGTGTCACGGTGTGACTTGAAGTCAGCAAAACGCTGATCAAATTCCTCCAGCAGGTTGTCAATAGCAGAAGCATATTCATCACCACTGAATACTGTGCCCTCCTCCACAAGAGATCTGCATGTAGTGAAATGACTGAGGTTTTTTGCAGAAAGCTAAGTTTTCCACAATCTCAGCTTTGTGGAGTAAGCTTTCACACTTTCATATGCTGCTGTGATGAGCTGACCAGGACCCTTTAGCTTCAAGTTAAGGATGTTCAGTTCCTGTGTTATGTCCACTAAGAATGCAAGGTCCATGACCCATTTAGGATCATCAAATTCAGGAACATCCATTCTGCCATCTTCCATGAATCTCTTCACCTCTGCTCTTAAGTCAAAAAATCTCTTCAGGACATTCCCCCTGCTGAGCCAGCGCACCTCAGTAAAGTAAAGTACATCGCCATATGTTGACTCAATTTCTTCTAAAAAGGCCCGAAACTGGCGGTGCTGTAAACTTCTCGACCTGATGTAATTTACACATTTCAGGACAACAGACATGACATGTTCATATTTCAGGCATTTGCTGCACAGAGCCGGTTGGTGTATAATGCAGTGCAGAACAACTGCTGGATCTGCATTTTCCTCTTCTAACTTCCTTTGTACCAGCGCTACCAGTCCGTTTTTTTTGCCGGTCATAGATGGGGCGCCATCAGTGGTAATGCCCACCAGTCTGTTCCACGGCAAACCAGCGTGCTCAATCGCGTCGCACAGCTGCTGAAATATATCGTTGGCTGTAGTACGGCCATGCATTGGAAACAAACTCAACAACTCCTCCGTCACTTCAAATTGTTCATTAAGGCGAGACACGGCAGGCAAAAACATTGTTTTTTTTTTCACTGGTCAATTTTGAGATTTTGGGATATTTGTCTTCAATAACATGTTTTCTTTCAGACTTGTGGTGAAAAAAAGTCCTAAATACACATGTAGGTCTTTGTTTTACTACACTTTGTCTATTTGCGTCTGTAGATTTCTCCGAAATTCAACAAAAGTTGGCGTTCTAAATCAACGCGCTGCTCCGCGATCTCTCTCTGCTTCCTTTAATCTCACACATCGTTGGAAAGCGCTCTCTCTCCTTTACAATGCTGTCGGATCCAAATATGGTCTTTTTTTTTTAATCAGCAACCAATTGTGAAAGTATAATGGGCATTTAACCCTAAAAGCGAAATCTCATTGGCTGATGTCAATTTCTGACAACGTGATTCGTTAAGATGCATCACGTGACGTGCTCTGACATTTAGATGTGTGTTTTTGACTGTTTTTCTGTTCAGTTAATGGCCATAAATGCTGTGTTTAAGTTTTGATGTGATTTAGGTGGTTTGTATTGTTGTTGCTAATGATTTGATAAGATATTGTGTCAGTAAATAGTTGTTTCCACTAAAAAAGTATGATTTTTTACATTACAAATCTTTAAATACCTTTTTCTCAAAATGAGTTTTTTGTCGTTCTCCAGTAGAAACATCTCAGCCTATGTAGCACCGATGTACACCAAACTTTCCAGTTATTCACTTAGCAGTATTATGAAGATATGTTCAGAGGGATTTATTAATAAATCATTCCTGGCCTGATTTATGTGACATTTTAATCAAAAAAATATGAGACAAATCGATTTTTTTAAGGGTATGGACAGTATATTTAGATTTCCTAGGTAATGAAAGCATATATCCTGAAATCTCTCTGAACATCTTTTTTCATCTTGTGTGTAATCAAAATGAAAAAATAATTTTGCACCTGGCTTTATCATATGTTCAGATCTATCTACCGAAAATATATGCAAAATTGCGCATATTTAATGAGATAATGCCTAATTTGCTTAATTAAACATACAAATTTCAAAAACTTGTAATACATTTTTTTTATGAACTTGTGTAAGTAATCAACTGAGGAAGTTTCATGGTGATATCTATTATTTAAAAATTGTACCCTATTCACCTGTAGTGTCTCGCCCTGATGAAAATGGCTAGCTGCGCAATGTCTGTTTTGTCTGTGCTTTCGTCGAGCGCCAAAGAGTACGCAGTGAAAACTCTAGCTTTGCCGCGCAATTTATTATAAATGTCACTCGACAACTCGCTAATCCGCTCGGCCACAGTGTTTGCAGATAGAGAGAGATTGTTGAACAAGCCCTTCTTTTCTGGACATAGAATCTCAGCGACTTTTAACATACAATCCTTCATAAACTGCCCTTCAGTGAATGGCTTTCCTGCTTTAGCGATCAACTCACTCACCACATAACTTGCTTCAACTGCAGCATCAGCATCCTTTTTGGCTTTGTGGAAAAGGCTTTGCTGGGACGTTAGTTCTCTCTTCAACTTCATGACTGTTTTATCACTGTTCTCCATGTTTAGTTGTGTAATGACACTTGAGATTATACTCCTTTAGGACTGAGACTTTTTCTTTGCATATCAGACAGGTAGCATTTCCATTAAACTCCACAAAAAAATACTGCAATGTCCATCTTTCTTGAAACTGTCTGTGTTCATCATCCACTTTCCTTTTCGGTATGGAAAAAGACATATTTGCAATGTTTTTAGCAGCCAAACAAATAAACTCCGCTCTCTTCCGCTCTCTTATCAAATATGCCGGGTTTGCGCGTTTTTAAAAAAAAATTATTTTTATGCATTCACGTTTTTTTTATTTATATATAGAATCGTGTTCTTGTTTCAACTTAATATGAAGTAGTATTTTTAATTGGCATGAACCAAAAATAAAAAAATAAAAAAAATTGCGGGCCGGATTATGTTATATTTTTTACATCAGTTGCGGGCCGGAGGGAGGGGGGCCCGTAAATGGCCCACGGGCCGGCAGTTTTGAGACCCCTGGCATAGAGATACACAAACAACATGGCAAATGAACAAGACCGCGGCAGCACAAGCTAAAACGTTTAAACTGAATTCACAGGGCTGCCAACTCTCACAAATTCACCGTGAGACTCACTCAATTGTCACTTTTTCGATTTAAATCGTAAATCGGATTTTTGGTGACAAAATCTTTTTTTTTTTTTTTTTTAGCCCATATCGTCCAGCCCTAACATAAAGCACTGCCTATTTAATTTGTATCTTTCTTCTATTGTATTTATCTTATGTTTTTCTTTTTTTTATGTGCAGATACACTCCCCTACAAAATCATCCCACTCAATCTAGAATTATTTATTTTATTTTTTACAAATAGAGCTATTCAAATCAAATGGTGAAATTGTTTTTATATCGCAATATATATTGCAGAAAAATTAAATATCGCAATGTGGGTTTTTTCTAATATTGTGCAGCACTATTATAACACTTTTCTGTGAATAGAATATCGAACTGGAGATCGCTAAACTGCAAGCTTACCGGTGTTTTCAGAAAGCCAGCGTTTTATCCATAGTGGATAGCGCTTGCACATGGTTGCCAGGTTGAGAAAAATAAGTAGCCTAAAACACTTGCATTATGCAATTGTGAAGCTCTGATAAGGGGATTACGTCTCTTGATATCAGGCAACCCAGTTATGTTCCTCTGCGGGTCAGATTAAACCTTGTTCTAGCCTATACATTAACTTGAACTTGAATTTCTTTATTGTGATTGTACACAAGATACAACGAAATTTCAGAGCTTCTGCATAAGGTGCATGGTACATTAAAACATAAATAAAAGAATAATAGTATACATAATACGAAGTAATACATTATATTCTATGAATTAATTTCAACACATTTCCACTCCATTTTAAATACTGTTCTTTTATTCAAATTCAAAGGCATGGTCCACTGCTGTGCACATGCTGTTGAATCGATACAGAAGCAGCTGTATCGATTCTCGTATCGACAAGTAGTATGTGATGATACATAGTCATATCGAACACAGCCCTAAATGGGAGACGTATCAGAGGTTGTTGGTGCACATCTTGCTTACGCATTTGTGATAAGCAAGTCTTTGTGGTGTATGGAGAGCTATGGTTTCCAGGGTAATTTCGGTAAACCATGTAGGACGAACCTAATCCAACAGGAGTAACTGTCAACGCAAAAGGGAAGCTGTCTGAAAGAGATGTCCTGGTACTAACTTCAATTGTATACAAAAAACATAAAACCACAGCTGCCCAACTCAATGCATAATTAAATGTGCACCTCGACTCTCCAGTTTCCACTAAAACTGTCAATATTCATGATCCGGCTGCTATAGCCAATCCTTTAGTCACTGCCAATGCCAAATGTCGGTTTCATTGGGCTTTGCCAGCAGTTCACATCTTGGGCTGTGGACAATGTGAAACGTGTTGTTCTCAGATGAGTCCACCTTCCCTGTCTTCTCCACATCCATGGGAGTTACGGTGTGGAGAAGCCCTAGAGAGGCTTAACACCCAGACTGGTGCTGCCAAGAGTGAAGCACGGGGTGGATCAGTGATGGTTTGGGTCGCAATCTCATTGCATTTCCCTACTGTGCTTGATGGGCGCATCACTGCCAAGGACCACTGAACCATTCTGGAGGACCATGGTTCAAACATTGTACCCTGCCGTGTATCAGCATGATAACGCACCAATGCACAAAGCAAGACTTGTGACAGAATGGTTTGATGAACATGAAAGTGAAGTTGAACATCTCCCATGGCCTGCATAGTCACCAGATCTGAATGTTTCGAGCCACTTTGGGGCGTTTTGGAGGACTGTATTTTCCTCCACCAGCATCACATAGTGACCTGGCCACTGTTCTGCAAGAGGAATGGCTTAAAATCCCTCTGGCCACTGTGAAGGACTTTTATCTGCCATTCCCAAGATGGGTTAAATACTGAATTGGCCACAAAAGGAGGGCCTATACCATACTAATAAATGATTGTGGTCTAAAACCAGGTATATATAGATTTCATTGGTTGTTGTTGGGTGTGGTGTTTGCAAAGCAGATGAAGTTGTTGCTTTAATATCTTGCGTTGCTCTGAAATCAGGCAATTCAAAGAGATTTATTGTGAATTTAGCATTTTTTTTATTTAATACATTTTTATCAATTCACAGTGATTTGGAGGAGGGAGACTTACTTGAAGAAGATTGGCTGTCATCCAAAAAGGTAAAGTGTATTTTTCATCATTTTCTGTTTCTCTCACCTCTACACAATATCATATAATCCTCTGTTATTAACTTGTTGTTGTTTTGGCAGAAAGCATGGCCCTTGTTTTTTTAGTTGCTGACTTAAGCATTTTTTAACTGATAGGTGTACTTGTCCAAGACTCAAAAGGCAGTATATGTAACAAATCGCACCAAAAAGTCAAGTAGATTGAACAAGGGATTTTTCATATTATTTTTTTTTGTGTCCATCCTCAGAACCCCTCAGAGCTGTCAGATGAGGAGCTAAATGATGACCTCTTGCAAAGTGATGAAGAGGACCAAAATACGAGGTATTCCAACAATACAATAAAATCCTAGGCACTGCAAAAATCCATAAATTTTTAAATGACAATGTTTAGCTATTTTTAATTACTTTATTGAGGGCCTTTATATTTTTTTAAATGCAGCTTAGATGGTTTTTACAAGACTCGGAAAAGTCCCTAATACTGCGATAATTTTTTAGGTGTTGTATACAGAATTGGTTTTAACCGATATACTATTTATATTGTTTTTAATGTTTGCAATACAATGGTCATATGGAGAGTGTGCTGTGCATAGCTTAGCTTAGATCATTGATTAGACCGTTAGCATCTCTCTCAAAAAAAATTACCAAAGAGTTTCGATATTATTCCTATTTAAATGGCAGCACAGTTCCTTGATTATTATGCAGGAATGAGAGTATAGTTCCTAGTCATATTGGCCTAGAAAATCGCAACTTTTCATTTAGTACACAATGTAACTACAGAAGAGTCAAGGTTTAAATGGGAAAAATATCGAAACTCTTTGGTAATTTTTTTTTTTTTTTAGAGAGATGCTAACGGTCTAATCAAATTCAATGATCTATGCTAAGCTATGCTAAAAGTGCTACCGCCAGATCCGGAGATCGGCTGAATTGATTCGAAACCGGTAAAACTCAACTGTTTAACTCTAGGGGAGCTGGGAAAAAAAATGGCTTTCTTTAAATGTTTCTTTAAAATGGCTTGATTTAGAAGACTGGAATGACGCGTCAATGTAATCGATTACGTAAATTTGTTGTTTTGTGTGGAATGCGTCGATTCGTTGCACTGTTTATGCTCATCCTAATGATGAGCAACTCTCAAACATGCTGAAAAATCAGCATTTATTGCAAAAATATCGAGCCCGATCTAAAGTGTGGGAATTTAATCGGAGACCAAATTAAATGGTGCTTTGTACGCTCTGTAAAACTGAAATAGATATTTCACAGCGTCTATGATGCAAAACGGATTCTCCTGCATCACAGCTTACCTATACCTTTGCCTGGTCTCTTCTACCTCAATACAACGAGACGACAGCGCAAGTCTTTGGACTATTATTGTGATTCTTTTTTTTACGTAGCGCTATACAGTTGTCAGTCCTATATTTTGTGCTTAACACGGCTGCGTTCATACAGCATTCAGTTTAATACTAACTAGGGATGCAACGATACCATTGTTTCAGAACCGAACCGATCCGATCCGATACCAAACATTCTGAGTATCGACCGATACCGATACCATCCGATACCAGGGCAGTTTTTTTTTTAATCAAGTATAATTTCTATAACTCTGTGTGTTGAACTGATAATCACTCTTTTGTGTGTTAAACACAATCTACTTAATACAGACAACTTCAGTACAAAGAAAAACAACAAATAAAAAAAAATATGATCATAATCTGTGACAAAAATGCTATTATAAACTAGATTAGTGGATAATTCAGTTCACAAGTGCACAATAATTGTCTTAAATCTGAACATGAAAAAACATTTAGTGGGGGAACAGATATGAGACAATAAGTGTAACACTAAATCTGGTAAAACGTTACGCATTGCTCTTTGTATTGTAAAATACATTCATGAAAAACAAGATAACAAAAATCAAAAAGATAAATTATTTTATAGCCTAGGCCTACTATAAAATTGAGACATGTTTTAAATGTATAGCACAGCGGTTTAATGAGGCAGCAACATATGATATATTGGAAAGGCTATTAATAATCGTTCATTGCGTCGCTGTATTATGATATGAAAGGCCCCAATACAGTGCGGCACAAAATGTTTATGCGCATCCCGAGCGCAGAATGATGTGCTTGAAGCAACACGAGTCACAGCGCGCAGTGCGTCGAGTCCGCATTAAAAAGTTCAAATCACAAAGGAAAGACATATTGATGCGTAGTGTATTATACAGTATCTATCTATGCAATAGTTTATTGAGCATTTTCTTTTAACAGTTTTAAATGTCAGTTACTGTGCGCGTGAAGAACAATTATAATGCTCTGACTCCAGTGTTGTGAGAGACACCCGGTAGAAAGTAATATGATTAAGGTACAGCAATAAAGTTCAGCAAGATAAAGTTGTTTAATGCAAAACCATAGACCTTTATCTACAGATCAAGTATAATTATAGTAACATTCAATTCAATTCATTGGGTGCGAGACGCACGGCTTAAACTTGGGGCGTTTTCACACCTGAAAGTCCGCACCAAGGTCCGAACCAAAGATCATGTTTTGATACATTTTATACACTCGGTAAGTTTTGGTTTGGTTTCACACTGCAATTATGCTAGCGCACTAAAGAACTTAGATGACATGCTTGCGTCCTGTCGTCATCATCTATGTGGGCTGCATCTCGACATTGATTGGTTTGTAAACAGACGTGCGTCTGACCAGCCCGATCTCATCCCAAGGCGTCATATACTGACGCTTTTGACAAATCGTCTACATCCAACGCACATGGCACCCTTTAGCGTCAATATGAGACGCTGATAGATATGGGCCAGAAGGCGCCTCCTAGCGGTCTAACCCTAACCCTACCCCAGACCTAAACCCAACCATAACCGAACAAAGCTCTGTGCGTCTCATATTGACGCTAAAGGGTGCCATGTTCGTTGGATGTAGACGATTTGTCAAAAGCGTCAGTATATGACGCCCAAGGATGAGAATGCGTTGGTCTGACGTCAGCGTGTTGTCAAATCAGCAGGTAACTTTGACAGCAATGAATGAACAGACGCATATTGTTGCCACTATACGGTTATTATTACGGCATTACTACCTGCAGCACCAACTATACACGAGGCTAGTTCAAATTCGCCAAATGAACGTCCTCATTGTGCGAACATTTGATCGTCGCCGGCAGGAAAGGAGGAGAAGACTGCAAGCGTTTTTCCAGTTGACTTATGTCGTCAGACCATATTTCAAATAAAAACCTTGTCTCCTCCTCTCCCCATGTGCTACCACGGCTCATTTTTCCTGCTATCTTTGTCTTCTTCGGCTACGCGTAAACCACCAGAACTACCTGTAAATGGCCTGAAAGTCCGAACCTTACAGAAAATGCTTTCACACTATAACGAACCAAACCTTTGTTCAGTTTGATCCGGACCGAGACTACCTCTTTTCATCAGACCAAATTCGTCTGTTTGGTCCGGACCGTGGTCCGGGGAGGTTTAACGCCTGTAATTTTGGTTCGGATCAAACTGAAAAGTCAGAAAATCCGGACCAAACAAGGTAGATGTGAAAGGGCCCTTACTCTCTGCAACCGCTTGCAAAGTATTTTACGCTGTTGTTAGTTTTTTTAAATATCTAATGGATGAACTCTCATATACATTGTACATCAGTGTAAACATGTTTTCCAAAATACTATTTATTTATTTATTTTGGTATAACCTTTTTAATTGGCAAAGTGTTTCATTTAAAACGTGTTTGTAAACGAATCAGACCAACGTTAAGCTATTCTTCCTAACTGATAAAATGTAGTTTGTTTTAAGTCATGACAGTTGAAGGCGCCACTTACTAAATCTGTTCTGATGTTTTTATGGTGAAGAATGGTGGAATAGTCTGCAGTATAGCCCAAAATAGCCTATATTGCAAGTTCTTCTTTTTATTATTGTTGTATAGAATAATGTCAGCTCACAATTAATATATTTTAATAAAGTGAATAAATAAAGTTCACTTTTAAATTTTGGGGTCATAATGGTCTTCACCCCATAATTTATGCAAAGCTTCAGTGCTCGAAAATCAATAGAGCAGTTCATCCATAACATTATTAGAGATGACATTGAACTAACTTTGACACCTTCTGCTTTAATCAAATGGCTTACTTTTTTGGAATTAAAATAAGTGGTTTAAAATAACAATCTTGTGGTAACTCAAGGGCTCTTGTAACAAAAGCAACATACAAACCTACAGATTCATTACTTTATTGTCCAGTGCTTAACACGTGTCTTTGTGTCTGGTCCAGTGGTCAGGGTGAGGCTGTGAGTTTAAATGCAACACTGGGTCTGGGCACCTCTGGTCACCTTCAAGATGAAGACGTAGGATTTACTGAAAATGCCTATGAAGAGACAGAGGGGTGCCGAGCAGGATTCTCTCAGGGTGGGCAGTATGAGGCAGATGAATACCAAGCAGAGGATGAAGGGTTGGAATACACAGGAGGCCAGAATTGTGATGAATATCAAGATGAAGTTTTGGACCTACAGATCGACGAGCCACTGGATGACGATTTTCAAGTAAGTCACAATTTTGCTTGCTATCTCTATTGCTTGCACTCTCCATAATCCCCCACCACATTTCCTTCACGTCTGCTGCCTGACAACACATGCTTTGTGACCCTCAGGCCTCAAGGTTTTGTTCAGGGCGAGATACTTTTCACTGTCTTTGTTCAGCAGATGTCCTGCCAATCCATGCTGGCTAATGGGAAAAGCTCTCAGACAAGATCTGATAAAGTTGGCTGTATAGGTGAAAAGATTATTGACCTTCTTTAAAGTGGTCTTTAGCAAGCATGACACAGGGGCATGATTGATGAGTCGTGTCCTTTCTGTACATGTTTATTTATTTATTTGCTTAGATCGTAAAGAGACCGTTCATTCAAAAATGAGAATTGTCATCATTGACTCACCCGCATGACGTTCCAAAGCCATACGTTTATGATTCATTCAGATCAATTAATTATCTGTACTGTAACGAACAATTCCTTTATGCATCAGACAAAGTTAGTAAGATGTAATAAGGACAAACATGGCAGTACATATTCTTAATTCAGTCCCAAGTGATAGTGTCTTCAGAAGACTGGACACTGTCTGACCAGATTGGGTAGATCTTTAAACATGGATCTGGGACAACTATTTACGGGTAAATATTAGGGCTGTTGGAACGAATTCCGAAATTCGAATATAATTCGAATATTTAAAAAATCAATACTATTCGAATGCTGAAGTTACTATTCGAATATTGCTTTTTTTATTTCTTTTATTTATTTTTTTGTTATATGATATCTTGCCTGCCTTTCTCGCCAACTTGGCTTACACAGGCATGTGAAAATGAAATGCTTTTGTTTCGTCTGATAAACAATTAAAAAATTTAATCGTAACACAATTGTGCGCGTTATCCACACTGCATCGTCATAACAATACTGTCAATAATGGCGGCGAGCAATGTCTCCATGGAAACGGAGATCACCACTCCTGACAATTTGAGAAGCGATGTGTGGAAGGTGTTTGGATTTCAAATCATAAATGGGAAAATTAAATCACAAATAAAGTCTGAATGAAATATCACTCCTCAACTTTCAACCTTACTGTGCGTTCACACCGGACGCGAATAGCGCGTCAAATTCGCGCCTGCCGCGTCTAGTTATACACTTGACCACTTTTGTGTCCATTCGCGCCTGACGCGCTATTCGCGTCCGGTGTGAACGCACCATTAGGGCACATCTGACAACGCTATGTTATTCTGTCCAATGAACCGCTGCTAAAACAGGCAAGAATGACTTATTTTCTTCTCTTTATCACGGGGCTTACCAGTTGTCTGCTGTCCTAGCCGCGCAACAATCACTGACAGAGTTGTGAAACTCTGACACAACATCAGACAACTGATCAGTGGAAAAATGTTCATTCAAGTTGCCAAATTAAAGTCATTCATTTTGTTCCGCTGTTTTATTGTTAATAAAAAAAACGCTATCACCCGTTTCTAAATGTTTATTGTAATGTTAGCTGTCCCTCTAGTGGACAGAACGTGTAACAACAACCAAATGCTATAGTGGCATTGACGATCCATAAGCCTGTGTAATGTCGCAAATATTGATAATAGGATGAATTTGAGCTTTTAATATTCGAATATTATTCGAATATTAAATAAAATAAGGAAGGGAATTTGAATAGTATTATAGAGGAAGATTGACAGCCCTAGTAAATATTACAGTATACAAACATCACAGACAATGGCAGATAGCGACCAAGGCAGCTCTGGCATAATGTAAATAACACTTCTATAAATCACTTACAGTTTCTTTACAGTTATTGAGGTAAACATGCCTAAGGTACCGTAAAACCATGCCTAAGGTGCTGGCAGTGAATTTCATGTTAAAATGTGAATGGCACCCAACCCTAATCTTAACTCAGTCAGATGTAGCCTAGATTTTTTTTTAAAGGAATTTCTACGTTTTACTTAAGCTCAATGCCAATGGGATTCTTTAGTTTCTGCTTTTTAGGGGGTTTGGAGGTTGGGATATTCTCCTTAATGTTTTGTTTTGTACCGAAGAAAGATGTGCTAAGAAAATACAAAACACTTACTTGAATGTGTAGTATAAACTGACTTACTTTGCTAAAGGGTCATTGAGGCAACAGATGTGGAAAAGCATTTTTGCTGTCAATACAAAGGTGATAAACCACCTTTGCCAGCTGTTTCTTGTTGCACTCTTGAAGAATATTGCCATTGAATTCAGCTTTAAATTTAGTTTTCTTAGACCGTATGATATCTATGTTTACAAGGTTGCTTAGCTGCCGGGGCTTAGCATCTTTGTGTTTACTGTTATCCAGAGTTAATGTGTGGAACGGTTTAAAGGATTAAGCATTTTCCCTGTAAGTGGTCAGTTCATGTGCTGTGTGCAGGATACGTGTCATAGTCATTTTGGTCTGTCTGTCTGACTTTCTGTGCTATGCTTAGTGTACAGTTCTTTAGATTCGCCTTCTGTCACCCAGCAATTATTTTATTGTTCTCTGTAGTGAACATTTGCTAAGTGAATTTCTCTGAGATCATTCCACAGTTTTAAGTAGTAATGTATCTTAAAGACTTTATGGGCGTGTCATAAATACCAGATTGGGGTTTAGCCATGACAACTCCTTGGTTTTTGTGATGTCTGAGGTTGCAATTTAGAACATTTTATGAAACAAGAGTAACACTGTGTATAGTGGTCGACCGATATATCGGCCGATATTTGGCATTTTTTAAATATCGGCATCGGCCGAATCCGATACGTTTTTCTGATTGGCCGATGTATTAGAAGCAGGAACTTTATTTTGACGGGGCTCCAGACTTTTATTCTGACAGGCGGTGCTGAGAACACCAGCGCCTGAGAAGAGAACGGCAGCGCCTGATCACACAGCGCTCACTCACATTCACCGCCTTCATTAGTTTACGATCTCTGTCAGTCTCATCTAATATTTTTTTAGACAGAACTGGTATACAAAGAAAGTAATGGTATGCGAAAAAGTAAACCGTTTGCTTTTATATTATTTGTAACAGAAAAGGCAAACAATCAGGCTAAAATATACCGTCAACATTCAGCAAATGGGCATCTACATCATTTAAACAAATCTATGAATATCTAATAAACATTTAATTTCACAAACCTTGGAGATTTAATCGAATCCAGCTGTGATATCTTGTGAAGTGTGCATTTGTAGCCTGCATAAACGTTTTACTGCGAGTGACGGTCAGTCTGTGCCAAGTGAGAATGCGAACAGAACATCAGGTTCACAGGAGACGCGATCGAAAACCTTTAAATCTTTCATTTGAAAATATGATCTGCTATATCCAGTTGCACAGTGTGTCATATTCATATAGTTTTCACTGTGTGCTGTATGTAAAATAAGCGTTACCTTGTTGAAAAAATATGATACCAGTGCGCACGAAATTACCAGATTACTGAGTGCCCTGTTACAGTGTTTACTTCCTTTTCATTCACATATTCATATATATTTAAACAATTACTTTATTTGTGAAAAATACTGTAATAGGATTGCAGATTCAAGAAGTTGCCATCTAAAGCACAAGCTTTTATTTTTAAAAAAAAATGGTTTTTAATGTATTAAATATTGATAAAAAAAAAAAATATATATATATATATATATATATAAATATATATAAATATAAATATCGGCCATCGGCCACCCTGCTCTCCAAGATATCGGTATCGGCCATTAAAAAACCAATATCGGTCGACCACTAATTGTGTATCATGTGTTAGGCTTGCTGCGAGATTCACTGCACAGATCAGCAGCAGGTAGCAACACCTTCAGACAATGCCTTCGAAAATGCTTTGATCACAACCGGAGGGTCTCAGACAAATTACAGAGAGAATCCCACCCGCAAAAGGAATACAACCGTTTCTATAGAATAGGAGCATGGCGAAAATTACATGATACATTACATAATTTCCCTACAATTTGATTGGTTCTTCATAGGCAAACCCTTCTGTTACTAGGTAGAAGAAAACTCTGTTTTGTTAATTACTTAATTGTTAATCACAAGTTTTCAAACCTAAGACATCTGTCTAGTTTAATTTCCCCTATTTGTTATTTATACACTCAAAGTCACGAGTTTTCCACTAAAGGGTTTGGAAACATTTAAGATTCAAAAGCATATGAATGTTGTTCCTGCAAGAAAAATAAATGTTAGTTTTTATTAATTAAGAAATCCATCACATAACGTATTGGGAAGCCAGAATGTTTCCAGACAGGATATTTATATGATGCAGGCGGCCGCTCTATCAGCAGCGTGTCTCCTTCGCTTGCCATGATAAACTGCAACACACCAACACGCGAGGAACTGTGATATCAGCAACAGATTTACATACATAAAAGTTGATTGGATAGCTACTCTTACCTGAAACGCATGTGGAGCATATCCATCGACAGAAAATACATTAGAGGAACTCCGGTTGTATTTCCCCCCTACGAGCCATATTATAGATGCATCGTCAGATTAGAGATGAACCGCGGTGCAAGTGTGTGCTGAACCATGAGTGAAGAACGGTATATGGTCCTTTTTTTTTTTACAGAGAGCCGTTGCACCCCTAATATGTAGAAATGATTAATTTGGACATTTTTATTTCAGTATTCAGTATTACCTTGATAAACAAAATAGAACCAGAACCTAGAAAATGTTTGGTGTACATGGAGCATCAGGGTTAGTCACTTTACACAAAGACACAGAGACTGATACAATCTTGCAGGAGTCAAGGCTCATCAGACTGCTCCTTTTGTTCTGCCTTTCATTGACCTTTAATGCAGGACAGATGTCGTTGATCATTCTGCCTGTCCAGGTGATCGCTTGATCACTGGTGTCCAGGGTGATGCTGACAGGTGCACAGAGGGCTTGCCCTCACATCGCATTTTGCAAGTTTGTCTGTTTAATGCCAGTTTCTTTATATTTCTGTACATTATTCTAGTCTTATTGTTACTGCTGAGATCAGGATTCACTGTAGACAAATGACCTGGAGAGTTTTGTAATAGAAGCATACAGCACACGTTTTCTCAAGGATATGAATAGAAAAACACTGTCTCTTCAAATATAAGTTTGCTTGAGCACTGTTGACTCTCCATAGCAGTGAAATTTATGTCGTCCAAATATATTATAAAAGGTGCCCTGCAACAATAATACCTATAGAAATATGTCGTAGTGCCTAAAGTTGAAAAGTTAGTCGCTGTACTCTAATATATGTAGGCTACATGGCTATAAGAAAGAAATTCAGCTTTTTGTTATAAATATTAGGCCTATGCTACTTAGCCTACATGTGAGAGCAGTGAAGAAACCGAGTTTTGTGAAACTGCAGAGTAGGACATGGCACAAATAAGATAAGACGCATAACTTATGACATTGTTATATGATCACAATATTTTTTTCCATATTGATTGATATTAATATTTATCACAATATATAATTTGATAACGCTGCGAGCTAGAAGAGGCCCTTGACAATGTCCGAAGCCTGGAGAAACCAGAGGGTTCATTAATTACATTTTAAAATATAGTTTTAGAAAACACAACGTAAACTTTTAACTGTGCAAACATGTTTTTTTTTCAGTACCTTGTCATGACAAACATTTTGACTGAACTTTGAAATGCATTTGCCTACATGTTAGTCAGACAGTAACACATCTAGTATACAGTGATGTAACAAAAAATATGTTTACCAGTGTTGTCACAATGTAATTTCCCTGCGGAATAGAATTCCAATGTACTGGTACAATGAGGTACTTTTTAATTTGATTATTTTTAATTATTTTATTTATTTAAATTTATTTCACTACAATATCCAAAAATATCGCTGCAGACATGACTATATGAGAGGGATTTCAGATTCCATTAGCCAAAGTAAAATCTCAATTTAAAGAGTGAAATGTGTACTTCAGCAGAGGGAAATGGGTTAGAGGACCTGTAAGCTATAACAGGTGGACATAAACAGGTATAGCAGGGGATGGAGACAGTACCTGTGGAGGATGATTGAAGCAGAGATGGGCACAAAACCTGTGAGGATGGAGACAAGACCGGTGGTGTAGGATGTGAGGTTCAGCAAGGTAGTCAGCAGAAGCCGTGTGTGCCCGTCTCTCCGGATGCTTTTGTACATTCTGTGCTCGAGCGTGTGTGAGAATTTGCTCAAAGTCAGATGATGATATTTCCCTGTCAGTGAGCTGTGTGTGTGCTGGAGCTTTCTTTGTGTCTGTTTGTGTGCGTGTGTGTGTGCATGTGAGTGAGTGTGTGTAAAGACAACACAGTCAATGATATTTTCACCACCACTGAGCCGTGTGCGTGTTTATCTCCCATTCTCTGTGTATCATGTCAAACATTTACATCTCATTGAATTTCAAATATCAGCAGGAATGGTAATAGGGAATAGTAATGAGACTGGGCTCCCACTGTTATGCTAATTTAGGAAGACTCCCCTTCAGCGCCCCCTCCCCTCCCCAACTTCAGAATGCTGCACTGGGCCTTTCTGGCCTGTCTCTCAGATGTGATTTTGCTTCATTCTAATGTTTTATCTTCATCAGTGTCATTTGTGGCATTGAACAGGTTCTGGTTTTGTCGACCTACGACACGGTCCGGAACATGTTTCAATCCATAATAAACAAGAGATCTGTTTAGCCCTGATGTTCTAGTCCTGCTTGAATTTCCATTGAATGGAGTAAATATTTGTTTGTTCTTCGCAGGTGGATGAATACCCGACTGAGTATAGTGAAGAGCACACTGGCAGACAGGAAGTGGCTGAGGAGGAGGAGCATGAAGAGGAAACTGAGGAGCAGGACAGCTCTCAGGTCACAGAATTGGAGGAGGTAAAGAATGGCTGCTTCAGACGGTTTGTGCTCTTTCGTGGAGATTGCGTGAGTCTAATGATCTATGTGTGCTGTATGCTTCAGGTGGAGAATGAAAACGATCCAGAAGCTGAGCCAGAGCAGGATGCAGATGTAAAGGAGGAGTCTGATGAGGAAGAGGAAGATGTCGAAGAATCTAGACGTCTGCGATTTAAGACGGAGCGTAAAGATGACACAGTGGTCAGACTGTCTGATGCTGCCAGTAAAAGAAGGAACATCCCAGAAACATTAGGTGGGGAATTGACATGAAGCACCTTTTTTTACTTTTACGAGTTAAAAAATCTCATATGGTCTTGTTTTGAGTAATCTGACTTATTTTAGATTCTACAGATTCAAGCATTTGTGAGTAAAAATTACTTATTTTTTTATGATTTGGCTGCACCGGTGTGAGTGACTAGTTTTCCATTTGATTAGGTCATCAAGAAAGACCCATCCCTAAACTTAAGTCAGTAAGGCAGACCTACTGGATTAACATGACATAACAATTAATATTCATGAGCAAAGCCTAGCTAGCCAGTCTTGACAAAATATTTTTGTTCGTAAGGTGATTAGTGAAGGCTGTTGTAGTTTGGTGTGAGGTTATATGAGGTGAACAGAAAGTATTGCTCAAATATTTTAACTTGACAGGTGTTCATAATAATATATATATATATATAATTTTTTTTTTCAGACTTAAGTAAATGTACATTTGGAACAGCTTTTTTTTAAAGGTTTAACTTGAGGGCCCAAGTGCTTATAAACAAAAATATTATTATATTAAAATTATTTTATTATCGTCATCCTATTTATGAGCAGTATAAAAAAGGCTAAATTGATCCTCCAAAGAGGTTAAGAAAGATGGTGATGGTTTAGTTGTTTTAAACCATGAATTGCTTCATTTGTCAGAATCAAATAAATCTGGATCTTTTGTTTTGTCTTTCCTTTCAGAGCTCTCTGAGGAAGCTAAAGCAGACCTGCAGGAGTTTGAAGAAAAGGAACGTCAGAGGAAGCAGGGCCGTTTTGGAGGGCGAGGAAGAGGGTGGCCACGACCAGATGGAATGAGGGGAGGAATGGCAGGTAGAGGTGGGATCAGGGGAAGAGGAGGAGGAGGAGGACGTGGAGTCGGTGGAAGAGGCGATTTCCATCTATTTGGAATGGGAGGTTTCCGTGGTGATGGAGTTGGAGGGCAGGGGAGAATACATGAGCAAAGGCCTCCACTGATGCAAGTGAATTTGGGAATGCAGGTAAGAAACTGAACCTCTTCATCAACTCTTCATTGATTACACAATGCGAGATAGGACACTCAAGACTCGCACATACATTTTCATCTTGTAAGAATCCACTTTCTATTGAACATATTTTGCTGGACTACTTTTACCCCTTTGAGGAACTTGTTTTATTCTGTTGATACTTTTGAAAAGGTTTTTAACCAAGTAAATACAAATCTAGTCTTAGGCCGCGTGTCCACAAGCATTTTTTCAATTGTTTTCATTGGGAGCGCCGCGTTTTGAGCGCAGCGAGGCGCTGAACGTTTTTGTCATGCTGAAGCGCTGCGCGCTCTGCGTTTTTTACAGGTCACCGAGAGTTGAAGAATGTTCAACTTTGGCTAAAACGCAACGCTCATCACTGTCACTTTTTACCCAACCGACCAATCACAGTGAAGGAATGGGCGGGACAAATAACACACCGACCAACTGTCACAACATTCTTTCTGTACAACGACATCAACCAGCAGAGCTAACCGAACAAGTAAACTGTGCTGCGGATATTCTGTATCATAGCAACGAAGTGTCTCAACTGAAATAACGCTGCGCTGCCAAAACACTCTCAAGCGTCCACAGCTGGAAAATAATGCTTTTGTGGACACACGGCCTTAAGGTTTTTAGATAAATTAATCTTAAACATTTGATTTATTTTTATTTTTGAATAACTAAACCTGGCTGACGTCAGGATTAAAAAAGGAAAGAAAAACTACACTGAACCTGTTCTAATAACATTACCGTAATAAAAATGTGTGGTATGACAGCTTAAATTATATTTTAGAGATCCTCCAATGGACCCTTTTCACATTACTTGGTCCTAATAATAATATTAGAGTGTTTTACGTTTAAGTTATCTTTGAAATTATAACCTAAACGTAAAACCAGTATAACAAAAAGTGTTTGTGGAAAACATTGCCTACGCTGGCTTTTTAAAATTAAATAAAAAATATATATTTTAAATTGTTTTATTGTTGAAGTATTTTACTGTACTACATTTTATTATGTAAATGCAGCATTGGTGAGCATAAGAGACTTTCAAAATCATTAAATATTACTAACCACACTAGTGTATAAACAGTAACATTGTTTGCAACAGTTGGACACAGCTTTAGTAGTGACAGCTATTCTGTTTGCAAACACATATTTTAACTTGAATGGTCAGGCAATGGGATTGATCCTTTTGAGGCTATTGAAGATTTTGAATCGGTTTTAGATGATGGTTCTTTGACTTGTCATGTCTCACCCTTGTGGAGTGAAGTCAGTCTGCTTTTGATTAAAAGTCAATTATCACTGTTCTCACTCCTCCTCTTATCCATGTTGATATATGGATTATGGCAAATAACTTGGCGGGAGTCCATTGAGGAAGCATTACACCAAATTAAATTTGTACTTTGCTGAAGGATTTAGCTTCCTGCGCTTATTTTATTATTAAATATCTGTCGAGGATGTAATCCCTTTGCGCTTGAGCTGTTCGTTTCGAACGTTCGTGCTGCACCTTTTTCTTTCTTTTTTTAAAGCTGATTTTCTTTTATGGAGAAGGAAAGCCTTTTCAGGCTTTTGACACAACTTGTCATTCCTCGACATTGATATTTTATTTTGCGTTATGCTTCAGACAGTGCTTTATAGTGCACTGTTGTAATGATTGAATCGAATCCACTTCTGTCTATGGGTTGTCATATAAAGTAAAAGTTGTCTTCATCTGATGATGAGTTAATAATATAGTGTGCTTACATGTGCGAGGCTTTCTGAAATGGACTGCATTATGTATTCTATGTGTTTGTGTATGTAGGCTATGTGTACATATATAGTGATGTTATTGTTAACTTTGTCAGTTATATTGTGGTCTGTGATGGGTGGGGAATGGGATAGTGAGAGCTTGTGTGTGTGTGTGCGTGTCCGTATGGTGTGTGTGAATGTGTGTTAGTGTTTTTTTTTTGTTGATTGTATCTACTCTGTTGTTTTGCTGTTCTAAGTTGTTTGGACATGATCCTCAGGACCCCCATGAAAACGAGATAGTTTCATCTCATGGGGTTGATCCTTTAATAAATAAATGTTTATAAATAAATAAATAAATGTATCTAGTTTGGGGAGTAAATTTTTCACTCATCATATGAAATGAGGAGCTCTTTTCCAAAACGCTATAAATCCATTTCAATAGTTTTCAGGAAAATGACATTATTTACCTAGACCCACACATTTTGTGAATATTCAATTTATCCTGTTAAAATGGTTGTGTGCCTCAGTCTGAACATGTTGAACAATGATTATTAAATCAAACAACAATATTGTTGATGATAAATTCAAAGTTAATTTATTTATTTTTCAAAACGCTATAAATCCATCAATTGTTTCCCAAAAAATTATGGTTTGTCTTTAATACTTTAATTTAATTAAAATTAAACAAGTGCAAATGCATGAAATAAATAAAAGCCCACTATAATAAATAGTTAAATAAAATAAATAGTACAAATAAAATAAATAATTCCAATGACACATTTTAATATTGTCCAGCACATAACACTCATACAAATACCAGTCCTTAAATACAACAATGTTAAAAATGTATTTAAATTATTTAGTAATTTAGGCTAATTGTAATTTGGTGCCGAACCTGAAAAAAGTCATGATAGCCTAGTAATTGTAACCATATTCAATAAGTTATTTAGTAATACATTCAGAGTCATTTTTAGTAAAGTGTCAAACCTGTAACAAATAGGACCAATTTGTCCACTACATATGCATGAAAAAACGAATTATTAAATAATGATAACGATATTCAATAAGCAAGTCAGTCAGTAATAAATAAATAAAATAAAAATCAAGATAATAAATAAAAATCAGGTCGTCCGGTGACAGCCTCTCGGCCTGACAGAAACCTGTGGGAGCAGCTTTGTTGACGTCCCACTGTTGGTATTAACGCGCCTCCCGCGAATCTTCTTTTGTTGTTGTTTTTTGTGATTATCTTTGTCCAGTCTGCGATTTGTAATCTTTAAAGCACTCATTTTGAGGAATTAATGAAATAAACGTCTGTTCAGATCGCCGCCTATTTTGATTGCTTAGAACGCGCCCGAATTCTGATTGGTCGAGAGGATGTATCGCGTTTAGGGTAAAAATAGGTTTGGCGCTTATTGCGTTTTGGAAAGAAACTGCATCTTGCAGTACATTTTAAACCAGGAAATATCGCGATTTTGGCATGCCACGTTGATGGAGCAGTGAATAGGTTCAGTACACAGCAAAATGACATGATAAACTCATTTTTTTTTTAAATGGCGTTTATCGCGTTTTGGAAAAGAGCTCTTCAAATATGTTGTCTGTTTAGCATAAGGACACAGGCACAGTGGATGTAGATTCAGCCGCAGACACATGGCTCTTATGATTGATTACTTGATTCAAGGTCACAACACTACAAGATAATGATTTTTTTGGGGTGAAAGAGAAGGCTTACGCTATCGATTGATGCTCTTTTTGTTTCTTTCTCTCTCTCTCTTTTTAAAGCAGCAGCTCAGAATGACTCCTCCGCTCCAGCATCACCACCATCAGTCGCGTCTGCCTGGTGCGAGAGGCGCTGGAGGTCCTGGGCTATTCCCAGATCCAGGCACCCCGATCCCTCAGCAGCCGCTGCAGCTGTTGATGCCACACCTGGCCCACCGTTCCCCGGGGCCCAGAACGCAACACGACACGCACGGACTGCGCTTGTTGAACTCACCACCACGGCACTCACACGCACATCCCAACCAACACCAGCAGCATCAACAGCACCACCCCAAGAACATTCACATTAACCCTCACTTCAGAGGACCCTCCTCTTCACCCGTGCAAGGTACGGACAAAATCAGCGACCTGATATTCATATATTTGGGTGGATAGAAGATGTCTGAGCATCTGCTGTAAGATGTGCTTGACCTGTTAAAGTGCCTATTCCATGTATATTTTTAGGCTTTGCACTTTTGGCTGATGCTTACTCACATTTTCACTCAGGTCCTTTAAAGAGTCCCCCCCCCCCCCCCCCTTTTTTTGGTATGGCCCTCACTCTGTAGGCAGCCCATCAGCATTAAACCATCTTTCTGAAATGCACACATCTGCGGAGGTGAAATTACTCCTTTTGAGTGTCAGTTTATCTCATTAGGTGGCCCAGTCTGTGCGAGAGAGAGATGCACAGTTTAATCAGCAGAACAGCCCTCTCTCTGTGACCAGCTGTGACAAACCATGGTTTAGACTCGTGGCAAGAAGAGACTTTTATGGTGTCCGTGTTACGCCGCCCCACTCTCTCGTTCTGCAACCCTTTTTCTGCCTGTCTGACTCACGCTTTTTCTATTTCCATTTTAATCTCAGTTCCCTCAATGCCTCCTGTGCAGAACCAACCGAGGCCTAACATCGCGCCACAGAGACTCCCGGTAAGTTACCTCACATTGCTTTAAGTTAGAATTAACTGGTTTTGCTCTGCATATAAATGCAGTATGTTACGGTCGACATCATGGTATTTTCTGAATTTGACTGGCCCGTAGTCAACGAAACCAACATTTGTCTAGCTGTGTGGAAGGCATGTTTCTAAAAATGTTCTCATATGTGGGGAAGATCTGCCAGTTGAAATCGAAATGGAGACCGTGAAAACTCAGAACAGATGTAAAAGCCCTTTACTGACTGTAAGGATGTAGAGGAACCATCAGGCAGCTGCCCGTGCTGTGGCTAAAGTGATTACTGCTGAGGAGTCCATCTCACCCCCCTCCCCAGTTCTCTTCTCTGTCCTCACTGATATAAATACTTTGGTTTTCCCTTTTACCGTTGCTGTCAAAAGGATGCATAATTCAGTGTTTCAGTATGACAAATGGCTGTTACAGGAACGCTGTGCAGTGTTACATGCTAAATTTTTATCTAAAACTGTTTTAAACGTGTTTTTTATATAGTTCTTATAAAATGTTTTTTTTATGACCTAAATCCAGACTACATGGATTATTTAAAAATGTATATTACACCACTGGACCATTTAACTGCAAAAAAGCATATAATGACCAGTCACATCACCTAAAATACACTTTCAAATTCATAAAAATTTGAACCTAAATTCCTGATGGTGAAAAGGAAAGTTAGTTAATGTCCATGTTATTTGTCAACTACTCATATACTGCGATCCCTAGTTTGGGGACACTGTGGACACTTGAAATGGTTGGTTGTCCCTAATCTTGCTGAATAGGAAAAGTTCCACACACACACATTCATGACACATTTCCAGCTGTCTGTCTCCCATTGCCAGTCTGGTACAGACAGGACACCATTTAAAATGCCAATGGCATTTTGCAGGGAGCAGCGTCCATTAGCCCTCTGGGCACTTGATTATCATACATTAGCATACGATCACATCTCATCTTACAATAGGCTGATCCACAATTTCTCTATGAATATTTACTACTGCAGAGTTTTTGAATATTAATCTCCATGCTACATATTTATATTGTATTTTATGTTTGATGCTGTTCATAACAGAAAAATTCTAAAACTGTTTAGTGAGCTCCATGGCCTGTCTTAATTTTGCAAGTTAGTACAATTTTTAAGTTTTTTTTTTTTTTTTGTTAGTAAGATTTATTGTAGTTTAACATAAATTGCTCTTAGTATGTCATAAAACGGTACCAGTACTATATATATATATATATATATATACTTTGATAATTGGTCAGATACCTGAACACTGAACAGCAGAAATGAAGAATGTGCCAGGTGTATTTTAAGACACAAGAGGCTTGTCTCCAAAATGGCAGTAGCCCTTGTTTGGCATTTGTCTTTCCCACTCCCTCTCTATCTCACAGGCAGATCATAACTGGTTACATATTGAACAGATCCATGGGTATTTACGAAAGATTAGCCCCCAGAAAGGACATGCTCCTTTTATCAAACGAATGCAAACTTGCAAAGGTATTGTGAATGTACTTAAGCTCCCTTTGTATTACTGGAGCTGACCTTTTGAATAGAGCAATGAAGTCCACAATAACAATGTGATTCTCTCTCGCTCCCTCCTGGCCATTGCTTAGCTAAGCTGCCTGATTGACTTTCTGTTAAGCAACTTGGCTGGCCTTGGTGACACTCACTGGCCGACTGAAGATCAGAGCTGGAAACGTGGATTAAAAGTTTGATTGCATCTTAAGTCATTTATAATGAGTAAAGAGGTGCTAAGCATCACAATTTGCTGTAGTGTGGCCCCTTTGAACGAAGGCTAATTTCTTAAGAGCTAAGGATATTTTCAAAGAATAAAGGAGAGGGGATTCACATTCAACTCCAGGATTAGTAAGGATCGTTATCTTTCTTTCCTCTGGAAAGGTAGAGAGGGGATTTTGAGTTTTATGAGCAATGGGTTAGGTAAGCACTGAGAACGGATAAAGATTTGTAATTCAAGGGTGTATGCAAAACGCCTTCTTTCTACCTAAAAGATTTCTCAGTGGAATAAGCTGATGTTTATGATCTTAATATGAAGAGCTAAATTTAAAAAAGATGATAAGGTGCACAAATAAGAAGCTTTAAAACTCATGTCAACAGTAATGATATTTGCTGGAATAGTCATGTATTAATTTCTGCCATTTTCTGTCCTCCTCCAGGCTCCTCCTGATTTTCAGCAGCATCTCCAAGGGAATTTTGGCCCACCTCAGCGCCCTCTACCCTCCCAGGAGCAATGGAGAGGACCACCACCACATCACCAAGATCAAGAGCACTTCTTCTCTGGTGGTAAGGTCAAATAAAGGTGGTCACACTGGTTGCCTCATAGACTGTACCTGTATTGTCTTATATATATATAAATATAATCAATCTATATCTGTTTTGATTCTGATGCTGCTGGTTTCTGGCTTTTCGTTCATATTATTTTTCTTCCTTTTCTTATTTCTAGAACCACGTTTTTCAGGCCAGCACATGTTTGACCAGCCAGGCCCTGCCCCCCTTATGAATAACAGTGTTCTTCCGATTTCGGGGCAAGGCCCTCCGTCTTTCCCCCCTCAAGGGGGACTCGGAGGTCCTGGATTTGGTCCTCTGGGGCTCGGGCAGAACCAAGGGCCTCAGGGAGAAGGTGCTTTCCAGAGAGAACCCCTTCGGCCGGGTCTGGCCCCGCATCATGCAGGCCCTCCAGGACCCCATGGCACCCGTGCCTTTGTGGGTCACAGACAGCCCTTCTCGCCCCAGCAGCAGGGACCCCCTTTTAGCCCCCAGCACATGCTGTTTGGTATGCAGGTACGCCAGAGAGTAAGTTGGTTTACCAGAAATCTGCATGGCCTTGCTAGCATGAGGAACATTATATTTCATGTTAATTTACAGTATGGCATGGAACTAGCATGAAAAATATTGTTCTGAGTTATTGTTCAGTCTCAGTCCTGTAATTTATTCAGGAAATATTTCAGCTGTACACTACAATTCAAAAGTTTGAGGTTGGCAAGATTTTTTTTCGTGTTTTAGAAAGTCTCTTTGGCTACGTTCACACTGTGAGCCTCAGTACTCAATTGAGAATTATTGCTCAGATCCGATTATTTGGTAAAGCTGTTCACATAATATCAATATCAGACTCCAGTGTGAACAGATCATGGTCCTGAACTGACCTGCGTGCGCAAAAGAACGATAAAAATGTCACGCACACTGTCATACGGAAGTAAAAACGGAGAACATTGAAGTGAGTGATTTACACGTTTATTTATAGTGTGATTTGCCACCAAACCCAGTGAATTTAAGCACAGGCAATATATAAAACAAAGAGGATGCAAAAAAAGAGCAGAGTTTTTAAACATTTATGATATGAGCCCTCATGTTTTGCTTGTATATATAGAGCTGTCACTGTAATACTTGTGAGCTCTGAGACATCACTGTCCTTCACCGACTACCTTTCGCAACTGTCTTGATAATGTATGTAAAATCTTTGAAGTGACTCCCACGAGCGCAGAATTGTGACAAATGTTGCTCTAGAGCGAGGTAAAAGTCGCATGAATCCCGATATGATTGTTCAGACTGCGGTCGCATTGCAAAACATCTGACCTGTATTGGATTTAGGACCACATATGGAAGTGGCCATCAGATTCCATGTGGTTTGTGCTGTTCATACTGTCATGAGGAAAACATCTAAGTGAGCAAAAAAAATCGTATTTGGGCCACATTTACCTCCAGTCTGAACATAGCCTTTTGCCCACCAAGGGTGCATTTATTTGATCAAAAATACAGTAAAACAGTAATATTGTATAATAATATTAGAAGTTTAAAACAACTGTAAAATATATTCAAATAGAAAAAAGTATGAATTATTCCTGTGATGTCATTACTCCAGTATTTAGTGTCACATGATCCTTCAGTAATCGTTCTAATATGCTGATTTGATACTCAAGAAAAATGTCTTAATGTTATCAACATATGTGCTGCTTAATATTTATAAATATGTATTTATTATATTTTTCCAGTATTGTTATAGTATAATATAAAGATCAAAATAACAGCATTTATTTGAAATGGAAATATTTTGTTACATTTTAAATGTCTTTAATGTAGCATTAATGTAATGCATCCTTACTAAATAAAAGTATTCATTTCTGTTGAAAAAAATCTTACTGACCCCAAACTTTTGAATGGTGTTGTACATGGCACAGAGTCATACCTAAGGTGTTTTAGTTTCGTTCAAAACAAGTTTCAAATTTATACGTGGATGTTAGTTTGAAATGTAGGTGTTGTGTGGTGGTCGGCTGAGCAAGGAGAAGCTGCTGTCTTCAATCCAAGCAGCAGACAAGACTGCCCTCTTGTGTTAGACCTGTTTGTCAGTTCATGGTTATTTAAGGTCACTGGGTTAGTTGTTACACATCAGATGTCCATCTCTCTTTCATGAAAATAATTTCTCTTGATTCTCATCAAACACACATTGGTGTTATTTTTCTTTGCTTGACACATTAACTGGCTTTACCTGTCAGTTCAGCCAATAGTGACAAGGAACAACAAATTGTTTGTTTGGTAAACTACTTAAATATTATACTATGCTGAATTCCAGAGTAATCTGATTCTCATTCTCGACTGGCCAAATGTTCACTGTAGATGTCCTTAAGAGAACAATATCTAAAACTTGATCTGATTCATTTGTACACTTGAGATGGTAACTTTGCTCTATATTATTTTATCTGGGATGTGATTTTTTCATATTTAAATGGATTTCCTTATTTTCCGACTAGCAAAGTATGACCCATGTAAATTGCGTAAATGGCGGTGTATGATGATTGAAATCACAATTACTAAAAAAATTGCAAAATGTTTTCAAATGCATTTATTTCATGCACGGATTGTTTCTGACAGCGTTGCACAAGTTCGCGGCGCCATCTGCGGGACACCCTTATCATGTTTCAAAGCGTCACATGCGAGTAAAATTCGGCGTTAAAGCGGTGTTACTCGCCAGTTGCCCCAGTTCCTTCTTTTTTTTGTCTTTAGCTAATCACATGCCTGTTTTATGCACATTTGATTATAGGTCTCACTTTGGCTGTGTTCTTGTTTTTACGGTATTCAGGGTCTATTGCAGCAGCCCCTTCACCATGATCCTTCACTATCCCATCAGCCTTTGCACCAGCAGCAGCACCAGCAACATAGACAGGACTTGCCCCCACAGGGCCTGCCTCACTCCCAGCCTCCACACCAACAGCACCACCAACACCACCCAAGGGATCACCATCCCATGGTGCACCTCTCCCAGTCCCATTTCCACCAGTCGATTCAAAGTAGTCATAGACAGATGCAGTCCCGACCACAGGGCAACCAGCAACGAAACAACCATGCCAGGCCCAGAATGGTAAGCCTTTCAAATCTGTATTTGTTGCAGTAAGCAAGAGGTCAAGAGCAATATTGATTATAAATTAAACGACTTCAACGTCGACTAGTCACTGGTGACGTCTTTAATGAACAAATAAGCCTGAACCTCGAGCTGAGACTTGAACATGGGTTGCCATGTGCACAGCTATGGCATATAACGCAGCACTGCCCACAAGGCTATTTATCCTACATAACGGCTTATTTGGGGTCATTATATTTCACACAGATTTCTGCCTGTTCTAAATCAGATACAGATATAGTAGCAGAGTAACGATTACATTTGTATGAATGCATTAGTGAGAGAGGTGTTGCGTGTGAATTCTACCTGGCAGCGTCTCTATACTAATAGGAAAGCTGTGAGTTTGGGAAAATAAAAATATGCTAGAACTTTTCAGTTTCTACGCTATTTAATTGATAAATCACAGAGCAGTGTTGACAAAACATGTCTGCACTACTGAATGATTTTGCGTGCACGGATCTGCACGAGATGTGCAAGCTACTGTCTGTATGTGTGTGATTTAAAATGCATCAGCGCATTAGTTTTAGAACGGCGATTATCTTACATGTACAACAATCTGTTTAAAACGTGCGTTCACCCGATCAATTTTGAGCAACCAAATGGTATAATCTAGGGCTGTCACTTTTTGTTCGAAAATCGATTGCACAATCGATCGGACCAACCAACACTAGTTTCGAAAATGAAAATAGGGAATCGATTTTAACGGCTTTCAGGACGCAGAATGCGCGGCGCTGGCCGCTGGGTTCAGCGTTGCGCTTCAGATACAACGCGATTGGCCCGATTGAACTTTCACCGCGGCGTGCGCACCGCTTGGTCGACCCAGCAACAAAACGTCTCGCGCTATCTGTAGCCTATTGAATGGCTCAGCCATTGAACCGCACAGTCCAATGGCATAGATCTGACCAATTGTTGGTGTGTTTTGGAGGTAAAAACAAAAGAGCTGCTTTCACAAAACAGAATGTCTCGCAAGCCATTGAAATGAATGGGTCTCATAGCGCCGCGAATGCCGTGCCCTGTCTGAAAGGAGCTTTCTCTCAGAGCGCGTCCAGCTCGTCACGATACGCCCGCAGCGAACGAGCATCACACACACAGCAACTGCAGGTTCTGATAAACACGCATAACAGCAAATTATAGCCTACTTCTGCATAAGGTGTCGCCAGTATTTAGAAAATTTCAAGCATAGGCTACAGATTACAGTCAGCTTACAGACTCGGGCTACAGGCTACGTAGGTGAAATTTGTTTGACATTTCTAATCGTGAAAACAGCCATGTTAAAGCCTGCAGTAATGTTTTTCATTGATGTTATGGCAGTCCACTCTGCTTTTCGAGAATGTTACACTCCTGTTTGTAATTGTACACGAAATTTCATGCCAATAAATCATCAGAAATATTGTGCGTCTCAAGCGCCCTCTTTACGTTAGTCCTAATGCCTGTTAGTTGTCCGTGGATTGGCCTATATTTGGCGTTGAAAATGGAAACGTCTTTAGACATGGAAAATCGATTTTACAATCGATTCAATGAACACTTATGTCTCGAAAATCGAAAATGATTTTTTCACAAAAGTGACAGCCCTAGTATAATCTAACATATTGTGTGGAGTGCTCTCGAAGTATGCATTTATTTGTCATTTTAACTGTTGGAAACAGAGCGTAAAAGTGGACTTCAAGGGTTTCTTACCCTGTTGCACGCTCTATTGGCCATGATCAATAACTAGTCGACGTCAAGCTTAAAGCGTCATGGTAGAGCATTTTAAAGTCGACTTGTCTGTGCAACCCGTATTATAAATGTATATTTTATCCGTACAAGTCAGCTCACTAGGTTTTGAAGGAAAACTGATTTTAGTGATTTTCAGACTTGGCAATACTTCTATGAATGTCAACACATTTATCTGTCCTCATCTTCTTCAGACGCCGCCGCCTCCACTGCAGCAGATTCCTCCTCAACGCAACAGCAACCTTCGTGAGCTGCCCATCGCATCTAGCAACAATAATAACCGCCCGCCAGTGCTTAGTGGGCAAGCAAAGCCAGTTATACAAAATGTTAGGCAAGGGCAGGCTGCTCGTTCTGGACCAGCAGGAAGGGGAGGACCTGTGGCACAAGGACAGGGCTCTGCCAGAGCACCGCAGCAGCCCAGTGTGCCTGGGATGAAGACAGAGTGTCCCGCTGCACAGTCAAGCACCGCTCCAGAGGTAATACTGCTTAGCAGGACTATGTACACACCTCTCATTTGGTTGGGGTTAACATTCAGTATATTTTCCACCCATAGACTTTTGCAATGGGAGCTTTTTTAAATGCTGGAGATTGTCAATTTGAACTGCATTTTTATACTGCAGTAACCTCATTAGTTAGTGTGTATAGCATAGTCCTTATTACTGTTGTGGCTAATGGGCTCTCCTTATCGTGACTGTTCTTTTACTGATACTTTCTTTAAAAGCTGTTTTTAATTATAATCCAGAATCAGTACTGATTCAATTGTAGTATTTTTTTTGTTTTAATGAAATGAATCTTAAACATCTTGTGTAGTTTTTTGTTTTTGTTTTTTTTTGCCATGAAAATAGCCATGGAATTTAGCCAAACTAAAGCAATTCAGTATTTTCAGTCACTCTAATCTGACTAAAATCATACCAATCAATTTTTTAAAGGCAGGATAATAGATCTAGATAATGCAATTGTAGCTAAACTTTGTCCAGCATGTACTACAATTGGACTACAATTTGCCTTGGTGTTGTGCATTTTCACCGAAAAAGGTGACATGGAATCTTTATTTAAGCCTTCATATTTTTGATTTATGTATTGGTGTATACTTTGACAGAGAAATGAAGCTGTAGCTTGAATTTCCAATTAAATTTTTTTTTTTTAACCAAAATAAAAACTTGTTTTGCTTATCCTGAATGTATATTTGTCTTCGTTTAGGACCCAGATGAAGATGAGGAGACACGTCAGTACAGACTGAAGATTGAGGAACAGAAGCGTCTGCGAGAAGAGATCCTCAAGCGCAAAGAGCAGCGCAGGCAGATGCAGGCTGGTGAACGCAAAAGACAACTGATGGAACGAATCAGCGGACAGAACCCAAACCAGACCCCACAAACGCAGAACCCCACACAGACCCCTGCAGCCCAACCCCCGCAGCCGGTCCCTTCACTGATCTCCAACGGATCCCCCCAGAACCCTTCGCCAGGTCTTAGTTCCCCTCGTCCCATTGTGAAGGCTCGTCTGCAGAACACTAAACCTCAGGCACAGGCTTCAGGCTGGTCTGCACCACAGAAGCAACAGAACCCTGGTCCTGATGCCAACCAGCAGGGCCAATGGCAAGCACAGCAGAAGAGGATCACGACCCCACAAAACACTCAAAGACCGGGTGCTGTTCAGACCAGCCCATTAGAAGGGCATGGCCTGGGTCAGCCTCAGCTCGGCGGAAAGAGAACAGTGATGCAAAGAACAAACAGCATAGAATCACCACAGGTTCCACAGAAAGTGCGACTAGTTAAGCTTCTGGGAGAGGTGAGTAAATTTGTTACCCGTTTAAACTGTAGATATGATCTTTAAAGTTTATATGCCACGGATTTTCTTTCTTCTTTTTATCTTTGCCCTTTGCTGATTTTTTTTGAAATAGTAAACCAGAGCTCTTGATAGAATAAATCAAAGAACTCGTCTCAAAGGCAAGGAGGATTTCCAATTATTCCAAAAGTCAAGGAGTCTACTTTTTTGACCACTAAAGTTTTTAGAGCTAAAAACTGTTTAAAGTATAAAGTGAATTTGTCTTTTTGACAGAATCAATACCAAAGGTGGTCTCCATACTGTGTTTTGTGACACCACACTTAATTGATAGAACACTTTTACCTTTTAAGCCCATAAATGGCACCATCCTAGCGTCATTAAAGTGAGTCGCTTGGCATTTGCGCCTTTACTTTGAGTGACAACCGATCCAGACATTCAAAAGGTTTGTGTCTTCTTTTAGTCAAGGTGCTGCTATTTTATGAACCAAGTCGAGAAAGACCTAATGGAAGTTTATGTCGAGGTTTCAGCTACCCTTTTACATTAAGACTAGAGTTTGAGTACAAATGTTGTACAAATCTGACAGGACATTTAATGCATCTCAACCAAGAAAAGGAGGACCCAAGAATGATTTATGGGCTCTAAGAGATTATTTGCTGTGTTGAATGAAGAGAAAACATCCCTTTCCAGTCTCTCCTGCCTGAAGCAAAGCTAAATATCTCCTTTGAGTGCTGGATCTCTGTGGATGAAGATAACTGTGTGTCAACTTAGTTAATAGAAAGCTACACACAGCTATCTGAAATGCAGTGACTCTGACTGACAAAGAGGAAAAAGGGGGAGGGGTGTCAGACTGAGAGAAGCTGATCCTCTAGGTGCTTCTCTTCTCCTGCTGTCAACCTCAGCTGCCTGACAATGTTATCTCTCTCTCTTGTTCTCCCTTCTAACTTGTGCTCGCTCGGTGTTACTCTCTTCATCTATCTCGTCTGGCCTCTTGCTTTATCCATCCATCAGCTCATCATTGAAGTGTGTTAGAATAGGTGTCAGTCCGGGGACATCTGCAATTAATCTTCCTCGTCTATGTTGATATCTGTGTAATAATACCTGCGAGAGTCCGGGAGAAAGAGAGATGGCGGTTTGGGCGGATTTGTATTTTTCCCAGCTTAGCCGTACAGATAAGAGCAAATTCAATTTTCATCGGGAAGAATACAAAGCCTGTGCCTTACAAAAGCAGCATGGGGGATGGAGGTGACGGGGTGGGTGGGGGAGGGGGAGGTGCTTGTCAAGTGCCGTCACCCCGCCCCAGTGCATAGCAGCGGAGCATCTGATAGATGTAATCTGAATATGTGGATTTCGTATTGAGTTAGATTAATCCATTAACTCCCTCAGATGGAGACAGACAGAATAGAGATAATGCACATATTTTAGAAAAAGACAGATGGGTAGAAAAGGATGAGCATAGCACGTGTGGCAATTATGTCTTTGTTGTAGACTGAAGCAATGTGTCTATAGGGAGCATATTAATGTTTTACCAGCCTGAATCTAAGCGGTCTTGCTTTCGGATAAGAAATACATGCTGATGTGTGTTTCTCTTTGTAGTGGACAATATTACATTTAGGGACATCACTTGCTATCGGGCCCAATACAGCTCATGTACAGGATGTGAAGAGAGTTTCAACCAGTATAATAATGTTTATGAAAAACATTGCCTACCCTCCAATTCCAAATGAATAGTTCACTTAAAAATTTAAATTCTGTCATCATTTACTCACCCTCAAGTTGTTTCAAACATGTATGAATTTTCTTCTGCTGAACACAAAGGAAGATATTTTGAAGAATGTCAGTAACCAAACAGTTAATGGACCCCATTGACTTCTTTAGTTCCATAGGCTCGTGGCCTGATAGTAGCTCGCCAAGAGGCCGCGTTCACATATCGTGTCTTTTGCGCGCTCTCAAGTTCGTTACTTCAAATGTAGGTGTGCGGCAAGCGCACTCATAGAAGTGATGCAGCTGGTTTTTCCAGGCACAGCGAGATTAATTAAAGGTATAGCGGAGGATCTTTCCTAATTTTAGAAAAGACCCGCCCTCTCCAATTTAAAAAAAAAATGCACATGCGCAACACTCTATCTGCTCCCGAGAGGAAACGCCTACTAGCAGTGATTTTAAATGGATTTCTCCAAATAGCATGACAAACTTTACCTGTCTTGTAGAATCTTCGCGACTGCGGCATCAGTGGGAAGACCAACCTGTGCTTTTAGCGCATGCCAGCGTGTGAACGGCCTTACGTAAACATATCCCCAGAATGATTGACACTTAGGTGGACCAATAGTATAGGCTACCCACCCGGAAAAAGAAAATCCTCCGCTATACCTTTAATCTCAACTTTTCAACATGAAGGATGGGGGTGCACCCAAAAACTACGGGTGTTTTTCTCTTCTCCGTAAATAAATCTTGTAGCAGAGCTACAGCAAGCGTTTATCGGTGGTGGAAAACCATTATCTACTAAAACTTCTTTGTCGTTGTGGAGAGCGCAGTGCATGGTTGCATAGCAACGACAAATGCCACGGGAAAATCGGACCGAATGTTACTATTAATAATAAAAGATAAGCTAATGTGCATTGTAAGTGTCAATCATTTATCTTTTTTTGACTCATTCTTTTTATAAAAAATTATTTAAAGGCTGAAATATGTGAGGTTTATCTTTTTATAAAACCTTTTTTGTCAACTTTATTTGAACTTGTACATGTTAGTAGATAACATGTTGCAAGTGACACTTTTCAAATCTGGTCATTTTTAATGTTATTATTTTTATGTTTATGTAAACAAAAAGTGCATATTGATGCTAATTTTATTTGTTATTTGCTGGTTAATGTGTTGTGTAGGTCTTAAATTTCAATCTTTATGGTCCTTAAATTTCTTAAAAAGGTCTTAAATTTGACTAAAACCTGCAAGAGCCCTGCATTGGGGTAAGATGCCCCCCTACCTGAGGCAACAAGCCCAAACCCAAATAACCCCCCCACCCCCGGTAAACGTTTGCAGATTGAATAAATGGCTTTTAAAATTAAGTTTAATATCAGGGTTCCCATGGGTCCTTGAAATCCTTAAAAGTTTGTTAATCTGAAAAAAAAATTTGAGGCTCTGGAAAGTTTTTGAAAATAAACACAATAGATTCGGGTCCTTTAAAGTGCTTGAATTTATTTTGTGCAAGAAGTTTTGTGGAAAAAAATCCATATTGTTCCCTCATGTCTGCTAATGTGTTATTTTGCCAACACTTCGTGGCCTATGCATACTAGCTGGCTTGATTTACGCTAGTTATGCACAGCACATTTTACACATTACGTTAAAGGAGTAGTTCACTTTTTAAATGAAAATTAATAAGTGTTTCCCGTGTGAAGTACTTCATGTTGTACCTTGCCATGACGTTCACGCGCACAAAACTACTACGATGGTACCTCAAGCTTCACAGAAACACCGTGAAACATTGCAAAAATAGGTTGAAACCGCTGAAACGTGATGCCTGGAAAATGCAAGTTTCAAGGTAATTGGCTCATCAAAGAAGATTACAAAGAATGCTTTTTAAGATAATGTAAACCCATGAGGCAAAAAAAATGTAAGCATATTCATATATCTTAAAACCTCTGTTTACATGAGCCTGAGCCTAACATGAGCCTAAGCAATAAATTCCATGCGAAAGTTAATATCAGATCATTTTAGAATGTACCGAATATTCTTCAGTTTTATGCAAAACAGAAATACGAGATATAGCATATCAGATCTCTGTCAGATGGCCATAAATAAATGCAAAAAAAAACTTATTTGCATAGTTGTGTTTGACACATAAACTGTTAACAATGCATCTTACAAGGTAACAATGTAATGTTGCTCTCAGTTAAAATGTGTCCCCACATTAAGCCCTTGAATTTGAGGGTATTGGACCTGGAAAGTTCTTGAAAGGTCCTTGAATTTGAAGTTAACCAATGTGTGGGAACCCAGGCTGTAATATTGCAGTGTTAATTGGCCTTTTTGCCTCTGAAAGGTAAACGTATTCTTATGAAAAGATATTAGTGCTGTCAAAATGAACGAGTTAACTCATGTGATACATTTTTTCACTTTAAAGGGGCAGTCACACTACCCTTTTTGTTCCATTGACTTCCATTCATACGCATGCGGATGCGTCAGACAGCAAACACAAGCTCATGTGAAAAGTTACGCATTTCGCTGCATTCCAAAGTTCATGTTTGTTGAACTCTGAGCTGCGAATTTCCATCAAATGAAGACGTTTGACCAGTAGAAGATCGATGCGTCACAGCGTGACCTCTTGGCAGAATTAAAAGAACGATATTTTTGCCGTAAAGTCGAGTAGATTGTATTTTTTTTTTACATTTTCAGTGTATTTATATATTTTTTACATTTTGAGTGTATTACTATTCGTTATATGTTGAATTTATGCAAGGGTGCACGTCACGCCTAAAAGTTCACCAAACTTAAACTTTGGAACGCAAAGCGCAGTACTGGCGCTCGTCTGTGAATCTCCTGGGTTAATAAAGACATTAGTAGCAGTATTGGTATCGGTGATACCGGCCTTCTTTCAAAGAGTGATACTGGCCTTCTTTCTAAGAAAGATGCCATTAAACAAATATTTAAAATATAGGCTACTGTCTTTGTTGTTTTTACATTCATTTGGAGATTAAATTTGAAATTTTTGCAATATAAAAAATATTTAAAATTTTTATTTTAGGTGCGATTTAATCAATTAATTACAGAAAATGTTTTAGATTTAATTCTTTTTTTTAATCGATTGACAGCACTAAATGTATTAATTTGTATTAAATGGAATATATTTTGATTGAACATATATTTTAATAGTAGCACTTATCCTAAAGGTCTAATTGTACCTTATCAATTCAAAATAAAATGAAATTTTCCCCAAAACAATCTTAAAAACCTGTCCACAAGTCCCATATTAAGAAATAGACGACAAACCTTTGATATTAAACATCATACAATTTCATAGATCACTATTTTCCAGAGATACAAAATTAGCCTAAGGAGGCATCTTACCCAACTTACCCTATACAAAGTGTACCTCTTTTTGTGAGTTTTAAATCTGTCCATTTTCAAGGCTTTTAACACTGAAAAACTGCCAGCATACTTTGAAAGGTTTTTCCTAGAGATGAGGAAAACGAATTCCTGGGAATTTCGAGAAAGAGCTAGAGGCAGTTTGTGCGGTCTCAGGCAGGCCCTCACCCATGGCATTAATGCTCAGAGATGCAGTCATCACTGTTGTGGAAGATGTTTTATAAATTCAGCTTCACCTTATCCTCTGAAACTGATCACAGTATCATCCCAAAATCAGAAAGCATCACATCATGTAACAGTTTTGTTGCTTATTATGTTGTTTGCTTATTCAGTTATTCTTCTGCCACATTGTGTACACTTTGTAAACTCTAAGGCTTGGCATTGTATAAAAAAAATGGTTTTGATATAAGCCGTTTGAACATTTGTGATAGTCAGACTTCAGCATGATGGACTGTCATGTTCATTTTGTGTGCCATTGGGGATTTTCTTTTTATGGGTTATAAAATGTATCTGCTCTGTATTCTGTAGGCAGATGCCGGTCCCAACACTGGTCCGCCACAGCAACAGCAACAACCAATTGGTCGGCCTGTCCAACAACAGAGACTTGGTCCCATCAGGAAAGTTACCATGGCAACTGGTGGTGTACAAAATCAACAACAGGCAGGCCGTGGCGTGGCAAACCAAACGAACCGGGTATGACATTGAATCTGGATTACTCTCATAAGCCCTTAATTGGACAGGTGCACAATGCCATTTTGCACAGCTTACACTAAGCCCTGATACTAATGGTGCTTTCAAGTCATGTCGGACTCGAAATGAATGTATTTACGACTTTCTTTAAGCCACGGTTCTCTGAGTTGGGGACTTCTGAATTAAAGCATTATGGCGGTAGCTAATTGCTGTTGGTCATAATAAGCTGTAATTGTGGATTGTTTGAATGCACTTTGTATAGTGTTGATAAAAACGATCAAACTTGCCAGAAAGTTACATGCGTACATTGCCCTCATCTAATATTGGCACCCTTGGTGAATATTAGCAAAGGTGGCTGTGAAAATAAATCTGAATTGTTTGTCCTTTTGATCTTTCATTTAAAACATTCACAAAATTCTAACCTTTTATGGAAGTAAAACAATTGAAAGTGGGTGGAAACTCACATTATGAAATAAATGTTTAACTCCAATTAGGGTTGTGCCGATAGATAATAGTACGAGTATCGTCGTGCATCGACGATAGTCAGTTATCGCTGATGGTTGATGCCTTTGACGATATCAATACGATAATTGGCTCGCTTTCCCATTAATGTATTCAAATTATTATTATTATTTTTATAAAGCTAGTATTGTTATTAAATTAATATTAGGAACTACAATTAATTTGCCTTGCCTAAATTCATAATGACATCACCACATAGCCTAACACTTGCGACATCACCGATACACGCGTATGAGGACTCTTAAGAAAAGTTCTTAAAACAGACTAAAAAACTACATCCCACATCAAAATTAAATTGCAAGGTGATCCGTTCACAAATTGTTAAGAGTGCTTGTTTTAACAGACGCATCATTCTTATACAGATCCAAGATGAAAACGGCATCGTTGTTCGTCAGTATTTTGTTTCCATAGCACATTAACAAAACATTTAATGACACTAATAACACTAAAAACAATACAATTACAAAATATTAATAATAATATCACTAAAATGATATAGGCCTAATAACAGCCTTTATTCACGAACACAGCACAACTCTGCCGTCTTTGAAAATCAAAAGCAGCTTCAAGCACTTGTCTAACAAGAAATTTTCTTCACATTTTTTTCACTGTCATTAATGTAGGTCCACAAGAGAAATATTAAGCCAGGGAATTAAGATAGTTGATATATACCGTTATATTCATCGTCATCTCTGAGAGAATGTGCCGTTAATGCACCGACAGATGCCGAAAGCTCAGTTTGTTTCTGCTTTCACTTTCAGGGAATGAGCGCATTTATAAACTGCGCTGAATAAACTGACAATGCATGTGGTCATGTAAACGCATTAACCCGTTTTCCTTTATCGGAGTCAAGTCATAAGTTTAAGCATAAACCGATCGACTCAGCTAGATTTTTGCCCCTTACTCTTTCTCCCGGCATTTAAAACACATTAACCCCGCGTTCTTTGGGCTTATTGAAATGCGCATATGTGATGTGCATCCAGACATATATCGCAAACTCTGATTCTTTCTTGACCGAAGAAATTAAAACGTGTTCCCATCTCGTGCAGAAGTACAGTCAAAATGCTGCATCTGTAACGGCATGAGAGCATCTCTGTAAATTTCCTGCTGACATGTTGATATACTCTGAGTCAGATACAAAAATTATTAGACATAACCTGATTTAGCCTATTAATAAACACTCCACCTTTGCTAGCAAAATAGAAAAAGATTCTCATTTATAAAACGAAGTAATAAAACAAGCAAATTAATAAGTAAATAAGCAAGTTAATAATTAAATAAGTAAGCCCTTCCCCCCTTACGATAATATTGTGTATCACCGATCTCACAGGCTGATGATTGGACTATACAAAAATGGAGCATATCGCCCAACACTAACTCCAATACATGTTGGCCACAATTATTGGCACTAGGGCTGCACGATATTGGAAAAAAATTACATTGCGATATTTTTTCCCCCAACGATATATATTGCGATATTGAGAGCCATAACTCCAGGCTAAAGACAATAATTACCATTCCATGATATTAATAATTTCACTAATAAGCAAGCTTCATTACAAGTGACAAAAAGGTCACTTAATATTTTATTCCAAAATTAGAACATTTCTGTAAACACAAAAGCAGAACACATTTGTAAATAAAACAGCAGCTTTACACCAACCCCCTGATTGGTTTACAACAATATAACTTAAAATAAATATATTTTTTATAAAACAACTTAAGCATTTTGGTTCACAATCTTTTAAGTCAACTTTTCTTAGCCAAAGTGCCAAAGTAAAACAGTGTTGGTGTTGATCATCATAATCATATGAATTAAGCAAAATGATATAAAACTTTAATATATTTTGTATTAAATCTTCTAAACAGATTAGAGAACTTGTTTCTGTAATCAGAAAAGCCGAACACATTTAAACAGCAGCTTTACACCATACCGCCTCTGTCAGCGTCGCCGCTCCCACCACGCGCATCAAGAGCTGAGGGAGCACCAAAAAAATAGCCTAATAAAAAATCTATAATTCTAATGCCGATATTATTATAGATAACAGACATCCCAAGTCTCCCGGAAGTTCCGGGAGTCTCCCGCATATTTATAGCGGCTCACTGATGCCCACGAATTAGTTAAAATCTCCGGAATCTAGAGCGAGCGCGCCCGCGAGACAGAGACTGTGCTCCAAACCGCGCAGCGCGTGCACGGCACCCCTAGAAATTCTTATGAGTAAAATATCTCTGAAGTATATTCCCATTCATGTTTACTTTTTTTTAGCACACCAAAGTGACTAGGAGCATGAAATTGTCCAGCAATGACTTCCTGTTCCACAGGAGTATAAATATACAAAGGCCAAATTCCCTTTCCCTTTTCACACTGCGCTTAACCCCGGGTTAAAGGAGCATTTCACACTTGTAATTTAGATGCGGGGTTAGTACCGCTTTTTACCCGGGGTTTTGAGACCCTGCTCCAGATCTTAACTTAAAGCCAAAGAATATAGTTCTTATGTGCAGCAAAAGATTATTTAGCTTCTCTAAATAGAAAGTGGCTGTAAGAAAATGGCTGAAGCATTTCATATCCATTTTCCACCATCAGAGCAATAATTAAAAAGTTCCAATCAACTAAAGATGTTACGAATCTGCCTGGAAGAGGACGTGTGTCTATATCGCCCTAATGCACGGCGAGGAGGAAAGTTTGACTGGCCAAAGACTCTCCAAGGATCACAGATGGAGAATTACAGAGATTAGTTGAGTCTTGGGGTCAGAAAGCCAAACAAATTATCAAACAGCCCCTACATCACCATATGTTTTTTGGGTGGGTTTCAAGAAAAATCCTCCTCGCTCATCCAAAAACAAACTCCAGCATTTGTCAGACACGACTGGAACTTCAAAAGGGACCGGATTCAACGGTCAAATGAAAGTTAAAAAAAAGAGCTATTTGGCAGCAAACCCACCAGATAGGTTTTTTGCAAACAGGGATAAAAAGTACCCCATGCCCACGGTAAATATACTGCTGGATCTTTAATGTTGTGGGATTATTTTTTTTGCTGGAGGTCCTGGACATCTTGTTCAGATACATGGCATCATGGATTCTAGCAAATACCAACAGATAGAAATCAGAACCTGACGGGCTCTGCTAGAAATCTTTTAATGGGTCGTGGTTGGATCTTTCATCAGGACAACGATCTAAAACAAACATCAAAATCAACACAAGAATTTGATGTGTGTTCTGCCATGACCATCCCAGTTCCCTGACCTGAACCCTATAGAAAATGAGTGGGCTGAACTGTAGAGAAGAAGCACCAGCATGGATCTGGGAATCTGAAGAATCTGGAGAGATTCTGTTTGGACGAATGGTCTCTGACCTCTTGTCAGGTGTTCTCCAAACTCATCAGGCATTATAGGAGAAAACTCAGAGCTGTTTTCTTTGGAGAAGGACGTTGCAAAAATAAGGTGCCAGTTTTTGAGGCTAACATGAACTATCATTTATTTCATAATGAAATTTTCCCCCCACTTCCAATTGTTTTACCTCAATAAAAAGTTATAATTTTTTTTGAATTAACGATCAAAAAGATAAACAATGCAGATTTATTTTCACAGCCACCTTTGCTCATATTTACCAAGGGTGCCAATATTAGTGGAGGGCACTGTAACTAGTTTAAGCGCTGCCAATCACAACACAATGGGCAAGCTAACCAATCACAGCGAATTTCGGAATTCATCGAAATCTGCATTTTTGAGCCAGGCCCGAGAGAGAGGTGCTGTAATAATGTAAAATATGTGAAAAAATCATATTTTTTTTGAATAATCAAGCTTGAAAACATATTTTAGTACACCCCAAAAACAAACTCAAGACTTCGCAAAAGAGCATAATAGGACCTCTTTAAAATAAAAAATGGCTGTTTTAAGTTGTAATATAATTTTTTCATCAAATAATGTAGACTTGGTGAGCTTAAGAGACTTTTTAATAAACATTTAAAAAATCTTACCAACCCTGAACTTTTGAATGGTTGTTAGCGGAAAAAAATAATTTCACTTCATCATTGTTGCATTAGAACTTAAAAGCTTTTTGTCTTTGTCAGGAAGTGAAAGAGAGAAAAGGATGAAATTGTCCAGATCGTCCATTTTATTCTGACCAAAATCACTTGAATGCACGTTGTGATTCTATTTATATTCGCTTTTCTTCATGGGTTTGTATAGCGCTGTCCAGAATATACAATCCACATCTGCACTCTTTGTTCGAGTTTTTCCCTGTCATGAAGAGCTGCTCTAAGTGGCCCTCTCCCTCACGCTCCAGCACTAGTAAAGACGGCAGATTTGGTTTCCTGCTATGGCTCAGCTGTGTCACTGCTTCTCCCAGGGGACTGGTAGCTGTTTTGGAAGAGAGCAGGAGCAGTAATGATATGGAACAGAGTGCCAGGTGTGATGATATTGACAGGCTGAAGCAGGAGAGATGAAGATCCCTTGGCCTTTTCCGCACGCTGCCGTCTCTGTACAGTAGTCCGTTCTCAGGGGACAAATACAGTGCTAACGTGTGTCAGTCAGTCACAGCAGAGTGCCTTCCTGCACAGCCCCTCGCGCTGTCTCAGTCAGCCTGTCTTGCTGCATCTGCCCGAGCTCTCATGTTGAGTCAGATATTCGAAACACTTGCTGCTGTTTACTGGTATAACCGTGGCCTTGTAAATCACTCACTCATATTGTACCCGGTGTCTCGCTGGGAGCAAAAGTGTATTTTATACTGAGTAAGTGGTGAGAGAGCGTCTAGCACATAGCATTGAGAACCCATAAGGGATTTTTCAGCGTGGCAGCTGCGCTTAGTTGGGTCCAGAGCCAACCTGGGCCTTTTGATGCACTTTTATTTGAAAACATGGATGAAATGCCTTTGCATTGTACTGGAATATTTTATCTGAACCAAATTCGAACCGATTTAAATATTTATTCATCAACACAGTATATCAACACATACACAAAATATTTATTTATTTATATATAAATATAAATGTGTGTGTGTATATATAATATATATATAGTTCAAGTTTACTTGTGCATTTGTGCCATTTTGTATAAATATATGATTCCTCTCATAGATTTTGTTGGGTTAATTAACCCGTTAACAAAGCGCTTCAGTTTCCCAGTGCAGCTCAAATAGCAATGCTGTTATTTGAAACCGTAATATTAATTTAGATTAGTTTCTTTTCAAAATCATTGATGCATTATTAATAATAGCACGTATTTTTCATGTATCATTTTCATTAACAATATGGTTTAATTAAAATCATTTCATTATTGTCTGACAATTGGCTATTACATTTTATTTATCCATGGCATATGCATTTTTATTTTTTATACGCAAGTTGTTGTCCAATGAGTTGTTTGCATTATTTAGGTGTTGTATGGCAATATAATTTTTTTTTTTTATTAAGAAAGTTTTGCTATAGCAGTGTAAAATTAATTTTAGAACTTACACTGGTTCAAACAAGTCTTCTGTACTGTATATGCTTGATTAATGTTGAAGTGCTTGGGACCTAATAGTGAGACTTTTGTTGTAGAAATCAAGCTCTGAAAAGTTATTTCAAAATTTGGATTTTGATTGATCGGCCAATATATCGGTTATCGGCTTTCAAATATTAAGAATTATTGGTTAACGTATCGGCCAAATTTTTCATATTGGTGCAACCCTAAAATGCAGCATAGGTGCAAACACATTACCAAAATCTTTCTGACCCCAAACTTTTTAACAGTAGTGTAAATCCCCAGAATTTTGTTTAGCATCCAGAGCACTTTTACAAAGAATAGTGCCATAAAGCACACACCAGTCTTTATTACCTTACACAATTAAAGGCTTATATTATACTGACATATACTGACATATACTGACATAAAGTGTGTGCTTAACTGTGACTTTGGCCTCATCTTTCTTTAGTCTGCGCCCAGCATAGAGCTTTGCTTTCAAGGCCAAAGAGCTCCGCTTCAGTCTCAACAGGCCACAACATTTTCATTCACCAGGCTTTGTCACATGGCCTCTAGCAAACTCCAGGCGTGACTTAATGATGGCCTTTTTCAGAAGTCTCTTCCCTCTAGCCACTTCACGCTTAATCAATAAAGTGCTGAAGAGATTGCTGGATTGTCTCCCATATTTCAAGTTTAACTATATGATCTAATATTTTCTGTAGCCTTGATTATTTAATAACTGTCAAATAAATCAAGGCTACCGAAAATGAGTTTGTATAATTTAACTTGCTTTTTGAAACCATTTGTTCATTGTATGTTTGAACCATGGAAGACTAACAATGCCTCTGAAAATGTAAACATTGTGTATGAATTATAATGTGTCAGTTTTTTTTAAGAGCAATTACAAGTACAGGCAGAGAGAATAAAAATAGCTAACGGATATAACCATGAATTAAACAACAAAGATTCCAGTTTCAGCATCGCATTAAAGCACTGGTTTCTTCTGTGATGGTCTCGTCTTACTTTTATTATCATCACAGTGGTTGTTAGATGGTAAAATGTACTGTTAATTTCATATTCCCCTTGCTGATGTCCACAGTTAGTAGTTCGGGGCCGAGGACGTGCCCGTGGTGGGGGGCGTATCATGATGCAGCCGAGCCCAAGAGCGGAGGAGTGTCAGCCCAGCACTGTCTGCATTGAGGGTTTATCCACCACCACAACCAACAAGCAGCTCATGAACCTTCTCAACTCCATCGGCCCTGTTGAGGTTAGGCCACATTGACTTTGTTTTGCACTTTTCCAAAACATATACCTTTTGTTTTTATTACGGGTCAAGTAAAGGTGTGTACACTGTGTGTTACTTGCTATATCATTATTACAATGCCCTGATCAAACAACACCAAATTGATGACAGCACCACCTGCTGGCCAAAGAGCATAAAACATGGCTAAGGATATTTAACTGTATCATTTTAGAATACAGTATCTTGGTCTTAAGTGAAGCTTCTTTGCACCATATGTCTTCTTTTGGTGGGTTTATTTAATTTTTTTGCCTCAAGCATATGTATAATGTATTTAAGTTTCAACTTCATTTTGAAGACCATAATATCTTTAGAACAAATATTTTCAAATTTCCCAGCAAGGAAAGTGGAACACATTGAAGTGTGAGTAATAAATGGTATTAAAAGTAGCACATAGCTGGTTGAACAGAATTATGTTGATGAGATCCTGGGTTTACTGTTGTTTGAATGTTTAAATCAATCCATGAGGAGTCATTTGAGTAATTCTAACTAATTCTAGTAATTTATAACATGGTCTGTCTGAATAGTCAATTCTGATTGGCTGGAAGGTGTGCATTTAATCTGTTAAGTGCACAGTTTGTCTAATCACCAATGTGCTGCCTTCGTAGCACAAACATACTGACAGTCACTCACACGTAGAGAAATTCAGGAGCACTGAAACTTGTCAGTCCAGTCAAATTTTGCACTGACATCATTAACTATGATATACATTCTGGCAGTGCCTTGCTACAAGTGAGATAATCCACGACTAGATGGTTCTTTGCCTCCACATTGTACATTAAAATCATTTGTAAAAATTAAATTATCCCCCACATACACTTGCAAATGAAAGCAAATCACGTTAGCAAATTACCTCGACTTCCTGACTGGCCCAAAGAATAAAGTGTTTTCTGGGTAGAGTGGTCTCTTAAAAATATTACAATAGTGCCATCTAGCGGTGTGCATTCAGTGATGCACTCCTGTATGACTTTTCCCCTGCTCTTCAGGTGTATCACCCACTGTTATTGTGTAAAGAAACTGGTCATCTCTTATAGAAAATGAATGTTTATGTAATAAAACCTACTGCTAAAACATTTGTGTGATTCTTTAATAGATGTTTACAATGTTGCCTGAGCAGCGGAAGGCCATTGCCAAGTTTGTGAACCCAGAACATGCAGTGAGCTTTCAGCACAGCTTTCACAGGTAAGCGTTTGAATTCATCTTAAACTTAGTTGTGCTTTTGTTAATGCACGAACATGAGAAGAGTCGCTGATATATTTTTAGATGATTTGATTTTGGGGCTTTTCCCCCCATGATTTTATAGAACAAGACTTGTTTACACTAAACCTAATATGTGACCCTGGACCACAAAACCAGTCAAGTCGCACGGGTATATTTGTGGCAATGGCCAACAATACATTCTATGGGTCAAAATTATAGATTTTTCTTTTATGTCAAAAATCATTAGGATATTAATTAAAGATCATGTTCCATGAAGATATTTAGTACATTTCCTACTGTAAATATATAAAAATATATATTTTTGTGAGTGAATGCAGCACAATCACAAACATAAATGGACAACTTTAAAGGTGTTTTTTTTTTTTTTTTTTTGGTTCGGTTTACCCTCAGATTCCAGATTTTCAAATAGTTGTATCTTGGCCAAATATTGTCCTATCCTAACAAACCATACATCAATGGAAAGCTTATTTCTTTCAGATGATGTATAAATAAATCAATAAAAAAATTTTTACTTACCCATGTGACTGGTTTTGTGGTCCAGGGTCACATATACATTATAAATGTAGTTGCGAATTTTGTTTGAAGATTTTGATTAGATTCCTTTGGACCGTTTCATGTCTGGTCCATGTTAATAGCCCTAAAAACTTGAAATTGTCTAAATCACAGGTGTCCAGTCCTGCTCTTGGAGGGCCGCTGTCCTGCAGAGTTTTGCTCCAACCCCAATTAAACGCACCTGAGCCAGCTAATTGAGGTTTTACTAGGAATACTAGAAACTTCCAGGCATGTGTGTTGTGGCAAGTTGGAGCTAAACTCTGCAGGACAGTGGACTGAGGACTGTGTTTGGACATCCCTGGTCTAAATGCTATTGCTGTTGTAGGACAGTTATCAAATATTGCATCTCAGAAGTTTCTTCACATATGATGTGAATTGCTGGGAAGCGAGAAACGAAATTGTGCTACAGCATTAGACCAAAACTTCTATTAACGTGTTGTTGTTGGCTGAAGCAGATCAGATGTTGTGCCTAATGGTTTGTGTCGCTGGAGGGCAAATTAAATGTGCATTCAGCAAGTATTACTCATCATAACTGTGTAACAGAACAAGAGCTCTGCTGTAACTCTACTGACTGTCATGTTTTGATGGAGATGCCCCAGTTTAGCTTGCTTTTAAATGTGAGTGTCTCATTTCAATCACATGTTCCCTTGATTACATAGGCACATGATAGATTTGTCTCACATCGATGTTTCCGTTATTGATGGCTGAGGAACAAGTCAGTTCAACAGAAGAGAAGACAAGAGAAGTGAGCAAGAAGAGCACTTCTTTTTCTGAAAGACGGGCGAACAATCGGACGCACAATCAGGATGCTAAAGCTTCGGATGCCGTGTGAAAAGAACTGTCAACAAACTCAATCCACATGCATGAAAGAGTAAAAAACAAAGAGCCAAACACTAGCTGTGTCCTGCTGGATATGGCGCAGCATTAGAACTCATGTTGTGAATGACTTTGGCATGAAGTCTCGCTCTTGTTTCTGTACATTCATTTATATAAGGAAATCAGTAATGTTCTGAACCAGCAGGTGAAAAGAGGCCGAGGTATGAAACCATGTCATGTTTATGACACTTGATAATAGTTGCTTCCATCCTGTAGCTCTCAAGACAGATCATCAGAACAATTCTTTTCAATAGGAATTCTTGATTTATTTTGGATTTTCCAGTCATTGCCTTGAACATAGTGTTAAATGGGGGCTTTGGCCTGAATGTGTGGTGCATGTTCTGTATGCTGCGGTTGTTTTTGTCACCTGTAGAGGGCAGCAGAACTCTTCTGTATGGAGCTCTTTAGTTTTGGGCTGTGGCCCAGGGCATGTTGTGGACATCAGAGTGAAAGCACTGCTTTGTAGAGCTGCTGTTGAGAAACTTCAGGGGCATTTTTGGGTTGAGGTTTTTTCTATTTGAATATCTTTGCAAGCCACTGTGAGATTGCGAATGTCTCTCTCTTTTTTTTTGTGTGCATTTGTTCATGACTATTTATGATCTTAAGTTTTCATTGACCCTGTCACCATTATTATTGTATTGCAGTTGAGTTTTGTTCTGCAGAGCTGGAGTGGTGGTTCATGACGTGTCTGTGACGAACTATTTAACAAAAAATGGCTTTTATACTTTGATTTTAAGTTGTGGTGCTGGAGTCGCATATTTAGATTATTTTAATTGTTGTTAGAAATGGCTTCTAGGCTGTCAGAAAGTCCCCCCTTTGGTAATGCTCCTTTTAATGTGCTTAGTTTTCTTTCCTCAGAGTTTAGCACATCGTGTGTGGAAGAGGATGACTGAATCAAGGCCCGTGTGATGATTTGGTAGGATTTTATTGTAGCTTTTGATGGTGGTGTGGATTGTCTAGAGCACTGGATGCTTTTGTAAATCGTGTTCAGCTTGAGGTCATTTGTTTGTGAAGGGAGATATTTTGAACTATATCTGATGTTTGTATGGTTATAGCTTGGGCTCAGTTCATTGTTTTGCAGGAATTGAGTAGTTGGGGATAGGGATTGGTCAACATCAGCTGTCAGGTACTCTTCCAAAACCCTTCATCTTCATTTTCTTCTTTATTTTGTATGTTGTTACCCATGAAGACTTTTTTTTATTATTATCACAAATCCTCATGTATTGTCAGTCTCCAGTGAATATATTACAATCCCTGGTTTTTCATCGCCTCAATCATGAGTATTTCACATCTCAAATTGTTGTTGTTATATCATCGTCGTTATTATTTGTATTAATAATAATAATATTAGTTCATCAGTATGGTGTAAGTATAGTGCTTGTAAAGTTTAATTGTACAGCTTAAACTGAACTCACGTTATTGCCCCAGAACTGCTCTTTGGTTTAGTGGGTTATATTGTTCCTATTTTGATTAATTTAATCCAATCACTTTACATTATAAGCTACTTCAATAGCAAAAACAGTCTTGTTATAGTATCTAAAATATCTCTGTTTTAGATAATATAACAGTGTAATAAAATCCCTGTTATGTTGTAGCCACTTCATTAAATGAATTATCAAATAAATGTTTGTAGTTATTAGCACATCCAGGTCTACAATTTCAAAGGATTTGGGAGCAACTATTATCAGTGGTCACCTTTTTGTATATAATGGAAGAAAAAAAATGTGTATGAAGCTGTCAAGTCTGTTGTTTTCTCATATTGAAATCTTTCCATGTTTGAAATGGTTTAAAAATACCTACTTGTATGTGACAGGTGAATTTCTTTTCTCAATTTGTTTTTATATATCAACATAAAGTATCCCTTGGTCATTTTACAACAATTTTGTTATTGCAGAACTTAGAGCTTATTATTTGAAGATATTTTAAAGATGAAAAATAAAAGGTGGTCACATATATACCATGTAAATACGGGTATGTGAAGCCAACTGTCTTTATCACCACTAACTGTTGTCTGATGTTGTTTTGTGTTTGAAGATTCCCTCTTGCATCCTAAAATATGTTTGATTATTCGAAACGCAACCCTAATGTTCGTCCATCCTCCCGAATGTTTCTGTTGCCAAATGTAGAAATGGATTTTAGGGGAAAATATTTTATTTCTAATTAAGGTGCAAGCGTTTACCTGAAGACTTTTATCTTGGCTGTCCAAGACTTTGGGCCATTGGCTTTCAAGTTCATTTGTAAAGCTGCTACCCTTCAACACCCACTTGCTTTAAGATGCACTTGTGATTTATAATATAGTAGTTGGCCATGATTAATCCCAGTACTCTTTGTCTATATGTTTGTATTAATCATTTGCATTGTGAGTTTCCAGGAATCACAGAAATATATATAATGGGTAAGATTGTAAATAATGTTATAAAATCAAAACACATGGATCCTTTTGACTGAGATTTTTACATTTTATTTTGTTTTTGTTAACTTTGAGTTTTGTAGACATGCTCTGTTTAAAATTGGTACAGGGAACAGATTTGTTTTTTTATTTATTGGTTTGAATGTGTTTATATAAAAAGAGTGAATCCTATGGATTTAAAAGGTTTCAACTAGCCTGAAAAACACTATTTTAATATATTTCTAATTATAAATCTTATAAGACGTAATCTTTATAAGTGACCTTATAAGAGAGAAAAACAGATTCATATTGAACCTTTTAGTAACTTCATTGTAAGTTTAGATTAACTTGGGGAAGCTTTCCCTTTCCTAACTGTAATCACACATGTGACAAGTTTAAGTTTTCAGAGATTGACTTATTGGTCACTTTTTGCTAGACATTTTTGATAATTTATATAGTCCAAAATAATGTAAAAGGTATTTTACTTTTTGGTCTGTTTTTGTTTTATATTGTTTTGTGTCTTTATTTCTGTCAATCACAAGTGGCTGGCACACTCCCCATGTTTTCATTTTTTCTTTTTTTACATGGATCCTGGTGCAGTTGAACAATTTGCCAGTTTATAGAAATGCCAGGATGGCCTAGTGCTTCAAGATTAGGACTTCTAGGCCTGGTTTCACAGACAGGGCTTAGATTACGCCAGGATTAGTTCAATCAGGACATTTAAGTAGCCTTAGAAAAAAAATAACTTTACTGGTGTGCATCTTGAGAAAGAAAAACAATGGCACTGATATATTTTAAGATGTGTCGGTATTTTAAGATGTGTTTTACTTCCAGTTAAAACAGCTCAAACATGCATTTTAGTCTCCGACTATAGCTTAAGCCTTGTCTGTGAAACCTGGCGTTAGATTACTTGCATTTCTTATAACGGTAGTCAGCTCGAAGACCAGAGACGGGGCATGTTTTTACTTATTGTTTTATTTGTCAAACACAATACACTGCTTCCCGTTGGCACCGGTATGATTATCTGTCACTTGTAATTAAACCATTTTTTTCTCTTTTCCAGGACAGAGCTTCCAGGAGCACAGAAAGGAGGGTTTTTCATAAAACAAATGCTCTGTAGCCCCTTTATATTCTAAGATGGCATTGGTTTTCAAAAGGAATTTTTAGGACAATTTATGTTGCAACCCTATAAAAAGACCCAACGTTTTCTTTTCTTTCTTTTTTTATAAATAAACATTGCACTAGCTAATTGTTGGTAGTAATACTGATAATGCTTTCTGGCTGGCAGGGTGAAATTCTGTGTAACTGTTTTAAACGTTGGTGTTTCTGTGGCAAGATTGAGAGATTCTTTGAACATTTGAACATGGCAGATGTAACTTTAAAATGAGGGCGACCTGATGAGATTGTTTTAAAAATGTCAACGCTAGCAAACAAACGTTGCAACTATTGCACCGGACAGGACTAGGAAGTATACAGACTAGCAGATTTGTTTTGATTGGTCTTGTTTAGCGCTCTGTTGATCTGATGCTGACTTCATTTTAGGATGGCTGGACAAGTTGATGGGTTTGAAGTAAACTTTTAATTGCTTAGTTTTTGAGCCTTTTATGCTATATTTGAGTCTTGTTTATCAGCTTTAGTGCAATGATTGACCGAAGGGAGAAGCGCGCATAGCTGATACCGTCCCATACCCGCATCCCACTGCAGTGCTCCTGAACTGTGGTCTCCAAGACCTGTGTTTGTCAAAGTAATGTGCTGATTGTGAACCAGAACCATGTGAAATCAAAGGCCTATTTATAAACTTGTGTATTGACTCTGGTGTTTATCTTTTGGTGATAGTGTGACAAAAATAGTAAAATTTGACCGTGTAGTCAAGTTTTGATCGTTATTATAATGAAAATGAGTTTATATCAAATTCCTTCTTAAAATAATTAGAGTGAAGGTCCTTGCTCTGTGAAAGGAACATTGCTTTTGAAAACCTCTGCCTATTTCAAATTATGGGTAACAAAATAAAATGGAAATATTAAACTAATATGAAAAACCCTCCTTTTGTTTTCAGTTCTAAATAATGTTGTCTCCACAGTAGAGCTGCGTCCAGATGATGCTAACTTGTCTTGATTTCTCAACAGGTCCTCTTATCTGGTACCAGATATCACTTCTCTTGTGTCTCTTTCTTTCTATCTCTCTCTATCTATCTATCTATCTATCTATCTCTCTCTCTCTCTCTCTCTCTCTCTCTCTCTCTCTCTCTCTCTCTCTCTCTCTCTCTCTTTTCATCTGGGACTGAGGCTTGATGGGAAGGCTGTTGTTGATCTCACTGTGGTGTTGTGTGAACATAATCCTTCTGTATTAAAGCAGGGGGACCTTGCTTCTGGATTTCCTTTCTGTATTAGCCCACGTCCGTGGAAGTGTTGCGTCTCTGGGAACCACACCCTACTGAGTTCCAAAGTTCAAAAACTTGCACAAATCCCAAGAATGATCTGTACACTCTTGCCAGCTGTACACACGTGTTGTGTTGTTGGATGAAAAGAAAACATTACTTGGAAATCATTATTGTATTGGGGAAGTGATTTATGCTGCTTTGATCGCCGTTTTGTTGTCCTTCAGTCTTGTATTATTGGAACGGTTTTGATGTGTTTGAAATGTGTACACCGGACTGTCCTACATGTTGAACTCTGAAGAATATAAATGGTGTTTGTTTAGTAACCTTTTATGGAGCTTGTCAAGTGGAAACCGATAATATGCCTTGACTGTACTTGTTATGAATAATTACTTGAAATAAATCCTTTTCTTGGATTTCATCTACTCTGTTGCCCATGTCCTTGTTATTGAGTGATGAATTAATGGCTTTTCATACTCATTTTGCATCTACTTTCTGTGAGTATAAAGTTCGCTGTTTGAGCCAACAAAAGATCACCATCTTACAGATTTTTTACAAGTAATCATTATGCCACAATAAGCAGTGGTCCACACCAAATTGTCAAAAGCGATGGGTGCTTTATTCCCTGGAAATAAAGAAGAAAGGAAGCTGGAAATTGTACTTTTGGAAAAGTGATTGTCACTTGGGTAAATATTCATGCAATTAAAATGAATGATTGGAATTTAACGATAAGCAACCCTTATTTCATTCCCACCTCACAACAGTTGCCAGTCCATTTTTTGTTTGCAGTTGCCAGCAAGCGTTTGTTGAAACAGTTGCTCTCTCTGCAGACACAAGGCCCCTCTGAAGGATTAGTTGGTTTTATTTACCTGCTCCGAGGAATGCTTTCGCCCAGTCGCTTTTGTGTCTGTGTAAATGCTCAAGGTCAGGGCTGAGAGTGAGCCTCACCAACAGCTCTAAAAAGCAGCAAAACCTGCAGCACAATGAAGTCTTCTCAAGAATTGGTAGTGGAATTTCTATTCGTGTTGCAACAGAGTTCAAAAGCTCAAACTTTCATTCACTCACTAGTTTTAACACCCTTCAAAGTGTCCATGCACACACACACATTGATCAGAAAAGACAATAAATGTATATAGTTGTATATTTAGTTCTTTGTTATTGGTGCAACACAGAGATCGTGAAGACACTGATCTAGCCATCTTTTATATTGGCTGATGATAGAAATTGCAGTCTGAATTTGCACGCAAATGAGGTTAGAACTTTCCCTTCTAACTTTAGTACTATTCTCAATACCCAGTTTATCAGCTGAGCTCACATTGGCTCTCTGGGACTATTCCTCTCATTGATAATATTGTTCAGCAGAGAGTTCACATGAATGATATCATGATCTGGGAGGAGCTTGAGAAAGTTTTACAATTGTAAGGATGACATCCGGCCATTCAGTTTTACAAAACTCTTTGCTATGATCCGCTTTTGTCATTTCGAATTTCTACTGTCTGAACTGGGTTTGGGGCTCATTGTTAGATGGCTGCATAAAGTTAGGCTGTCTTTTTTCCTTGCTTGAATAGAAGTCGCATATCACATCTCAGACTAAACCAAAGGAAAAATCAGAGATCCTTTGGGTTTACCTTATAACCGCGAGTTAGAGTTATGCATCGTGTATTAGATTTGAAGTGGATGCTTCCTCACTTCCTCTCGTTGCACCTGGTGCGCCACCTGTTTCATTCCTGAGATTAACTATAAAAGCACTATTACATGAAGACGGGAAAGGTGTGTAGGCTAAATGTGTTCAATAGCCAAATGTGTAGTCTAATCATTTAATGTATTTGATTCCGTCACTTATTTTGACGTAATTCTCATGGCGGCGAATAATAGCCACGCTAAAGACCTCGATGAGAAATCACCAAAGAGCCGATCTAATAAGGCGATTTCCACTAAATGTGTTGGTGCGTTTAAAGCACGCAAATAGCCTTTTTAATCTGCGTGAGAGATTTTCAGCTGTTTACGCTGAGGAGGACTATCCTGTTCATATTTAACATGGGAACACAACTTTTCGCAAGCATACAAAATGCAGATCAAAGACTTTTTCGCGTCTTACCGATAGCCGCTTTCAACATTTAACTTCATTTCGCATTTCCACACGTTGGTTTGAATGGGTTGGTTTCTCCCTCTCGAGCTTTAACTGAATAGCCCGAATTACGTTGGGGGAAACTCTGGTCAACTCTATCCGATAACGTTTTTCACTGCAACAATAAAATATTTTTTATTGAATTATTGTAGCCTATTTACATTTAGACAACTTGTAAGCCATTGTTGTGCCATGTCTTAAACGTGACAGCAATGAACATAATTAGCCCTGTTAATTTAATAAACTTCTGCCGAGAACCGACTTTTTAAGCAACAGCAATAACAATGACATATTTATGAGCGTTAATAATATCAATAACAGCAATAGCCTATTAAATCTTCTGATTATTAGAATGATAGGTCAAGATGTTTAATTTATGCATCATCATCATCAAAATATATTCATGAAACAAAAACATACAAATGAGCAGTTTGAATATTTTCTTTATCTCATTCATTTATAATAAACATATAAATAATAAATTCTATACATTTCCTGACACCTTGCCTTAATGAAAGACAAGTTAACTGGTATGGCCACTCAATCGTATGCTATCCAAACTGTGCATCAGCTGCATTTTATTTCTATAAAACTATTTACCTATTACAAAATATGAAAAGAAAAATACATTTTTAGTAAATGTACAGTAGTTATTAATTTGTTTAACGAAAACTTTTGTTCTTTACTGTGGGACTATTATCGTTACTGAATTGTCAGAATGTGCATTTCGCATTTTCTTAAAGAAATACAAAAAAACAATGAAACCAGAGAAGAGTGAACAATATGTCTGTCCCAATCTGACAACCAAAGCAATGACAAAATAATAGAGAATTCTAAAAGAGATAACAGCACAAGACTGCAAAGACTCTGCACCTATTTAAATTAAAATATATTCTCGTATCTAACACTATTTCAAATAACGAAAAGTGATTAGGTAACGATCGGTCAAAATCTAATGTACAATTCTGTGTATAAAAATATAATTTCTGGAGCCCCGCGGCGTTTGCTTACCCCTAAAATATAACAGTCATTTGCACATAAGCACAGAATGTTACAACCTGTCATGAAATGTTCATTATTTTTTCCATACATTATCTTTTTTTCCTGTTTACATGAGATATACAAAAATAGATTCTGCACCGCTGGATGATCATTCGAATCCGTATGTGTGCCACCAGCCTGAGTTCACGCGAGAATAAATTATGCAAAGAAAACTTTTAAGGCTCCATTTATTCTTTGAAAATGACATTTTTTTAAAGTCATTGTAATAAATATCCCAACTCCGCTCGGGGCCTTTGTCTCTTTCTCTCTCTCACTCTCGCTCTCTCTTTCTCTCTTGTACTAACATTGTCTTATATTAATGTGATTTCTCTTGCTTTATTTCCATATGAAGGTGTTCAGCTTGAGTTTACTGACATCCCCAAAGGATGAAGCATGTGGCTGTCCAAAAGCCACGTTCCCACTTGATAGAGGAGCTTGGAGTACCAGTGGACTCCCTCCTGTTGTAAAGTCGCACTGGACTCACTGATTAAGTTTTTAGGGAATAGGACTGATGTCACGTCATAACAGAGCCTGACGGGCGCGAAGGCCAAATGCGCGAGCCCGTGGTCCTTTATTACGGCGTAACAGGACGCCAGTATTCTGTCGACCACAATGGTTCCATGAGCAGTCACTGGTGCGAACGAGCCATGGTGCTCCTCCGTGTATATCCTCTCCACGATGACAGATTTAAGTTGACCGCTATCATCAACAACCATCACCTTTTGTCCGGCCCTGACACTGCTGGCATACGCGGCGGTCATGGTGTGGAGATCATCCGTTGAGTTGTCGAGGACAAAAAGGAGATGAGCAGCGGTGAGTGTGATCTTTTCAACGGGTTCTTTCGTTTCTATGACGTAGAACATACGTCGCGTCGCGGAGTCTCGGTCTGTGAACATGATGAAGTCGCTGTACACGAGGTTCCCAGCGCTGTCCGCCGCCAGCACCTTGTCGCCGGGGTTCAGGTCCTTCACGGCCTTCTGCCCTCCGTCTTTGAGCGTGACCAGAGCCGAACCTGGGAAGCAGCCTCCAGATTTTGCAGCAACCGAATTTTCTGTCGAGACAAATAGCAATGGGTGAATAAAACGGCACTCCTTTTATGCAGAATATCAAGAAGTAATATAATTACGCTCTAATATTAGGCCTATATTTTGAGTTATGTCGAGGTTGTCAAATAAATAAATAAATAAAAAGCGCGAAAAGCATGCACGTAAACTAGGCTATATCAGCCCCAAAGTCGCCTCAAGTAAGAAAAAGTCTGAATAAACAAAAGAAAACGTGGCAACGGGAATTAGGCTGTAAATCGAAAGCTTTTCCCAAAAAAACTCTTTGTTTGAGATGGAGGAGGAAAAAGGCTGGACTGCTCTAATTAAAAATCAATAAAGCCCGGACATTGTCATTCTAATGCAGCTTGTGTACAGAGCACTCTTGGAAAAGGACACTTCTGCCTTTCCTTGTGCCTCTTTCATATTTGCTCAGGTGCAGAAACTTCTATGTGACAATTCACACTTATAGAATGAGAAAACCCCAAGCAGGCTCAAATAGTACCTATTTACTCAGCCCAGACACTTTTCCAAGGCTCTAATGGTGTAGATTTGAATGTAAATTAGAAATGCTAGCGGTAGTCAATCAATGCCCTCTTCTTCTTTCCTTTCATTTTTTTAAACCATCATGCTCTCCGTTGTCAAGCTTAATGACAATAATTCGGGCCTTGTGGGATCTCTTCACATTCCGATCTCTTGGGTCGGTAAACAGAGCTATAGAATGGACTTTTCGTCTAATCCTCTCATAAGATTCTAGGGCATGAAATAAGATGGTGACAATTGAGAAACAGATTTGGGCGAGCGAGTTCGACCTGGCTCTGTTTAAAGCCTGTAATGTATTTGTAAAAGTGTTTAGAATTTTAATAAGATTTGGCGAAAGCCTAAGGCTTTTGCCAATGTGTTCCTGCGAAATTATCTTAGATCAATGTTAAACTTATTACACTACAAAATAAATAAATAAAAGATTGCTGATAGGAATTAGGCCTAGGCTACATTTTATTTGCGCAAGTGATACCATAAACTCCGTCGTGTTTTTTAATCGTATATTTTAAGCGTGCGTGTTTGATTTGTTATGTCTTCATAAGCAATGTTTATTCTGTTTCAGTGAGTGATCTTGTGATGACTTGATAAGCGCTTCCTTCAAAGAGACAGAGTGGGGCGATGTAAGATCAGTTAATATATTGGCTCGAAAGTCTTTCTGTGATAGTCGTTTTAACTGTGTAAAGTGAAGGATTTAAAATATCTTATAGAGGAATAGCCTTGAAACAATTTGTATTTTTCATAATAACTAAAATACATTCGATTTATTAATTAGAATATTTGTTATAAATAAGACTTTCTTTGCCAGAAGTTACTTTTATGAATACAGTTATAATTAAAAATGTATTTGATAAATTAAGAAAATTTTTGTTGTTTTTACTGTATCAGTATTTAAAAGCAGATTATCTTTTTAAGCCTGCTATTTATTCCACATGAAGTGGAGTGTGAAGCATTGTGCCCATCACTTTGATATTTCGCACTTCCAATCAACCTGCCATGGTCTTACCTGCTTTGACAGAGCAATGGATGTGCGCTTTGGACTCGTAATAGACCCAGTCAAATCCAGCTTCTACAGCTAACCGAGAGAGTGTCCCGTATTTGCTCTTGTCTCGATCAGAGGTGGTGATATCAACAGCTCTTCCCTCGTAGTGGAGTGATTCTTCAAAATGGTGACCGTCCTCATCCCAGCCCTCTGTCACACGCAGCTTAACCCCTGGCCACTGGTTCATTACAGAGATGGCCAGTGAGTTCAGCTTGTCTTTGCATCTCTAATGGAAAGACAGCGAGAGAACAGGAAGAGAGATTATTTTTAAAACTTCCATTCATTGATCCATGTTGCCATATCACATAAAATAAAATAAAAAATAAACACCCACACACAATAAATAATGCTCTTAATCTCCAAAAATACCTTAATGATAGCTTGCCTAAAAGCTGTTTAAACAAACTGACAGTTTTAGTTTAGTTAAAGCCCTCGGTTTGATTGACTGGTTCAATATTATCTTATCACAATCAGTCAGTTCTGAACAGCCTTTTCAAGGTTCACATCACTCCAGACATCATTTACTGACAATAATTATGTAACTATCCCAATCAATATGTCCAGACAAACAGGTTGACTTACAAATAAGTCTATATATATGAAATAAGAATCCTGTATTTACACTGGAAATAATTCAGCCTTGCATGCAAGGCTATTCTGCCCAAAGAGCTCAATGAAAAATTGATAAGTTATTGCATTCGCTTCACTGATCTAAACCATATAGATCCAACTAGAGAAAGGTGTGACTGCATCAAGGCCTCTTCTGCTTAAAAGGCCAAAATACAAACAATAGTGACTTGAGATTAGAAGGCAAAAAATACTGAAAAGTGATGTTCAGTTAGTGATTTGTGGTTTTTATTATTTAAACATTTTGGTTTAGAGCAGTCGGTCTCACCGAGGGGCAGGTACGAGATATGGAGTATCAGGCCATGTGTGGGTGGTGCACCCACTAACCTTTCCCGGGACCTTGCGTTGGGATGCTTGGCCTTCTCCAGGACAACTCTTCCCAACACTTAACCAATATGTCAAATAAAACACTACAAAAGACTCTTTCACTCCGTCCAAGAGAAGCAACTACTCATTATTCTTGCAGCACAGGTTTGCTCAAGGGACGTGATGTGATTGCTTAACCGACGGTCTTTCAGAGGTTATATAAAATCTATTCAAAATATGCTTGCAAATTGTGACACTAAGCCAAATTAATACCTCTAATAATTCACACAAATTCCCTCCTAGCTTTGACTCGCTCGCTGCCTCTTTCTCTCCCTCCTTCACAAGCACACACACACACCATCCGTAGCCTATAACATACATTTCTGTACCAGACTACTATCGCCCCACTTTCTGCTGATTTGCCTGACCCTCTAATTTTCATGTCTGCATTGAAGGCCACATCTTATTACACTGCATCATACATAAAAAAAAGGAAGTATAGTCAATTATAAAACATATAATAGTTTAAGTTCACTCCATTATGTCTCAATGTCTATTATGCAAACCACCAAAAACTTAATGTGCTTCACTCATGCATCCTCTTATATAGCTACATTAATCATTTTCTTACTGAGATATACATCTGTGGACTGAATGGAAAATGACAGACTGGTACTTTACCCTTACAGAAAAAATTATTTCCTGTAACTAGTGATTTTACTTTAGTTATTTTAATCTGCTGCTTATTAGCTCTACAGCACTCGTGGGACTCGAATGAGAGAGGAAAATATAAACAAGGGACCAAAAGATACAACCTAGCATATTCTGAGCAAAACTGCCGGGGATTCAAGACCCGTGAAGCCTAAACTCTTTATTAATTCATTGGGTCGTGTGCCGCAAATCAAGCCAAATTCTGTTCAGCCACCATGAAGCGCAGCGGGAACCCCCTGTGCCGCCGCTTTGTGCTCCACACGAGGTTTGTTCAACACGCCGCCTATAGTCACAGTCAGCTACTAATCTCCTCTCAAAATGAACTGTTATAGAGGAAACACTTATCAGCTACCTGTCAGAGCAAACAGCCTCCAGGATGCCCTCGTACTTGCGCCTAATTTCGTGAGCACCGTTAAGTCCAATTCACTACACAGCGTGTTCAACCAACAAACCATCTCTTCCACTCGGATGCGCTTCTCCAAAACATTTGCTAACAGGACACCTCGTTAACTCCCTTTGAAAAGCTTAGACGTCCATTTGAAGTAACAAGATTGCAGGGGTAGCTTTCCTTTTTTAATGGCAGTGTGTGTGCCCGCGGGTCATCACACACTTATAATCACATTCACCTTAAGTAGAGTTTGATATACATCTGAGAAAACCACACCAGACAAGGGTTTCATCTTTTTTTAAGGACCAGAAAAAGGGAGACTTTATAATGCACCTGCGCAGCGCGTATAAATTCACTTTGGTTGACATTCGCAATGCTTCAGCAAACCTCGTCCATGCGATAACCAGTCATGACTTAGTTTGAACCGAAGAGCTTTTCAGCAGAGGCACGTCAAAATATCCTAATAAAAAAGATTACACACAGGGTATTCACTTTGTAAATTACACGGAAGCAGACCTCAATATGCTTTGTATAGCAAATATATATTCGATGCATTACTAAGCAGCAATGTTATTCTTCCTTTGGGCAAAGGGTCAGAAGTTCAAATGATCCCTGCTAATGCGACGAGAGTGGAAAGCCATGTTGGGGACAGACAGCCTATTCCCGAAGCTGTCTGACTTTTTCAGAGGCCTAGCTTTCGTTAAAAAAATTAAATAAATAAAAATTAAATAAAAAAAATAAGTTAAATGTTATGTAGACTACAACTCGGGCAAAAAAAATAACTTTCTATAATTTTTGAGCAGCACACAACTCTAGCATTAACCATAAAATAAATAGATCGAAGTCTGACTAGTCGAATATAATTTCAAGCAAAGAAAACAGTTTACCGCATCTAACGGATTAATCACATATGCTATCTAACTATTTATCAACATATCAGCGTATTGCAATTAAAATGATGTTTTAGTCTACTCCTGGTGTGTAGGCTACCACATAAAACTTATTTCTGCATGTGCATCGCTTGATGTTGCTTATATCGGTCAGTTGTAAAACAAATAGGCCTATAGATAATGCAGCATCGCATGTGGCATAAAATGATTGCCAGAATATGAGAAAACTCCTGCATAATATAGAAAGCAGAGGGGTGAAGACAGATAGGCCATTGTGTCTGATTCTAATCTGTCAGTAAGCGGTACCATCCTGGCCCATTAATAACCAGAAACAAATTTAAGAGCATCCTTTGAGAAATGTCAATATTTTCATGCCCTGATAAGCAGCCGCTGCGAGCGGGTGGGCTGCGGTCTGGCTACTAAGCGATCCTATGAACATGTACGCTTAATTTCCTTCTATATTTAGCTGTCATGAGACTGACATGTTATGCCCACCACAGTCCCTTTAGATCAGGTGCCGTACCTATCTAGCTGGATACCCACATTTTATAAAACATATAGGCTAACGCGCGCCTGATGTACCTAGTAATCTCAGCGAGGACAAATATAGGAACAGAGAGGGTGAGCAAGGAGGCAACCAGCCGGTCCTCTCCTGGTGGCATTTCTCTAGCACAGCTTCATTAGAAAGAGCCGTTCCGTAAGACTAATTCACAATCCTTGCACGAACTGTACTTTCTTAAGCTCTGACTTCAAACAAGCACCGGTGTGATTTGTGAACGGAAAGAAATTACCTGTGTCATGAGTCTGTCCGCGCCTGTGTTCTCCTCATCCTTAAAGATAATGTCGGGGTTGTAATTTGGAGTAAGTTCTTTAAATCTCTCCGAATTGCGCGTTATCTTGCCCTCGTATCTGCCGCTGGCCCCTAAGGTCTTCTCCGCGACATTAGGTATAAACTGCTTGTAGGCGAGAGGTGTCAGCTTCTTCGGATGTCTTCTTCTGCCGTAGCCTCTGCCTGGACCGCAGGCCAGTCCGGACACCACCAAGGACAGACTGATAAGAGACACCAGCAGCTCTCTCGTCAGAAGCCGCATTTTGCCGCACGGTGAATCTCGCTGCGGTGTTCTAGAGCGCCCTGCGCGGTCTGTCTAGCGGGATTTCTCGTTCTCCTTGCGCGGATCTCCGGCGATGTCCTTGCCTTCTCCTCAGTTCACGCGTGTCCCTCAGTGCCAAGCCCTATCGTGACAGGTGCGTAAATGTGCGTCTGATAACGCATCGGAGGTTTGCGGCGTGGATGTGAAAGGTAAGACTGACCTCAAAATCGCAACGTGAGTTGAAGCCACAGCCACTTATGCGAGAAGCCTCTTTACTCCTATGTATTATAGCTGCGATCTGAGGTAGGGAGGGACCTGATTGGCTCGACGGGACGAACCCTTCTGATGTTATCCCACAAAACGGACGCTCAAAAACCTTTAAAGAAGGTGGGTTTCAGGGGAGGGACACGGTGAGATGTGAGCGCATCAGTTTCCCCCGCTGCTGTCCGTGAGGCTGCGACATGCATGTGTGCTCAGTTTGTTACTGGGATGCAAATGCTCCATCCATCTATGTGACCTGCTAATGGACCATTTCTGTTTAAGTCATTTGGTCTGTATATGTTACTGCTTAAGGTGCACATAAGGGTGAATGCGACTTTCAAAACTTCATTTATCGCCAGTGAGGACATTAATCTGATTAATCATAGAATAATCACAAGCAAAGCGATTCAAAATACAAACATACATTTTAATTAAATGTAAACTTATCTCTTTTATCACATGATTATCAGGTTGATCACTTGTTGTCCTATTAACCTCTAACCTGAAAAAGCTGAACTTTACAGAAGCTGCAGATAGTTTTACTGTCATTTTTAAAGTTTTAAAGCGAAATGATCATTTTCTGAACAATTTACAGGATTTCACTTTCATCGAAATATCGTCCAAACAACTATTTCCAAACTGAAAAGCCATGGATGTTTTGGTTAATTAAGGATACAATTAATTATTCCTCCATATTCCATTGGTGCGAGAGAGCGAGAGAGAGGAGACAGAGATTAAGTTGGCTCTTCTGCCCAACACAGCTTATTTGAGATATTGGAAAAGGCTCTTCCTGTGCACACAAATGCTAAGCTGTCTGTTTGGGAGAAAGATCAGCCTGCAAAAACCCTGTCACCCCTTAAAGTCCACTTCAGTGACAGATTAAGCCATGGTAACCACTGTGTTCCCTGGCCCATAGCAGCGGGTAAGGTATGTGTTTTATTGTCTTATTTTCACACATTTTCCAGACTGCTCTATCAAAGATGGTGGCTGCTTGTCTTGTGAAATACATTAAGAAAGTAGGACCCCTGAAAAAGGTTTTGTTCAAATGGCCACGAGATGGATGATTTGTTGTCCAGTTTGTTTTAGTTTTGAGGTGTGCACTTTTTTGACTGCTTAAATATTACAAACACCATTAAATCATAATCATATGTGAAGAGTAAAATAATTAGCAAAGAGATCTTTAACGTGCATCACACAGGAAAATGATCTATTTGTCTTTGCCAAAAACAAAACATTTTGTCATAATTTTTGATTTAGCTCCATTGGAGATTGTTTAATGGGCAACTTTACATTATATTAATCCTCAGTGCGAACCTCTCAGAATGTTGAGAGCAAATCGAGCAGTTAATCTCTTCTAAAACAACTTTATAAGCTCCGAATACGCAACTGAAAGAGAAGCAGTTTAATTGATGCTCCTACTTGCAAACAGTCACACAGAAGTTACTTTATGTCTGATTTAATGAGATTATGACCACAGATGTCTAACAGGAGTGAACTGGCACACTATGATGAACGTGTTATGAACTTTCACTTATTTAATATGAAGAGGTTTTGGAGGTTGGCAATAATCTGATAGTTTACCTTCAGTGTATTAGACAGTTAATGAATCAGTGTGGATGACTACAAGGAAAAAAGGAGTACCGAGGAGAAACAGTCACCCGCATGCTGTTGTGGAGCGTGATTTTCCTGCTCCTTCCATCTATCTCTATCTGTCTTAGTACAATTACATCTTGGCAATTGCATTCAACAGCAATTATGAGATCACTGATATTGTCTTCAGCAATTCTATGGGAGCAGACAGTAGACATCATAGATCAGGTCATTCAGGTATGTGTAGCATGAATAAGCCCTACAAACAAACACATGTCGTGTAATTCTGGGACTCATACAAGATCATGTGCCGCCCCAATTGACTAATCCTTTGAGAATGACCCTAAGCAGTCAGTGTACAGCGAAACAGTCTTAAGGACAAGCATTCTGTGGAGGAACACTTAGCCTCGATTTCGGGCAGCTCTTTGTGTTGTTGTGGACTGCAGGGAGTGGAACGTGGGGAATTTCACAATCGTGTACCTGAGGTTCCAGCTCAGCTCCGTCTCAGAGTGTGTAAAGAGTTTTTTATTTGCCTCGCTCAGCCGCTCCCTCTACTTAAACACAGTCTCAGTCCTCTCAAGGCCAAGGCAAGACAGCCAAGCCCCAGGTCAACCCTACACAGCGGGAGGGAGAAGAGAGCCGTAGAGATGCGCAAATACATGCTATTTTCAATTCGAACAGAGATTTAGGGGGCAAAGGGGGCTGGTGAACACTAAGAGTAATTCAGAAACCCAAGACTGAGGGATTTTTTTTTTTTTTTTGCATGTTATCAATGGCATTTTCATATTGACTTATCACATTCCATTCAGTGATAAAGAGAAATTCCTCTGTGGAGCCTGAGAAAACCAATTTACCCGCCAGCATCAACCATCATACACTACTAATAATGATTATGAATGGTAGCATGGTTCAATCTTTTGTTTTTTCTCAATATTATACATGGTTCCATGTTTACTTATAACATTTAATGCTCTAAAAAACTCCTGGGAAAGACATGTCCAAGACTCGGTCAGAACTGTAGAATGGTGATGGACAGCAGTGGAAAATATAAATGCAGTACTATGCAAATAAGTGTGCACATGAGAGTAAACCATCTGCTGCAGCATGCTTTGTTCGATTGCCATTTGACCCGAGGACACAGATAGTATCTATTTAATGAACTTGGGGTGCTTGTGGCCTGTGCCATATTACCTAGAGCAACAGTAATTCCTCTGGAAATTTAGTCAACGCTCAACACGGTTGACCACTGTAACCAATGAAAAGTGAAAGCGTCATTAAACACCCACTCACATGCTATTGGCCATCACTCCATGAGAAGTGCTGCCTTTCTACCTGAGTGTTTAGAAACATTCCACAAGAATAGTGAACAGTGATTTCATTCCCACAATCAGTAGTCTACTGGACAGGTTCCAGGATGTTGCTCACTGAACAACATTACAGCCAATATTTTTCATATTGATCATAAAATTAATTGTTAACTACATGTGTCTGCACGCTTCTGCTTCTGTGGTGATAGATAATAATTAGTTTAGAAATAAGCATTGTAAAGTCATCAAAGATCAGGAGCGGAGCAGAATTCTCCCACAGACTGCTGCTGCTGAAGAAGAGAGAGTGCAGCAGTTCCTCATCACAGCCTCGGATAATGACCTCATTCCGGTCGCCAGAGTTTTGCGATCGAGGGCAGCGCGATTGTACGAGAAAGAAGCAAAGCCTAAAACGAGGAGAAGACATGAATATTAAGCACAGGCACAGGATAAATGGTGAGAATTATGTGGAAAGATGAATCGATGCTGTGAACAATTACTTGATATTGCAGAATCCTCCCATCTCTCAAGTCTCAAGACACACCTCTTCCAAGAGTCTTCTGACCCAGATGAGTTGTATCTAGCACTATATCAGCATTATATTTATATCCTTGTAGAAATTAATTTTGTGCTCTGGCATTCTCTGGTGCGTTTTGCATGACTTTTTTTTGTGAACATCTGCGAAGCTTATTGTAATTTATGATACAGCTCTGGAACTTGACACTGACCTGTATAATTGACTTTTGACCCAGGCAACCAGTTGAGCAGTACTACTTTTCATATTTTTATTTATTTATCTGTTCATTTTGTAAGCATCCATATATAATAAGCAGGATAATGGACAATCATCTTCACACTTCAAATTAGGGTCTGGCTGAGGTTATATTTTGTACACTGTACATTATCCCTTACTCATGTTATATGTACAAATGTTGAAAAGAAAAAAGCAAATAAGAAAAAAAGCAAGCCTTAAATCCCAAGAATAGCCTAAAACAAATGGTTGAGAAAGTCGAGAACTGCGTCTGTGGGCTTATTTAATATCCTCACCCTTGTTTTAAAAGCTCTAAAGCTCTGATGTCTTGAGGTAGCTTCAAAAGCAAAATCAGCTTTCTAAATCTATTTATGGATCTTAATAAACTCTTGCTTCAAGAGATGTTTTTGGTTTAGACACGTTTGTGTGTGTTTTATATTAGGTATTTGTTCAAGGCTCAGATTCATTTCTAACTAATAATCATACAGAGTGATGGCATTTGTCAGTTTTATGAAGCCAGCATTAACTTACTCCAGAAAAAAACAGGATCTCTAGAAAAGCACTTCTAGATATTGAAAGTTTTATTAATCAGTTAAATTACGTGCAAACATTACTCTTTTTTTAGATTAGCAGGCCAACTTTTATCTATTTGCAGTCTGTTCAAATAATAGTTTCCAGTAGATGAGTATCATATTAGGAGCATTTGAAAGGTGTGGTTCAGATCTGTGGAATTTTCCCAGAACAAGCAGGGGGGATTACTGTATAGACAGATAGACAAACCTGCACCAGCCCTTCCAGGTGTGTCCTTTTGCTAGAAAAGAAAATTCAGACCTTGATATTACACCAACCGCAATATAGAATGCAATGCCTGTTAATGCTCGTTCTCTGGGACTCTAAAGGTCTACATACTCATACTCACCTTTTAGCCGGTTCCTTTTTCAGAACCCCCTAATAAAGGCGGTTGGTTAAGTATGTGGCAGAAGCTCAATAGACAGGCACATGACACATGCTTGCAAAGCTTGCACCAAGTTGAGAGGCGGTATAACTTTAAAAGAATCAGTTTTTCTCTTTGTGTTCTATTTGATTGATTTGGTCAGTCCTCATATAGCCTATGGCAAACGCAGCGGGGTCCCACTTTATATTAGGTGACTATTATGTACATTTAATCTAATCGTTTGGTACAATGCACTTATTGTGTGCATAGATGTTTTTACATTGTACTTGTATTTTTAAAATACTTGCATGTACTTATAGATTCTTTTTCTTCTGAGAATAAAAGAGATTTCTGAGATTACAGAATTAATTTCTGTAATTACATTGTTGACCCTTCCCTTAAACCTTAACCCACCCTTAAACATAACCGCACGACCAAACCTAACCATACCTGTATCCCACCTCAGTAGCAGCAAAAGTGTTTACAGTACAATATACACACAGTAACTACATTGTACTTATTTAGGACGCCTAATATTAAGTTTTTAAATATGCTTACCTTATAGTCTACAGTTCTTTACAGATGCATGTTTTAATTACATTTTTTCACACATTCATTTTGCTTCATGCAAGGATAGTAAGACACCTGTTGTATTGAAATAATCTTTTCTTGGCTTTAATCCCATCGTTGTGTTCGTTGATTTCTCTCACAAATCAATCTCAGCTGTTATCATGAGATTATGTTAACACAAACCTAAAACAAACAAGCTGAAACCATAACATATCACCATCAACCATTTGTTTTTGTTGTTTTTGCCAAGAAGCCTTTTAAAATGTCTTTTGTATGTACTTTATACAGCTTGTAAGCACAAGCACTTTAACTTATGAAAGTGTGTTTTTACACTTTTCTCAATGATGCAGCTTGAGGAAATGTAGAGCGTAGAAATATCAAGTTCCCCATATCTATATAAATGTAAATAATCAAGAATATTATCAGCAGCTAAATCACAAGGAACCTTCCAGTGTTCAATCCCCTTTTCCCCCCCTGAATGACTTCCAAATCCGTAACAGTATGGATCATGTTGGCAGTCGGTTTGATCTGTGTCTACACAGGTGGGAAAGCACCTCAACCTTTATCTTTATGACTGTAACTCTGTCTGACTGGAAGGGGGTGGGGCGATTTGAAGCACTTCTATACTGTAGACTAATGCAAGCCGTAAATGTGACGGCCAGCATCACAAAACCAAAGATCACAAAGAAAACAGACAGGTGTGTGTGTACATGAAAGGCATAGAAGGAGTAGAAGAAAAAACACTCACATGTAATAATGTATATATGTATACACATTTGATTCATAATGGCATGATGCACTAATTTCAATTACATCTCATCACATATTTATAATTAATCACATTAAATGAATTATTTGTATGTTTGGTGCTCACTCAACTTGATCAACATGTAGTCAACCTGCTTCCCCACTCAGCCGCGTGAGACCCCGCCACATCCGCGGCCTGCGTCGCTCCAGCATAAATGACGGGAGGGTGCATAAAACCTCACCAACTTGCCACATTAGAACTGAAGACCCGGCGCAGACTAACACTCACCACTCACAAATGTGTTGAATTTTTCTCCACTCGAGTGCTGCTGTAATATATATGTCTATAGTGGAGAGCAGCTCACAGATTTCTCCGATTTTGTATTTTGTGCTGTCCTCAGCATTTGTAATTACAATAAACAAGAATATGACATGCTCTGATAAGTCAAAAATGTTTCTTTGACAGTTAAAATTTTTCTTTTAAACATTTGAATTCTTTTTGTTGTTGTAGTTGAAGTGAAGGACACTGTCTCTATGGCCTTGCAGATCCAAGATTGAAAACGCAAACATTCCTGCAGTAAACATCCGTGATTCAACCCTTCACATCAATGGCTTGCTGTCTGTAAGTATGCAGAGAATAATGATGACAATGGTCGAAAAATTACAACTCTTGTACAATTATCTGTAAAATGTTATAGAAATAGCAGCCAAATAACATGCATTTTTTATTTTCAGTATTCCGGTTTTTCTTGTTGTTTATTTCAGGGTCAAAAATAAATAAATTCTGACCAATATTATGCTGTAAATATTAAGCCAAGTTTTATATCGGAACTACATAAAGACATAATGTAAAGCTAAATCTTAACATTATCACTCTTTACAAAGCTACATTGTATTGTATTTCAATTGAGTATAATGTACACACCACCAATGCTGCTTATTTACAATGCTGTTAAAATTCTTTTACAAAAAAAACTATGATTTCCCCAATAAAAGTACTATGATATCTACAGCTGCAATCATTTCCTTTGTTTGAAATACACTATATATACATACTTTATATCATATTCCACCAGTTTATGTAATTCTTCCAAGAGTTACCCACAATTTTACAGCCTTTCTAACAAAATCTAGACTTTTACAGTCCCATTAAAGCTCCATCCTGGGGCTTGATGGTTGCATGTTTTAAAGGATTTTTAATTTCTTATGGGATGCTTCAAATTATACCTTTGTCAGATTCCTTATATAAATAAATATAATTCATAATATTAAAATATAAAATATATAATTTTATTATTAAACGTGTTACTGCCAAACTGTTTTATGTTGTAAGCTGCTGTTCTTTACGATATTTATTAAAAAAATTAATGATACAATGAAATTTTTACTAGCAATAGCAATCCCTGTGTTGTTAGAATTACATTAAAATAACCATGTGCTGAAAGAGACGACCCTGGAAAAATAGGGTTTGAGGAAACGTATTGTGAGAGAAAGCACAAATTAAGGACTTTTGTCTTAAGTAGACAAAATAATATATATATTTGTAGAAAAATAAATAACTTTATGTCAAGTAAAGGTATTCATAAAGTGACCCATCATTATTAGGTAAAAATTAGACAAAAAAAGGCAACATTTTGTATTTCTTTTCTAGTGGAACTAGATATGGCACAACCTATCCTTACCAAAGCAATGAATGCGAGTATTTCACTGACTGGCTTTTTGTTCAGTGTATTACAAATTGGATTATTAGTGATGAGAACCACATCTCAAGACCTTACCTCTTCTATACAGCCTTCTCAAGCCCAACTGTACTATACTATATCCAGCTAGCACCTCTCCAACTAGTCTATGCTTTGCTCTACCAAACCAGGAACTTCTAGCAATGATTCCCTTTGTCAGTCTGCTTTCTAGACCACAGGGTCATGCAGATCTTTTGGTGTCGGACTGAAATAACGTGTGCTGTGATGCAGGACAGGACACCGGCAAGCAGCATCAGACAGACAACCCAATTAGAATCAAGCGTTTCCTGTCTCTAGGCAACCCTGGCATTGAGCATGACCCGAACCGGCCAATTACAATTTATCTCCCTGTCCCACTGACACTTTGATGTTCAAGAAATATATAATGACTTCCTCTGAAAGACATTTACCTCAAAAAAGCCTCCACATCTTGAGTAACATTGCTTGGATTATGACGAATAGAAGGTTCCTAAGCAGGTTTCTGATCCCTAAACTATTTTAAGAGTCTTATTTAACAGCAAAATCCTTGCCAAGCAATAGGCAATGATATTTGGTGCTTAATCTTTGAGGTAAGCCAAAAGCATTCCGTTCATTTAGTCCATTCATGAGACTAAACCTAAATGTTTTATGCTTTATCATATATCATATCACATCATACTGTATATATCCATCACCTGCTATATATATTGAGGCCCGAATATGACAACCTCAAACACAGTAAAGGACTATCCGGACTCTCTGAATTATGATTAAATGTATGATTGTCCAGATATCCCAGAGAAATTGACAAAAAGACAAGGCAAATGAGACCAGGAAGGGACAGAATATGAGGTAAAGAGAGAAAATGGTGTTTAGCTGGGGTCATACTACAGTCTCTCCAAATAAGAACCCAATGTATAGGTGTAAAGGCAGTGGTGGGGGTGGGGGTGGGGCAAGGATTTGGATGAGGAGGTGGCTGAGCAGTTTAAAGTCTTCTTAAGCAAAAAACGTGATCAAGACTGACCTTGTATACAATGACCATGAGCACCATACTCTGTGTGACAGAGTTACTGTGAATGAGAGGTGAAGGGGCCAATACAATGTCAGCTGTAACATTTTTTGTGTGTGTTTTAACTCCTAAAAATAGCCAATAGGGGGCGATATGGAGGTGTTCCCTAACTGTAAGAGACCCTTAGTGTACTGTTATTGACATCACATTAATATTATCAGTGATTAGAGGGAGAAGTGGCAGCTAAAACAGATGCTGCATTTTTACTAAAAGAATAGTTCTTCTGAACAGAAAGAGGGAACCCCAAAATGTATGACATAACAAAACTCTTTATAAAACATATTGTACACCCTCAACTTAAATTAGCTTCAGGTAGGAGTGAGGGATGTATTTTCCTGTCATTTAGACTGATGGAAGATTTAAGTTTAAGCAACAAAAGGAGGATTGCATAGAGAATATAAATAAATAAATCAACACTTTTATTTCCACACCTATTTATAAAACATAAAAGTTTTTCAAAATTAAGTTCACGTTGGTATTAAAGATTGTAAAGAGATAGTTCACACAAAGATGAAAATGTCATTTACTCACTCTCATATTGTTCCAAACCTGTATGACATTATTTCTGCTGTGGAATATAAAAGATGTTTTGAAAAATGTTTCAGTTTTTTCCCAACCATATAACAAAAGTTAGTGGGATCCAGTGCTGTTTTAGACAAACACTTTCTTCAAAATATGTTATTTTATCTTCCACAGAAGAAAGAAAGTCATACATGTATGGAACAACATGAGGGTGAATTTTTCGTTTTCTGTGAACTATCCCTTTAATGTAAAGAGGCACAAACCAAAACCCTATTTGATTAGTGTACAGTTATGATGGCCAAAATGAGTGCACAGAAAACATCACCACAAACAGACAATACAGCAAACTGGCCAGGAATATTTTTCAAAATAGCGGTGCAGTCAAGGAGGATTTTCCAGACTTCAAGGTTAGTGTGTGTGTGTTTGATAGACCTATTTGTGTGACAAAGATAAATGAGGTTTAGAAAGAGATGTAACGCCTCAGCTGCACCCAACCCTCCAACATTGATCAGTAGATTGATTTGAGTGACAAGAAGAACGAATGTATGTCAATCAACAGCTAAAGTTGCCCAATGCAGAACTTAGGAAGATGCTTTGCACACTTGCAGAGATTTGCGAGCAGGGATGAATCTTTTGAGTTGTTTAAACTTGGTAATGGCCACATTATACATATACAGCTGTGAGGACATCACCGCGTACTTCTGTAGCTAGATCAGCAGCCCATTGTGTAACTACTTCCTCGACAAGCATCCACTTTAACAAGCATAATGCAGCATAAATTGGCAGTTCACATCAATAACTCTTGTTAGGAGCATAATGACGCTGATGAGCAGAGATTGGTTCATCTGTTTAGTCCTGATTAAAAGCCGAATCAAGATACCTACAAGTACACACCCACACACTGCCATCAGCTCTGATGGTGTGAAGCGCTGTTCTTGGGATGGTGATAGGCCTACTCGCCTTCATTTAGCAAGGACACGTTAGCAAGGGCAGCAGGTAAATAAACCAGCCTGCTCTATATATAGAGACTACACTCTTGCCCTTCATCCACATGAGAGATGGAAAGAGAGAGTGAGACAGAGAATAAGAACGATTTTGAAGTCAGGAGGCACTGAAGGGACTACCTCTGGAAGCCAGGAACAACGTAACAGTTCAGTAGAGTTACAAAACATATCTGTGGCTTGAAATGGGTGGATAAATGGAGACAGAAATGTTCTGCTAAAACCTGATAAAAAAAGGCGTTTTCACAGTAAATACTAACCAATAAAGAACATTCAAAACTTTCAAGCATCAAAAAGGACATTAAGGGGTCATTTTTGTTTTTTTTTACTTTATAAATGTTCTCTGAGGTCCACAACAAGATTTTTACATCAAACAACATCCTAATTTAGAAGTAATAATCTATTTTCTACCCTGTTTTGACCTTCACTTTTAATCACTCAGTTTTGATAGGAGTGAACATTCAAGACATGGAAGTAAACTCCCAGTTATGATTGGGTCACAGTTTTATATATTAAAATAGTGTTCAACATACCCTCCATTACACGTGGAATTGTTTTTAAAACATACATAGTTGAAACATTTAAGGGTATTACATATGCTTTATAGGCCAATGTCTTGGTTGTGGCAAATTAAGTTGAAGTACTTGGAGTTACAGTAATAATTGATGATGGATGATTTGTTGTGTTTCGTGTAAACGAATTATGAATGAATTTGTCACACCGTTGTTATTATAGGATATTCACCGATAAATAAATGAAAAAACGTATAGGCTTACATTGTCATTTGCAGTGATGTGTTTTTAATAAAATGAAACGTTTTGTCATTTCTTACTAATGACAAAACAGATGTCGCTCACTGAAGCTTTTATTCAGGATTATAGAGAATGGTTTTGATCAGAACAATAACCAAAGCAGTGTTAACCTAAGTAAATAACCTAAGTAAATAACCTAAGTGCTTTCTTCCGTATCCGATAATGCATTACTCCCATAAATGTTGAAGAAAAGGAAAGAACAGCAAGTCACAACTATCATCACAAGTATTCAGTTTGACTGCGGCGCTACAGTATAAATACTCCACACATATCAAACAATCTGTAACAGACAAAGCAATAGTGACAAGGGGCAAGATGACGCCAATTTAAAAAAATGTTTTTTTTTTTACAAATAAATGATCAAACAAATTATATAAATTAGCTAATGTTTCTATTGATTTCCTATAATAACACATTGGCTGATGTATCATCATCCTGCAAATGCTAAATATTTATCTAAATACAATTTGAAAATTCACATTTGGGGGCATCTTCCCCCATCTTCCACAGTCGGATCCAATGTAGTTGGCACTGCATCATCTTTAATTTCAGTCTCTCTGAAAAGCCGATGTCGAACTGTCTTGTTTAAAAACGAATCCAAAGTAAAATGAAGCGAACAACCGAACAGTGTTATCTTACTGACGTGATTTGAATTGAACTTTGTTAAGATGCAGTTCATCCACACTTTCTTAATGCTAGGTTTTCTGGCCCCCCTGGCTAATTTGTAATCCGGGCCCCAAGGCCCCAACCCCCAATTATCTTATCTTTTTGCCCCATGTAACAACAATCATTATCTATAAGCATAGCAATTATTGTATATTCAATAACAGACAATAAATAACTCAAATTAAAAGTTCATAAAATAAACTGAAATTATGCATTTATAACTATATGCAAATAATTACATACTGCATACAGTACAACACCATTGTACCGTCTCATAAACAGACACTATTTAAACTCTGTCTGGATGTCTTATAAGCTGTTGTATATAATATAAGCTGTCAACTTGCAATTTCTTTTTCCCCAAGTGCCGCGTTTTTCTCACAGATAAACCTTTGATCAGATCTTTAAAATCAAGCCGTCTTGCGAAATTGTGTCCAATAGACAGCATGGCCAGACCATGAGTATTTCCTGAGACAGTGTTGATCTAGTTCTTTTATTTGATTAAGCTGACTGAAGGCTCTCTTGCAACGCTCACAGAGAAAGTGCAAAATATGCGCAAGGCAATGCACACTTCACTGAAAAGCTGCATCTTGTCTGATTGAAAAGCTCAAAATTTATTATAATTATTAATCATTCACTGAGTGGATAATAAGTTTAACACAACAGCACCAGAAAGAAACGTGGAAATGAGCTAAAAACAGCATTAGTGAATTAGTGATTTGAACTCGAGAACCAAATCAGTTCTATTCATGAATGAATCATTCAGACTGGATTTCTCAATGGGTTTCTCCAATTCATTGAAATGAACCGACTCAAATGATTCATTCCAGAATCGGACATCATTTTAATGCTTATTTAATAAACTCAAAATAAAAATTTCATGAAGTCCTCCCTGTCTTGCTCTCTCCTCTTTTTCGTGCTTTTCTTTCTTCTTGCCTGCGCCATCTTGATGTGCGAAGAGTCAGAACTGGGAAGTGCACTACCAAGTTTCTGAATAACCCGCGAACGTCTTAAGGACACACACACACTTGGCACGCACTATAATAAATGCCCGTTCATTAGCGTACATCTTAAAATATTATTTTACAAAGAGGTCATTTAAATACAAAAATCATACAGGAAAGGAGTTCTTCTGGGCCCCCTGTGTGCCCTTAGAATCGTCCTAATCCCCCTCCCCCTGTGTAGAAGTGGATCTTCTGCAAAGGCAGTCTTTCGTCACACTATGACATCATAATGTGACAAAATCCAAAACGAGTCGTTTTTTGAGCTTGGTTTCAATAAAAGCTTTTTTTGGACTGAGGAGGAAGTTTTGAGTTCTGAAACTTACAGTATATTGTAAAGTCTATTGTAAAGACAAGGGAGGCTCTGTTTCTGAACTTTTAATTGCAACGCAGAACAACTGTAGCAAGCGTACAAGCCTAACTCACTCTCATGTTTAGATTCAAGATGAATGGCGTGCTCAATCCTTTTTAAGTTTGATTTGGGTGCTCTTCGGTCCAAGGTAGAACATCTTAAGAGGTAGTGTAGAGAAAAGAAATCTCTGATTGCCGAGGCATTAAAATGTCTTTATTGCAAAAATGACATGTCCTAAATGGACAACTTTAAAATAATTTTTAAAGGGATGTAGTCCAAACCGGCCGTTCGCTGTAGGCTTTGAAAAGGGACTTCTGTTAAATAAAATATCTCGCTTTGCATTGAACTTTAAGCTTTATAATTTTACAGGTATTATTTATGCTCTAACAGCAACATTACACACTAGCTAAAGTAAAAAAAATGGGATCACGAAGAACAGGACCTTTAAACATCAACTAACATCAAACCTTTACTGGTTCTCGCATGACACAGGAACAAATGTCATGATGTTTGACTTTTGTTTCACCATATTTGATGTCACCTGTGTATATGTTCATTGTTTTGATTTGATTTGAGTGAAAAAATGCTTACATTTCAATCTGTTTATCATACAAAGGGATCACACTAATTTTAAGTTCTGGGCTCCACTAAAAGCCGAAACATTCTTTTAAAGATCTTTGTGTGTGTGTGTGTGTGTGTGTGTGTGTGTGTGTGTGTGTGTGTGTGTGTGTGTGTGTGTGTTCCACAGAAGAAAGAAAGTTGGTTTGAAACGATTGAGGGTGGTTAAATAATGACAGATTTTTTCATTTTTACATTTTTGGGTGCACCTTTAAGTACATTTGAGCCTAAAATTTGACATACACAGATAATAGAGAAGGTGAAAGGACATGAAAACACAAGACTCCCTCTGCAACACACCATCTGTCCCTCTCTCCCTCTGTTTGTGTGAAATATATAGTCCTCTGCAAGCTTTAAAAGGATGAGACAATGACGTCAGCTTGGTATTCAAATTCAAAAAGAACAAAAGACAGAGGAAAAGAGATAAAAAAGAAACCAATTTGTTAGATGAAACATCTCTTGTGTGTGTAATTTAGAGCATCTACTGTGCACCAGCTCTCATCTGGGACAAAACGTTCTGTCAATCTAGCCAGCCAGACTTTCTAATTATAGGCTACAGACACAAGAAGGTGGACATCCTATTAAAAGTAAAGATTAAAACTCCCTCTGCATATTAAAATCTCTAAATAACATGACCAGCACTTATTTGCAAGCTCACAGGACATTGCATCGCAAAGAAGCTTATAACAGTGATATTTGTGTTATAATGTGTTATAGTGAAATGCATGTGAATCAAGAAACAAGGGCCACTGTTCACTGTTCAATATAATAGCTGTAAATAGTTTTGGACATCAAAGTTAAGAGTCTTATTTAAACCATCATCTCATATCCTCATAATACATCACAAATATGAATCCAGGTGTTTCAACATGCACACAGAATGAGCAGTGAGCGAAAAGTAGTTTCTTATGACCATAGCAGTTCCGGATAAGAGGGAATTCATTGTCCAAAACGCCCATTAGCACCCAGTAAAAAATGGTGATATTTTTGACTTTTCTCTTTCTATTGCGGAGTCCAAAAGCTGAAAAATGCTGTCTACAGGGGCAGCATACAGAGGTAGGAAGGCAACAAGGCATGTCCAAATCCAATGATCATGTTTACTGAGATACCTTGATCTGATCGAGATACATAGATGTATCATTTGCTGCCTATGACATCCCACATTCCTGTGCTTTTGATTCCATGACAGTGCAGCTCAAAAAAATTAAGGGTAACACTTTATAATAATGGTCCTAGTTACTATCTGGAGCATTATTTTTAAATATTTTTTCACTTTAAAATAATGGTCCAGATCACTAGTAGTTCTTAAAGGTTGTCTTTTTTTACTCAGAACGTGGTCCATAAAATGCACCACTAATTACTCAAGTATCTCACTCAAGGACCACTAGTGATCTGGACCATTATTTTAACGTGAAACAATATTTTAAAATACTTGAGTAATTAGTGATGCATTTTATGACCACATTGAGAGTTTTAAAAAAAACTTGCTAACGTTTTAGACACATTAATGTTGTGATTAGTAATTAATTACGGTAGTAATTCTATATAATTAGTCATAATTACCTATTAGTTCTTAATGTTGCCAATCTCATTAAGTAATTATCTCATACATAATAAGTCCTAAATTTGATACTTACTGATTAGTTAAAGCTTGTTTCAATATTAGTTAATAGTAGTAGCTGAAGTGTTAATGTAGTACTTATTAGTCATGCATTACTTCCTGCATAGTTACTTATTAATGAGAGACCATTATTATAAAGTGTTCCCAAATTAAGTATTTGAGTTTCGGTTTGTTTGTAAATGCATGTTTTTAATAAACCTTTTCCACCTTTGATGTCATTTCTAGAGTAAAATTAGTTGTCACCAAAGCTCTCTGTTTTGTTGTAGATAATAAGACCATCATGCTTCCTCAGAAATAAGTCCAAAATCAGTTTTGTGAGGTACCTTCATGCACAAACGCTGCCTGAAATGTCCTTGCCTGATAGGGCAGCAAGGCAAGTCAGCTGCCTAAGCTTTCAGATGCAGTCTAGTCTCTCTCCCTCTCAGTATGCAGCTGCAGCATTTTCTTTTTTACCTAATGAGTTTAAGATCATGTAGTGTCGTGTGTGTGTGTGAGTCTGAAGTGTATTATGAGGGATTGACTATGTGTTTGAGTGAACGAGAGGGCAGGGGCTCAGTGGTGCCAGGGCAGCACAGGGGCAGAGCTAACAGCTCAGAGAGAAGACTGACGCAGGTGCTGGCATTCTCAGAAATACCACACTTCATCTTGCATTCCCTGACTCCAACCTGTCTTCTCACACATCACACACTCACTCTACGGCTCCGGCAGTGAGACACACACACACACGCATAAACTCTCTCTTTCTCTCTCTCCATCTCTGCCTGAGCCATATAAAGTCAATCAGTCTTTAGACACAGTGTTATAGAAATGCTCCAGATAGAGTTCAGAGCCAAGATCGCTGTTGTGTCTGTGTGAAGTTTAAGCAGTGTGCTGTTGCAGCACAGATACTTTTACAATGTCAGCTGGGATGAAGACACATCTCTCAGTGCCTGTACTTTCAGAAAGGGAATTCAATTTTGATATATTTTAAAATGTAATTTATTCCTGTAATGTTTAAGCTGAATTTCAGCATCATTACTCCAGTCTTCAGTGTCACATGATCCTTCAGAAATCATTCTACTATGATGATTTACTGCTCAAGAAACATTTCTTATTAATATAAATGTTGTAAACAGTTGTGCTGCTTAATATTTTTGTGTGTGTGTGTGTGTGTGTGGGGGGGGGGGGGGGGGTGACATCCTCTCATGATTATTTGATAAATATACAGTTTAAAAGATTATTTTTTGTAAAATATGTCATTACTGTCACTTTTAATATTTTTTTTGTGTCCTTGTTGAATTAAGTATTAATTGCTCAAAATATTCTACCAAACGTTTGAGTAGTGTGTGTGTGTGTGTGTGTGTGTGTGTGTGTATATCGTTTTTCAGCTGTTTGCAATGAACAAATCATACAACAGTAATTGAAAAGCTCAACACAACAAAATGTTTAGTGGTTTCGACTGAATAGAATCCCTCATAACAGCACAAATATGCAAAACAGGTCTCTAATACACCTGATGCAACTGATCAAGGGCTCCATTAGTTGCACCAGGTGTGCTTGAACTAGAACACATGAAATACCTGAACTGGCTAGGTTTGTTGCCCGTGTCACGTTTGACTGCATGTTAGAAATATGTCTAAGTCAAAAGAGTGGTCCAAAAAATATAAGAGAAGATATCATTGCCCTTTACAAACTAGTAACATGATACAAAAAGATAGCAATTTTGCCAATAAACCTGATTTGCAATGGGGGTTGAATAATTTCGATTACAACTATAGGCTATATATATACTGTACATACATACTGTACATGCTGTATAAGTGACATTCAAATTTTATTGGTCTGATTAATTATCATATGATCATGGGTCCTGACATATCATATGAAGTGAAACATACAGTATTATACAATATCAATCAACAGGTTTTTTTAAATGTGTATTTCGTATCAATCACTCTTTGGTTTTCAATTAAATGAAACAAAATGGAAAATACCTGCAATTACCTCATACTTCCTAGTTTTGTTTCTTAAATAAAAGGGGGGGAAAGGCATTTTCCAAATTACGCTTCATCCACACACCACTTCTTTTAATAGCGGTTCAGAGTGTGTGAGATCTCTGGCCAGTCAGCAGCTCCTCGTCTGCTCTCTCCTGCTTTATTCTCTATTTGATGTGATTTCAGCAGCCGTCTCTAATACGAAGGTACCTGACAGAATTACAGGACTGCTGCAGAGAGTAGCTAGATTCACTTTCTTGTGGCTTTCTAAACACTGTTTGTTGGGCCAGTGTGGAGCTGTGAAGTTTAGTGGAGATTACCCCGTCTACAGTTTTTATACAAGGCTTTGAACACAGGAAGTGCATTCTAACTTGCTCTACAATTAATTGAACTCATTCTGGTGATGCAGTAGGAAACAATTTCATCCAAAGGCCCAAGTTATAGGTTCTTTCATACATATCATAATTGAGATCCTTTTCCTTTCATTGAAAGCCTAAGAAAATTGTTATAAATAAATACATAAAAGACTAATATCAAACACTGACAGTTTTTTTTAGACACTTAAGATGATTATGTTTTGATGTCGGTATGAAAATAACATCTTTCGCATTTTTTTATATCCTTTAGATCAAATAGCTCATTTTAATGTGATTAAATCAATGAGGGTACAGACAGGATAGTGATTTAGCCGTTGATGTTCATCTATCATATGGCATTTTCCAATTTTTATAGGCTTCTTAATGTGATGCTAATTTCGTATTACGTTTCCAGTTTTACAGCGATAGTCACTTAATCAGCTGAGCAGAAGGTTGAATAATGAGTAGAGAGGCTGCTGTCTAGTATTGAAGGGACTCTGTTAGTTCTGGGTGACAGACTTATAAGGAGCAATTACACCCACCCATGTCCTATCTGACAGTTTTATGATTTAACATCCATTTTTTTTAATATCCTCTATTCTCTGTACGGCTTTAAAAGTGAGGCATATAAGAAAAGCAGCTGAGAAAGGAAGAAGAGGCAGAGAGAAAGAGAGACAGTCAGACAGAGCGACTGAGCAATAAATGACGTCACCCTTTGGCCCTACTGAGGATCCACTCCAGAGAGGGATAATTATTACACATCTGAAAACAAGATTGATTTGACTCAAGTCCTTAGACTGCTAAATCTTCAGGATGAAGGTGGGCAGAAATGCAGAGTCATTGTATCTCACTTTCATACTCATTATGTGATCATGCCAAATGATTATAATAATTCAGTCAACATATTCAATTTGGGAACACGTCCTGCCAGTACTGCGCTGATATTCCTGAACAACTTTTTTTTGCATGGAGGTATGCTGCTAAGTACTACACATTTACCCGATATAAATGTACTTGTTTACCCTTTGTTCCTGCATACCCTCATGCAGACCCTTTCCTAGACTCTTTCCATTGCATTCTACACCCATTACATTATAGAAATTGATGAGAGGAAAGAGGCGCCAAACCCTTAATTAATTTTGCTGCAAGAAAGTGCATCTCTGTCTATTTACCTTTCCTGGCAGTAAAAAAAGGGGGTGCTGTACTAAATCAAGAAAAGTTCTGCGTTTAGCCTGAATGCAAATTTGGGATCAGTAATACATATACCTATATCTGCGAAACAAATTTGGCTTATGTTGAGAAGTAAATGTCTCAAGATGACAAATTTATAAATGCAATGTAGATTTCAGATCGGCCGGATGTTATGTCAGGGATTTATTTTGCACTCTCCGACTACATCAAAACAATTATATTGTGAATTAGTTTTAATATCATTGTGCAGTCAACACTACAAACACTATACGTCAGAATTCATTTTGATATGGCTATTCCCACATGCAATTCCCTTGATAAGAAAAAGCTCAGGCCCAGTGAAGATAGAATATTACCTGTCGAGTGGACCTCAAGGCACCCCCCACTTGTGATGGGGTGATAATATGATGTTTTATTAACAAAGTTCGGGAGGAGCACGTTCAGATAATTAACACGAGTGGAGAGCACCCAGCAATCAACCAGCAATCAACGATAAGAGGTGTATATTAGGGCTGAACGATTTTGGAAAATAATCGAATTGCGATTATTTTTACCAATATTGCGATTGCGATTTAATATGCGATTCTTTTTAAAGCTCTTTATCTTTTATATTATTCAACAAACACAAGCAATAAATCATTGTAAAATATGGATGGGAATCTTCAGGCACCTCGTGAGCCGATCAACTTTTTTTTATTAATTAATTAATCTTATTAATAAAACTTCATATTTATTTAATTACATATGTAATTATAAGTAGGCTACTTTTAAAAATAATTACACATTAAAAAACTAAATTAATACAATTACATGTTAAGAATTTTAAATAGGCTATATAAACGAATAGCTTCAAAACATAAAAGCTGTCAATAACAAAGAGGGGAAAAAACATTACAAGCAATAACCAAAGAGTGCTTTCAGTATTTAAGATTAGTCTGAATGTTTTCCATTCAAGAGCTGTGATTAAGTGATTTTTCTTTCTCAGTTTAGATACGATAAGCTGCTTCACACTAATGCACAGATCTCTTTTGAAATATAAGATGTGGTTTGTCCTGTCTGTTTAATAACTTAAGACATAACTGACTGTTTACATTCATTTTGCGTCATAATCGCATTTTGAGATGCAAGTACATTTAACCACGTAGACAGAGTCGCTCACAGCCACATGTGAGAGCGCTCTTCACAAAGCGGGCGTGAGTATTTGAAATTGAAAGCAGCTTCTGTCGATGGTTTTCATATTTTTATTTTTAATAAGCCAACTGCATTCCAAAAGACATATGATGCCTTTATAGAGCATTTGTAAGGAAAATACCGGCGGGCGAGACCGCGCACTACAGAGTAACATCAAGCAAAGCGCGCGTATTTCACAGCGAATATCTAGTGCCATATGATCTTCTAGTCAGTGCAATGAAGCCCGCGAATGTCCAATTCGCTTCAACTTTTCCGAACTGTATGAAAGACTATTTTTCGGAAGGTTCGAATGTGTGTGTGTGACAGAGGAATTAGAAGCAAGCAGAATACGGTTGTTCATAAAGCATACGCAGCGTCATCACGCATTTGTGTTTAAAACTAAGCTCAGACTCGACTCTGAAATTATCTGAATCCATACAGAATCGTTGAAGAGAATCTATAACACAATCACATAAATTAAACAAACTGTTCTTTCCTGTAGCCTATGCCAGGCCTATATGCGTAGCGTGCCATGTTAATGCTTCATCTGCAGTGCAGACTGCTTTACTATCACGTGTCACGTGACCAGAGTGTAATCTGCGCTTTTGCGATTACAAAATCGTGTTTCATCATATCGCGATATTATCGCAAATGCAATTAATCGTTCAGCCCTAGTGTATATTCAGCAGTCTCACCCTCAATTCGTTGACAGTTTTGGGGGATACTCTGGGTTCAGGCCGAACTCCGAGCTCGGAGCCCTCCCCCCGGACAGAACGCCAAATTCGCATTAAACCTTACTCCCTCTACATAATCGTATGTAAGTGTGAACTCGTGAATTGACTTCCAGCTCCATGTGCACCATGTCCACCAATGTGCACAGTCAGCCCTTTCTGGGACTGACCTAGCATGCTCCTCACCCATACACATTACACACACCTCATGTGAGACATCCGCCATAATAAAACAGGGGCACGGCATCACACATCTCCTGTACTTTAGACCTGACATATTAAATCTAACTCCAGATCTAAATCTAAGACCTTCAATTCACACACAAACACAATTTTTTGCAGGACACAGACACTCGCTCAACAAACGCTACTCTACGTTTGGACGTCCATACGTTCGGCCAATCAGATTGCCGTGTTCAGAACCGTGCTTGAGACACTTGCTCACACAGGGGTGTTCCCATAGTGTCAACGCCATGACGCAGCATCGCAGTTTCACTTTGAAAGGGAACCACTGACCTATCATGGTCATCCAGGTAGTGTCTAATGAAGACCTTCATCACTGACAAGCAATAGGATGCATTTTTAGGTTTGTTTTCACTGGCATGGTAATAGATGTGATAGTGTTTTTAAAAAATCACTATATCCAGCTATTTTTTTGTTAAGTTTCCTATTACGTATGTTTAGTAAGTGAGAAACCGCTCTAAATTATTCAGTTTGTGAGTGGCAAATCAATTCAGATTGCATTGCTAAACTGTGTGACAGACTTATTGAAAAGAGTCGACTCAAATGAGCGATTCAATCATGAATCAGCATAGCTAGTTTCTTTATTAATGACTCTTTCTGTACATTACATCATTATGCCAGTAGGTGGCAACAAATTACTCTCTTTTCAAGGCTTTTTGAGTCTTTAGCTGTGTTCAAAATCGCTCACTCGTTCACTAATCCCTATATAGTGTATGGTATTTGAGTGCACTCTAAATCAGCAAGGAGTTAACAAAATTAAGTGAGTGAATTTGGACGCTGTCGTATACTCGTATACATTAAAGAGCTGGAGCTGAAGCAAAACAGCTTAGTCACATGTAGTGTAAAAAATTTACTTTCACAAGTAGTGAAGTAGATTCCACATTCGACAAGTAGACAAGAATCTACACAAGTAGATTCCACATTCAACCCCTACAGACACATCGGCGCGCGCGCCATCTTGAAACGATCAGTATGTCGTCACTTACAGTAAGAATCAATGATGCCACAACATTGCACAGCTTCTGGTTGTGAAACCGCCGAGATTTAATTTACAGAAGAAATGGAATAACCTTTCACAGCAAAATGCATAAATTATGTTGGTGGAGTTGGAGGGATGCCAAAACAGCTGATTTCATATTTTTATTAAAGGGGTGGTTGATTGCGATTTCACTTTTTTAATTTTAAATAGTGTGTAATGTTGCTGTTGGTGCATGAACAGTATCTGCAAAGTTGCTGCGCTGAAAGTTCAACGTAAGCAGATATATTGTCTTTTAAAAATCAGGAAGTTTAATGCCTACAAAAACGACTCGAATGGGACTACAACGAGATACTTCCCGGGTTTTATACGTAGCTAACCCATACATTTACATCAACCCTCCCTCCGGAATATGCAAAAAATGGGGCGTGGCCATATTTCTGCGGCGTTGTGGAAGAGGAAGAATTATAGTGGAGAGCTGTAGCCATGCCGTCGAAAGTGTGTTATTTTCACGCAGCTGTCATGTCTTCGGTGTTCGAGCTTCCTATGGACGCTGTAGTTCGTCAACAATGGCTACAATTTCTGTTTTATTATGTTCCTGAAAATTACAATCGTAGCTCTCTGTGCTGCGCATTTTACGGAAGACAGCTTCCAGAATCTCCACGAATTCAATGCCGGATTAAACGAGAAACTGTTTCTAAAACATGAAGCAGTTCCAACTTTAAACGCAGAGGCAGCCGTTGTTGGGCCACAACCTGTAAGTAAGACTTAATAATTTTAAATGTTTGCATGTATAATTTCAGACGTAATGTTTTAGTTTGATCAGGGACGTAAACAAATGCCAGCGCTCGCGTTATAGACACTTAATTTCGTGTGTCTATGACAAACGCGTACAAACATTTTGAACCTGCAATTTGTAATTATGTACTAATTTTGTAAATGTATTTTCCATGTATACTTTATGAAGTAATTTTTCGATTTGATCAAGAACGTAAACGAATGCCAAAGCTGTTTGTTTATAGTAGCCAGTTAGTTCGATGCTATTTTGTGTGTAAGACAAACGTGTAAAGTAAAAAAATATATATATGTAATCGCAACAGCAAACTTCAGCTGCGGTGTTACTCAGTCATTTATTCAGTTATATTAAATGTTTAATCAGGAGAAACCCGTATCTCAAAAGCTAACAAGTGTCAGCAGTGGCATTTTCAAGTAACAGCGTATCGAAATTATTATATAATAATTGTAGAATAGAATAATAATAATAAAAAAAATGTACCATTCAGAAACGTTTTGTAAGAGCCGTGTTTGGGGAGGTTCTGTTGACTCTCTTCATTGCCGCTTTCTGGCTCTGATTCTGGCTCAAACTGACGGCAGTATTGACACCATTATTTACATTTGACTGAGCACATGCAACTTTCGCCCGTAAAGGTGATGGGCGTGAAGTTTCCGGACAACGTGCACTGCCAGTTTAGCCAATTACAACACACCGGCCCAACTAACCAATCTGAGCCCATGCCTGTTTCTGGGGGAGTGGTTTCATAGAATCAGGAAGTCAACCGGTCGTTCAAATGACAGAGGAGAAAGCGGCTTACAATAAAGGTCAAATTTATGAAAAATAAGGCTTAAAAAAAAAAAAAAAAAACGAAGACATGTTATATTGCACCCCATAAATACAATCATGCAAAGAAAAAAAGCAGTAAACCACCCCTTTAATTTAATAATTTATTATTATATTTTTAATAATAAATTAGATTTTTTATTTATAGTAATATATTAATAATTTATATTTAATTATAAGCTATTTCATATTTTTTGTGAACCATTTTAAAATCTAGAAACTCTCCCGAGCAGCATTTAGCGCTCAGAGATGATAATGGTCGCAGAGACAACCGCTATGATTACATTCGAATGAATACGCTACCCACAGGTGACTTAAGAATATTTTGTAATGATTAATAAAATAGATCAAAACTATAACCAGCGTGAAATAAATAGTTTAAACGCACTCCCTTCATCTTAATCGTGCACTCTTGCGTTGGAATTTGAGAAATAATTCTGTACATTGGATGTATACTATAGTGCACTACATTGTGGATAGAGAGCGGTTTCGGACACAGCTTTTATGAGTATGTTTTCTTTATCATTTACTGCTAATTCATTTAAAAAGGCCAATTCCTATGAAACAAGGGTTTATAAATGAGTCATTGAATCATATGCTCAACCGATTTGTTTAAAGCACCACAACTGTGTGTTGAAAAATTCTGCTGTGGCTTTGTGTGAATTGTGTTTACAGAGTAAAAACTGAAAATTAACTGCAAATATTGTATATTGTTATTCTTGTTTATCAAACAATATCATGTGACTGTGCAGTGTACTTGTTAATGTTTTTTTCCGAGAGCAATAACATTGTTTGCAGCTTACCACTGTAAGCAGTTTAGTTTTTGATAACTGATGTACTGTAAGGTTCATATTTAGTGAAAAAGATCAGTAATCACTGGCCATTATTTGGCAAACTTGTGATAGGAAAGCGGAATATGCCCTGTGATTATGATCTTATTGGTGTTGGAGGGCAGAAAGAGGACAGGGATTGGCTAACAAACTTGTCTGGCATGGTAATGGGCTGTGATAATGCTATTGATGACAGCATAATGGCTGCCTGTGACCATGAATTAAATAAGATCTGTGATGATATTTGTTCAGCTCTCACATGGACTGCCTTGTGGACAAAAGATAATACCGAGGCAAAGTAAGACGAAAGGAAAAGAAAGAGATCAGAGAGAGGCAGAGAAAGAAAATGAGAAAAAGAAGAACAAGAAGAGGATGACGTAAAGGAACAAGAAGGAGAAGGGAAAAAAGAACGATATGGACAAATCTGTTAGAACTTGTTGGCATTGGGAAGGCCAAACGAACGGTCAGGGCTATTGTCTCTGTGCTACATGTCCAAGCATAGCATGGCACAGTCACCTGTGTTATTCAGAGTTTGCATGAACTCTTTGTCAGGGTGCAAAACTCTTTAAAATGGTCTCAGGGGTGAAGCCCCATCTTAAGGGAGCCGAGCGGAGAAGAGCAGAGGCCTGCTTCTATCTCTCAATCTGTGCCTCTCAATCCCAATCACAGGCACATTGTTCTCATCATGTTGTGGAAAAGGCTTTTGACAGGGCACAGTGATGAATCACCCACGCCAGTCTTTCAGCAAGGGAAATAGAGTGAGCAAGTGCGCGAGAGAGAGAAAGAGAGGGCGCAAGAGAGATAGAGCGACAGGGCCTCACAATGTAAAGTAAGGGCAGCAGAGAGGAAGGAGAAAAGAAGAAAAAAAACATCAACCGCACAGCATTCAGTTCATTTCTGTAGCTCTTTCATGTCTGGCTCTTTTCATTGGTGAGACGGTGTTTTAAAGTTATTCTCTCCTTTTTTCTCAGGATCAGGTTGAGCAAATAGCAAGAGGCAGAGGCTGAAAGAGGAAGTGCTTTTACCTGGGCAGAGGTGCTGATGGCCATGAGCTCCCTGTTATGTTGGAGACGCTTAGAAAAACAAACGTTAAACAGACCCAATTCCTTAACTAATGAGCTGGCATTCTAATCTTTCAGAGTTTAGCCTGACTGACACAGAGAGAAAGCACATTTCTTACCACATTCACATCATGAAATACAAACATTATCAATTCAGATTCTTTCTTTTTTATTTATTTAGGGAACACCTGATTTCTGGAAGCGAAATGTTTAATTATATCTTTGATGTAATTTTGATTATATTCAAAATTATCATTACACACACACACATTACACACACATACACACACACACAGTTCTGATTCAAAGCAATTTAATATTGTCGTAGGTCGAGGCAGTGGCCATTACGGGTTTTTTTCTCTCAAAAATGATAAACAAGTATTTGCTGAGTAGTATGTTTTTGTGCATGTGTGTGTGTATTTGTTTGTTTTAAGTAACTTTTTTTAAATAGTCAATTTGTGCTGAATGATGGTTGGTTTGTGATTGAGATTTAAGATTTTATTTTGATTAAGATTTTTTTTAATTAATACTTTTATTCACCAAGGATGCATTAAATTGATTTAATGTGACAGTAAAATAATGTTACAAAGATTTATATTTGACATAAATGATATTTCTTTTGAATTTTTTTTTTATCCTTAAACATTTTTTATCACGGATTCCTCAAAAATATCAGGCAAGGATCATTTGACATTGAAGAAACTGAATATATATTTAAATAGAAAACAGTCATTTTAAATTGTTATAGTATTTCACAATATTAATGTTTTACTGTATTTTTTATTAAAATAAATGCAACCTGGGTAACCATAAAATACCATACCAACCCACACTTTTTTGATTAGTGTAGCTGATAATGATTTTTTTTTTCCGTTACCATTATGATATACAATCGCTCTCTGTTGTGATATGTTGATATTGGTTGATATGTTGGTGTCCTTATTACAATCTAACAAATTATTTTAAACCCCCTTAAATCTTTCGACTTCACATCTTTGAGATTATCTTTTTTTCTGGGCTGGACTGCAGTGATGTAAAAGATGCAGGATTAACTATAACTTACCGCACAATTATAGAGCAGCATGAATGCGGGAGGAGCCAGACTCAAACCACATGCTTCCACCACACCTCCTCAAACCCCAGACTAAACAACATGTGGTGATTGACAAGTCCTAAAATATGCTAGGCCTTCCCATTCTCGGCCTACTGCCAACAAAATATCCTGCTTATTGGCAGACTAATTTCAATGCATGCTGGACTTTTAAACAAGCACAAAATGTTAAAGCCATTCACTATCTATACAAAGATAAATGGTCCTTAATAAGACACAGTGTGAAGCATAGTAAACTTCTCCTTGCCAAGTGCCCCAGGTCATACCTTTTTAAACCATCTGAGTAATTATGCACTTTATTCTTGGGCCATAAAACGTAAAACTTTTGCGCAGGGTGAATTCGGCTGTGTTGATAAATGGGCTTTGGAGTGAACAGAATGCTTAGCTGGGCTAGTTAAAGCATGCGCACTGCGCATAAACAGGAAGTGTGTCCAGGGCCCTGACGGCCACAGCTGTGGCAAAGGGTTCGCCTTGCGCTTTGTGATCAGATACATATACATATTTCATATCTATTCAGCTCTAATCTCCCAACCCTGAGATGGATTCAGTTTGGAAAGCTAGTGCAAACATTGCAAAACAAAACAAAAAAACGCTGATAATGGTTGCGACTTCCGAAACTTTGCGAAACCAATGAGGTTGGCTTTTTTTGATGGCTCGTCTGAATCGACCTGTTGGGTGCTTTTTGTGTGAGAAAGATATTGCGCGGATAAAGGCCAACAAGGACGATGAGAGCAGTAGGTTAAAAAGTGAGACGCACCCTTGGCTGAGTGGGTTAGAGGGACTGACACCTGGGCAAACACTGCCGAAAGACTCATCTGTCATCAACTCAGAGAGCGAGTTAGAAACGCAGCCGCTTTTGTCGAGCCACAACAAAGGGGAACATATGAATTAATTTAACACTTTGCATTCTGTGGTCTCTGAGGTCGAGTTCTTTTAAAGCCAATATTATGGGTAAATAAATATGATAAATTGACAACTATATGCTGGACTTGATTCTTCACAATTCTACACGATTCTTCGTTCGACATGTCCAAGACATACACAGTACTTATCCTCAAGTCTTCATTACATACCTCCATTTCAAACTCGTTCCGAAATTGAGATTAAGTAAGGCACAGTAGGAGATAACTAAAACGCCTGAAAATGATTACATGTTTGTATTCTTTGCACTCAGTCTTTTGTGACGCATACTTGGGGGCTGAAGAAAACTCTTGTGTGGCTGGGAATGCTAAGCCATTTAAGGCCCAGATTCCATGGTGAGCTCAGAGCCGTACAGACTGTGAGTGTCACATTTACAAAAATCTGAGCATTAGCGGACACACTAACACTCCTTAGCCTTATTCAGTCTGAATGTCTGCTGACAAAAGAGTCATTATATAGAGCCATATTCCATTCGATTTTACTTTAAACAGGGATTTCATTCTGCGGAATACAAACAGGGCTACAAAAATGTAAAGATGTTTTATATATAATAAAGGTAAAATAATAATAATAACTAAATGATTATTGTTTTTATGTAGATCTACAACTATATATTTTTGTGATGGCTATATCAGACATGCATCTGAAATAAAAAGTTAGAGTCAAGTGTGATCACACCCTTCCTAAATTACCAAGAGAGCTTCTGCATGTGATATGAGCACCAATATGTTAGCTGCTGACTGTGACACTGAGTTGAACATAAATCAGCTAAGCACATCAGTGAATGAGCTTCAGAGACATTTCCATGGCAACAAATGCATTGAAATCGCAGAGACCGATTGTTTTCTGTCAAAGGCCAGCTACACGCACAGAAAACCTTGAGAGACCACGTAGACTAGCACTGTGTGAAGGCTTTCACTTCTCACCAGCTAAGATGAAGCACAGCACTCGGACTGCTGTGCATGTAGAAAAGAAACTCTAAGCTGTTTAAGTCAGCCAGTAATCCAGCCATGAGTGCAATGTGACATGACCACTGGGGACAATGAGGGCATGCTCGTTCATTCATTGTCCTGACAGCCTGATATCATCTCCATGTTATCTAGATCTGCTTCCAGCCGAGCAATGGGCTTCTTAACATCGTTGTTAATATGTTTGGAGTAATCAGTGTCTTCATTACAGCCTAAAGCTGCCGTAACAGGATTCTACTTATTTGTGAAATCCCCACAAATCCTCAGAATGGCTGTTAAAGATTAAGAGTTTTTTGTGAATGTATCCTCCATTCTGAAGATCTATATTCACAAATTATTCATCACTAGACAACATCTGTGGAAAGAGGGGAAACTACACCCCCTATAGCCACTAGTTATTTTTTATAACAACAAGGGATATATAGTTGCAAATATTTATGTACCAAATACTGTGCATATTATTTTGTAATATTTTGGTGTACACATGTAAGGGAAAAGCTGTGGAACCATGTAATAAACCAAATTGCTCTAAAATAGGCACAATAAAACTTGACGTGACAAGTAGACTAAAGTACTGTTTAATGACACTGAACTATGTAATAATTTACAGTTTATGCTTTGTTCAAATATATTACCAAAAGAGTAAACAATCTGCGTATTCTGTTGTAGCTATTGTTAAGAGGCACATCTTTCCAACTGCTTCAGTAACACTTCATTCAAACTATCACCAAAGGCAGTTTTGTTAAAGACAAAAATGAAATTGTAAAACAATAATTGAAAGAGAAATATAGTGAGAACAAGGCTATTTGTGACTAACTTACTGCTTTATACATTAAAACAGTGTAACAAATGAGAAAGATTTCCATTGTTGTCAGTCACTGAAAACTCTTTAGTTAAGTCAACATGAAATGAAAGTTCTTGTTGTAATCATTATGTGAACATCATTATTTATTTAATTCATAATCTTCTCTGATGTGTATACTGGTTTGAGGGCGGGACATCCTGTCACTCACATGAGATCACAGCAGTAGCAAACCACAATGATACAATAATCCAATCAATTCACAATGGACAAAATCAAGTCCGCCCTACTTTTTTTGTTTTTGTTCGAGGAGCTGTTTCACTCAGGTATACTTTGCAAAAGGGAAGAGAAAGACTATAGCAACATTTGTTTAATGCTAATAAAAAAGCTGAGGAGAATCAATATTCAAAACAAAAAGTGTCCACTCAAAGGGACAAAATAAAAATAATAATTAATCATTATTGCCTTTAAATGACTAAAATGATTATTGGTGAATAAAATGACTCCAGTGCTGAGTCATTTGGTGCAGTTTTGATACGCAGTACAAGCACAAACAGGAGCAAGCTTTTAAAAAAGTTAGCATGAGGATTAACACCCCTCCTATGGTAAATCTCTGTACTGCATAGCCATAAATCACTCCACTTAATTTCATTACATTTTCCATTAATCCACAGCATTTTTGGCAGTCAAACTATTTTCTCTTAATGGTTTCCATACAGATTAAAAGCTTTGCTTTTGCCCTTGTGAAAGTTTGAAATATAAGAGATTTAAAGAATTTCAGGAATCCTCAGATAATGAAGTGCATTTTATTCTAAATTTTCATCCGATTTTTATTCAGATTTTTTAATTTTATATATATATATATATATATTTTTTTTTTAAAGAAATTTTTATTCCGATTCATCCCTTCAATGATTTGAGAAGAGGCAAAAGTCATCTGAAATCTTTAGTTTAAGAAGAAATGTGGGTTATAGACTAATTACACTGTAATAAATAAATAATGCCAAATAATGATCAGCTTAAAGCTAGGGTAGGTAATGTTGGAGAGCTAGCCAGATTTGAAAGTGGCACCTCTTCTAAGCTCCGCCCCCTCCTGTCAGTGCTCCGTCCAAAGCTACGCCCCCCCACAAACATGAACGCGCATCCACATTTGGAGTCAGCTGCATGTACCTACCAGTGATGCGCGGGTTGATCCAAAATGAGCGGGTGCCTGCGGTTACCCGCGGTTACGAGTCATCCAAAAATATTTTTAATGATATTCGGGTCGCGGTCGGTCGGGTCGTTTACCTTTGTAATTTATATAGTACTAGACACAATGTTCTATGAAATACACAGGTCTACACTTTATTGTCTGAATGCGCGAGGATGACGCACGAGCAGTCTGCAGATGAAAGTGGGAAATCCTTATTTACCTTTTGAATAAAAGCTGACGCGGGACAAAATGCCCGATTTCCCAACGCGTTGACCTGAGCAATGCCATTGTGCCATTTTAATAGGCTACTTTTAAACGCATATAGCTCAGTAATGTCAGTTTTATGTAGCCTATTTGCTGAGAGGGGGCGGGATTTTTGTTGGGAAAGTCAGGGGAGAGACGCACACGTCGATTAGACTGGATAAACACATGCAGCATCTTAATTGTTAAGAAAATGAAACGAAATAAATGAATAAATCAAGCCTTTATTACAAAACACTAGGCTATATCATACAGCATTCTGAAAAATGCGCACCCCTAGTTCCTCCGTCTATGGCCCATGACGCGATGAGCATTTACTATAGCTACTTTAAAAAACGCGGGGGTCAGGTACAATATTTTCTTTCTTTTTTTTTTGCGGTCCGAGTTGCGGGCGGGTTAGTTGAAAACGTCGGTCGGGTGCGGGTTGTTTATACATTGACCCGCGCATCACTGCTGTGCACGCAGTGGTGCTCGGGCACGAGACATGAAGGCATCTGATTGGTTCTTTACATTCGCACCGAATGGCAGTGATTGGTCAGAGTTTTTACTGTCATACAGCTGCTACAGAGGTCAGATTTTTTTCATTCCTTTTTCTGAACACATAATGTATTGACTACTATCAGAATGGAAGGACCATTTCACCCAGTATAAAAAAAAATGTTTCTGAACAGGATTACCAACCCTACCTTTAACTTGGAGAAGCAAAACTTTACAGGCCTATAGAGAGCCTAAGTCCCTCCCCTTCCGGTCGACCACCATGGGACCTTATTTCGGAAAAATATTGTATGGTAGTCAATGGCGAGAGACAACAAATATTTTGATCTCGTTTGAATTGTGCCCTGAATTACACATATGATGTTTGTCAATTTAAAAGATACATTTTAAAGTCAAGAAAGTCGCAGTTTGATGTAAAACTGTTGAGGTATAAGACTGTGAAAATACGTAATTACAAAGACTACAAACCCAGAAGGCGCACATGCGACGTCATACCTTTTCTCTCAATGAATGAAGCTAACTTTACTGAAGCTAACGTCTGTCATTTTTTCTATAGTCTTACATTATAATCCTAACGTTACGCCGTCATGCCTGACTCGTGTTTTGAGCCAGAATACACACATACGAGCAACGGATCTTGTGACGTAGGCTACATAGTGCGAGACGAGAGATGTAGTTCATCGAGCGATTTTCACATACAACTAAACGTTACTCTTCTGTTTTATGACAAACTGCGACTTTCTTGACTTTCATATTTACCTTTTAAATTGACAAACATCATATGTGTAGTTCAGGGGACAGTTCAGACGGAATAAAAAGATAAGTTATCTCTCGCCATTGACTTCCATACATATTTTTTCCGAAATAAGGTCCCATGAGCCGGAAGCGGAGGGGCGGGACTTAGGCTCTCTATTCAAAGCATGTGATCAGAAATGGTCATCTTCAATGATAGGGGTTTATAATTTATATCCCAGTCCCATAAGTCTCCTGCAGCTCCCTCATTAACCCCAAGGGGATCACATATTAAAACAATATTACTACATTTTACATGACATAGGGGCATGTTGTCACAAAAAGTCAAAGTCTGTTGACCTTATAGAACTATTTTCACTGGTGTAAAAAGTGACAACTGTAATTAATACAAATCTATTAACTGTACACTGTTAAATTGGTCTATTCAAACTTCAGTCACAGAAAGTATTATTAATATATAAATATTACACTTTTTTTATTCTTTTATATAGAAATTCTAGTTATTTGTATTTTTTACTCATCCATTGTTTATCACTAGTAACTTCCAAGCAATATTCAAAGTCAAAGCACAAAATCCTGTCACACCATAGTCTGATGTGAAGTTGTTGGTAAACTAGTATTTCGTCTTATGTCTCTGTTTGCTGTGAAAATAATCAAAGACTAGAATCACACATACCAATTTGCATTAACCATAACTATCCCTCTTCTTCTCAACTACAGTGCGAGGAAGCATGTGTACTGCAATTTAAAGATGACAGTAGGAATGGGAATCTCTTCTAATGGCTAGATGGGCATCAGTGATTGGGAGCACTCCCTCGTCTCCAGCTCAAGAAACCAGTCATAAAAGGATTGGACTCCTCAGACTGCATTGGCAAATAATAATTAACTCCCCTTTGGTCTCACAGACACAAGCAATAATTGACAAAGCAGATTTAAAGACCTCAAAAGACACTTTGCCATGTTCTTATGATGAATTAACATCTGAAAAGCAACCCAATAGGACATTCTTCCAAAAGCTTGTATAATATTTCCAGGTGAAATGTCCGAGCTGACAACAAAGAGACATTTAGTCCTGCAGTCTGTATAGTCTCTATTGCTATATATCCAATGATCATAATTCACACGGAGCAGAATGTCGGAATTTGTGTTGCTGAGAAAGCGAACTCTAACGGATGAATGTGATAAACACAATGTGTGCGCTATGGAGGGAGTCATGATTCTCCATACAGAGAGATGGGCACAGATGCTCTTGCTCTCCTTATACGGTTTGTACATTTTATCATCTCCTCGGCAGAGGTGTGTCACTGCACTGTTCTCAATCTGATCTGACAGAGTGCTGGTGTTTTCAGTGATACAACATCTTAGCAAAGTGCTCCAAAGACCAAGCCATGTTTTATTCATTTCATCTTTATAACCCATGAAAATAGACACAGATGTAACTTCGTCCTGCTGGGTCTGATATAACTAAGTTTCACACATTCACACCAAGCTTGGCCTAATATGATTGATTTGCATTAGTCATAAATCTCAAGCATTCATTCATGTAGTTTTCTAACCATGTTGTTTAATGTAAATGATGTTCTCAGAGAAAGACTTGATTGATCATGGCCTAACGCATAAAATGATGCGCCTCATGTAATGGTAATACAGTAATGGTTCTTTACTAGTTCATCCCAATGATTGAATCTCTCTCTCTGACCTTTTATGTTGTAAAATCTTGAAACTGTTCAAAACACATGTTGGATCTTAAAAAGAGAGCTTTATAAAAAAAATAAAATCTTAAATAATTTATATATTTTTATTATTATACATTTATTACATTATTTTTAGTGCGGTTGTCTTTTTCTGTTTCATTAATTAAATGTATTTTTTGTAATATAAGACAATACTGTGCACCAGTGGTTTACACAGTCTTAGTTTTAGCAATGAAACACAACACAAGCACTGTGATACCTATCTTGAACATTTGATAGACCTTACACAAATAAAGTAAATGCTCTCATAAATGCTCACTGAATCTGGATGAGGCCAATCACCACCTCCTTTCATCCAGAGCAGAAATTTACACTATACAGTAGCTCTGGGCCACTGACCACCATCAATATTTTATCAGGCCCCAACCCTGACACATAATTTTTTCATGTGACACTTAAGCTGCTGTGGAGATGGAGGTTTCTAGGCATGTCAGGAAAACTGCATTATTATGTTCACTGGGATAAAAGATTGTTAGGAATACAAAATGTTATTTCTCTCTTATGTGTGCACGCATATTTCAAACATGACATACATATTGTATAGATAGTCTATCATGAGCAATGCAAGTTGACCTACAGCAAATGCGTGATTTACGAATGTAAGAGCGCTGTAAGCTCCATGAGGGAATCATTGCCAAAGCATAGAATCATAAAACATGAATTTTCTATTACAAAGGTCTATGGTCATAACCTCATGAAAAAATTTTTATTGTTAAACAATGCATATGATTTCTAATAAAATAAGTCCAGCAAAACACTGTAGCTGTTTATTTGAAATAAAGATGACGGTGACCATAATTTATCAGACATTTCAACTTCCTTCCTGCTTTTTTAAACTGCACATCACATTTTCGAATAAACAGAAACAATGTTAATTGTCAAAAGTGAGGCGATTACAATTGAAGTCGGATATTGAGGTGAGATCAAGAAAAAGAGAAAAAGAAGAGTGTCCTGTTTGCCCAACAGTAGTATTTGTACGAAAAGGATGAGAAAGGATTTGTGGTAAAAAAGGAGGTGTGGTGGGGAGGGGGGCGGGATAGGTGAACAAAAAAAAAAAAAGCACAAAATCTTTTCAATAACTCTGCCGAGTGTTGAGGCCTCAGCCCTGCCTGTCTGTTGCCCTGGGTGCGTGTGAAATGCTTCCCGTGAACAAAGTAAGCCATGGGCGCATCCCAAAGGCCTTTGTGGCCAAAGCCTGGTGAAGAGGCTCTTCACAGCGCCAGCAAACACAGTCTACAGCCTCTCACCACAATTCTGCAGATCCTCCCATTGTGTCCCAACACACATTACACACTCGAGAGGGAAAGAGGAGAAACAAGGCAAAACTAATGAAAAGCTTTGAGTGGCTGCTCTTCTCGGAGCACACCCACACTCTAAAGCCCAAGAACTGCCCCAGACGCACACACGCACGCATACCTCACTTCCAGCTAATAATTGCTATTGAAACACTTATTTGCTGTTGTTACCTGCACATCCTGCCACATCAAGTGGGATGGTTTTGCTGTGGTGTTACTCCAACGACCTGGAGGGACATCCTATTCCTTATCACCATGCATCATGTAAGGCAAAAAAACTATTTCCTCCTCTCTGAAATAGTTAAAAAGATTAAGGTTAAGTATACGTAATGTGTGTGGGAAATGTCAAAACAGCATGACAAATTGTACTGAGTAAACTAATGCTGGGTAGAACAAAAACAGTTTCACAGAATAGTCTTAATGTGTGGACACATTCATAACAGCATTATATGGGACTACAGTTTGAGCCTATTCTTTTTACTGGACCCAAGAATAGAAGAGGACAAGGGTTTAATTATGAATTTGGACTTATGTTAAGTCAGCTTTGATGTTATCTGTTCTTGAACCATTTCATTGTATCTTTAAGATACAATATACACTTTATAATTTGTCAGTGATGCAGGCCTAAAATTGAAATATCTTGCATCCACCATAACCATAACCTTAACCTTGCATTGGGTTCCTTTTAGTGAGTCTAATTTAGTAATTACAAACATGCTAGCATTCCATGGGAAATTTTGGTGGGAAAAGGCTTCAGAGACATTTTTAAGGAGAAAGAGACAGATTGAGATAAAGAGAAAGTACATGGGACAATGGTGGTGGGAAGCAGTGGTTCTTTACCTGATGTCCTCCTATTGATGCATTGGGAAAAGCTGCATTTTATTTGTGATGACTGTGCACAACTTTGAGATTATATACACTACCGTTCATAAGAAAAAACTTTTATTCAGCAAGCATGCATTAAATTGATCAAATATAACAGTAAAGACAATTATAATCTTACAAAAGATTTCTATTTCCACAAAAAGCAGCACTACTGTTTTCAGCATTGATATAAAAAGGAGTGTTTATTAAACAGAAAATCAGCTTATCAGAATGATTTCTGAAGGATCATGTTACACTGAAGACAGAAGTAATGATGCTGAAAATTCAGCTTTGACATTCCAGGAATAAATTGCATTTATATATATATATATTAAAATAGAAAAAAGTTCATTTTAAATTCACAATATGACTGCTGTTACTGTATTTTTAATAAAACAAAAATGCAGCCTAGATGAGCATAAAAAAATCAGTCACCTCTCCAAATAATTTGCGGTCTCTCTCTCTCGCTTTCTCTCTCTAACTGGCTATGGTGCAACAATAAGTATATTGAAAGTAAAATGAAAAAATCTCAGCTTCAAAATTTATATTGAACATCTAAAAAGCTCATTTGCTCAAACCTTGGTAGAACTTGGTAGAAAAGCCTATATTTGTTTTTGGAATAAATATTTCATGCATTATATAAAATGAAGGAAGGTCAGCGAGCCAGTCAGCAGTTAAGAACTTTAAAAATATGCACTGTGTGTGAGCGCAGCAGAGGGAGGCAGACATGTGGCCCTGAGTGCATTTTACTGTATTTCATCAGGAAAAGATACATTCTCTAAAAATAGGAAGGATGAAGAACTGGAGGGAGGGTTAAGGGGACTCTGAGGAAACACAGGCCTGCTGATCTGTGTAAATTTAGAGACATAAGTAGGGAAGATGCTGAGTAACTTTTTTATTATGTTCAGGTAATGTAAAGCTACAACAAATCGTGAGCTTAGAATTATAAGGTTCTATCTCCACTTTTGGTCGAAATTGAGTTGTTTACATAATCTGATCCATCAGGTGTTTATTAATGCCTGTGTGGTGTTATTTTTGAAAAAAAATGTTGTGTTAGTAGTTATTAATAAAATGTTCCATGAACCTTATAATTCTAAGCTCACGAAATATGTCTCAGAACAAATTGCTAACTTCTCCTTGAGATACATTTCAAACCTCTCTTACAAGTGTGTGGAAAATATATTAGAATCATTTTGAGATATCGAATGTGATCTTGATTGTTTTTTTTTTTTATATATATATATATATATAAAAAAAGTTGTCTTTAAAATTATTATTTTTTTATAAAAAACATCTGGGTCAGTTGTTTTGACAACATTTTGAACAGCGTCACATTTTTCCTAAAATAAAAATGATGCAAAATGTTTCATGTTTCAACTGAACTTATTGATCACTTTATGTATTTTAAAATATTTGTCATACATAATTATTTGCTGTTCTTCTAATTGTTCATGCCCAATCCCCTGAGTACGAAACACATCATCTGCCTGAGTATCCTGACATGATTTCCACACATAGTTCTGTAACCGCATGACATTTTTACTCAGTTATCTGAAGCATGTCTCACCACCTCTCTATGTTGGGTCTTGTCTCTTGTAGGATGGAGAAGCTTGTAAAAATATTCTCAAACTGCAAAAGAAAAACAACTTAGGTGAAGGGGATTGTCCAGAGTAAATGGTGAGAACAAATGCTTTTTTTTTTTCTCTTGAGTGACAGTCAACTGTGGCAAAAATGTCACATTGTAAAGATACAATACAATTATTAAAACACCAGGAACTCAGTAATGTCAGCAGCACAAATGTACATTATATGTGTACATGTTTGAGAACTTTATATCAAACAACATTTTATCTAGTCACCAGTTGCATAAGAAACTGAATAAAACATAACATGAATCATTATTTATAAGCAGGAAAACAAGTAACATAATCCAAAACTTCCAGCAAAATTGTACTACCTTCATGATCACACCTTTATGTTTTTTTAGTTTGTGGTGGAAGGGAATTCTTGTCTGGTGATTCTGACAACCTTTGTAGCAATGTGGGTAATACGAGACAAAAGTTACTCAATGGCATAGTATCACAATACAAGAACTAGTCTATAACAAAATGCAAAGTCATGGGTATTCATGCGTAAACTCATCTTCAGAATATTATGGGAAATGTCCTTCTAATAAGAGATGATAATCTCCTAAATAAAATAGGTGCAACGCTTGTTTATAATACTTAATATGCAGCCCCAGACCAGCTGTGGCCTCATACTGAAAGACACACATTGTTCGCCTCCTGTGAACTTCTGGAAAAGAACCAGCTTTGAAATGTGATTTATGTATCATCTGTGTCACATCGATAGCCATATATTCACATCATGGAGCAGCTCTGAAGCAAATTTATGGCCAAACTGCGTTAAACACAGTTTAAACAGCACATCATTTGAGTAAATAGCACCAATGTTTTTCTGACACTTTTTACAATGGACAAGATGACATTAGGATAAAATGCATTAAGACAGAATGTGGTTGAGTGTGCTTATGAACTAAAGCTGCATTATTTCATAGTGTATATTATATCAAATGCACCTTGGAGAATATAATTATCAAAGCAGGGAAATATGGTCATTTTGATATTTTGCAACTTGTGAATCAGTGATTTAAAGAAAGCATCTGATATTATAGAAACACAAGAAGTTAACCTGAGATAGTTCACCCAAAAATGACAATTCTGTCACCACTTAATCACTATCATGTCATTCCAAACCTGAATGAATCACTTTGAAAAATGTCTCAAATGATGGTCCATTGTGGGAGTCCAGTGTTGTTTGGACCTCGACCTTATGTTCCACAAAAGAAAGGCATGCAGATTTAGAACAACATGGCGGTATGTATAAAAGATGACAGAATTTTCATTTTTGAGTGAACTATTTCTCAAGTGATCCTTTCATTTAACACATACATTTAGCTAGTTGTAAGGAATATCTAGAAAGACTAGATGCATTGATCTAGAAACAAGTGTCTGTGAGTCTGAAAATGACAGCGTATAAAGCAGCGTCAGCAGGTGTAGCAATTCACTTTCAAAAGCTGTATGATTACGATTTTTAATTATATGATGCAACTCTTGTTTAGGTGCATTTTAACTTTTCATTCATTTTCCCCTCTCCTAAATATTAAGAGTTTGCCTCTTAAATGCAATGGCCATATGGGTTTTGAAACACTGATACTGCATTTACAGCAAATTGCACCTTCACTTGTAAAAAAATTACAGTGCTCAGTGTGTATTTAAGTAAGACTGTGTGCCGTTTGGAAAGCAATACGAGCAGACTCCATGACCACATGAAACACAACTTAAAACTGACTTCAAAGGAGCAATGGAAGAGCAGCAGGAGCAAGCTCTGACAGCAAAAACAATAATTTAATCACATCATTATAAATATTAAGCAAAATTCGGATTTCTCTCATCATCTTTAAAGTGGCTTTTTATGATGTTTACTCCGTGTAATAAAGGGTTAGGATGATTGAGGTGTCATGTGGGTGGAACCCTCAGCTTCCCCTCGATTAACATCTAAACATGATGCGTCCGTTTATCTCTAAACTATCTGCAGACACTGATCGCTCACACTGCCTGAAGCGGACGATACAAGTTCATCTCCAAGCTGGTAATTAAATCTTTAATTTAATTAACTCATCTTTGAGTTTTTGCCGATCACTTTGTGTACAGATACCCAGGTGTTTAAAACATAAGCCACATCAGAAATGGCATATGGGTGGATATTCACTTGTGTCAATATGTATCAGGGATTTTTGAAAGCAAGTTTACAGTTAAGTCATGAATACAGCTGATATTCTCAGTCAAAGACATTGTTGTTTAGAAGCATAACATTATATTACATGTCTGTTGAGACCTGATGCCAAGTTTTCAGCCATGTTTATTTGGGTCTAAAAAAAAAACGAAAGAGTCCAAACCTGCATTTCCAAACCTGTCAGCTGAACATAATTATGTTCATGTTTTAATGTTCAGACAGTAGAGGCTGCACTTTATCCTCAAACATAACAAGAGCTTGAACATATCCAACTAAGTAATCAATAGCATGAACTAGTATGAGCGTAAAGTTACATGCACAAATCGGTTTAAATAGAACCATAATGTGCTCTTGGGAAAGGTATGAGCTTAATCTATCCTGTGTAAACCAGGGAAATTCCTATTGTTGGCAGACAGGCCTCAGTCCTCAGGCATTGAAAGTGCATGTCTTGGCTGCACACGACTGCCTGAAGAACACAGACAAACACACAAGCACAAAAAAAGAGAAGAAGAGAAAAACAATCAGAAGGGTTTAAATTGTAAAGCATGATAGTGAGGCTGAACAAAAAGGATATCCTCTTGTAAAGGATTTGTTCTTCAGAGAAAACCAAGAAGGCTTCTGTACCATGTAAACACACACAGAGAGAAAGCGACTTTCACGTAACGCTGTGAGCGAGAGGACTTTAACGTCTCAAAGGCTAGCTCTGTTGTATGCTACAGACAGACGAGGCAAGTCCAGGCTCATGACTGTAAGCATTTAATAAATCTTGCTCTGAGGGAGGAAAGGCCTCCAGAGATTGATGAACTGCTGACAGTTTTATGGCAAAATTACTATTGTTGCACTGGGGGCACTCATCATTAGTAAAATCAATGATAAGGTATGATCATTTCTTTTCCGACCACACTTTTCCAGCTACCAACGAGTCACACTCCTCCTTCCTTCATTTTTGTCCCTAGTCTATCAGCATCTCTCTTACAAATATATGCTGCAGGTTGCGAGGAAGCGCTGCTGTGAGTTTGCCTCAGACGTTTGTACACCACTCATGCAATATTGCTTTGATCTTCAGTGACAAATGCTATGGCAAAACAATTTGGACTAATGCCTCATTATGTAGACTCCCTAATGCATGAGGACGGGCAAATTAATTTAAAACGATCTCATTCAATTTCGGTGCACGCGTTGGCCGTTGTGTCCAGAATTGAATGTGGCCTGCTCAAATGTCAGCTGTCTGTGTTTGGCTGATAGTCAAAAGAGTTAAATAGGTTAAGACAACAGCTCGCACTTGCATTGACCCGTACAATCTACCTATGCTATAGCTATCCTTTCACTTAAAGTCAGCACTATATTTGTTGAGCAGAACGATTAGCATTTGTGCAACCATCTGCAGGTGTTTGCATATGATCTGTATATAAATCTAAGGTTGTGCAGAAGCAATATAATGTTACTAAGAAATATAATATGACTAGTGAAACTTTTGAGTCAAGTGTTCACCCCTGGAGGCTGGGGAAAAAATCTTTTTCAAGTGCAAGTAGTAATTAAAATAAACAGACATCTTTTTGGAATTCAAGTATTTAGTGATCTCACCTTACCATTTCATTCAATTATACACACTACATTGTTCAATTCAAATATATGTACGACATATCAAGACAAATGAAGTAAAAAAATATTATTTGTAAAATAACAAGTCATATTAATAATGAATGAATGAATAAATAAATGTAAAAATATATATTTTAAAATAGTCAACAAGATGTGGATTAGCCAAGAGATTTCTTAATATGATAGGCTATATAATAGCATGCCCTGCATGAGCGTCTCTTTACCAGTTTGCATTTTTTACATTAAAACGTCCCTCTCGCCATAACCATTTGAGTGAAGTTTCACAATGCTATATACATTGTAATTGCTATAGTGTTTGCTGGGTTTCCCTCCTCCCTGAGTAGGGCAAGAGGCAATCGTTCTGTTGCATTGACAGCTCCTCAGGCTCTCACTGAATAGAGTGAGAGTCCTGTGGAAAGCAAGCTGACATAATCTGCACAGCACATGCATCTACAGAGATGGGCTTAGAGTGGCCACAGACGCTCAAAGCTGGAATCCTTTGCAATTACAACGATGTGCTTTATATCCTGAGCAAGAGCATAGTGGAAAAGACTTTGCTGTTTCCCTGATCCACACACTCAAACACACACATACTATGCTCTATTCTCATTCAACTGACAACGGTCCATCCTTAATGGGGATTCTGCTTCTGATGAGAAGCTGGTCAAAGAAAGGTCTAGACCTACCGCTAGACAGAGAGACAACTAAAGAGACCATTCTGGACAGAGGGACACCACAAAGCATCCCCTCATTAGCAGTGTCCAAACACTCCAAGACAGGAACAGCTGTCTTTCTGAGAGCTGAGAGAGAGAGGGGTGTCAAGAAAGGTCAAACAGACAAAAGTTTAGTGAGCTTTCTTTCACACAAATAACAGAGCAGTGGTCTTTAATAGAACTGAGGAATGCTACATTACAATGATGGAAATATTTAAACTACATGCAGTATTTAAGCAAAAAGGTATGAGAGACTGCTATACTGCGAATACCATCAATTGACTTATTACTAAATTAAAATTGTAAAAAATATGCAAGATTTTGAATACAAAATTATTAATTAACACATTATTTTATTAAGCAAATTCATTAAATGCATACCCTTCTGCTACAATAACGTTGCTGTGAAACAAAAACACGATCCGCTATGGATGCTGCACAGTGATGAGCAGGTGTTTTACATCACAGCTGTTACTATATTGTGATTTTAGCATGCGCTGTATTAACTACTCAGATGCTTGAACTGCAACTATCCATTTTATTATTAGAGATGAGTTCCCATCAAATATGAAACTTGTGACTGAAGTATTTATTCAGTTTCAGCTTGAGGAAAAATGGTGTTTCCTCCTCCTTTCAACAAGTTATTAGTAAACTAAAACCATTTCATAGCTAAAGTAAAAGGCTTCCTATGTTCTATTTACAACTAGTACGGGGTCCATAAGACCTTTTTCACTTTCATATCGAGTGCAAAAGACTAATGGTATGGTATTGTGCCAAGCGGAAAGACATTTTGCCCTTTCTTGTTGCAGGCTATAGTCTGAGATGAAACGCGGAGGCATGAGGCAGGTCAATTTCTGCAACATGCAAGCTGATGGACAGAACCAATTTCAGCTTCCAAGACCTCCAGACTGATTATATAGCTGAAGAAGTGGTGTGAGGCTGTCTAGACAGAGGCGACCAATGAAATACCAGTGCTAGTAAGTCAGCCTATGTAGGAAGTTCTATCCAATTATTTCTCAAAGTAGTAAAAAGTAAATGAGAAAAGTTTTCTTAATCCCTCTGGGGTAAGAGTAAGACATTTCTATACTTCCCCAAAATAGCTATTTCACAGTTCATAGCTCTGCAGAGTAAATTGGTATTGGATGCCACAAAAACATTTTCTCATTAACACATTAAACTTACACAAAAAAAATCATATCTGCGCATAATTAAATACTAATAATCACAGACACTCACAGGTAAAAAATATTCATTACATCACTGTTGATTATTCCTCTTTATCAGGAATTAGGATGATGATACTAATAATTATTTGTAAAACAGACGATTATGGATGTTTACAGCTTATAAATGTTTACTGCCGCCACAGTGTTTGTCGATTGTTAGCCAGAAAAAAATCATTCACCTGCAGTAGTTTTTATAATGTTATTGGTTTTATTCAGAAAGGAAAACTAAAACTAAACCCATTTCTCTAAAACGTATAACACCTGACCAGCTACCAGTAGTAGCTGAATTAGTACAGAATCTCATTTAGTAAGTCTTTACAAGTGAATAATGTTATTATACAGACATGAACACTTAGAACCCCCAAAAAACTAAACTCTCAAAAATTGTAAAAGTTTTCCTTAACACCTGAGCAGCTTCATGTTTAGTTCCAGAATCTCATTTAAACGTGTATAAACTTGCTGCTTATCACAGATTACTGTGGCAGAGGAGACTAGCGTTTGATCTTCGTATACAGGACATGTATACGTGAAGTCCTGTATTGGATTCTTTTGCACATGTAAGACTATCAAAGGAGGAATCTTTACATGACCTCGGCCTGAGGTCACTCTTGTATGTTTTTCAGCTCTAGCAGTAAGTAACTCCATCCTCCTGAGCCATCTTTTTTTTCCCAGAGAGGTGACTATTTACTAAACGGCCAAACGCAACCCTTACCCTGGCTGGTCTGCTACAAAGCAGAATTGAAATGCTGATAGATGAAAGCATGACTGAGGCTGTCACTCACCCCATCTGGGCTACGAGCGTCACCACGTTCTCATCGTCTGTCACTCAAACAGGTGTGCAAAAGAGAGACAAAAGGATAAAGAGTGAGAAAGAAAGAAACAGGTCAGAGAGTAGACAAAGCTGGTCTGGTGTGGGCCAATTTAACGGTTTTGTGTGTGTCTATGCGAGATGTACAGCATGGGCTTTGATATGTACCCTCTTACTGAATGTATGTGTCAAGGTGATGAGCAGGAACTTGTTGGGTCCTTGATGGCTTGTTTATTAATCATGAGGCTTGTGGGATAAGTCTCTCATCACCCTAACAGGTATAATTAAGCATTAAAGGGCACGCAAAGCTTGATGTGTCTGAGTCTAGCTTTTAGGTTTCATCCTTACCTCATCCACGCCTTTTGATGTAAAAATCAGCATGAGAGGAGTTTTGCAATGGAGGACATTTTGGGCTGAGCCCCAAATGGCAATGTCTGAGGGTTTCCTTTTCAAAAAAAATATCTATAGGGTTCCAGGAGCGGTTCTCACGCATACAAACACCATAACCCTAACACTTAATTATTACGACATGTCATGCATTCAAGTCGAACACCCCTAAACAAAACAAAAGAAGTCTATCTTGAACAATAAACACCATTCGCCAAAGATTTGCTCTGCTCATTTATCTCTTAGATTTTAAATGTACTATATAGTCTATAAAAAAAGATAAGTGTTTCTGACATGTTTCACATATACATGCTCTTTCCAACAGCCCAACTCAGCAACTCATGTAGCGTATCATCAATTCAGAGATTTGTAAATACGACTTCGTTCGCTAATTCAATCGCTTGGAATTCGTAACTGGGCCATTCCACCGAATGGGTGACATTAGCTTGCTGTATCTCTTCAAAATGCAACTTTATTTTTTATCTTTTTTTCAACACTGAATCTAATACTACACATATTTAACTGTTAAAAATGTGTATCGGTCAATCTCAGGCAACTTTATTTCAATTTTTACAAGGTTTATAAGCAGAAGATGGATGCATGTTTTCTCAGTCCTGTTACCGAAACTCATGTGCCCTTTAAAAACCATGTTTAAAAGCATGTCAATTGATTCCTCCCCACAAGAAAGTGTTTATTTTAAAGAAATAGTTGGTTATGTGTTCAAATAATTGATGTTAGGGTAACAGGACTGAGTGAAAACCCGGGGACACGACTAAAATTTGTATTTTATCTAAAATATTAGATAAAATATTTTTTTCTCAAGAAAAAAAAAACATTTTAAAGCATAGATTGGATATAAAGTCACACAACAATGCAAAAAAAAAAAGATTTCTGAAGGATTTTAACGTTAATCATATTTCATGGTAAAGTTAAGAGATAGAGAGTGGGAATATGCAGAAAATGCTATAGTGTTCTATGTAGTTTTTATAAATGTTTTTAATTATACATTTTAAATTTGTAGTTAGTTAGCTTAATGTGCAGGACATTTTTCTTAATAAGAAAATTTATTTTAGAGTTAATTTTCATGCAATTTTATACATGTACTGGGGACAGAAATGTCACCCTTTCGGTGGAATGGCTCAACTACGATATTTCCGACTTAAAGGGATAGTTCACTTTGAAATTAATTTTTGATATGTTTTAGCTTACCTCAAGGGCATCCAAGATGTAGGTGTCTTTGTTTCCACAGTATTTTCAATTTTGATATTTTTAGGTCAAACCGTTGTTGTCTGACAGTCATGCAGGTCTATGGGGTCCACCTCACAGAGAAGTCCAAATTAAACATGACTTAATGACTCGTAAATGTAAGTACACATTGATGGCCTAAGACACGAAACGAGCGGTTTGTGTGAGAAAACGAACAGTATTTATATCGTTTTTACCTCTTGTAACACAGCCACGTCCAAAGTGGTCTGAGGGCGCGAGCGCATCCTGGTGTGTGACGTGTGCGCAGACTGGTGCATAGGTGTATACACTAGACGCCACCTTGGCTACGGCAGTTCATTGGAACGAATGTCTTTAATGCGACATCTAGTGTATATATTTCTATGCACCAGTCTGCCTACACGTCACACAGAAGGAAGCGCCCGCGCCCACAGAGTACTTGGACGTGACTGTGATTACAAGCGTTTATATACTGTCTATGATTACAAGAGGTAAAAACGACATAAATACTGTTCGTTTTCTCACACAAACCGTTCGTTTCGTGTCTTAGGCCATCAATGTGTACTTACATTTACGAGTCATTAAGTCATGTTTAATTTGGACTTCTCTGTGAGGTGGACCCTGATATGACTGTCAGACAACAACGGTTTGACCTAAAAATATCAAAATTGAAAATACTGTGGAAACAAAGACACCTACATCTTGGATGCCCTTGAGGTAAGCTAAAACATATCAAAAATTAATTTCAAAGTGAACTATCCCTTTAACTTGAAAGGCGCATAAACTCTGAAAGAGTTTTCGGACCTTCGCTTGTAATAGCCTAGGCCTTCTCCTGAGTATGCTTATCAGCAAAATCTCAAAACGCGATACTTCACAAACAATCATAGCTTTACTGAGAATGGCGTGGCAATGAATCAACAATTAGCCTATTACACACAACAAATGCATCAGCTCTCTTATTTAAAGGGGTGGTTGACTATGATTTCACTTTTCTAACTTTAGTTAGTGAGTAATTTGCTGTTTGAGCATAAACAACATCTGCAAAGTTACAATGCTCAAAGTTCAAAGGAAGATATTTGCTTTAAGGTTACATGCAGCAGTGTTGAGATGAGGAGTTGTTGTGATAAAGAGCACATTTGTGAGTCTGCTCAAGCTGTTGCATCATGCAATACAGTACGTAACACAAACGCAAAAGCATGTCGCTCTAGTCTGGCATCTAACAACAGTTCCCACACTAACGATTTTATAGATTATCATGACAGAATGTGCTAATTGAAGATAGTTAACGTTAACTCCACATGACATCAGCAACATAAATTCATCAACTAACCATTCAGAAACGTCCTGTTGCATTCTACATGTCACTTCTTCTTGAGTATCTCCGTCATTGTCCGACTCCAGATTAAACATAAAAGGCAGAACAGTTTCTGACATTTTAGTGCATGTTAGCCTGAGGTAATCGGAGCTGCTAACCATAGATTGTAAAAAAAAATAGCTGCTAACACTAACACACATGTGCTCTTGAAGCTCCGCCCTCTGCGCCGGGAATAGCAGCTCATTTGCATTTAAAGGGACACACCAAACGATGCATTTTTACTGACCCTCAAAAAGGGACAATTTTAACATGTAAAAAAATAATATCTGTGGGGTATTTTGAGCTAAACCTTCACATACACACTGTGGGGACAACAGATACTTATTTTACATATTGTAAAAAGGGACATTATACCACCCCTTTAAAAAACAAATAGGATAATAAATAAATAAATAACCCTAAACTCTAACAAAGAATAATTTTTGTATAAAACTGTTCTTCAGGATGATATGGTTCTAAATATAACTGTTACTATAATGAGCAAAGAACCTTTAAGAACCATCTGTTTAGAATGTTCTTAAAAGGTAATCATAGGCTACATGCTTTATTCTACATGAAATTTTTCAATCCCCTTTAAAAAAAAATTTTTTTTTGACAACATATGAATATTTAACAATCATTTAGTAGGCTATAGTAGGCTGCTACAGCATGTAGTCTGACTCCCGAATGAATCTCTTGAGCCGGTTCATTTTAGTGAATCAAAAACATACAGCGAAACATATAGACCAATTCCCGATCCTAATGAGACTGTAAACAGCTCAGAAGGAAACTGTGCCCACACGTTCACACAGCGGCAAGATAGCTTAAGTTTGAGAGTCCTTAATATGGTTACGTTCACACACAGTTCGGTTATTTATAAGAGTGACAACAGAATTCTAATCAAATATGAATCAAACACATGCGTACATTAGGACCCACATAACCACTTTTTTTTCTTTCTTTTTTTTTACAGAACCGCAATGTTGTCGTTAATCATGTGTGGTTTTGGTTACTTTTTCGGTAACCGAGAAGGAGATGTGAGCTGTTCGAAGCTTTCGATCCAGTCTTTCACCCAGATGAACGTGATTTCACCAAGTACAACAACATGTTCCTGGAATGGATCAATGTCTTTGTTGATCCTGGAACAACATTCCAATCAACCAATCAGATTTGACGGACAAGTTTACAGTTTATGTCAAGTTTAAGGCTTACAACCAAGGGTGCTTCTACATTAGTAGGCTATTATTCACCCATCATTCGATTTTAGGGATACATTGTGGGTAGGGTTAGTAGCCTATTAGGGGCAGGGATATGATTAGGACAGCATTTTCGGATGGAAATGTTGTTATTATTTTATTGTTAAAATATGTTTATCCAGGAACATGTCTTACTAACGGTGACCACAGCAGACAGACATTTAGCTTAAAAAAAACTTTGCTTATGAATGTTAACTGCAGGCTGCAGTTAAATACATGTTTTTTCAGATGAATGTTTTTGTTTTTTTTGCCAGAAAAAAAACAAACATTAATCTGCAATGAAATATGAAGGCATAGCTTGAACTGATCAATAATGCATGTACTTTTGGATACTGAAAACATAAAAAAGTAGTTGATCGAAATGTTGTTAAAAACTTGAAAACTAAGAACCAATAAGAAACCTAATCTAAAACTTATATATACATATTTATAAAATAAATAAATAAAAATATTCACACCCAATAGTAGCTGAATTAGTACAGAATCTCATTTAAATCTTGATGTTTATTGGTAGATGAGAATAGCATTTGATTTTCGCATATACAGACATAGCCTACAATATGCACAAGACATCACAAGAACGGAAGTATCTTGAAAGTATTTTCTTTATTTCCAAATTGAGATGATTCATTGTGATTCCCCAACAGGAGAAAAATCCACAAGCTGACGTGATAAAGCTCACAAAGCTTGTTCACCTTGCTGAAGGGTTACACGAACTGGATCTCCTCCTCCACTTCATCCATCCTTTATTGATTCACAGAGCTAGATGAGAGATGTGGAGAGAGGAACATCAGAGAAAAATGTAAACACGCCACTCTCCTCTGCCCTTGATCTTCCATTTCCCTTCCCTGACACGTGGATGGGCCCAACGGTTCAACACTGTAATGTGAGACAAAACTATCAGCCAATCAAAGCTGTCAAGGCCCAATGCATTTTTCACCCCCCTGCCAATAATGTTAGTAATGCACCTTTTTTTACATATGGAAAGCAGAGAGTCAGGTAAATATATTAGAAAAATGCAGAAAAGAGATTGCCTAAATGGAAGCCATCTTCTAAAATGGCTAACTTGCCTTTTCCCTGAATGGTCATGGTCTTGTTAGGCAATATCAAGACTTTTTGGTCAAGTCAAGATAAATCACCTTTATTTTTATAGCGCTTTATACAATACAGATTGTTTCAAAGCAGCTTTAAAGTGATCCACAGGAAAATAATGATTCAATCATGCAAACAGAGTTAAATTCTGTAAAGCTGTAAAGCAGCTCTTAAAAAAAAAAAAAAAAATCGTGTCATCAAGTCAGTTCTTCCAGAAAAGACTCGGAAGACAAAATACCGTAACAAGTATACATTTATTAACAGCCCAGCAAGCAAATATTATGATATAAAGTTCTTTGGCGTAGGCCCCGTCCGTAGATCGTAATCCGAGGGTAACGGAATCTGCATTTCCTGCCTGAAGACAAAGGCAGGGGAACAGCCGACCCCCTGTGAGGTATGGGAAGGGACCATCCTGGTGGTGGTGGGGGGGATGGAGGTGAATGAAAGCGTCATCATCTGCGAACTCAGACATGTGTAAGAACCAATCTTTTATACTACAAGTATAAGAACATGATGAGTTGACAATTGAGTCTTCCCGGCAGAACTTACGCTAAAGCTTTCATTCAGTGTTGATTCAGTTCAGTTGTAAAGATCATCCATTATTACATGTACTATTATTGGCCTACAAAATGACTGATGCTCTAAAACAATAAAACATCTGGAAGCAATCCATGATTAAGAAAAAGATGAGCCATCATAGAGCAATGGACCGCGATTTAAGATATATGGAACATTTTTTATTTTATTTTTTCTTCCATGTTCATGCTGTCGAAAAGATACAGCTGAGTGGTTGTAAAGTGATGAGCGATGTAAAGTTATCAAACCTGTTTACTTCGGCGCGGATGGCAGGGTCAGGCTGGCAGCCAACGGGGTGTCACCTCCTGAGGTTATCAACCAGTCATTACAAAAAAGTGGCATGTTAGCATGCCACGGAGGAAATCTCATTGAAATGTCTAGGTTCATAACACCTTGGCCGTTTTGTAACATTTGAGTGTGACTTAACAATCAGACCTATGCCTGATCATTGAAGACTTCAGACAATCTTAGTACTTTTCCATTGTCAGCTCATAACACTTTTGATGGACACATGAATCAATAAATAATATACCTTTTTTTTATTCATTGGTAAACCAAATAATTCCAGACTGAGCTGAAATGTGTGGCTGAGGATCTGTTCTGCCAAACAGAAGATCTGTCTGAGACCTGTTCATTTGAACTGATTATAACAATAAGATAACGCACATCTTGAGCAGAATTGTCTATAGAAGTCAAAACATATCCATCTTTTTTTATTCACAATGCTGAACAAATGTCACAGCATGCCACTTTAACAATAAAATTATATACATGTCATCAAGCTGATCATTGTAATGCATGTGGTATTTTTTCATATTTCACTGGCTTGGTCTATATTACAGCAGACGATGAGTATGTTATACAGGTTACAACATTTTTACTCTTAATATGACATTATGTTTCGGCTGACATATTCGTTTTTTCTCTAGTGTAAAGCTTCCCATCTCTTTAGTGTGAATGTACATCACTGCAATTCAAGACAAGACGTTTTGTTTTCTCAGCATTAACGATCTGCAACAGAGCATATCAAACTTTCAGCTTTTTCCTGTCACAGGCTATGTCAAATAGATGCTTCAGATGTTGTGGGATGGATGAAGGATGTTTCAACGCCCCATATCGAAATGCTATTATCGAGTGTCTGTCACATGTCACCACATTTAGAAGCGCAGTATTTCACAGGAAAATCTTTTAAGCATCCAAAGGCTAGACAAATCAACATTCAGACAGTGTATCCACAATCAGAATAATATCTACAGTGTAAATATGAGAAAATATAATATGTACAATAGTATATAATACAATAGTAATAGTACATAAACAACATACTTTGGAGATCATTGTAATAATATTGACTGAGGGTACAGAAAACAGATGTACGGTAAAAGTGTATGTCAATATGAGCAATAAAAGGAAAAGTGTTCTATGCACTGTATCTTTGGTAGGGTTAAAAACAAGTAAATATGCACTGATAGTTTATCTTTCATCACTGTCTGAAATTACAACACAAGACTAAAGTAGTCCTCTCCTTTGGCACAACCTCAACATGCTTTGAAGTATCAAAGGCGTGCTGAATGACTTGCCTGCTGAACAGTGAGGCAACATGTGTCATTTAGGCTTTTTTCTTCCTCGAGAACTGTGCTTATCTATTCAATCATTTGGATATGGAGTGAGAGAACACATTGAACAAAACAAACAAATGGAAAGAACTGTCAAAAGTCGCAATAGCATTTGAAACAAGCTGAAATTATGATGGTCAATATGTTTTTGATAATAATGTTGGTTAGAAGATTAAGATTCTCAGGGCACTTATTAATTAGAAACGAATGGTGATTTACATATGGAATAACCCATTACATTACATTACATTATTGGTTCACCATGAGAACTTTATCAAACCTCAAGTCAATGATGTGTGAAATGAACAGAAAAAATTGTTGCCTGCACTCAAATTGACTGTATCAGGAAGACTGTTTTGCATTTAAGAGATAATGTTCGGAAGCCACAAATAAAAACAAACAAAACTCAAACTCGGGGCATAGTGCAGGGAGTTGGAAGGGTGTTGCCCTACGGTAGACGCGGAAAGCCCCCAATTATGTGATAATTCTAGTGAGCAGTTTAGGACATATTTATATTCCTTGCTCAGAGTACTTTTGCATTTACGACATATCACCACAAACACATTCCACCAACCCAAGGCAAACGTCAGCCTCCATCATTCAGTCATTCATTCACTCAATCACATGATTAATGTGGGACTTGTGAGGAAGTCTTTGGGCTTTAAACTCGTGCTTTAAATGAGATGAGTTAATTACCCTCTCTCTGGATGTTTGTGTATATATGTGAGGGGGTTCACCATTAATGATAACGATAATAAATCCACTCAGTGAAAACACTAATTTTCTTTAGAGATTTATCATTTATGCTTTTAACAGTTAGGGGGTCAAAGTAAGCAATCAAACAGCCTGAGGCTATAAGATGGCTCTTAATAAGCTTCCTTTTTCCATTGCGGTGTGTTCTCAACAGAATTAAACCCCACATGCTGCACAGGTATCACTGCGAACTTCAGTATGCTGTGTGGGGGGCTATAGCACAGCTCTTCCCACACATCCACCCACCAAGAGCACAAGGCCTCATGCTTTAGGAGCTATAATTTTAATCGCTGACCCTATGTGTGAAACCAGCAGGTGACAGAGAGGAGAATGAGGCAGGCTTGTCTCTGGAGGTACAGGAGACTCTCAGGCACAGCAGGGTCGGCACAGCTCTGTGTGTTAATCTCTCCTGGGCTACAATTTATGGCCATTATGGCAGTCTATTTTCAGCCCCTGTGATGGATTCTGCTCAATTATTGGCCATTATGGGGACGAGATGGCTTCGCAAGTGTGTTGCAGATTGCTGGGCACCACTGCGATATTCAAGTGAAATCCACTTGGCACACAGATCAAGTCCTTACAGACTACGAGAGCGAGTGCAAAGCATCAAGACTTATTATTATATGTCGCATAAGTGGATGAGGTATGCTGATGGGCAGGAAGTAACATGTGACCAAAGAGACAAATAGTAAAAGCATCACTCGCAGCGCTATTGATCCACCACACGCCATCACCAAATTTATGTCACTGTAGTTTGTTGGTTCGTGCTCAACATGAAAGCAGAGACGTTCCTCCAGCGCATGCAGGTCGGTCCCAGAATTTATCCCCTGCAGTCTGAGCTCAGTCAGGCTAACTGACAATGAACATTTCCAACAAGGCATCCGCAGAAACAGCAAAGACCTGTGGGAGGACCCTTCAGACAGGTTAATCAAACCGCCTGATCGATTACTCTCAGCCGCCAGGAGATTTATGGGAAATCCTTTGTGAGGTCCAAAGCATGAGGTAATGTAGCACTTAGCAAATGAAATAAAAAGACGCAAAAGCACACAGTGATTTGTATTTCATTTTCAGTGGACATGTTATAACTATTTCGCCTTCCGTCTTTACAAAGACTGTTTTCTTTTTTCACATTTATTTAGTCAGCGGCAATGACACAACAATAACGCAATAACATTAACGTCTCAAACTTTTGATTAGCTCCCATCTCAGTTGGTTGATGATGCATGTTGTATTAGTGGCATAATATTAAAGTTCTAATAGAAGAAAGCACAGGAAATTATTTTAACTGTCAGCTATGGATCAAGTAAAATATCATTCATTCAATCATTCATTCATTCATTCATCCATTCATTCATTCATTGCTTTTGTGCTGTGTCTTAGAATTCTGAAAGCCTGATCAGGCAAATAGTCTAACATAACCTGACTTGATTGGAAGCAGCACATTCTGTCCTTTAAACAGAACCAATGCTTCTAAGCACAAAAGAGCAACGATCCTTGGGGAGTTTCTCCATTGTTGTTTCAAATTATTCAGTAATACATATTGCACTTTTCATCTCAAGCTTTAAAAACAAGCTCTCTCCTTAATTATCTTTTCTCACTTTGACATGAACACATTCATATTCAGATAATGCCTGCCCCTTCTCTTTATGCAGAGATAAATCGATGGATTACTTCTCCTTTTTCAAACTGTCTGTCTGCCTTGCAAAGTTTGCACAGAAGTTCAGCAAAGGTTTCCTATTTAAAACATCACACCAACAAAGCCCACAGCCCTTGTTTCTTAGGTCATCAACATTGCACAGCTTTTTTTTTAAAATACCGCAGAACAGGTAAATTGGTTCACAAGAAAGTTAAATAGAAAGCTCTTTAAACTGGTATTTATAGAGAGGAAGAAAACAAAAAGAGTTCATGTTTAAAATGAAAGCTCAAGCTAAGATCCATTTTGATGACAGTTGGAAGAAAGCAGCTTTTATGGAGAGACTTGACTGTACTTTTTTTTTTAAACTGTGATTATTTGCTTAAAAACACAAATTATGGGCCTCAAATCATGGGGATTGGGGAAGACAGTTTTTTGATTGAACACTCAGGGGATAAATTCCTTACAAATAAATTGCTCCATACCTTTGTCTGTGGCATTAAAGGCCATAGGCTGCACTTTTCTTGCACTAATCTCAAGAATGCATGAGTCTGTGGAAAAAAGCATGATGGTTTTCTTCTGTCACACTAAGAGAAAAGGCAAATTCTCTTTTTAAAGACTTCCACTTTTATTGATGTGATGGGTGCTGAACATAGCCAGTTGTTCACACCTTGTGTATATATGCAATTTATTGGACTATCTAAATTATAAAATGTAATATTACACCATTACATTATGATCACGTGTGAAGATTCTTGTATGTGTGTGTTTTTTCCTCTAAAGTTATTTTTTTTTACATCTCAGAATGACCTCTTTGAAACACCTGAGCTCATGATTCAGGTATGAACAAAGAAGCTTTGAGGAATTCAGCATTTGACGACAGCTTGATGAGATCCTCCAGCTCACTGTAGACAGTACATGTGTTTTAACCACTAATTGACCTTATTCATTTAAAGTTAACCCTCTGGTGCTCTTCTCTGGGGGTCAAAAATGACAGATTTTTTTTTATTTCAATGAAATTAATAGGCCTATATTTTAGATAATGTTTTTTATTTAATATTTTGTTTAATATTAATATGTTTATGGTACTAAATTATATTTCTACCAGAAAGATTAGAGAGATAAAATGATTTATTGACAGCCCATGCAAGCATCATTTATAAAGTTCTTTGGCGTCCATAGTTTGTAATCCGAGGGTAGCGGATCTGCATCTCCTGCCTGAAGACAAAGGCAGGGGCGCAGCCGACCCCCCTGGGAGGTATGGACAGGACCATCCTGGTGGTGCTGGGGAGGGTGGAGGTTGTTGTCGCGTCGGCATCTGCGAACTCAAACAAGTACCAATCTTTTATACAGAAAGTATAAAGACGTGATTGGATAGAAATGAAGGTAATAAGTGACGTAGTAATTAAGTCTTCCTGGCACAACTTAAGCTAAAGCTTTCATTTACGCTGTAGTTATAATCCATGTTTTCCCTTTTTGAGCATAGACCTGACAAAAATACTTTTCTAAATTTAATATGAAATACATATTTTCAAAAACACATTTAACTGCAAAAAAAAAAATCAAAGCCATAAATCTAAATAAGTTGTGTTCCAAATTTGAGCTTGATATCTCAAAAAATTTGCTTTCAGTAAGATTTTGTTTGGCCGCAGTACCAAAAGTTTTCCCTAGATGAAATTAGTCTCTCATTCATTTCCAATGTGGTAATTTTTTAGTACAAATGTGACCTTGAAGAGAAAAAATTACTGAAGAGTACCAGAGGTGTCGACCTAAGAAGAATGTGAGTTCATCTTGGAATAAAAAATAAAGACAGAAAAACTGTAACAAGTTATCCAACATTCCTTCAATGTAGACCTATAGATTATACCTGTTTATTACATGGCTTGATTGAATTCTAATGTAGAATGCGGTCTGTTATTTCTTGATAACAGACCACTGCTAAGTATAACACACCATTGCCATGAAAAACAGAGCTTTGCCATGGACACAGTGTTCTTTAATGGAAGCAATATAATTGTTTTTAAATCAATAAACTCTTTTTTAAATCAATATTTTGTATCAAATTATTGATTTATTTGGTAGGTTGCCATGTAATAAGCGTGATAATGTATAGCGAGGCGGTTGTTATAGCGAATACAACCCCGACAGGCTGATCGGGACCCCGGTGCGAAGCTATCGCTATACATTATCCCTTACACACATTGGCCATGTATGTTTTTCTCTCCAAACCAGTGCAAACCTGGCCTGCAGCTGATTTAATTGGTCAACTCAATCACGCAGTCACCTGTCAAGAAACGTTCTGACTCTAATAAATAGGCTAAATAAATCATGGATGAAAAATCACCATGGCCATACTCTGGTTTAGGCCTATATAAAATTAAGTTTTTCAGAATGGTTATAAAGATGAGGAGTGTGAATGTTGAAATTACACAGGTTTTTAGGCTAACTTTAATGTTTATTTTTTTTATTATAATACTTTTTTCTGGACATGAGCGTGTGCTTAGGTTGATGGTGGGCTAACAAAAGAATAAATGTTCTGCTGTTTTATTATATTACATTATCCTCTATATAATAGTACTACTTTTAAACATAAACTTGACTTGGTTGTTTCTAAATTTCTTTAGCCAATAATTAGGCTAATGGGTGCAAATGAAAAATGAACATTCAGACCTCAGATGTTTTTTAAAACATATTTTTACATTTTAAAAGCATTTCCACTATTCAATTAATCGTTCGTAATCAGGTAGGTTATATTGACAATCAGGAAAATGAGATGAGTTCGTGGGAACGTCACACTGTGTTGAATGGAACTTCGTCGCATAGCGACCAAGTAAACAGTGTTTCTGTGGACAGCAATGCCGCGGGTGAGGTGCTTTTCTTTTCTTCACTCTTTTTGAGGATCCTCTCTGCGTTCTTAAGCTAGTATGAGAGGGTGACTTGTAAGGTTATCAAAATGCGTCGCTGCTTATTTTGCGCCTCATAATTTAAGAGAACGTTTGTCTTATTTTTTCCGCTAGTCGACGAGCTTTTGCCAGCTGTTATGGTTACTGTTCTGATTCCGTCAGTTGTATCAGTTGCCATGGTTAAACAAATGTAACGTTACGACATTCGCAAGTTCTGGTAAACTCTTTGTAGGATAATCTCTGTGCTCATATCTCTGCGAGACGCAGACGCAGGTGTAAGATAAATGGACGCTGTAAAGTAAACTGTATAATAGTGGCTCAAAATGCAACAATCGTGACACTTTTATGAGGCTGGTGACTATAAAAATCTTTTCAGCTTTACGAATTTAGTCCTGCTCATCAAATCATGTAATCATTATCATCACCATCATATCAATATAATCTACCATTGTTATGGTGCTCATAAATCACTCGTTTATGACGCAACGTTCAATTTAACAACATGCAATCTTCTCATAAAATAGGATCTTGCTGTAAGACAGTCTCAAATTCCCAGACTCTCCACAGACTTCAGCGCAGCTCGTGAACACACAGTTTAAGTTTAAAGGTTTGTTTGACCTGGAATGAAAGCACTGGATTAGAAGTTCTCAAGTTGGTAGGCTAATATTTCATGGCCATTAGGGTTTGGGTCTATAGGAAACCCAAGTTAAAAAACAACAACAACAACACATAGGTCTATAATACCATTAGCATTACCAATCATCTCAGTAGCAGGTTGGTCTACTGAAGGCTCGGTTTCGATAATGTTTCTGATCACTTGTCAAAGGCAAAAGACAGATAAGTGTCAGTCCATTTCTCACATATTTAAGAGCCCTTGATTATTCACAATAATCCACATTATATCCAATGTAATATAATTGTATAATAATTGTAAAGTGTAGGTAAACCAGTTTAGACTACTGGTCTATAAAGAAGCATGTTTCTATTTTGATGGAAGTCTACTGTATAATTCACAAATATTGAATTATAGTACTGTGGATTTTTTATTTTACAAGGGCTCTTAAATGTGAGAAATGGACTGATACTTATTATCTTCCTTCTTAACTGAGTTTGACAGCTCCATGTTCCTTAGGGATCTGGCTGTAAAGCAGAGAGCAGGAGACTGACTCTAGCAGCTGTAGCACTACAGGACCATATCATACGAAGCGTTCCTATTCAAAACATTCCCCATAACCTCCCCGTATCAGACACTTCATGTCCTGCTGGCTGTGGAGCTGCATATGTTAGTAGGAGGCACAAAGACCACAACACAAGGCAGAGAGTCAGATATCCTGAGGGGACACCACAAGAGAGAGAGTATGTGCTGGATCATGCCCCTCCACCTCTGACTCTTGGTAGGCTGTGATCATGGTGCTTCATGCTGAAATTTTGCTGAAAGCTCACAGTGACTAAAATGCAGTTGTTGATGCAGCCCAGAGGATGGGTCTGGTGGCAGCTCCCTCAAGAAGACTAACAGCAGAGGAGTGGGCAGAGGTCAAAGCCAGGTCCATCCAGGAGGGAGACTCAACCCAACCCTGTGTGATATGCAGGGAGGAGTTTCGTCTGCAACCACAGGTAACTGCCCCCTTAGATTTGAACATGAATGCAACTTCCAGAAGACAAAATATAAATATATTTACATTTGATTGTTTAGTTCCACGGTTATTATAAGTACAAAATTAACAGTGCCCCAAAATGTGATTAGTGGGGGAGTCCAAACAAAAGTTTACCAAATCTTAATATGTCAGCACAATACAACCAAAGAATTTTAGCATTTAATGTTCATATCATTGCTATATGTGTTATTATATATCCATTTAAATGTCAGCCTTTTGTGAGAATGACTTTTGGCTGTACTCATGCACTAGGGAATTTATATCGCAGATGTTAAAGATTACAGAGAGAGAACAACCTCTGATTCACAAAATGTAGTTTGCAAATACAAATAAGATGCAGTTTAGTCTTGCGGTGTCCAATGCTGATGATTCAAATTCATGTGTTTCTATAAGCTAAAAAAATATGTGGAAGACTGAAATTATGCAGGACTTAAATCTAATATTCAATGTAGACATTTCTGAATGGTTAGTTGATGAATTTATGTAGTTTATGTGTAGTGATCTTCTAGTCATTGATTAGCACACAGGTGTCAAACTCAGTTCCTGGAGGGCCACAGCCCTACAGAGTTTAGTTCCAACCAGAGAATGACTAATATGGGGAGAACTGCCACTCTCAGTAAACTTCCGGCTTCTGAACTGGTTGCAGTTCCACTCTGGTTCCATATGAGGGCGCTCACAGGGCGAGTAATGAATGGAGGTCTATGGAGCTATACCCCTCAAAATCCACTTTTCTCAGGACATACAAAGGTGTATGTATACGAACAAGTTCTCAGTTTAGGATTAGATCTCGACAATAAAGCAAATAAATCTTGACTGATTTAAAAAAATGTAAAGATGACGAAAGAGACCAGGCTGAAGAAGCGTGTTCATCTGAGGCTTCAGAAAAATAGAGATCGTGAGCCCATCCCTTCCATTGGTTTTCATTGCATCCCATCTTCTTAGCGACCATCGGAGCCAGCTGATAAAATAAACTTTTGCCGAATCCCGTAGGAAGGACGGCAAACACATCTTTCCGATCGACAAATGCCTTGATTGCGGTTCTCTGTTCTTCTTTTAAAATGTATGCGCTGTCGATTTCTTTTATAACAGACGCGATAGCGGAATCTAAACATCTCAATTCTCCAGCTGCAGTCATCTTTGTTGAAAACCAATACGGGTTATGCGCAACATTCTACAAAACGGGTATAACTACATTACGGCTGTCAGCTACTGAGGTAAACACAGCGTAGTAATAGCGACCTTTTATAGCCTGTGTTTACAGGAGCTACCCATACTATCAATTTCTGATGTACACCGTATTGCCAAACGGACGTCCAGAGCCCCAAAACAAAGGATTTAAGTTTTACGCCTTTTTTTTACTCTAAAGTTTGATCAGAAATGCTTAGACCTGTTTTCCGGTTCGAACGCTGGGCGCTCCGCATAACCCCTATTCAACCCAACCGCTCTTTGATGACGTGGTGATAACGTAACCGCAGATCATCTGTCCATCATCAATTAAAGCCCGCCCTGGCAATTTGATTGGCTCGGCCTTCTGGGAGCCGAGCATAATTACTCCTCAACGGATCGAGTCCAGACCGAACTTCCCGACCAAAAAATGTTGTGGGCGGGGTTCGGGCTGGCACCCAGGCTAATGTATTGCAACTGTAGGAAAGAAATTAGCAGTTTTGATTTCTTCGTACAAAAACACATCGCTTTGCTTCAGAAGGCCTTTATTAACCCCTGGACCTGTATGGATTACTTTTATAATAGATGAGCTTTTTTGAGAGTGACTTGTGAGTGAGTAAATTTGGGATCATTTTCATTTTTGGGTGAACTAACACTTAGTTCTTCCCTGTATCTCCTCAACTGTATGTCATCTTTTTTATTATCTCAGTCAAGGTATGATGTGTTCCTTTCAGTATGTTCTGTCAGTCAGTAGATGCCCCTGCTTTTTCCTACATACTCATGTGCACAATCACACTTTTTAGGGTCTTGTAACTCTACAAATTTAACATAATGTCTTGTAACTTAGCTGTTTTGTGTAGCAGTCAGTTAGGTCAGTGTGTGAGGTCAACCAGCCATTTACAGCATCCTGATTCCCTTTTAAGATGTCAATTACCTTAAGAATGCTGGGAAAAAAGGCCAGATGTTCAAAGACAACAAAGTTGCCTTAGTCACATGTAAATATTAGTTTGAGCATGTGTCTATATGTGTTTGTTAATTAGATCTCAGAGTTTTAAAAAAAGTTTCACATTTCACTAAGATGTAGCCTAACCAAAAAGACAAAATTTTAATTAGGAAGAAATAATATTTGGTATATAGTTCATATTAAATATTAGAATATTATTTGATAGTATTTATTATATACATTTTAATATAAAATATATTAATTTAAGGAATTATGTATTCTTCAAAATAAGCACAACCCTTATTTCTGTTGTATAGGGATGAAAACTATTAAGATACAAATACAATATGGTGAGAGAAGGCTTAAGTAGATCAGCACTAACAAGAACATTGAAAGTATTATTAATCACATAATAGTTGATTTGAGAAATATTAATATTATATAAAATATAAAGTTCTGAAGTATTACATTTGTTAACATCAGGGTTCGTACAAGGTGCTTGAAGTACTTGAATTGGACTTTTTGAAATTTAAAGCCACAGTGTAATTTTTTAAGTTGATTCTTAGCAAAAAAAAAACTTTGTTCTTTCAAAATTATATGTGCTCATTCGTGTGTAATTACTTCCACCAATTAATAATCAATTATTCTCGTAAGCGTAGAATCAGAATACATATGCCATTCAGAATACATATGAGCGCGCCGAGCCGCTCGAATGGCGGCAGCCATGTTGCGCCTCCATCTTGAAAATACATTTGCCGAAGAGGGACATAACTGGAAATTCAAGCTTCACCTTTCGCACGATTACTCGCGACTGCCAGCAGATTTGAAAGCTTGTTGAAGATGGAGGATCACGCCTATTCTCGAGGACATGTAACAGAGTCGCCAAGGAAGCGAAAGAGAGAATTAAAACGACAAAGCGACAGGCAAATCAAGAAGACCAAAGTCGAAAACGTAAAACTATTATTTGTTTTACATAGAGGTCATAACCTACATGTTAACTGACTAAATAACTACATGCAATTTGTAATAGTTTTCTAAAGTAACCTCATCACTTGAAGGAACAACCATTGATGTAGTTGAACTGCTAATCTTGGAACAATACGGCCACCGTAGGAGTTGGAATGGGAGGGGCTAGAAAGTAATATTCAGTTGGTAGTCATATACAAGTTCACCGCTAGATGGGAGAAAATCTTACACAGTGTAGCTTTAAGTCCTGAAAAAACCCTTGAAAACTGAAATTGATAAAAAAAAAACCCCACACAAATACAATCTTTTCATGCAAAATTAGCACTGCATGCTAAATGTCTCTTTTTCTATATCAGTTGTATAGATAAAGAGACATTTCGCATGGCTATGTGCGTGATATTGCTCATATATTTCCAAGTTATATAATGCAGCTTTCATTCTTCAGGTCAATCATATATTCATGTGGAAAAAAAAATAGGTTGAACAAAGAAAGCGATATCTGTCATAGTATCCTTTCAATGGTTAAGGGAATTTACCATCAGCGCTGGACAATCTCTGTGACGTGAAGTGTCAGATTCAGCTTCACCCACCGGAGAACCTTTGCTTGTCAGTTGCGCCGTATAAGGTGTTGTTCAAAGTTAAAATAATATCCTGGTTTACAACCTTGCTTTGTTCCAGAATGAATCAGTGTTTTTTTAATGAATGGTTTAACTCACTCTTAAAGTCCCTTGCCGCTACCTACTGGCATAGCGACTTAACCTGCACTGAACTCGTTGATCAGACAGTTTCTCAATACCAAGTATGTTAACATTATAATAGAAAATATGTATTATTGAACAATAATAGCCATTCTAAAATATATATAAGTTATATCTGTAAATGTTTATAAATGTAATCAAATCCTTAAAAAAAACTATATTTATACTGCAAACAAGTCATTAGATTGCAATATAATTACATTGTTTGTAATTATTTACAATGAATTGCTTTACTGTTTACAAATGAAATCCTAACCGTTTTCTTCTGTTATTACATCTTGTATAAGAAGTGTATGCCCACTTTCTATTGCTCTTCTATGCAATAAAACTTCTAGGGCTTTGTTAATGTTCCCAGTTGCCACCCACAGTCATTGCATATAGCCACTGCACTTTATTTGTACCATTTTGCTTTATATATACTCCTAGCTGGCGTTTCTGGCGACTCACCATTCCAGAATAACCTTGCCACCTTGTTCAGTTCATTATCATGCAGTATTTATTGAGAACTCTTTTCAGCCTTCTACATTCTCACAGTACATTAAAGCACTGTTTTATGGCAGAGTTTAATAGGTATAGATATACCAGTGAGCAATGTACAACACATGCTACATTTGGGAAAACATTATACTAGATGATTTGATAGAGTCGCTCCTTAAAATAGTCAGGACAGCATGTTTAATGATTTTTCTTGTGATGTTTGTATAGGTCCTACTATCCTGTTCCCATGTATTTCACAAAGTAAGTCACCACAGATTCTTCAAACATCATGAATTGTCATGGAGCTTTAATAACACCTTATGGGAATCACTCTGAGTTGGTGATGAGTCCATTTGTGCCACTAATTTCAGGTGTGTCTGAAGTCTTTTGAGAAGTTCTCAGGCAGGAAGAGCTGCCCGATGTGCAGGAAGGAGCAGTATGAGACCAGGCTGATCTATGATGGTGCTCGGCTCTATCGAGAAAAGTGTGCTCTCAGGTAAAGATGTAGAAGTTCATGAGGTTTGACAATCTACATTCACCTAAATAGCTCCCAGGTCTCTTAAATTAACTTGTAACTGGGTTTTTTTTTGTGTGTGTTTCAAAAATCTCAGAATACAGGCTTTCTGGCGTGGCTACCATGTTCGCAAATGGTACAGCAACATAAGGAAGCACGTGCCTCCGAGAGACCAACAATTAAGACGAAGATTCTTTGAAAAAAAGGTAACACTAATTGAGATATTTTGATATTGCTGATTGACACTCTTCTGTACAATAGCGTTTTTTAAGTTGATTAATTATATTAATGTATTCACACTTTTATTGTTCGTCTGATATTTTGTAATTTGTTATTGATTATTCTGCAAAATTAAAATAATTCTTGCTAATTAATTTTGTACAAGATTTGTGAACAATTTAAAAAAGTGAACAGTCTTTTCCTGTTATTTTCCGTGGCGGTTTCATGCACCCTTTGACCCTTCAGAGGGCAGGATACTGATAGCAGGTGAAAGTGGTTAGAGGCTGTTGGTCAGGGACCTCACTGACACAGACGTCTGTTCTTGCAGCCCCCTCATTATCCCACAGCCCAGGGAAAGCAAAGGTTGCCATCTAGTGAGGCAGCAACTGTCAAGTCTTGGTTACGGCTCTGGAGCTGACAGCAGGATTACAGAGTCCAAGCAGTGCTAGACATATTCTGAAACTGCTTTGAAGAACAGAGTGTTCTTATTTAAAAGTATTCAGATTCTGCAACCCCTGTGACAGTATTGCCTTTGGGGGATGCCAAATCTGTTTGAATATTACTCTATTTATTATTTTATTTTTACATTTGTCTGCTACTAGGGACTCAGTAGCATTCAGTTGTGATTGCTGAACAACTAATATCCAAAAACTATGGTAAATGGACTGCATTTATATAGCGCTTTCACAGACCCAATGGCCACCAAAGCGCTTTACAATATTGCCTCACATTCACCCATTCACTCACTCATTCATACACCGACGTGTACAAACTATCTCAGTTTGTAGTGGCGGGAATGGCAGTCAGAAGGTAAAATGATCTACATTTACATTACATATATTAATTTAGCAAACAGCTTATACAAAGCTCACTAAATATTTTTAAAAGAAAGCTAAAAACATATATTCTTACTTACACTTTTAGCTAGCAAATTACTGTTGAAGCATATAGAAAGTATTGTCATCTTTTATTGTTACTTGGTTTTCATTTCCATTTGTATGCATTTTATGTATACTAATTATCATTATAAAGTGGGTATCATCTTTTATCTTATGTTATATTAATTATTTTACTTGTTTTCATGTGAAGTACTTGGTGCTTATTGTAATTTTGTAAAGCCCTTTGAGCTACATTTCTTGTGCGGCAAGTGCTATACAATTAAAGTTATTATTATTACTAATAAATCAACTTACATTTTTTGTATTCCCTAGGAATCAGACCCATAATCTTGGTGTTGCTAGTGCCATGAAATAACATTGGCAAAATATTATGTGGATATTTTATATTTGGCATGTTACTTGTGAATGAGTTAATAGTATATTTCTAGTGCTTGTCTGTGTTTCTCTAGACCTTTGGCACACCAGGAAGCAGTTAACCAGCTAAACAATATGGAACAAAAGAGAGAAAGAATGTAGTATGCTTATCACTTTGCTTTTAGATAGCTTTTCAATCAACTAGTCGCTCTTTTTTTCTTCAGGTACCTCACTAAGTCAACATATTAGAAAGTTAAATTGGTGACATTAAGATTGATTGTACCTGCCCTCTCTTTTCCCTGAATGTGAAGAGGCAGAGTTCACATTGCCAAGTGTTGTTTGTCCTTCTTTAGGAAGGTCTACGTTTGAACTCTGTGGAACGCTTAACGTCTGTTTAATTACTGATCAAATACAGCTATAAAGAAACCACTGATGTCATTGGGTGCAATAGTCGCCACAGGATGTGTGTGTGTGTGTGTACCTGTGCATGCTTAATCTTGCAGGTCAATTTCTGGGATTGTCCAAAAAGTTTCCTTCATACATCCATTCATATTGCTATTGATCTGGCTGTTAACATCCTTTCATTGTCAGTGTAAGATTCAGAATTGATTTATGTTATGATGGAACATCAGTTTGCCTTGTCAAGTCTGACCAAAACCCATTTTCGTGTCATTTATTTCCTTAATCAGTTTCAGGAGATGAACGACAGCTTGGTGCAGTCATGCAGCACAGACGTGGAAGCATTCCTGAACGATATCGATCGATCGGTGGCCATGAGCCACGACATCCTGCGCTGCTTCGACAACAAGTACACGAGTGTTTCTGAAATGGAGGATAAAGACTGGCTGGAAGCTCAAGAGAAGGTTCGGAATAATGCCGCTGCTCCTTCACCTACACATGCAGACGGAGACTGAAATACCAGTGTACCTTTATAAAAGAGCAGCTCATCAATGCCTCTAATCCCTCTCTGCAGTCGCTCCTCGGTCCTGCCCTTAGCCCGACATGCCGCCACCTGTCCCAGAACGCTCGAGCCGCGCTGGCAGCACAGATGTTCCAATTCAACAGTATCAAACCCTCCATGAGATGATTGTTTACCTGGCTAATGAATGAGCAGAAATAATCCACTGTGTTTACTAAAAAACACAAGCTGTGTGGATAATGCACGCCTAGCCTTTCATTACATGCGAGCTGAAGAAAAGATTTGGCATTTCAGTGGGCCTCATTGTTATTGTGTTGAGGCAGTCAATGGCGGTGATCCACTAAAAAAAGAAATGCTCATTTTTTATCTTCTGGATGAGAGGTCGGGAGATAACTTGAGACTCAAACCCAGAGTTAGCAGAGTTCAAGTCAGAACCAAGCCATTCCCACCCAGGCAAACAGAACGAACAATTATGAAACGTTCTTGTGCGAAGCAATTGTCCGTCGCTGAATAAAGGAAGCTGACAGTCAGTTAATGATTATGGCTGCTCACCTACCTTCTGTTAGACTCAACTGAATCTCAACTGTGATACGAGCTGCACACAGCGGTCATAAATCTGCTAATCATTTCCCCCTGATAATTTAACAGGAAAACACTCTCACGGAACGTGGCGTGTGTCTGTTCGTGACTGTGACATGGAACATCAGCATTTCAGAGGCCTAGAAAGCAAATAATTCGCTTGTTAACTCAAGGGAAGGGAATAATAGAAGAATATAGTTTGAGAATTAAATACCAAATAACATTACACTACCGATCAAATGATTGGAATAATTAAAAAATGTTTTAAATGCTGTTGAAAGAAGTCTCTTTCAGCTCACCAAGGCTGCATTTCAATAATACAGTAAAACAGTAATACTGTGAGATATTATTTAAATTTTTAATAAATTTTTTCTATTTGAATATATTTTAAATTTATTTTTTTTTGTGATAAAGCTGAATTCTCAGAATCATCACCACGCCAGTCTTCAGTGTCACATGATCCTTCAGAAATTAGTCATTTTGCTGCTCAAGAAATTGAAATGTTCAATGTTGAAAATAGCTGTGCTGCTTAATAATTTGGAAACCGTGATGCACTTCCATTCAAAATGTTAAGCAGCAAAAACTGCGTTCAACTTTAAAAAGATTAAGAACCATTATTAATAATGGAGTACCATTAGTAATTGATAATAATTGAGCACCAAATCGGCATGATTTCTGAAGGATCATGACACTGGAGTGACTGGAGTAATGATGATGGAAAATACAGCTGTCACAACAGGAATAAATTATATTTGAAAATATATTAAAGCATAAGATACTTATATAAATATATATATATTTAAAACGTATTATTCCAAATTGAACAGTAGTGTATAGATATGTGTCCCACAGTTAACCAGGGGACATCTAGAACAACTTGGCACCAAGCATCGTACTGTCAGTTTCATTCATTCGAAGTTTGAATTTTCAGTTAGTAATAAAAAAAGATGTAAATGGACATAGGTGGGGGACAAAGGGCATTTGATCAATAGATGCATAGCAGCAATTTTGATCATCTTTGTACCTGAATAGCAACTGATTCAGTTGCACCTACTAATGGCTGGTGTCAGTGTCACAGTGGTTTCTTACCAGCATAAATCATTGTGCATTTTGAATGGTTATAGTCTCTTAAACGTCAAGAATTGTCCCTGATGCCACATTTTATGGGTAGTGGACAATTAATTTTCGATCCTATTAGACAATTGGTTAAATTTGCAAATGGATACCGGATGATATATATGATGTCGTTGACATTTTAGCACCTTCTTGAAAGCAACTGGATGGGTATATATGCATTTTAAGCATTACCAATGTAATTCTCACATAAATCATTAACAGGCAGCATTACTGTTTGTTCTCACATACTTAGTCTGATTACTCACTGATAATGTTTTCCACGGGGAAGCTCTTTCCTGGTACTCAAACTACTTTTTTGAATTACACAATCCTAAAAATTGACACTACAAATGATTCTTTTTCTTGGTTCCACTAGGCTGTCCAGCGAGGCGTTCAGGACTGCCCCATTTGCCTGAACCGCTTGAGCTCACACAACGGCTCATCGAAGGAAGACAGAAATGTCCTATTATTGTCCTGTTCCCATCTCTTCCACAAACCCTGTCTGCAGGCCTATGAGCTTTTCTGCCAGGAGGTGAAACCCAAATGTCCTCTCTGCCGGTCACACTACGCTAAAATGCTTGTTAGGAATTGAAGCTCATGCACTATATTTATTACATAGTCCTGATGTTCCAGTGTATTTACTTAAAGAGACAAATAAACGTCCCCCACACCAGTTAAAATGTGAATGTGTGGTTCTACATGATACAGTCCAAAAAATTATTGTGTCAAAACCACAAACTTTATTGTAAAACTGAAATTAAATACAAAAGTAACCTAAAGATAATCTGAACATTTTGCTTCACAAACATATGCAATTAAACACTAACATTCTGAAAATACATTCACACATGTAAAAGAATCAACAGGCAAAAACAGAATTAATCTTTCCCTTAGAGCTGAAAAAATGAGAATTCAAATGAGACCAGACATTGCACACCATAGACATTTAACCTATAATGACCAAACAAGTTGTTTTCGGTGTGTAGACAGGCCACTGTCTGTCAGAGTTTGACAGATTGATGAACCAAAAATACCACAGCATCCTTGACGTAGTGTGTAGTTTTGTTGCTCAACAATGTCGTACAGACGATGGGATTGAGGATTGGAAAGAGAGATGAACAACTGAAGCAGAAAAACAGAGTATGGAATGAATAGGCTTCGTTTTCTTTCAGTTAATTCTAGTACATCACTGCAAATGCCTCTATTTTGAGAAGCCCAACACACCAACTAACACACCAGTCCTTGTGCTGCATAAAGTAGGACCAGGTGTGAAGCCTGGCACAGCAACATCCCTCAAAAAGCCAATTAAACTAAAAGAGTAGTAGTAACAAGAGTAGAATTTAGCATCTTGTCCAGACAGTATTGATAGTTAATGACACAACATGTTCTGGCATTACAAACTTTGTGCAGAAAAAAAGTGATACAAACACACAAAAGAAAAAACAAACAAAGATTAAGCTTACTTCAATGACACAATTATTGACGACATACACTTATTCCCCAGATATTTTCTTACAAAATATTCTTTGTGCAAATCAATAGGAGGAAAAGGTATTTTACGTGAAACTTTGTTAAATCCATGACAATAAAAATATAAAAACAATGCATCATATTGAACCACTGAACCCACTGAGGTGTCAATTTTAAATGACCATTTCACAGGCTTTGAATTCAGTGTCCCTCATATGAATCCTTCAACTTTCCACAAAATACAATACATTTCTTAAAATGTTTCCTGCCCAAACATTAATATTCCATATCAGAACCCTGACCGGTTCTTTTGCCTTTGGCCAGTTTTAGTCAAAAAGACGCACCCAGTTGTTTTGGTATGCCATGTTATTGACAAGAGGGATTCACAGTGACTTAGTCAATAAAAAGTTATACACGCTAACTAGGGATGCACCGATATGAAAATTTGGCCGAAAATTGAAAGCCGATAGCCGATATACTGACCGATAAATCGAAACCTACATCCACATTTTTATATAATTTTTGAGAGCCTGATTACAAAAACAAAAGTCTCACCATTAAAAGCCATGTCCCAAGCACTTCAACATAGATCAAACATATACAGTACAGTAGCCTAGTTTGAACCAGTGTAAGTTTTAAAATTAATTTACACCCCTATGGGCAAATTTATTTCAACGCGCTGAAACATGGCAACTAAACCCAATGAATTCATAACGTTTATTTACAGTAGTGTTCTCATTATAATGTTATGTAATATGACAGTCCCAATCATAGTTATTAATGTCATGCATTGCGGTTGAGCTGCATGTGCTGAAGCTGAAGATGATCACCGGCACGCTTTACTAACCCCTTAATTCTTAACCAAATGCATCCTATATGAGATAAATCAGATATATACACAAAATAAACATAATGCAACTTATAATTGCACAAACCAAAAGGCGATGCACAAGCAAACTTGATGAAGGTGTATGATGTCATAGTCATGACGAAGGTGTAACTCTGCTGTGGATGCGCTTTTCCTGTAACTACACAAACACGGGTGTACAAAGAATTGCCTAAATTCTTTCAGTTTTGTTCACTTCTCATTATAATTTTATGTAGCCTATATGACGGATTTGCGCTGCACATGTTGTTCTTAACTCTGTCCTTTTCGAAGCGATTCAAACCCATCATGGCAAACAGTGCGCACCTGAAGGAAATAACACATTATTTATTGGCTTTAATCGGACAAAATGTATTATCAGGTCGACAACAATAACATTAAAAAGGATGATATATCGGCCGATACCAACATGGTGGCTGACATATCGTGCATCCCTAACAGTCAGTCTCACTCTTTCACTCATTTACACATCTCGTCTCCTCAATACCGGACAACAGGAGACCAAAACGGAAAAAAAAAGCCTAGAAAGCCTGTTTAAGGCATCAGAGGTGATTTTTTTTTTTTTATACAATAAACAAATGCTGAGAGACTAATTGTCTGGCCCTTTCCACAAAAAGCATAGTATGAATGAGGCTCAAGAGCCTGTTTCATACATTCTACAAAAATAAAAAGAGAAATATACTGTATATACATCATTTACATTATGAGGCTTGTCATAGTTAAAGAGACAAACAATGAAGAGTAAACAGGATGTCTATGCAGCTTTACATCAAATGTTCTTTTTATGGTCTAAATGTTCTCTTTAGCCTGTTGGTTTTGTCCTCAGAATGGGAATGTTTGGAAACTATAAAGAACATATTGTACAATAAATGCGTGACCAGTAACATTTCAACAAAGTTAAAATTAAAGTAAAAAAAAAAAAAGTTTCTATGACACTGTATTTCATTGCTACAAAGTATTTCATTGCCCTTCATGAAGTCGCGCTGCTTTCTACTATCTCAGCTCGGACTTCACATTCATTTCTCCGCACAATAAGCTTTATTAGGCATGTGACCGACTGATGTGGCTCTGCAGTCCTGTTTCCACAGCCTTTATATACAAGATCCTACATAATAAGAGTGTCACCTCTAATCTGTGTATGCCAGTAATTCACTAGACCAAACAGGCTAAAGTGGCCGAAAATCCAGCAGGAGAGCGAGTGGAAAAACATTTAAATGTTCATGGATATAATAATCTGCCATTTGCGAAAAGCAAAGCAGGCTCAGAAGTACAGACTAGATGTTTGAAGGCTCTTTTGCTAGTGATGCTGAAATAAGGCAAACAAGCTCTGCAGCGATAACCAAGTTCAAAGGATGCATGTTACTGGTTATATTGCTCTCCCAACAAGGGAAAAAAGCCCCCATCACTTTGTGTAGTACATGTAGAATAGCATAGTATCAAAGGTTGTGGAGGAAGTAGCAGCAGATTTAAGAACAGAAATCTTAATCCCAAGACTGTGCCTCACCTTCCCCCAAAATATTTGGTGCATTTTTACTACTATAACAAGAGAAGCATCTCTCTGCTGTCATTTAATTTTAGTTGCCTCCCTAATTCTAGACTATGGTGCACTACAATCCATTAAATGTGTTAAATCATTGAGGTGATATTACCGAGAGTGACTGGCAGGTCGAAACATTCCTAAACACAATCTGCCGCAACCAATTCAAGTAAACACAACAAGATATTAAGCTGGTTGCTGGTAGTGACTCAAACCCATAATGTCCACTTCTGAACTTTGCCTACCGATGGAAACAAGAACAGTTGCAGTGCAAATAGAAATTTGGCAGGTAGGATCCTCCACTGGTAGTAACATTCCAACACTACCCAGAATATGCCAACATTTTGAGTAAGGCACACGTTTGGGGAGTTTCCTTGTCAATTCCCATTACCGTACTTCATTCTGTCACATCCAACAAACCTGAATTGTCACAGTACAGCATGAGGAAACAAATCATAATGCTTCCTCACTTATAATTGATCATCTAATAAATAATAATTGATCATGTATGCATAATTGAAATGTAAACATATTCAATGGCAGACACAGATTAACAAAACTTTACACGTCAAGCAACACATTTGACAGATATGGACCAATTCGGATTATTTTTCAGAATATTGGGCGATCACATTTTGCTTGTATATTATCATGAACTGATTTTGTAATGAGTGCCATTTTAATTAGAACCAGTCAATTTGGTATTAAAATATTTGAAACTATATAAATGTTATATAACACTCACTGCAGCAATTTCTTTCCCTTCAAACTTAAAAGCTCTGCAATTCTTAAGGTAAGGTAAGGCCTAAACCTGTTTCATGTAACAAATCAAGTTCTATTTAACTTAACAAAATACTGTTCAAAAAAATCTGAGCACAAAATCTACAATAATCCAGGAGGAAAATGATATGCCCTAAATGAGACTTAATGCAAGTTTCACTGGATGTGAAATTCAATCAGCTTGGCAAACAGCTTAATATTTCCACTAATCAAAGAGAAAGTATTGATGATAATAATAATAAAAATACCCCATTGAAGGGTGCAGTCAAGAGGCCTTTTAGATGTGCAGGTCAGCATGAAAATAACAGTTTCTCACCTGAAATGAAAGCATTTACAAGCTGAACAACAAACATTGACCAAAATTAAATCATTGTGAATCTCAGATTGGTTTCAGCTGGAAGGATTCTGCAGTGAGTTTCTGAGTAGATTGACTGCTCACATGAGGTGACGGACATATTCCACACGTCAGGTAAACACTTGACACTAGAAGCATCTCACATTGATATCTTTTCCCTATCATCCCTTTTTTTTTTATAGTTTTTGATGCCTTCTGACTGTATACCGCTATATTCTTAAAATGAAAAAGCCAACTGTATACACATACGCGTGTTTGTGTGAGAATGTCTCGATGATTTTTCTATCACAACGTTTTCTGATGGCCGTTGACAGCATGTTTCCCTGACTCAGTATCCGTCGTACTGTTTGACAGATTCAATTTATCCAGACCTGAAACCAAAGAAAAAAAGAATTTGAAAGATTCGGATTTGATCTCTTCTTCTCCTCTCACTCTCTCTCTAATAGACAAACTAGCATTTCAAACCCCAAAACTACAGTAGCCTATGCATCATCAATCAGTGGATTGCTCTGAATACAAACAGACAGAGACATGAGTCAAACAAACAGAACAGGAATGTAGAGAACACACATTATGTAAAAAATTATTGTTGGTTTAACAAAAAAAAAAAAAAAGTAGGTAACCTGGCTGCCTTAAAATCTTGAGTTCATTGAAGTTAATACAAAGGAGAAACTCAGAAACTCAAAATATTATGTTATCTGAACCACATTATCCAAGTTGATTTTACAAAGGAAAAAAAGTTGTGATAAATATATATATTTTTTACAGTGCAGGAATGAGGGAAATGTAGAGCAGAAAGAAATTTGGAGGTTAAATTAAGATGTAAGAAGTCGTAATAGAATGAATACATTACCAAGGGCTTTGAGAAGTTCCTCTCGCACGGCAGACGTGAATTTTCGGACCAGACACAATGTGGTTACCACAGCAAACAGAAGATTGTATGAAAGTACGATGTAAAAATTTCCAAGCCAATTAAATCGTCCGAAATCACCCAGGAGATCAAACCTTGTTATTCCTGCAGAAAGTGAGACACAGAAAAATGGTTCTCAAATTCTCTAGTTTTTACTTTACCACCTCTTTCCTTTAATCAACAAAAGGGCTGCTGAACAGCTGAACAGACGCTTTTGCATTCATTCTCTCTTAAAGCTACACTGTGTAACTTTTCTAGTTTATTCTTAGCTAAAAACACTTAGTTCTTTCAAAAATATATGTGCTCATTAATGTATATTTACTTCGTTCAAGTAATAAGGTATTCTCGTGAGTGTATAATATGCCATTGAAAATACATACGGGTGAGGGGTTCGAATGTTGGTCGCCATGTTGCCCCTCCATCTTGAAAGTTCATTAGCCAAAGAGGGACATACCCGTTAATTCAAGCTTCGCCTTTCGCGTCTCCGCAATTCACTGGCACCGGCCCTGTTTTTATTTTTTCAGCTGATCTCTGCTCACGGAGAAAATTATATAGCCTACAATGTAAACTTTGCCTTACGCTAGTGATGTCGTACAATATACAGAATAACGATAGCACTGATAAAAGTTACTTTACTAAGATTAGCTTGCATTCGTCTGGGAACCTGATAGCTGATGTTAGCAATGAAATGGTAAAAAAAATAACGAAAACATAAAACTATTATTAATTTTACATAGATGTCATAACCTATATGTTAACTGACAAATTAAATTACTGCAAATTATAATAGTTTTCTAAAGTAACCTCATCACTTGAAGGAATACTCATGGACGAGGTCGAACTGGAAGCCATGTTAATCTTGGACTACATTGGCCACCGTAGGAGTTAAAACGAAATCGGAATTGAGAGGAACAGAAACTAATATTCACTGGATGGTCATATACCTTTTCACCGCTAGATGGGGGTAAAAATCACACAGTGTAGCTTTAATAATCCTACACCAAACCAATATTACAACCTAAAGATTCATTACTTTTTTTACAACCCACAATTCTCAAATTATTAAAATTTTCTCTGAATTAACGGAATATCAAACAAAAGAACCACATGCACAAAAAACCCATCAGTGAAATGAGAATGTAAACTCATGATGAAATATATGTGCCACGATTGTTTATGTGGGTTGGAGATTCTTAAAAGGATTTGGCATTTTAAACTCACTGTCAATGTCTCAAGCATGAATAAAAGGATTGAAGAAAGGGGAAAATGTATGGTTGGAAAGAAAGGACTGAAAGAGCAGGTGAGGGCTCAAGATGAAGACGTGATAAAAAGGAGGTAATTCTGAAGACACTTAAAGGACTACAACTCCATCTTAATCAGATAACAACACCTAAGATAAGTCTGCCATTTACCATCTGCTGACATATTACAGTTAGAATGAAGTTTGTTTATTGTTCATCACACAAAACTGATTGAGAATAACACATTCTTTCTGAAACAAAATGGACAAGTTAAACTCTTGTACATATACTGTATTATATGACTTCTGTCAGGACCACTATCTTCAAATGATTGACAATTAGCATATAGTTTGGATTGGCGGTATGGTCCGTTCTGGGCGAGAACTCACTGCGCACCCATGCAGCCTAGCATGGATAGGAGCAGGGAGAGCAGCAATAACCCCCCTTAGGGTAACAGAACAGAACCAACATGAATGTATTGCAGATATCATTGATTCAAGATTTTAAAGTACAACATAATTTATTCTGATTCAAGGGGAATCAGAATGCCAAATCCTGACTGGACGAGAGGAGGAGCTGGGGATGGAGGAGGGTAATTCGCTCCTGAGAAACGCGATAGCTGCTGATAATACTGAAGGAGCTTATAATATATGTATACAGTGATAGGTGTCGTATTCCTAGGTCGATGTGGATCAGCTGATGCGAGGTTGACTAACGTGACCTGCCAGAACTAACGCTACACTTGATAAATGGTGCTTTTCAACTGGATGGTACGGTACGGTACGGTACGGCTCGCTTTGTGGCGCTTTGCACTGCATGGTACGGTACGGTACGGCTCGCTTTAAATGGTACCACCTCTGTTGAGGTTCCAAGCGTCCCGTAATGATCCTAAAATGTGACGTGAAAACACTGCAGGTCACTGATTGGTCAGACAGAATCGTCACTACCAGCGCCATTGACTCTGGATCCAATAGTTGTGCTTTGACTAAAGGCGTGTCTTTGTTTTGCTGCCATCAACCTCATTTGAAACACATTTCTCAGTCTTGCAGTTAAAAACATTCACATGCCGAGAATCAAGAACACCATCCCCTCGATAGGGTCCATTGTTCATGTGTTGTGCGTTTGAAGTGTGGTGCGTTTACGATGATGGCATGGCAGTAGATGCGGCGCAACTATAACGATCAGTCTAATCCCACCCACTTTGAAGCGGTACTAACTGCGGTGGAAAAGCAAACCAAGCCGAACCATGCATTGGAAAAGCGTCATAAATGATCAATAGCAACAGGGTGCATTTGCACATTCAAACGACATGTATTTGTGCAAAATAAATTTGAGTTTTAAGTTTCCAAACAAGTGTTTAACTTAATAAAAGTGAATGCAGCATGTGCAGTCTGAAATGAATTAACTCAGGTCATCACTTTAGACTGCATGGATGAAGTCAGTTTTCATCATAAATATGACAAAATATTTTAAAGACATTTGATTTACAACAAGGAAGGTTTTCCTGCACAAGATTTTGTTTTTCATAGAAATAATATATAGAATGCATGTTTCATTTTCTAATTTCCAACCAAATTCATTCCATTTCCCCAAAAAGCTAGTCTGAATTCAGATAAATATTGTTAAACCAAAATAAATAATGTAGCCTTTTTAAACACTGACTATAAATTACTTGCATTTAAACGCATGAAATTTAGAGTTCAACTAGTTTCACGTGTCAGAAAGGAACAATTTGCCTTCCTTCTTTTTCCTCCATTTAAATGCATCATAGCTTTTCCTATTGGGCATGATTCTGTTTTCCTCTCTCTCCAGCTTTTGGGTGCTTCTTTAAATACCATTATAACTCAACCTTTTTCTGGACTATCTCTAAATAAAACATTGCGCACAACAGGCTGACTCCTGAGGATAACTTAAAACAACTTCAATGTTTCGCTTTCAAAATATAAAGCATCATCAGAAAAAGCATCAATTGAAAATGGTAAAACGGGGTCAAGTTTTCATCCCTGCAAACATATGTATTCTAAATTGAATACTGACCAACCAGCTTAAAAAAAACTTTTGGGTATGCCCAGCATCCACCAATTACTGCAGAAGCTCAACGGTGTAGACTTACAAACCTACAACCTGCTAACAAATTGTAGAAAATGAAAAGGATTCATAAATTATAATTAATTCATCTTTTTCTTTGCCTGATTTTTGGCTGCAGTCACATTCACACCATTATCCTGAATTAAATTAATTGCATAAAATCTAATAATACCAGTAGTCCATCACATACCACAAGGTTTATAATAGGGATCCACTGAAATTTCAGCTAACAAATTTTTTTGGCTGAAAAAGCTATTTTCGGTTTTAGGCCGAAATGGCTGTTCAGCGACTGTTGCGTGCACACAATGTGGATAAGCTATAAGAGTTAAACATGTCAGCTGTCAGGACATTAACAGGGTTGATGATATTAATTTCTCGGTTTTAACTGGTAATGATATGGTTTCTTAAATCACATTTTTTTCTATTTGAGCCAAGAATTTTCCATTCGGCGCATCCCTAGTCTATTACCTATAGTCATTGACGATCATGTTGAATTAAAACGATTGCATAAAACTTCAGGTGAACTGCACTTTCCCACTCATGTGTAAATTATTTATTTAGCAAAGGCCTCCTTTTTTTGGAAAGCCCTAGTAATGACATAAAATAAAGAAATCCAAATAACTTACTCCTTCACTAGATAAAAACAAAAACAAAACAAATCAAGAGTTAAATATCTAGATGTTAAAAAGTGTTGAGGTAAGAGTTGTAAAATGTCTATGTAAAAATCAGTCACAAGTTAGTTTGCCTTTCCCATATGCACGCACACGCACACATGCACCACACACACACACACACACGCGTGCGCACAGACACACACACACACACACACACGCACACGCACACACACGCGCACACACACACGCGCACACACACACACGCGCACACACACACACGCGCACACACACACGCACGCACGCGCGCACACACACACGCACACACACACGCACACAGACACACACACACAGACACACACACACGCACACACACGCACACACACACGCACACACACACGCGCGCACACACGCACACACACACGCACACACACACACACGCACACACACGCGAGTATTTCTGAAGGACTTCCATCTTCCATCCACATGCAGGATGTTTTTGAGTCTATTTGATAGTAAATGAGTTTTAATTTGTCTGTTAAAGCTGCTTTTCCACTGTTGGGCCAAACCGTTCTCTTTGCTTAACCGTTCCATTCTGTGCCGATCAGGGTCAGCCGGCACGGATGTGGTTTCATTTTCCACTGTGGTGATAACACTCTTTGGAATGTAATACAAATGCGTCAGTCTTTGCCTTGGCTATTTACTGATGACATGAAATGTATACTGGGTTATGAAGGATGATCAGATATTTTTTTAATTGTATTATTAATTTGTGTTTACGTCGCTCAAATAGCACGCTTAGTTTAGCCAGCTACAGAGAAACTGGTAGCCAGGCAACAGACAAGTGACCAATCCTGAGTGATGACCGACGTCACTACACGTATGGTTAGCCAACCGTGCTGAGAATTCCGGGTTCAGAATGGTTTGTAATCATGCCTTGCTGTACTCGGCTCAAGTGGAACATAAGTGGAACTGTTCCTTACCGTTCTTAGAACCGTTTGGCTCGACGGTGGAAAAGCAGCTTATATGAACAAAGTTGATAAAATTCTTTGGTAAAACCAAAAACTACTCTATGCAAGCTCTCCTTTCATCTATTCAATGCAGCACAGCAGAAATGTTGATATTTTTCTGAAGCTCCCAATGAGTCACTGTACACACACACACACACACACACACACACACACGGCTATTTGAACAGCTGTCTCTGTCGCTTGCCATGTTGTTTATTGCAGCTATTGTGACGGCTGCTTGTCTGTCCTTTTTCTCGCTCCATTCTTGTGTAAAATCTCTATGGCAAATCCTGCTGGAATGTTACTTGTTAAATCTTAACAGTGGAAATGAGTTTGCAGGTATGTGTAAGTTGCAAGTACGTCAGTGCAGCTGGATAATGTAGAACAATTGTAGTACACCACAAGATGAACAAGTATCCAAAAACAAACAAACAAACATTACATGGCATGTTAATGGCAACCCCAAGAAATACACAGATGCTTATGAAGGATAGTGTGTGTATACATGCATGCAAGGGGGACCTTACCAAGTGTTCGGGACATGACAGGCAAGGCCGAGCTCAGCACTAGAATAGATACACAGCAACCGATGATCTACAAGAAAAGGAAAAACAAGTCTAAGAAACATTTCCATCATTCCAAATTAAATATAAAATGACAAAAGACTCCAGTCCTGTGGTCAAAAACTAAATGCAAAATAATAATAATAATATAAATTGTAAGGTTAAATTTTCTTTTTAAGGTCTCCTTGTTACAGTGTAATTATACATTTAAGTACAAAATATTATAATGCAATAATTGGGAGGTTATGTTATTTTTGTATTCAGATGCTAAAAAAATATATTCAGGTATTTTAGAGAATAACATGAACCATGAACTGTTTGTGAATATTTTCCCATCTGACTAAGTGTCAACAGGCCATAAAACTGAAGCAGTGTTGCAGATCCTACCGTTGTCATGGTAGTGTCGTCCTTTCTGGGAGTGAGCTCCTGAAAGATGCGAAGGCTATAGAAGCCAACCACAGACGAGACCATCAGATAACTGTTCAAGAGTTAAGACTAACACAGAGGTTTCTCGTCAAACCCTTTACTAGCATTTCACTCCAGAACACACTCACAACAATCATAAGCAAACAACTTGAGTCCCTTCACTAAACACACACAATCTGTGATCAAACACTAGACTACAGCTCATGCATAATTTGAGAAATCACACACAGCAAAGGATACAACATGAGAATAATTTCAATAACTGCCTGGGCAACTCCAAACGTGGATAAAGAGGCATTGCCAATATCTCTCTCCTGCCAAAACAAAGAGTGAAAGTTACTGTCAAAGGTTATTTTCATAAACTTCATTATTTCCCCATATAAAATTTGGTTTCAGAACATGATCTTTTTTTTGTATGACTACCATAAGCGCCGGTTTAGGTTCTGGACTGAGGCAATACTCTTACATGGAGAAACTGCATGTAGTGGACGTGTTTTAGCGACATGCCCAACGCAAAGGCTCCTGTTACAACTGAAGCTGTTAATCTAAATAAGACTACAGTGTTGACACCTCAGTGCTTCAGGCGGTGTGGGCAGAAAAAAGCGGCACAAATATTTGGAGCTGTTCTGAGTGAATGCTATTATGAAGAAATAAAACGTATAAAGCTCAGATTAGCGAAGTTTCCCCTCTCACCAATGAGGACAGACAGAGTGAAATTGGCGAAGAAATGAATGGAAGCAGATGAAAGAAATCTTTTTAAATTCACCGCTGCTCACACACGCATAATATGCGAGCAGGTGTTCAAACAAAAAAAAAAGAGAAAAGAATGAAAAAGCAGTGGTGCTCTTACAGTAAGAGGCTGCATTGAATGAATGGCTGCCAAAAATTAGGAGAAAAATGTGGAAAAAATAAACCAAAACAAATGCGTTGGCAAACAAAGTTTTTCAATCTCAGGCCTTTAATATCTTTTGAAGTCATTGATGTGATCTGAAGGTTTGGATTAGAATTATTACAATAAAAACCAACATTTATTTGACATAATTTATCAATGTAAAACAATCTTAGTCTGGGCTTGACAAGTAAAATAAATAAATAAAATAAAAATCAATCATCAGTCTCATTCTAATGATGTGCACTTGACAGAAGACCAATTCAAAATCAACAGAGCATATTAAAATATTTATGATGATCTTTTTAACTGGATTAGATCAAATCTGAACCAGATTTTATAATGTCAGTCTTGCTTTGTTGATACTGATGTCAGGACTGAAGAAAGTTTACTTGTGATTAAAAAAACAGAGAAGCTTAACTAAACACTGACTTGTAAAATACGATCAAACGCTTACTGAATCATCCAAGAAAGTTAGCTTGTAGTTAGCTCATGTGAAATGAGACCAAAATAGGTAATGTGATCATAAAACCACAACCCATTCTCACTTGCTCAATAACAGCATAAACACCACTGAGAGTGTTTCAGAGGAACTGACAGCTAAGATTCATAATACTGTGTGAGTGTATATTTATATAGCATGTAGTAGAGCTACGCAATTAATCATTAAAATATCGCAATCTCGATTCAAATACCCACACAATCTTATTCCTAAAGGACAATGATTCAGCCGTCTATTAAATCTTTGACAAGTACGATCATAGCGAACATTCAAATCTGCGTCAGGGCTGCCGCTGAGCCAGAGAGAGCAGTTGTCATGTAGGCTAGGTATGAAACGGCTCCACAAACAGTCTTTTCAACCACACCAGGCCTCCCTGGTAGAGGAGATATTGTATCTCAATGGGACCTTCCTGGTTCAATAAATAAAAAAATCACAGAAGTACTGGGATAAAAGTCTATATTTGGGATATAAACACTGATGTCTACGGTAGAGAACTAAATAAAGTAAATCACCTTTTGAAAGTAAATTGGAGCTTCAAATTGTATCAATTACAATTGGCGACAAGTGACTGTTAAACATTTTATTAATTGAATCATTCATTCAAGAGATTCATTCAAAAACACTGATTCATCCAGTAATGAAACAAGTGAAGTCTTTATGATTGAGCTATTGAATTTTTTAAAATAGACTGCAGAAATAAACATGTTGTCAGAACCTCTAGTAAATGTTTTGTTTAGTTGACCAAAATCATGATCTCTATTTAAAAAAAAAAAAAAAAATCGTAATTCCCAATTTATCCAGAATCGTGCAGCTCTAGTATGTAGTATGCATGTATGAATGTATAATTAAACTTATTGTAAAGCATTACACTTTACAATTAGTTTAATTTTGTTAATATTAGTTATTTATTTTATTTTATTTAACAGCATTTATTAGTCTAGGTTAATGTAAGTTAATGTAATGTTATATATACACCTATGTACACACACACAGCTTCACTTCACATCCATCCTTGACTGTCATTTAACTTCAAACCATAAACCGACTGACATTATTGAACTGGACAGGCATCTGAAAACTCCTTTTATGCTCAGAGCTGTGTCAGGTGTTTGTTGGCATTGCTTAACACCTGTGCTTGAGTGAGTTTGAGGATATCTGTGTGTTAACCTTCCTTCAGGTGTGTTCTAACTACACTACATGTTTTGATGTGTCTCAGCTACCTCTGATGTTGGATAATAACAGAAAAAAAAATAGATTAATGACTAAAAGGATTAGATTTTTTTACATTCTCTTTTTTAGGAAGCTGTTTACTGACAGGTTAGGGGCTAAATGCCATCTGTCGACTCTTATCAAAGGTTCAGAGGTCAAAAAGAGAAATATGATATCCCTTGCTATCATCACTCCTTCTGCTCCGTATGTGAGATATGAGTTCGGATGAGAAACGGACATTAATGAGGCTGTTTTTAGCATCGACGATAATTCTGAATCCATGGGGAGTGACAGCAATAAGACTTTTATGGCAGTCATTAGCAACAGTGCATCAGACAGCTTAATGCAAGCAGTGCCATTGCATTAGATCTCCTTACCTCATAGCCACATTTACGACACCCTGCCTTATCTGACGGTCTCGGCGTTAACCTAGTTACCTTAACTCGCATCAATCTCTCTTAAGATTGTTGCGGAATGCTGGCCCACGCCCCACCACATCCCAACCCGACGTAAAAACCATCAAACAGACGTAGAGACACCACTGCTGGGTTGTCGTGGTTACACGAGATCATAAGCATGGCACCAGTCCAGCTCATCAAACGCATAAACCATTAAACCAGCCTGTCAAGAGGGCCCTTCGTCTCTGAACACTGTGACAAGTGTAATTTGGGGGATTTTCAGTCAAGCATCATGCCAAGGCAAATATCGACACTAATAAAATAATTAGAATGTGAAGCGGGCACTCTAATAGAGAAGCTCAACACTGTCAAACCGTGGCCAGAAAAGGGATCTGCCTTTCCTTTGTTGTGGGAAGAAAAAGAAAAATGTGCAAAGCAAGGGCAGCAGGTGGGAGTGGGAAAGCAAGGTGAGATAAGACCATCATTGTATGGAGGGAAGGAAAGAGTAAGAACAAAATGTTAATTAAAAAACAAAAAAAACAGGAAATGACGTAACGGTTCCCATGGACCTATTAAAGCATTTACCTGTCCAAGCTCAAATGAGTGGTAAACTGACTTGGACAAAAATGTAACCAGCCGTAGCTTGTAATTACCTTGTCAAAAGAGAAAACTGAGTCTGTCTTCTCACAGTGCATAACTGCTCAAAGGTTAAATGATGGTTTCATTGCAGCAGTTTGGCTGAAAGGACTTCAGTCAAGTACTAAAAGCACCCAGTTAAAACAAATGAGGTCTGTGTGAAGAGTTTCACACACGTACAGTACGTGAGTGCTTTTGAATTGACATCAAGCAGAGCGAACGGGAGCACAACTCTGATAAAGAGCATCAAACAGCAGCGACATGATACACATCTCGACCACTCTTTTCTTCTACAGCAGCACACACCTGAGCATATCAGGAAATCAGTTTGTGTCAACGCAAAGCATGATTTTAGCAGGACGCAGCAGTAGTGAGAGGAGGCGGCAACAAGTGAAGGAAAAGTCCAGAAAAGCTGAGTATTGGTTTGTTGACTTGCATTTTTCTTACCGTTGAACCCTTTGGCATAGCAGTCTCATCAACGAGCAAGTACACAATGTTCAGAACAACCAGGAGAACAGAAATCGCCTGCAAGCAGCACAGATTAAAACAAGCATAAGCATTATAAACAGCAGAAAAAAATATATAACACCAACTGCATCAAGTCATATGCTTTGTTGTTCAACCCTGCAAAGTCTAAAACACATACCGTTCCAGCAAGAAGGATCAGCATCACTATGGGGTACAGGAGGTTCTTTTCCCAGGCTGAGGCCTTCTTTCTCCTTTCTAGGACGGAGGGATGAGAGAAACTTTTTTAGTGCACATATCTCTGACTTATTGTAAATACTGTACGTTTAACCTTTCAATTTAACCTTATAATTCCTTTAATTAGTCCATGCCTCTCAGTGTCTGAATTTTTTTAAAATTAAATACGGAGTAAATAAACAATCTGTGTTTAATGCAGGAGAATTTTTAAAACATTATTTTTCAATTAACAAAGCAATAAGGACACTATTCATAAGTGCAACACTACACAATAAGTTTCAATTTCTTAACGTAATTGCATTAGTATCACAAACTAGCAATTTGCTACAATATTTATTAACCTAGGTTAATGTTAATCTACAAATATATACTTTCTTAGTTAATTCATATTTGTCCAAAATACAATCATAATACACATATATTAGTTACATTAAACTAAATGTATACAGAATATAACTTAAAAAAAACTGTTAAAATGCAGTAGTCTATGTATAAATTAACATTCATCTAATAGATTAATAAACGCTGTAAAAGTATTGTTCATGGTTAGTTCATGATACCAAGGGCATTAACTAATTAAACTTATTGTCAAGTGTCACACATAAAAGGCTACATTTACAATGTCAGTTTTTGGAATTGACAACTTACAGGTGTGAGCTTCGAAATGTCCTGTTCACACAGCAACTTACAGTAGCGTCTTGAATACTGTCTGTATGAACGTGTAACGGGAGTCAAATCCGTATTCTATAAGTGACAAAGTGACAAAATAACACCAACATTTTCCTATTTACATGTTGTGATTTGTATAGTCACAGCGTGTACAAATAACAAGGTCGCATGAGACACAGCCATCTTCTAACAGTATACATACTGGGAACTATATTCTAAGCACTGCTACTTCTGCCGAGTGATTTGCTCGCAACTCTGAGTGAACTCTCGTCTCCTCACCACGGACGGGGCTTCTCATGTGCTGCGAGCAAATCACTCCGCAGAAGTAGCAGTGCTTAGAATATAGTTCCCAGTATGTATACGGTTAGAAGATGACTATACAAATCACAACATGTAAATAGGAAAATGTTGGCGTTATTTTGTCACTTATTGGGAGCAGTATGCTAGCTGGAGCCGTTTACCTCCAGTCTTTGTGCTAAGCTAGGCTAGCGGTGGGTGTGTCGGACAGAGTTACGGCACGCACGGAGATGAAAAGGGTATGTATGGACTTATCTCACTCTGGGGGATACGGCGAAGAAGCTAAAGTCCCAAAAAGTTAGTGTGTTCCTTTAAGACATTTAAAATGTTTATCGTATATTGACCTCTAACTTTTGATTGGTAGTCAATAAGAACTAACTGTAGCTTCTATGATAATCTATTGCTTTGCAATTCATTAGTGTGTAGAGATAACAGCTACCAGTTATTTCAGAGTTTACTGAATTATGGCTACATATAAGCATGTCTATAGTTCCGAACAGCGATGGAAAACCTCAAACATTAAGGCTTCTCCTGCTCCACTCATGAAGTGGGTCTAGATACATCTCTCTATCTCAGTGTCTGTCACTCCCGTGCCGCTCTGTCCTCTACTCTCTCCTTCTCAACATCTCCCGCTCTGATTCTGCTCTGGCTCTGAGGTTGGCTGGGTTCCCTGCATATGCACCATGCTGCCTCTAAATTAATGACCGCACTTGGAGAGACAGCCACAATAAAGTTTGCATCACACTCCAATATCCTAAGTGCCTTTGTGGCCTCCTCTCCTTCCAACTGCTTGTCTCTCTGGAATCATTTATAATACCCCAAAACACAAGCTGACGTCGAAAATGATACAGCCATACCCTATCTGGCCCCACTCCAAATGACTGTTCACATTCAAATATGCACACACTTTGCAATTCAACATTATTATGAGTGGATATTGCAGCCTACACATATTTTAAACTGACAGTTCATAATCATGGTTCAATTTAGTTTAATATAACGTTGTTAAAAACATCTCTCACCGAGTTTGTTCCTCTGATTGCGAATGTTGTCCAGCTCTTTGTAGAGATGGTGCTGAGAGTTTCCATGGAAATAAGAGTTTGACATCGTACCTGAGTGACAGAAGACAGAAAGAGCGGAACAAAGAAAGATACTTTCATTCTGTTTACCTTGGCTTATTAATAGCTTCTGTAAAAAAAAGATCAAAGAAAACATTACTGATGTGAACATAAATCAGTGGTTTGAACGTTATCTTTTCCCATACTCAAGTACATAATTAATATATCACACCATTTGTCAGAAAGTCTGTCAAGAAAGAACAGCTTTCATGGAGTGGAGATTCAATATCTACAATTCAATATCTGGACGCCCAAGAAGTGAGACTGAGCGAAATACCCTGCAGGAGGTTTGTCACCACAGTTCAGCATTATTGTATATTAGAATATTTCTATTAAATTTTCTATTCTGCTTCGCTAATTCTGGCACTTTTAACTGCATTATTTAAGAAAATCTCATGAGCACCACACAACAGCAATCTCAAATGTGGTTAACAGTGCTGGAAGACAATGCTTTGAAAAGTTAATTATTGCTAGTGATTACATTAAATCATTATATTTCATGGAAAGGAACACGTTTGATACTTTTAGGTCACTTTTTTATAGGTCATAACTTCTGGAGAGAAATAGCACAGACACTGGTCAAAGATTCTAGTGCGCATGTGTCAAACCGCCTATGCATCCAGATGGACACAAATGCAGTATTCGCGTCAGAACTGAGGTATACTTTGGGTCCAGGCCAGACGTGTGCATGCTGCAACTGGTTCTGACGGAAGAGGGGACTGAGGTTTCTTCAAAACACTGACTGTGTGTGTGTCAGGAGGTGAGAGTGAGAGGGCAAAACCAGAGAGGGGTTCTCCAGGAAAACCACAGACTTCTGTCTCATTTAGCCGTTTCATTCTGGTGTGTTTTTTTTCTTTTTTTTTTTCCTCCTGTTTCAGTGGTTCGTTTTCTCCTCAAAGCAAAGGATTGGTTTGCACGGCCTCGGGGGACACACACTGGCAGATCAGCAGCAATTAGTTCAGTGTTACACCGTTACTGGCATGCAATAAAAACACAATCTTTCATCTTTTCACCGACATGGGGCTGAGAAGTCAATCACTTTGATCAAAACGTGATTATTATTATGATGATTGTACCACGCCCTGTCTGGTAGAGGTTCAGGTTCATAAAGAAATTATTAAAAGAAGAAGAAAAAAAACACAACAGGTGGGTTCCTGATCATGTACTTGTCCATACCAGTGATCTTTAGAAAAAAACTGTACCCAACGACCAAAACTGAGAAGAATGAAATAGAAAGTGTCACTATTAGCTGATCAGGACTGGATTGTTCTGCCAAACATGGCTCACAGTTGCCCTAAGGGCTAACATGATGTGAGCAAAAAGTGAGAGAAAGAACAAGTCTTTTTTTTTTTTTCAAACGTGTTTTATGGAACAATAATTCCAATAGTTTGTTAAAATCAGCATTAGTCAAGTGTTTCCTAATCTTCTTTTTGCTTTTGGCAAATGATTGACTAAATTCTTGCTTATAGCCCTTCGATTAAGGTGATAAAGGTGCTGGTCAGCAGCAACTCAGTAGAGGGACGCTGGCAGAAGGAAAGGAGATGATGTCATTGTTTTCTAAAGAAACTTCAGCCGGTTCTGCATTACGTCAGTGGTAATTATGCAAAGCAGAGAGCCATCCGGTACCGAGGAGAGTTTTTGCAAGGTCACCCTGCCACTGCGCATCTGGGCAACAGAGAAAAGCATAGCAAGAGCCAAGACAGAGGACAAACAAATGCCTGCAATTATATGAAAGCATACACTCAGACAAATGCACCTAAACACACAGCCACAAGATTCCCTCACATTGCATAAACACAAGTGCACTAAATCACTAATGCCTACATAGAATGACATTCACACATAGCAATATACACACACAACTAGATGAATGCATTCAAAATACAACACAGACACCAAATGGAGTGATCTGTATTAATGGCCTCAATTTAAGGACAGTAAAGTTGACATCAGATGCAGATTACTGGATCAATGGAATAGTTAGCACGCTTATCAATTAGCCCATATCAAAGGCCTGCAAGAGAGCGTGTCCAGGCATGTAGTATCTAAATGAAGTTACAGTCAGTTGGGTAATTGTTATTAGATAGAACACAGATAAGAGAGTAAAGCAAAGTAGACAGTTTCCTCTTGAACTCTCTTCCCCTCAACCTCACCTCAGGTTTTTATTTACGGTGCAAAAGAAGAAAAGAACGAAAATTCCTTAAATTCCTGATAAGGTAAATTCGTTCTCTCTTTAACGCCTGAGCGAGATCTTCCTATAACGCAGAGTTCTTATGCTTTGCCAAAATTGCATTCCGCATCCCTAGTGGCCTTTTGTCACCCGATCACAGTGACTGCCACTGCGGTTCACATCAAACAACAATCACAAAAAAAGCGAATATCGTTAAGACCGATTACAATTATTTTATCAGGTGTTCAAAGCAAATCTGCCTTTGGTGCTAACACTACAGAACCAAACAACCAAATGAGAGGCTATTGAAATTCATCCATGGGATTTGGCCAACTGGGTACTATCAGTTGAGATGATCTAGCTTACCTCCGTGAATTCAATAGAAAAAGCACATGTTCTATGTTGACTGGCATCTGTACACTCTGTTGCGTGCTTGAGTTGAAGCTGAAGTCTAGTTTGGCTTTAAGCCTAAACACTTCCTGTATTGTGTGGATGTTTGTGTAGGGCAGCAGTCAGGAACCTACTCTTTGACAAAAATCATGTGGTTTGCCAGGTATGGCACCCTTTACCAATAAATGATCGATATAAAATTAGACGCATCAATAGAGATTAGCTTTCTACAGAAAAAGAAGCCAATTACAATTCCTTTATTATTGTATATCCTGAAGTTAATGAAAAGAAAGTTTAGAATAACAAATTTTAATTTGTACCAACCAAAGTGTGTTTTCAGTGCTGTTCGTGAGTGTCACGACAGCAATCCTAGAGTTCCGGCACTCAGACTCAAATAGCTACGTAGCTTGTTTGTAGTACTTTAAAAATGTTTAGAACAGCAGCGATAATGTCAAAGTAGGCTATATATAGACAAATAAACATCATGTACATACAAAATGGACAATTTCCTTTGAGTGGGCTAATGGTCGCACCCTCTGAGGCCACGTTTACACGATGGGAAAACGCAGATATTCCTCTGCGTTTTGGCCTGTCATTTACACGAAAACGCCGTTTTTATCCCAGAAAACGATTATTTCTAAAAACTCCGGCCAAAGTGGAGATTTCTGAAAACGCCGGTTATATGTTGTTGTGTCAACTGGGAGAAACGGGGTTTTAGGTTCTCTCTTGTCGATTCTGAGGATTCTGATTGGCTTGCATGGCTTTATCCTTCTCCCTACACTGCCGCCCATAGGTTTGGCATAGTTATGATGGCGCTCGACGGCGTATTTATGCGGGTTGTGTGCACGTTGTTATTATTGAAAACGGAGGGGGGGAAATATTCGTTTCTCTAAATACCCGGCTATGTGTAAATGTGGCCTGAGTAAGAGTGCATGGGTATGATTTCTCAGATGAGATAGGATGAACGGGAGGGTGTTAAAGGAAGTGAGAGGGTGGGTTACAGTCAGGAACATCATACTATTAGAACAGAAGCAGGTCAATGAAGGAAGAACTAAAAAATTGAAGTGCAACATATTTAAGGATTAATATGTCAGATCTGTCATTTGGGTGGCATGGTGGCTCAATCCCAACCGGACAGTAGCTGGTTGACCAGGCTGAGCCATGAAACATGACCATTGTGTTTTTAGCAATGCATTTATCCCCAGGTTACTCCAGAGAGTCTACCCCTGTAATAAGTGCAAGATTATATAATGCATTTGCCCCATCATACAAAAAACAAACACGCTTACCATTGAGTCTACGCTCCAGGGCCTCTTCCTGCAGCTGTATACAATAAATCTGTTCATCCAGATCCTCTAAAATCTACACAGAGAAAGAGAGGGAGTGTGTGAGGGACAATGATAGAATGTATCTTCACACACACACACACACACACAAGCTTTCATTTCTATCCTTGTGAGGACATTCCATAGGCGTAATGGTTTTTATACTGTACAAACTGTATATTCTATCCCCTTACACTGCCCCTATCCCTAAACCTACCCATCACAGGAGACATTCTGCATTTTTACATTTTCAAAAATATATAATTTAGTATGTTTATTAACCCATTCCCCTCATGGGGACCGCTGGCTGGTCCCCACAATGGAGGTGATTTCAGGTTTTACTATCCTTGTGGGCACATTCGGTTCCCACAATGTTTTTTAAGCTATTTGAATTATGAGGACTCCTGAAATGTCATCATAAACCACATTTAAGTTGTAATACCAGTGTAATACACATGTCATTATACAAATTTGTGTCCTCATAAATCACATAAACAAGAGCACACACACACACACACACACACACAAACTTACTGTGGGTTTGACTAGTAACTGGCCCATCACTGTGAACATGCGTGACATTCCCACTGGAGTACACACTGATGAGATGAGACAAGAAGCTGCTTAAAACCACATACACACATGCTCATTTATGCTTTTCTAAGGCAAGAGTATGAATGCAACCTTTAAACTAAAGAGTTCAAGTTTATGTAACTACTGTTACAGTGGGTGAAACAAGTGAAAATGGCATTTTGAGTGACATCAGGGGTGGGCGATATAACTAAAAATATATTTTCTTGATCATTTTCAACCTTGTATGCCATTTTGACACATTAGCTCTGGAAAAAAAAAAACATACTTTTAAAATAATTTCAATGAGAGGACCCATTTTAACCAAACAGACACTTTCGATATTCAGAAGATTCAACATGCTCAAAGTATTAGAATAAAAGTATTTTCCACACTGTTTTTCACTAAATGAACACATTGAATTGTATGCACCAATATAACAATACATTAGGAACAAAACATTTACCTACATACTTACTAAAACATTTTAAATGCCACATGAATGGCTAAAAATCAATCGCCTCGTTCACAGTGTTGCTTACATTTTATATCGCCAGCAAAATCATGAACATATCATAAACATTCAAAATATCACCCTGCCCTAATGCACAATCACAATAACTGCCTGCGTATTTATTCTCTTCCCGTATAGTATTCTCCCATAGCAAACTGCAGCAAAGTCTTTCTGTCATATTTGTCATAACTGCCAGTCACAGCTAATTATGTTACATTAGGTTAAACTTTAGAAGAAAGTTTACAACATTCAATCTACAACTTGTCACTGTTCAGACAGTGCTTAATTTTCCTTACAAGGTCTATACACTGCTCTGCACTAGAAGTTACGGTGGCCAATAAGGGCTAAATGCGGAAGCGATGGTTTCCTGTGAACTTACTAAGCAGCAATAGGCCACCCATCAGAGAGATGCAGGAGTAGAGGTACGGCAGATAAAACTCCCATAAGTCTAGAATGAGAGAATAAGACCGGCACAGTAAACCACAGATCAATACATATCTGATTACATCACATGCATGCAGGAGGAGGGTTAAAAGTGATACCGTAGAGCGATTCCATACTGGCTGCATCATTGTCGATGAGAGCGGACGCCACCCATACAATGCCCAGGATGAGGAGACCCAGCAGAAAGAGCATGACAAATGTCTCCAGCACTCGAGCCTTTATGCCCTGAAACCAACAAACACCCTCTTTAATGATTTCAAGTTTACTTACTGTAGCCAAGAGTGATTCAGAAACACACACACAGATCAGCAGGTGTAAATGAGGCTCTAATTGGAAATTTGGCTGTGGAAGCCCCGGGACTTCCCTATAACACTGCCTCAATGTCAAGCCCCCTTCCTAACATAAACACACACACAACAATAGGTCACAACACACACAAAGAAACGAATGACCTTCCTCCCTCTCATTCACTGACACGCACACTTATATGAACTGTTATTAACATGTCCGGTCGGAGTTTGCGGCTGAAATGAAAAAGGTGGCTACTACTGTCTGAGATTAACTCCAGAGGCTCATCTGGAAACTATTAGGAGTTTTTTCTGGGTCAGTAAGTTCCTGATGTGTGGCATTTAACTCCACTCCTGATTTGATTCGTTTCCACAGAACCTAGATATTGATGTTATAGCACGATTGTAAACCGCAAGATTGTGACAAGTCCGATCTCCACTATGCAGAAAACACGCACATAAACTACCGTGCAACAGTTTGGGGTCAGTACGATTTTTTTAAACAAATTGGTAACACTTTACAATAAGGTTCCATTTGTTAACATTAATTAACTCCATCAGTTAACATGAACTAACAATATTAAATACTTCTAAAGCATTTATTCATCTTCGTTTATGTTAATTTCAACATTTAATAATAAATTATTAAAATCAAAAGTTGCATCTGGTAATATGGACCTGAGCTAAAATGAACGAACAATCAACAGTTGTATTTTTATTGACTAATTAATACTGTAATATTGTTAGTTAATATTAGTTAATGCATTAACTAATGCAACCTTATTGTCAGGCAAACTTTCATTATAATGTTTGATCAATGTAAAGAATTTGTATTTTGCTACAAAAAAAAAAATCTCTAAAACTCTGTTTTTAAAGAATCCTAAAAAGTATCACGGTTAAAAAAAAGAAAGAAAAAAGGGCTGCACGATTAATAATATTTTAATCGTGATCATTTATCCTTCTCTCAATTAATTAAAAATATTCATCGCAATATTTGCCCCACTGATTATTTGTCCTTAAAACGTTTTTTTATTTTATTTATTTTTTTACTTATTTATTATTTGCATTGGTAATAAGCCTCCGCTATCTTTCCTGCTTGAGGTTGTCAGATTTCAAGATAATAAATCCCCTAAATAGGTATTTTCTGCCCAGTGTTTACTTCTCAATCTGGCAACAAATCTGTGCATATCTCTGCGCAACAAAAAAGCAATGATGATCTGACAACACTGACAAACATGCATGTTGGAGTTAAGCGATGTTCATTGTGAAATTCTGTTCCAATGAAAGTGTCATACAGCCAGTTTGTGTTCCTTCACGAGGCAGCGTGCAGTTTGCTGCTACTAAATCTGCGAGCGAACAGTCTCTGTGACCCTCTGTAATAAATTCAAACATGATTCTTGACCATATTGTTTGCGATCATGGTTGGTGAATAAATGTGGTCCGTGCAACCTCTGTGCTACAATACAATTTTTTTTTTTAACATAATTAGGAATTATTTAAATAAATATTAGGAATTTCACATTTTCATGTTTACCAGTTTTCATAATGTATTGAAACCTACATTTTTTTTTCCTGTGTGATGAAGCCATCATAATTGTTTAAATGAAGTCCATGTGCTATTACCCCTTTAGACTGTGTGTGTGTGTGTGTGTGTATGTATATATATATATATATATATATATATATATATATATATATATATATATTCCAAATGAGAATAATTGTGATTAATAATCACGATTATAATCGGAGCAAAATAATCATGATTATCAGTTTAACCATTATCGTGAAGCCCTACAAGCAAGTACGTGCAACATTAATAAGCAGTCATTTAATGCAGTAATTACACATCTGACTGAACCCATTAGGATTATTTCCCTTCACCTTAAACCCAACTGGCCCTTCTATACTTTTTCAAGTGTCTACATTCCCTGCATCCTTGATGCAAGCCTGTCTCAGTCTCTGTCCGTGAGGCACTTTATGTATGTGCAGTAGTTAACAGCTTTTCTTGATATTAAGAGAATCTAGAGCACCTCCAAGTGACTTCCTGATGAACAACATCTGCCTCATATCAGTCACCCCTCGAATGGATTTTGAACCTTTTATATTTGAACTGTGAATGAATGCGTCAGTGTCAATAAATAACTGAAAATCTGCACACACAAATGCTTTTGGTGATGTCACATGGCTATTTTTCTAAAGTTACTTGTATTTAGAACAAGAAAACATATAGGCAAGAAAATAGTTTTAAAAGTGAAGCGTACCATTCTGGTATCTAAGAAGCAGAGAGAGAGACACACGTGGCAGAGAAGCCAGAGAAGGGTTGAGCTCTTCTACTCTTGCCCATCTAAATGTGAGCTCTGCTTAATATAGTAACTCTAAAATATTCAGCATCTAGTCCTTACACACACACAATCTCACTCTTTCACATACACACACTGCAGTATACTCTATTCGGGCCGCTGCTACCAGGTTGACTTCCAAGAAGTGTGTGTGTGTGTGTGTGTGTGTGTGTGTGAGAGAGAGAGAGAGAGAGACAAGGGGAGAGATATAAATAGATGGAAATGCAAATGTTTGCATTTATGCATGTTTTGTTGGTCTGAGTCTCCTAAGAGGGCTCTCCCTGACCTTACACACCCTCAGTCAGCGTCAGGGTCACAAACTGCTCTATCTCTTTCATTCCCAAAATGACTGTCTGTGTAACAAGCATAAATGGAAAGCTACAAAATGCTTAATTTCACAAGGTCTCAAATCTTGACAGAGAGAGATCACAAAGAAAAAAGGAGAAGAGAAGAACCTCTACGAAGTTAGACAAAATTCTTAAAACAGATCTGACCTTGCAAAACAGACACGTTCACAAACATGCAGTGTTTTCCCTGTCTACTACGATTTCCCCTCCGTGAACTACTAACTCTCATCAATAAAGGCTTAGCATGAACAGTAGTCATTACCTTCTCTTTAAGCCTGCTACAGCGAGAGCAGTGTCAGAGACACAAAACAGAGCGCAGAACACGCAGGGGACATGAATCACTGTATATCAACACACACACAGGCCATTGATGTGCCATTCTGACTAATACATTAGAAGCCCGTCAAAATGACGAGAAAACAGGATATATGACTTGAGGAAGGCACTTCAGTACTTTTGAAGTTTGTGGGTGTGTTTTATTTTCTTTTTATCCCTCTTTCTACAGTGTCACCATCTTTTTCTTGTTAGCATGAGGTGTCTAACAAATAAGACCTTTGAGAACGGCTTCTGAACTAATCTGGGGTTTGTCAAAAACACAAACAGCAAGATGTTAAAAGCCAAGAAAATGTTTAAGAGTGATAAAAATCAGAAATGAATAGAAAAGGGAAGCAGGCAATAATTGTTCAGTGTGTTGTTCAAACACACGTCGAGGCATCTAGTGTAATAGAGCCAAACTATTGCACAAACAGTGCTGATGGTAGTGAACAGTCAACACACATTCATTTGCATTCAAGTAAACCTCACGCTTTCTAAGGTTTGACTATGGAGGATATTATCCAATCGAGTGTCGCGCTTTTTCCCGTCAAAATAGAGAAACTCATATGTTGTCATAGAAACGGGTATAGAATGGGGCGCAGGCAGAGTAAATACACAGTGTCATGGCCTTAGCAAGCAAAGCCTGGGAGCGAGAATCACATCTCAAAAATAAATATCAGTCCTATTGTGGACAGACTACAAAGGAAGACAGACACACACACACACACACACACACACACACACACACACACACACACACACACACACACACACGATTTGTAAGGAGTCAGTTAAGTTAGAGTCCTTTCGCATAGTGATAACCAATAGATTTTACTAGTCCTATCCCCAGGTGCATCGTAGAGAGTTAGGAGGCCATAAGTACCTCCTCATAGGTTTTTTTTTTATGTGATACTGACTGAGGCATCCGGTTCATGCTTACTGAAATCATAATCCTGCCATCTGTTGTACATGATCAGAACTGCAGGCATCTTACAATCCAAAGCACCCTTATAATGACTGCGACAGACTGCGATTTCGGCAATCCTACAAAATCATTACAAATTACAATGTACGACATAGATCTAATAAAATTGGGTACGACATGCATGTAGACTGTACGATGATGACACCTATTGAATCGTAGGCTACGACGCAAGTTAGTATAGAATAATAAAATGTCATCAGCATGCTCTACTGGTAAACAAATAGAGCAAGATTAATCACACTTTGGCTATTGTGGTAGCTGTGGTATATGCGCTGAAAAAAAGGGAAGCGAATGAGGAGAATATGGATGAGTTCATGGCTATGGAAAAGAGGTGAAAATAGTAGTATTAAGTTTTAGCGCCATGTCACGTTGATCAATATGCCATTTCATGTTGCATTTTTATTGGCTAGTCAGTGGACGCAAGTCGTAGCAGCAAACACACTGGGCCTCATTTACGAAACGAACGTATGACAGAAAACTGGGCGTACGGTCATTTCCACACAAAACTTGGCATTTAGGGACGTGAGCGAGGCTAGGATCAAATCTCATGTCAGGTCTCAGCTCGTGCACGCAGGTTTTTGAGTTAGTGTGAACTTGCGTGCAGCATAGTAAATCTGCAGGAGACATGTTATGAGAGCATTTTGACTGACAACTGAAGCTTATTAGTCGATCATTAAACGTTAAGATTAGATTCAATTAGATTACATGGCTGTCTGTGACCCATTTCAAATTCCACAAATAGGGTTTAGCTTTACATGCACAAATAGCAGCATAAACAACAGAACATGAGGATTCTCACATCGTCACATCACACACCAGCAGCCCTTGTTTGAACGGAGAAAACGGAGTAAAATTAAGTAAAAGGAATAAAATAAATAGGACAACATGAAATATATTTAACTTAAATAATTAACAGATTAACAAAAGAAAAAACTGTGACGCTTGTTTTCGTGACACTCTAGCACATTGTATTTGTTTCTTTAGATCTTTTTATTTGATTAAATCCAACTGATCGCGCAGGCGCCTCACACGCACACACAACATATATTCTAGCGTTAGCTTGACATTTCAGCCATTCATCATCAAACTAAAATGCAGTCAACCAAACATAAAAGTTAAACTGCTTAGTGCCCAGTGCCCAACCAAACACATTTTTGCGCATGTGAAGGATGCCGTTTTACGCGGATTCTAGATTACAAAGCCCTGTTTAGTTACATGATGAATAACAGTTTAGCAACCAAATGTTTCATGGCAAATATGGAAACATTTGGACACTTGCCCAATGAGAGCGGTGAGCCCAATGCTTTTCAGTTTCCCTTTAAATAAATTCATTTTGGCTTGACGACGTATGTTGTTTATAATGAATGGCATTATTAATCTGATCAATACATAACTTTAAAGCTACTTATTTTTCATCCTTGTACTTTTCTGAATACCGTTAAATTTAAAGGATTTGTTGTGGAGGGAACTACAATAGGGCTACATGTTTATAATGTTTGTAAATGTTTCTTTTTACTTACCGGTATTTAATATCCATTTAAATTCATGTAATTGTTTGCTGTTACAAGGTTAATGGGTGTTTTTGGAGTAAAAACTATTTCTCTTACATTAGATTACTTCCTCTTCTTGGCCGGGTTGTTTACTCACGTGAACCCTGTCGTAAGATGATTTCTGTGCTCGGATCTTGCACTTGTTTCTACATTAAGTTGATAAATGAGGCGATAAATGAGATGATCATACTAAATTTCTGACACTGTCAGCAAATGATCGCAGGCTATCTTTGGTCACAAGAACCTTTCTCACTGTACAACGTAGAACCACGATTTAGGATCCACGACCACAGAAATCACGATTGGCCATATTTCGTCTGGGACAGTCCAAAATCGCACATTGTGTACTGGGAATAAAGCTTTTGACAAATATATTATTCATATGAGGGTTGAATAATTAAGTTTTTAATGTTTTTGAAAGAAGTCTGTTATGCTAAAAAAAGAGAAAATACTCAGCAATGGTGTTGATTTATGAATTTGCACATGGTTTGTCTTAAAGCATAGTGAAAACACCACATACACATATAAACAACATTAAAAACTTTAAGTTATAACAAAAGAGCGGTTTAAAATTTTATTATTCTACAATATTACTGTTAATTATATTTTTGATCAAATAAATGCAGAATTGGTGAGCAGATGAGACTTCTTCAAAAAGCATTAAAAAACTCTTAATCATTTCAAACTTTTGACTGGCAGTCAGAAAGTGGACATAGAGAAAAACAGTCCAGTCACACACACCTTTCTCCTCCACAGATATAGTTGGTTTTGTTTATTACATTTGATGAAGTACTAATACAAACACTGGCCCATAAAACGCACCAGCTACAGCTCACACAAGCTTTTAACAAACTACCCAGTTTCATTTCCTCCAGTTACTGAATGTAACTTGCCATATATACGTCCCCGTTTAACCATCTAACATGGAGACTGGCACAAGCAGGCCATTTGACTTTATACTTAAAAAGAAAACATGAAATCTTGATTTTATGGGCTTCTGCAGTTGACGACTTAACCCTTCCCTGTCCCAGCAGGGGGCTTTCATACAAGCGGCAGTTTCTGATCATTTCCTCTCTTTTTGCTACACGTGCGCACATACATACTCTCCACTGGTCATTCCGAGACGTGTAGGCCAACATAAAGCAGTGCTTCCCTTTCTCCTGTGTTTCTGGTTGATCAATGGCCAGAAACAGCCATGGTGCAAACGAGACAAAATGAAGCAGTACGCCTTGCTCCCGTACAAATGAGTGCAGCCCTCATAAACTACAGTAGCAACTAATCTTTATGTAGCTTTGCCAGAAGGGACATAAACCAGGAGCGACTTCAAACTGTGATGAGAGTAAGACAGAGGGCAACGTGATGCATTCCCTCCCACCCTTTCATTTTTATCTGCACGCTCTATTGTGACGGTGTGTGTTTGCTGGTTTACGGTCTCTATGAGCACCGGTGACAGCCCTTCTTTGAGTGACTAATAACATAAGGTTGAATGAGCTGGAGAAATAAGACCGCGCTGCTTTTGAACTTTTATCTTTTTAGGGTGGGGGAGTGGCTGAAATTAAAATGGTCACACATAAAACCGTGTGTGTGTGTGTTTGGGTAAGCGAGGGTGAGTAAGTGCACAAACTTGGGTGTGCTGGGAGTATTGGTTTGTACAAATGTGTAAAAATATCTTTAGTATCTTATGTGTCCTTGGCCATTGTATATAAACACAAAGCCTTAAGCTTGGAGAACAAACACAAACACACATTACCACATACCTTTTTTGAACCAGCAAAGCCCTCAGACTCCAGGAAGAAATAGGCAAAAGGCATCAGCACAAAGAGACAGAGATTTGAGAAGAGGGACACCAGGTTCCACAGGCCTGAACAAAGAGAAATCTGTTCATTCAACTTTTAGTTCAGCTAACTAACCTGATCAATATCATTTTATATAATAACAGCATTTGGAAAACATCCCCCCATCCCTTGTTCAGTAAATATTAGGCTATGTCTAATTTGATTGTGCTTTTAGTTTAACACTTTTTGCCGTGTTTAAATCCATCCCACAGATTTCCCCTTTTCAAAATGCAATGAAAAAAATTAAAAAGTTCAAAAAGCCCCAAATGTTCTCATCATGTGAAACAACCCAAAAACTGCACAGAGAAACCATCCACAATATAATAACAAAGACATATGACACCCCCTTGTGGCCATGGCTGAAACTAAGGAGAAAAATACTTCAGCTGTAATAAAATGACTATAAATGGGAGAAGTATGGACTCAACAAAATGATATACCGGTACTCTAAATATTTTCCAGTGCACATTTAATTTCCACAACGATCTGTGAAAGTCACCTAATGCATGACAGACGAAAAGGAAACATACTTATGTAGGCATATGTAAAAATACAGTGAAAACGGCGTGATACTGACCATGAATGAGTGATCCATTGAGCCATTGTATATAGTAGTTTTTTGGAAGGGACAGCAGGATCTCATAACTGATTATAGAAAATGGTAAGAGGAGGACAGCCCCTCCAGACACTGCCAATGTGAATGTACACAGGTACATACTGAGAGAGAGAGAGAGAGAGAGAGAGAGAGAGAGAGAGAGAGAAAGAGAAAGAGAAAGAGAAAGAGAAAGAGAAAGAGAGAGGAGAGAGAGAGGACAAAAACATTTTATGCATTATTATATTAATTAAATTAACCATTTACATCAGTTTTAACTTCACATTTAAGATCATATTTAATAATATGGTGCTACATGAGGAAAACAAGTGTCTACAGCTCAAAGTACAGTGGAACATCTAATATATATTTTTTTATTAAACTAAAGTTTCATTGATATTAATATAACTGGATCCTGTTAGAGTACCATAAAAAAATTGGCACTTATTATTATTGTACTCACGATATTCTGTTGACAATGGCATCTTCATCTTCCTGGTCATCTGCGAGGCATAACCACAGATGCAAACTCATTAGTTTTGCAGTTTTTAATTTCTAATAAAGGTTATGTTCCTCTAGTTCTTTAGAGCTATGATGCTCTGACAATCTTTATCAATGAAACAAATGTCAACCAGCTGTTTTATAATCTAGTGTAAAGTTCTTTCCTGTGACCTTGCGACACAAATAGCTCTAGCTACAGAGGTCACACAGAGACGTGACAGATGGTTTAATATGTCTAAAGCATGATCTCTCTTCATTTGACTGAAAGCTACATGAAAACTGGTTAATCATAAATCACAAACATGTGAATAAACCTTTACAATTAATCAGCCAGATGGAGGCTGTCAAGAATCAAAGCAGGTTAGAGAGTAAGGGGCAGAGGAACAGATTGAAAAATGGCAACAAAAGAAGAAAGAAAGAAAAGAAAAGGGGAAGAGAGATGGACAAAAAGCATAGAACAGCATCACTAAATAGAGTGGTCCAGGTATGACGTCAGAAGCCGGAAGTCTAATTTGTTGCTGTTCCCAGGTTCATACCAGCACCGCCTCTATATTCAGACTCCTTGAAAACCTCTACATGAGGCCTGGGGTCATTTGGCTTTAAAGTCACGCTTCACAACAGCATCTAAGCTCATCTGTTCATTTATCACGACACGAACAGCCGAGTTTTTGTTGTGATTGACGCTTTCCACAAGGGTTAGCTGATGTTACATATGCTACTTTTAAATGGGAAGACGTGACCTTCTCAAGAACTCATATCTGTTTGTGTCAGGAATGAAAGGTTGGAAGTGGCAGCTTTTGTGTTATGGAGTTGGATGATACTCAAGGGAATGTGCATACATTAAAACATGTAAGGCGTTGCATTATGGAGTTATAGAAGGTGTAAACCCCTTAAAAGTGTGCAAGCAAGGAATCAAATTGTTGTTTTGTCATCTAGGAATTTCATCTAAATCTGAAGAACTCACATGTAGGGTTGGATACCGACCGAATTACATCGGTACTACCAAGTACCGTTTCACGTTAGCCAAATTTCGGTAGTTCGGTAGACACAGACACACAGACACACAGACACACAGACACACAGACACACAGACACACAGACACAGACACAGACACACAGACACACAGACACAGACACACACACAGACACACACACAGACAGACACACACACAGACACACACACAGACACACACACACACACACACACACACAGACACACAGACACACACACACACACACACACACACACACACAGACACACACAAAGACACACACAGACACACACACAGACACACACAGACACACACACAGACACACACAGACACACACACAGACACACAGACACAGACACAGACACACAGACACACACACAGACACACACAGACACACACACAGACACACACACACACACACACACACAGACACACACACACACACACACACACACACAGACACACACACAGACACACACACACACACACACAGACAGACACACACACAGACAGACACACACACACACACACACAGACACAGACACACAGACACACAGACACAGAGACACAGAGACACACAGACACAGACACACAGACACACACACAGACACACACACAGACAGACACACACAGACACACACACAGACACACACACACACACACACACACACACACACACACAGACACACACACAGACACACACAGACACACACACAGACACACACAGACACACACACAGACACACAGACACACAGACACACACACAGACACACACACAGACACACACACACACAGACACAGACACACACACACACACACACACACACAGACACACAGACACACACACAGACAGACACACACACACAGACACACACACACACACAGACACACAGACACACAGACACAGAGACACACAGACACACAGACACACAGACACAGACACAGACACACAGACACAGACACACACACAGACACACACACACACACAGACACACACACAGACAGACACACACAGACACACAGACACACACACAGACACACACACACACACACAGACACACACACACACACACACACACACACAGACACACACAGACACACACACAGACACACACACAGACACACACACAGACACACACACACACACACACACACACACAGACAGACACACACACAGACACACACACACACACTGTTTTTCAGACTCTGCAGTCACTATATGAGGACATGAATGCATTTCCAGAGCCGCTCTGACAGTCACTGTAGTTCATCAGCATTTTATAGTTTAATTTAAGAAAAACTATCGTTATATCATTAACACACGGAAACTCAAAGGTCTTCACCACAACCTGTCAAAATAAAAGTTCGGTTTAACTTGATAATATATTACTGTTGTACAGTAGAATTGAGATATCTCACTTTAATAATACAACTTTTATTATTAAATACTAACACTAATAATAATAAATTATCCAAAAATTATTTTATAAGGAATAAACACATTTTTTCTTCTATGTTGTAATTTTAACAGTAGAAAGCTCAGTTGTGCCGCATGTTTGACAAAAAAGTTACGTTTTTTTGTCAAAAGAAAAAAACTCGATTAAATTATTAATTTAAAAGATCGATTAAATTAATGTTTTGATTTGATTACTAGAAAATTCACAACACAGAATTTTTTTATTTTTTTTTATTACTAAAATGACCAAGGTAGCTCTGGCATAATGTCAATAACACTTCGACAAGTGACTTAGTTTCTTTACAGTTATTGAGGTAAACATGCCTAAATGACCGAATAAAGGATACCGGCACCGAATTTCAGGTACCAGTACTGGTAACTGTTAAAATGTGAATGGTACCCAACCCTACTCACAGGACATCATCAACCTGTGAGAGTCAAATATATGACTGGAAAACTTATCTACAACATCAAAGATCTCAAAAGTAAAAACCTGTATTTATTCATAGTAGATATTATAAATACAATTGCATGAGTATGGTGCAACAGTTTGATCAGTAACAACAATTGGATTAGTCTAGTCATATACTTACCACTTTTCCACTTGTAGCGGGAGATGACGCAGTACGACACAATGTATAGTACTGCAAACAGGAGGAAGCAGACCTAGAAAAAGATGAAGGAGATGAATGAGTTTACAAACACTGAAGTTCTGCGAGGGTTTAACTTTTCACATTGTAAACTTTACATTTAAGGCCCGTTTAACTAAAAGGTAGTAGTAGTACCTAACTGAAATTCAGTGGTCTAGAACATTTAACCTTAGACAGATTGTGTGTGCTGTGTGTGTCCTGAATGGATTAGAGCTGCACAATTAATCATTAAAAGATCGCAATATTGATTCAAACTCCCACGCAGTCTAATTCCTAAATGATTCAGCCATGTCTAAATCTTTGACAAGTACGATCACAGCGAACACCAAAAGTCTGTGTCGGGGCTGCCACTGAGCCAGAGAGCAGTTGTCATGTATACTGTAGGTATGAAACAGCTTCACAAACTGTCTTTTCAACCACCACAGTATCATTTCTGTTACAATCATTTTTATCACCGAAGTAGTGGGATAAAAGTTTTAGTTTGGAACACTACTGTTTAACAGTAGCGATCGACTACATCATCACACCAGAAGGTGGTGACAAGTAAAAGATTGTTTAAAAAAAAAAAGAAATTCTGATTGAGTCATTAATTCAAACCGATTTATTAAAAATTCTGATTAAATACTTTTTAAATAGACTGCAGCAATGTTGTCAGAACGTCTGGTAATTTGTTTGTATTTAGTTGTCAATACAGAATCGTGGGTAAATCTCTATTTTAAACACACACACAAAAAATGTATCCTCAATTTATCCAGAATTGCGCAGCTCTAATTCCCAACATAATTCAATGCTGTACAAGTCTTGCCTGTATCAAAAAAAAAATATGTCCAGCCAAGCAAGAGCCCAATTAAATGATAAAGTATTACCTCTGTTTTATTCATCAAAAATATGCTATATCTGTAATCTTTAGAGCTGTAGCTATGTGGTATGGCAAGAATCAGCAGAGTGTCCAGGACACTGGGGTGTATTTTAGGAGGGACTGATGGATCTGCATATGTAAACATGCTGGTCAAGCGTGAATTTTTACTCATATTACACCTTGCTTAGCCTCACAGAACTACAGATCCCTAACTGAGGTCTGCATTACATACATGCAACTATGCACACACATTAGGAGCAGAGTAGTGAGTGGTGTCCACACACACACACTGCAAACTGAATCCCCCCACACACACACACACTGTGCGGTGCCCAGGGAGCGACTGAGGGTTAGGTGCCTTGCTCAAGGGCACCTCAGTTGGAATTGAAGGTGGAAGAGAAGAGATTGCTGTTCATTCACTCCCCCACCTACATTTTCCTGCCAGGTGTTGAGAATTGAAGCCGCAACATTCTGGTGACCGGTCTACGACTGCACCCAAAATATAATAAATGTCACAATAGGGAAGAAAAGACTGTCGCAATTTACCGACTTTAAACTTCTTCCAGGTGAACTTTCTCAGCAATAAAATATATTAAGTTGCTTTTGTTTTGATGAACAAATAACTGCTATTAAAGCATAAATAAAAGAATATGCTTGACAACCCTTCGCATAGTGAGACAATCTTAAACCTTAAAGGGATAGTTCACTTTAAAATTTAAATTCTGTCATCATTTACTCACCCTCAAGTTGTTTCAAACCTGTATTAATTCATTTATTCTGCTGAACACAAAGGAAGATATTTTGAAGAATGTCAGTAATCAAACAGTAGTCTGTACCCATTGACTTCCATAGTAGGAAAAAAAAATACTATGGAAGTCAATGGGTACAGTCTACTGTTTGATTACTGACATTCTTCAAAATATCTTTCTTTGTGTTCAGCAGAAGAAATAAATTAATACAGGTTTGAAACAACTTGAGGGTGAGTAAATGATGACAGAATTTTAATTTTAAAGTGAACTATCCCTTTAAAACTACAATGTCTAACACTGATTGGCAGTCTATTGAGGTACAAGCCAAAGAGGCCAATCTAAAACAATTATCATATTTAATGATGCTTACTAAGGAAAGTCCACAAATGATTATCCACCCAGAACAATCATGCAACAGCAAAGCAACATGCTACAATCTGGCTGGCTGCACCACAAAACAAAACAAAATTAAAGGGTTAGTTCACCCAAAAATGAAAATAATGTCATTAATGACTCACCCTCATGTCGTTCTAAGCCCGTAAGACCTCCGTTCATCTTCGGAACACAGTTTAAGATATTTTAGATTTAGTCCGAGAGATTTCTGTCCGTCCATTGAAACTGTATATACAGTATAGTGTCCGTGTCCATAAAGGTAATTTAAACATCATCAAAGTAGTCCATGTGACATCGGTGGGTTAGTTAGAAGTTTTTGAAGCATCGAAAATACTTTTTGGTCCAAAAATAACACAAAATAAGACTTTATTACGCATTGTATTCTCTCCCGGGTCTGTTGTGAATCCTTCACAGTTACGCTGATGGTGTAAGACGCTGATGACGTGTTATCTGGTGCGCCCGAGCTTCATTTATAGACTGAGGGAAACGCACGCTATAAAAGTGTCTCATCCGTGACATGCACATTTACGCACCATTAAAAAAATGATTTCCACGCAAACAATGTAGAATAGCTTGAATATAGCGTGCGTCTTCCTCAGACTGTAAACGAAGCTCGGGCGCACCAGATAACACGTCATCAGCGTCTTCCGTCAGCAGCGTCACTGCGGAGTCCTGAACGCAGATTGACAACAGACCCGGGAGAGAATACAATGCGTAATAAAGTCTTATTTTGTGTTATTTTTGGACCAAAAAGTATTTTCGATGCTTCAAAAACTTCTAACTAACCCACTGATGTCACATGGACTACTTTGATGATGTTTAAATTACCTTTATGGACACGGACAGTATACTGTATATACAGCTTCAATGGAGGGACAGAAATCTCTCGGACTAAATCTAAAATATCTTAAACTGTGTTCCGAAGATGAACGGAGGTCTTACGGGCTTAGAACGACATGAGGGTGAGTCATTAATGACATTATTTTCATTTTGGGTGAACTAACCCTTTAACATTTATATTTGTAATTATATTTTATAGTTTCTTTAAAAACATTTTTTTACAACACATGAATATACATTTTCAACAAGAGATACTCTGTGACTGCTAAACGTCATAAACGCTTTTGTTAGAAATAAAATGGCTTGCCATATGGAAAGCATAACTGATATGTCTAACTGATCCACCCAAGACTAGCCTATAACAAGTAACTCTCAGGTGTCCACACCAAGGACGATAGCTATAAAGATATAATTCTAAAAATTATTTTCAATATTAAAGAATAGCATGTTCACACCACAGCTATAATGATAACAGGACAGAGAAACGATATCGTTGGAATCACTTTCAGAATGATTTTATCCAGCTGATAAACGATAAAATCAAGAATCCATCCTGCTGTAAAGAGCTCGAGCACAAGCATTTAAAGTGTCTGACAAGCACACGCTTAGAATAAATAGAACGATATCATCCGCTGGTGTGGACGCTATTATAGTAATCTTTATAGTTATCGTTCTTGTGTGAATGGGGGATTTTATTCTTAAATTCTGCTTTTTTTTTAAAAAACTCTGAAGCTGAGATCTTCACAATCACCACTCTCAAAATCCTTGAATAATAAACAAAGTAGCCTACACGGACTGAATGAATGCATATTAAAAATATAAAAATATATAAAACTGTACACACAAAAGCTAGATAAAAACATGTAATTTAAAATCATAAATAAATAAAGGTTGGCTTTAGAAAATAAAGATTATTTGTGTGGTAAAGGTCAAAATATATCAAGATTATTGTATATTAGCAACGTCATCCGTGAATGACAGTCAAGAAACAGAACAGTTTAGAAACTACTAGGACATTATTATCACAACATCAAAAAAGAGCCAGAAAAACAGATATTTGTTAGAATAACTTATTGTAAGCAGCTGATAACAGCTATCTCACTTCTACACACCTTTAAGCAAAATTAATTTAGACACTGCACGTGCTTCTCCATTTTTCACTCTGAAGTTAGTGGTAAAATGTAAAGGTCAGTTAAGAAATGTACAGACAAATATGAAAATAAGATTAAAAAATGCAACAGTGAATAACACTTAATTTATAATCTTGCGCATATTTCATTGCTTCACTCTCTAAAGAATAACTTGATTCCCTGTTTTAAAGTGTGGATCAAGAACAACGTTGATTACTAAATCATTCTATTTTGCATTTTTCAACAGTTTTGCATTAGTTGTAAGGCAGAGACCGCAGCTGGGATCACACTAGAGTTTCCTGGCTGTTCTTACAAGTACAGACTGCAAAATGTGTTCAGTCATACATGCCAGTTAGCATTGACATATTAATTCGTGATATTTAATCACTTGCAGATCTTGAGAACAGGTTTGCTTACGGTGGAAGGAGATACACGTTACATCCTGACACCCAAAATAAATGCTGCAAAGCTTATATGTACACCAACAACAGTAAACAAGCTGTCAGTGCAGAACCGTTAGGATTACTCAACTGGTCTAACGTTAACTAACGTTACCAGGTCTACTCTAATTCTAGAAATGCAGGAATGCATGTCACAAAACCATAGCATTCATTATTGAGCATCATGCATACAATAACAGACTACAACGAATAACTTAACCACAGCTTTTGGCTTTGTTTAATAAATAAAATGCCACTGAAAGGGATCAATGAGCTCAATAATGTAGCTAACTAAAAGCTAACAGGCTAGCAAACTAGCCTACTGAACCTCACTCAAAGTCAGTAGATTTTCAACAGAGAAACTATCAAAAGTTTTAATTAGAGTACACAAATTTATATTTTCATTTCAAGAAATATACGCAATGGAGGCTAAATGCGATAAAGAACAACACGGTAGGCAGACACGGTCACTCTTCGTCAGTCTCTCTGTACTCACGATGTACTCGCGCACTTGGCTGTGGAAATTCTGCTCTCTGATCGTCACATCGTCTTCTTCCATTCTTCATATTGCAGAAACACATTCATTAGCAACACATTTTTGTGGCGAGTCCATTCACTGTAAGAGAAAGCGCATCTATGGGATAATCAGACCGCCCTGAGGAGAAGAGCTCGACCGACTGACAGGCAGTCAGAGATCCAGTCGCGTCTCAGCGCCAAATAAACGATCAAAACACAGTCAAAATATATTGCGTCATTATTCAGCGACACACGACAGGACCATAGACCACAGGGCTAGAGGGCGTATGTACATAGTTGCACAGCTGTCACTGAGAATAGACTTAAATTATTTTAAAGAATTACATATTTCAGCATTTGTTCCGCGTTGTTTTGGACACATCTGACGTTTCCTGTCGTACTACTGAGAGTATGTTTTTTCTCGCATGGCCAAACACATAACCACATATATCTGGGGTAAACATCCTGCAGGCTCCCAGTCTTGAGTCAATAATAGTAATATAATAATAATAATAATAATTGGTAACACTTAATTTCACAGTGTTCTTGCTAAACATGTTACATGTAGTTACTACAGGAAATTATGCATAAAAATAACACTCTGGTATTGTTAAATTTGGGGGTCACACTTGTGTTTTTCGCAGTTAAAAGTGACCGAACACCTGAAATGTAACTTTCTTTATTTTCAGTAAAATCAATGTTATATATTTTTGTTCAATAATATTTTTTATTTTGAGAGAATTTCATGGTACTAATGAATATTTATGCAATAATTATCATACATTTATCATTAAAATAAAATATATGTTGTATTACTTCTCAATTAAACCCATGCAATTAAAGCAGTATTTCATGTTAAAATATAGACCTTTGAAGGCAGATTAGTGCCATCTGGTGGGAGTAAAAAAAAAAGAGAAAGAAAAACATATGTAATTCCATGGTTTAAACACAAGATTCCTTCCTATATAGCCCTATATAAAATGATTATAAATTCTCTAGTTGTTTTTAGACATAAATACTTATTTTTATTAAGTTGTGGATTTGGATATATTTAAACATTCTCAGACAACTTTTTGTAAAGGTTTATATTTTTTGTTTGAAATGTTGGTTTAAAGTGTCAGTTTTTTGCATGAATTTTACTACAGTCTAACCTGAACATAGAGAAAGTAATTTTGTTACACAACATCAAATTCAACAAAAATGTAACTAAAATGAACAGGAATGCTTTATCAGAGGTTAATCAACATGATTTCAACCTCTTATTTGAGTGTTCTGGCTCAATTTTGCCATATTGTTACAGCCAAAATAGTTCATTTGTGTGTGTGTGTGTGTGTGTGTGTGTGTGTGTGTGTGTGTGTGTGTGTGTGTGTGTGTGTGTGTGTGTGTGTGTGTGCGTGTGTGTGTGTGTGGTACACTCAATGTTTTAGAACCCCTTCCTTGTTGTCTGTGCATTGTGGCTGAATGATTGATTTTATGTCATGCATTTTTCAAAAACTCGCTTTGTGTTACAGTCACACCAGTTCATATATTTGTGTGTCTCTGAAAAAAAAGTGTTTCTATTTTGCACTCTTTATATTTTAGTGTCACCCCTTCTGTGCACTTTTTTTCTGCATCGTGGATGATTTGGAGATTGTACACACACACAAAAATCGGTCATTTTTGACCGCAAACAATACAAGAGGGACTTTTTTTTACGACCATTTAGCTTCTTCGAATCAAGTCCACAATTATTTTGTGTGTGTGTAGTCACATAGCGACTGCCATAAAAGTAATTGAGCTTCGTACCATTCTGATGAAGCAAAAAAAAAATCAATTTCCAATTTTTTTTCGGTCTAAAATGATCGAACAACACCAGAGGGTTAACTAAACCCTAAGTGTAACCCTAATGCAACTCACATATACAATTACACTGTAACAAGGACACCTTAATTGTAACAAGGACACCTTGTAACATAATAATAATAATACTAATCTGGTTTTAAAAATTAGTGTAACGTAAGCATCAAAAATTAGTATACACACACACACACACACACACACACGCACGCACGCACACACACACACACACACACACACACACTTCATTTTTTTGTATCTCAACAAGTACGCTCCAACTCAGTAGGTGGCGATAAAGCCACTCAAACGTGTTTTCTCTGCTGTAATGTCGTGATCACCTAACGACGAGTCAGCATCAATGGCTGCCTCCAGCTTCTGCATGTGTTATTTTTCCCAAACCTATTTTATGCGATATTTAGCGATTTTCCGTCTGTAAACACGTAACTATCGACAATAAATAAAGAGTTTATGCACCGTTAGATATAGTTCGCTTTGAAAATGAAGGGAAAGGCGCAGCGCAAGAGTAAAGGGAAAGGTGGAAGGCAAATGCACAAGGAGAAACTTCAGAAATTCATGGATTCAGTTAATAACTTTGTGAAGAGCAAAGGCGGCTTCGATGAAAATGAAAACCACCAAAGAACAACCTTCGTAAAGAGGAAAAGTAGAAAAGAGCTGCGCAAAGAGAAACGCAAGTCAAAGAAATCTAAGATGAAAAGTCACTACATGGGTCAATCCCTCCTGAAGCCCAGCGAGGAGGAGGAACCTAAGCAAAATGAAGAAAATACACAGAAACCAGCTGCGAAGCAGATTGGGAAACTTAAAATTGCCGCTGAGAGACAGCAGGAGACAAATAAAGACAATATTATTTTGAAAGATGGTGTAGAAGAGACGACTAAAATGAAAGTCCACTTCTCCGAGCATTTGCCAAAGCAGAGAACTAAATCTAGTCTGCACGAGACCAGAAAGCGGGCTCTGATAGAGGCAAATATCGAAGAGGACAAGGAAATAAAGAAATTAGAAAAACGCCTTGGACTGCATAAAAGAAAGAACAAAAAGAGCCTGCCTCAGTCATTCGCCAACGATGGACTCGATTATATTTTAGGGATTCTTGACCCTGGAGCATCTGCGACAGGACTGTATGAGAGTGATGAAGAAATGGACGTCGACAAAGCGAAGGATAACTTCGATGAGTTAGAAGAGGACAGCGACAGGCAAATGACAGATGATGAGAACAACGGTGAGGATGAAGATAACGCTGATGAAGAGGTAGAAGATGGAAAGGATGACACAATTATGGAAGAAGAGGAGGATGTAGAAGAAGACACACAGATAGAAGATTGTGTGGAAGGAGATGAAGAAGAGGAGGATGTAGAAGAAGAAGACACACAGGTAGAAGATTGTGTGGAAGAAGATGAAGAAGAGGAAGATCACACAGACGCATCAGAGGAAAATGATCATGGGGAGGAAGTTGAAACTGAACAATATAAACCTGAAAGCCAGGAACTAGTATGTCATTGTAAATCTTTCATTATTATTGTTTAGGTCTAAATTCAGTCTTGTTCTCTCTATCAGTCAAGTCACATTTATTTATAGAGAAAATTCAGATGGTTTTAAAGTAGCTTCTCGGTAATAAAAAGAACATTACATGAACAACAGTGTTGATGTTGAAAAATGCATGAATTATCAAACTCAATTCAGCTATAACGGCTCTAGTGTACTGACCATTACTTTTTACTCACAGTATATTGCATGCTCATCAAAAGTATGTTTTGAAGCTGATATTTGTGGCTTCTTCTTTTTATAGAATTCTGCCACTGTGTGCAAATATGTTCCACCTCACCTACGAGAAGCCATGGACAGCAAACGTAAAGCCGAGCTGGAGAAACTGAAGCGCCGTGTAAAAGGTCTGATAAACAGGTAATGTGCCTACATACAAGCTTAATTTCAAAAAATGTATTGTATACTATATTTGGCGAAGCAGGTGAAATTCAGGCAACGTGTTGTTGATCGGTTTGATAATCCGCCTTTTGCTTGGCAGATTAAGTCAGCCCAACATGGCATCCATCAGCAGTCAGTTGGAAGAGCTGTACATGAGCACCAGCAGGAAGGACATGAACGATACACTCACGGACATTCTGCTGGCTGCCTGCGTCACACCTGCTCTCATGCCTGAAAGGTTACCTTATTATACTTCATTTTATAACCCAGTCTTTGATCATTTGTGTAGTGTTTAATTAGGTTGACTTGAGAAAGCCCACATACTGATGTTCTTCTTCTGAGACTAAAACCCCTATTGCTTTCAAGCTTCATCCACCAGCACCAGGTCAGGTCTTCATACTGTTCTGATTTAAAGCTGGAAACTGCTACATGACTTTCTCCCTGTTTTTTTTTAACCCAATTTGCAGTCTAGACACATCAATGCTAGTTGCTAAAAGTCAGAGCCAGTCTGCAGATTTAAAACAGTCCAAGTTGACAGATTTTGCAGACAGATGCGTAGTGTATATGATGAGCACAGACTCAGATATTTTTAGCTTCATACTGTGATTCCATCCAGTCGGAGGATATCAAACATGTTTGATATTTTGCTATTTTAGAACACATTGTTTTCAATGGTCATGCATCTCCTAGAAACGAGGGATGTGTTTCTGCGAGAGATTGTGTTCTGAACAACTTGAAAGTCTGTTAGTATGTGATCCTCAGTCGTTTAATGTATGTGTCCTTGTTTTTCCTCTATAACCATTTACAAAGTCGGCAAGTGTATGATGCCTTTATGATTTTAAAAGTTGTGTAGTGTATTCCAGCATTTACTGTGTTATATCTTTTCTAACTGATCAAAAAAATCTATGTCCTAGCAACCACTCAGAATACCCTTGTGAGCACCCAGAACACACTAGCATCTCCCTAGCAACCACCTTAAAAAACACTCAACATAAACACTCAACTTAAGTTCACCCAAAAAGGAAAATTCTGTCATTAATTACTCACCCTCATGTCGTTCCATACACGCAAGACTTTCATTCATCTTCAGAACGCTTCAGAACGCAGAAATCTAAAAGCTTTCTGACCCTCCCTCATAGACAGCTACCAACTCATACTTTGATTACATTTACATTTTACATTTATTCATTTAGCAGACGCTTTTATCCAAAGCGACTTACAAATGAGAAACAATAGAAGCAATTAAACTAGCAGTAGACCAACAGTATGTAAGTGCTATGACCCTTCACAGTACAATCCAACGTACAATATATATATATATATATATATATATATTTTTTTTGATGCTTCAAAAAGTTAATTAAGAGATTGTAACACGAATCCTTATGAATTGAACTGTTAAAGTCGACATTAAATCAAAATTGACCCTATTTACTTTGTTAGCGCATATTACTAGTATTGTGGTGAACAATTAATACGTGCACGTTAATACACAGAAAACAATAGTTTGCCGTGGTAAATCTTTAATCAAAATCTGAAAAGTTACTTCCGGTCTGGAATGGCGTTCCTTTTCTGATGACGTCAGTTTGACGGCTTGGGTTGAAAACGCTTAACCACTCCTCTCAAACCGTTAGTCTGCTATGAGCCGAGATGGAGAGGAAGAGCGCTAAAGTAAAACCCTGCCCTCTGTTCAATATTCCTTTTTACTTGGAAATACGTCACAAGTTCACAACACTGGAGAAAAGTCATCTACTCGCACATCAGCTGTGGTAAACAGAAGCTCAAGCATGTTCGTTTGATGTGCGGAAACCAATGAGGTTCATTTTCGTGAAACTGGAACTGCGAAACGCAGCACGTTTGAGCTTCAGCAAGAGGTTTGTTCTTGCGCATCAAGCAGGTTCGGTTGAGCTTCTGTTTATGTTCGCTGATCAATGTTTATACATCAATAAAAGCCTAAATTCAATCTGTTAACCATATAAAGTGATCGAGTCTCTTCAGAAAATTTTGACTAAACAGCTCAATTAATATGGAGTAGTTTTATGATCTCTTTATTAACTTTTTGAAGGGTCAAAGTGGTAGTTTCGTAGCTGTCAATGGAGGGACAGAAAGCTCTCATATTTCATCAAAAAGATTTTCATTTGTGTTCAGAAGACGACATGAGGGTGAGTAATTAAAGGGATAGTTCACCCAAAGATGAAAATTAGCCCATGATTTACTCACCCTCAAGTCATCCTAGGTGTAAATGACATTCTTCTTTCAGTCGAATACAATCAGAGTTATATAAAAAAATGTCCTGGCTCTTCCAAGCTTTATAATGGCAGGAAGTTAGTTATTTTAGTCGATAAAGTTTTAAATATGAATATTTTTCTTACATGAACGCATCGCTTCACTTCAGAAGCACTTTATTAACCACCCCGAGCCTTTTATCATGGATGCGCTTCGATAGACTTCAAAACAGAAACGGTCATTCGCTGTGATTATAAAGCTTGGAAGAGCCAGGACATTTCTTAATATAACTCCGATTGTATTCGTCTGAAGGAAGAATGTCATACAGTATACACCTAGGAGGATGGCTTGAGGGTCAGTAATTCATGGGCTAATTTTCATTTTTGGGTGAACTAACCCTTTAAATATGACCTTAAAACATATAAGCGGCTCTGCTACAAACACTAATAAATACCTGTAAATTATTATTGTTAACACTAACACCTCTCTCTTCCAGGCTTTTAATGGAGCACATCCTACTTGTCAGCGTCCTCCACCATAGTGTTGGCCTGGAGGTATCTAATATTTACTTTACTACATCTCACAGATTCATACACTTGTCATCATGGCAATATAGTCCGCACAGCTGCCAGGTGCAGACTTAGTGATTTGGGGGCCCTAAGCAATTCCAGATATGGGGCGCTAACACACCCAACTATGCGCCCTGTTCATTTGTAGCCCTTATTTTTCTGCCTCTCTTCAAGCACAGAACCCCTTTTTTCAAGCATTTGCACCAAGCTTAAGTGAGATGGGAACAACTAAGCCTAACTAGTGCACACAGATACTCAATAATAAAGCAACTAATAATAAATGGAACACATTTATAAATAAACTGTAAATCTTTAAGGGTTTATCTTAAATTACGGCTATGATAATTACATTACATTAAAGGGATAGTCCACCCAAAAATGAAAATTCTGTCATAATTTACTCACTTTTTCCAAACCTGTATGCGTTTCTTTCTTCTGCTGAACACAAAAGAAGATATTTTGAAGAATGTCTGTAACCAAACAGTTGACGGGCCCCATTGACTTCCATATTTTTATTTTTTCCATACTATGGAAGTCAATGGGGCCCGTCAACTGTTTGGTTACAGACATTCTTCAAAAGATCTTCTTTTGTGTTCAGCAGAAGAAAGAAATGCATACAGGTTTGAAACAAGTGTGAGTAAATTATGACAGAACCATCATTTTTGGGTGAACTATCCCTTTAATTTAATGTAATTAGCATAGCCATAATGTATAAGAACATTACAGATTCATTAAATAATCAACAATCATACAAATCTTACATGGATAGACTACACTAGAATATCATGTATTATAAATACGGCATATATATCCCAACTAATTCTAAACTAACTTTTCTTCACTGAATAGTAAAAAACTACTTATTTTCTTTCTCTGGATTATAGTGTCTTCACTGGTGATTGAAATCTCAGTGCATTATTCTTTATACTCCAAACATTTTATAACACACCTCATTGTATAGTAGTGAATAAATTGCTATAGTAATGAACACATGCGGCTGATTGACAGATGAACTGCGCCTTACAGTGTTGTTAATCTTGTGGTTATTTCAGCAAACAATTTACTTCGTACATTCAGTTTAACAGATTTAAGAGTGAACATTTTGTAGCTCAACTGAACTGTGCACATGCATTTTAGACGTGTTCTTACTTCCCCTGATGTTTTTCTACCGTATTTAATTCAACTACCATACTCAAGTAATGTCAATATGACACATTTAGAAATGTGTCAAAATTACCATTTTAAATTAGAGAGCTATAGAAATGTATCTTAATATTTTCATAAGCAAAGCTTGCGCTTGATGTAGCTCTAAACTTTCGTGCTCTTCGTTCGTGCAGATGTAATATTAATGTTAAATGTTTTGTTTTTTTATGGGGCATCCTGATTCTTTTAAACCCTTAGCGGCTGCTGTTTTTTGGTGGCATACTCTAGAATTTCTGTCATAGTTTGTAGATTTGCTTGACACCTGCTAATCTCTCACTTTCTCTCTTGTTTTCTTTGAGGTTGGAGCTCATTTTCTGGAGACTGTAGTCCGTCAGTTTGATAAAACTTACAGTCAACTCGATGCTACAGACAAAGAATGTGACAACTTGTTGTCCATAATTGCCCACATATACAACTTCCATGTGGTTCATGCTCTCCTAGTGTTTGACATTCTGAAGAAGCTGGTGACGCGTTTCAGCTCAAAGGATATAGAACTAGTTCTGCTGCTGCTGAAGAACGTTGGGTTTGCTCTGAGAAAGGATGATCCGCTAGCTCTTAAGGAGCTGATCTCTGAGGCTCAGCGGAAAGCCAACGCTGAAGCAGAGCGTTTTCAGGACCAAACAAGGGTAAGACTCATTTGTCCTGTGAAGAAGCTGTCTTCTGGGGCCTCATTTATAAAGCTTGCGTACGCACAAAACGGGGCTGAAAACATGCGTACGCCAGTTCCTGCGCAAAAGGTGGGATTTATAAAGAAAAACTTGACGTGAAAATATGCGCACCTCCACGCAAACTCTGACCCATGCGTACGCACATTTTGGAGACAGAGCAGTTTGGCGACACCGATGGTGAGCTGGAGTTAAATGTCTTTTTGGTCACTTTTAGACAGAAAATCGAAATAAAATTATACATATACAGAAAGATAATAGCTACAAATATAATTTCACTCACCAAGTCTATCACTTGAAGCAAATATCCACATCTTAAATGTCCGCGCCAGCGAGCGCGTTGTGCCGTTAGTGAAACTGACGCATTTCTAACGGCAGATGAAGTAAAACTGTAAATCTTCATTATGAGTCCTAATCATAAATAGGCTACAGTGCATATTCACATTCAAAATAACAGTTTAAATAAAATATAATTTAAACTATGTTTTACTATATAAACATTTAGATTAAATATGCTCATTAATGGAGTTAAACACTTAAACTTCATGACATTTACTGAAAAGTTAAATATATATAGCCTATTCAATTAATAGCCTATACATATTTGTTGTGCATGCGATGCTTTTGAACACTTTTCCTTTGGCATGCTGTGTTTTAATGTTTTAGCTACAGAGATAATGCTTATCATGATAATAGCAGATTGTGCAAATATAATGCACAACAAGGTCTATCTGTTTCCATTAAAAATATAAATCAATTAAAAATACTATTTGGCCAGTGGAAAAGATTGAGAAAAACATTCTCTGAAATGCATTGCACACTATTTTATTTATTTATTCAAAAACAAGGCAAAGATATATGCTACTAGCGGTAAATTATTTTTATTAATGTAATGTGACGGCACATCCGTATTTCATATTTTCCTAATGTCTTGTACCGTTAAACATGTTATCACGTGGATGAATAATCATATGCAAATGATATGCAGATGAGGATCTGCATAGTAAAACTAGGCGTTGTAAGCTCCATATATGGTTATTTCGGGGAGGAGACGCATGTGCGCACAATCTTCCTCTGACTGGGATTTATAAAGTGAATCCTGCGCAGGTTCTGGCGTACGCACGCTTTTATAAGTCTGAATATTTTTTTGCGCACGCCATTTTTGGCTTTCTGGCGCACGTACACTTTTAGTAAGGATCCTACGCACAGTTTTATAAATGAGGCCCCTGGTGATTAGAAATTATCTTATTATATATACATTTAATCATTAAACTCATTAATCATTAAACTCTCCAAAGCGACTTACAAATGAGGACAATTGTGCTATAGTCGGTCTCAAGTTCTACAAACAGACGTTTGTTATGTTGGTTTGCTTGTCAGATTCGGTTTATGTTGGAGACTATGCTGGCACTAAAGAACAATGACATGAGGAAGATTCCGGGTTATGACCCTGAACCTCTGGAGAAATTAAGGAAACTGCAGAGGACTTTGGTGAGAAAATGACTGATGTTACTTACATTGGTAGATTTATAAGGTGGACTTGAGATGCAAAAGTGCTTGGAGCGTATAACTAGTTAATGTTCACATTATTATCAGCTCTAAATTCATTGGAGCCTTAATAATAATATATATTTTTTAGTGTTATTGGTACCAAATTAACTTCTCGCTGTGGCCACTAGGGGTCAGACTAACTCCATACTTTGGTGTGGTCAGACATTGATCCGAGTTTTGTCCAGTATTTTCAGATAAATGTTTAATTGTAGCCCGTTACATGGTTTCAGAATGCTCATGCACTAACACAACCCTCTTAATAGATTCACAGCAGTGCCAGTGGCAGTGATATGAAATTGAGAGTCTCACTAGACAATCTTCTGGAAGCTGAACGCATTGGCCGCTGGTGGATTGTGGGATCTTCCTGGAGCGGAGCACCCATGATTGATGACCATGAGAACAAGACAAACACCACATCCACCAAAGGGGAACAAGTAAGGTTTTTTCTTTTTTGCTTATTTAGAAATGTTTGAAATTTATATTAAGAATTAGAATGAAGAAAACTAACAATGAGCAATACATTTTTAAAACATTTGTTAAAGTTGGTTAAAAAAAATTAATGTTGGTTCTGAGTGCATTAACTTGGGGGTATAGTTAATGCACTCAGAACCAACATGTAATTTTTTTTTAACCAACTTTAACAAATGTTTTAAAAATGTATTGCTCATTGTTAGTTTTTGTTAGTTAATGCATTACTGGTGTTAACAAATACAACTTTTTTAAATATGTAGAAGTAAATGTTGAGATTAACATGAACAAAGAATAATAAATTCTGTTGACGTATTGTTCATTCTTAGTTCATGTTAATGCATCTAAGTTATGTTAACAAAACCTTGTTGTAAAAAACAAAAAGTGCACTCAGAACCAACATGTAATTTTTTTAACCTGTTTTAAAAATGTATTGCTCATTGTTAGTTTATGCATTACTAGTGTTAGCAGATACAACTTTTTTAAATATGTAGTAGTAAATGTTGAGATTAACATGAACAAGGAATAATACATTCTGTAGTCGTATTGTTCATGTTATTTTCACAAATAAAACCTTATTGTAAAAAACAAAAAGTGTTACCAAATATAGTTATTTCTGTTTACAGAATCTGTCACTTTTGTGTATAAATTGGCTTTATGAGAGTCAAATTGTCATCTGAAATGTATTATTCATGAATTTATTTATGAATTTGCAGTACAGCACAAATATTTTGGAGCTTGCACACAAACAAAGAATGAACACTGACATCAGGAGGAACATTTTCTGCGTGCTTATGTCCAGTGAAGACTATTTGGATGCCTTTGAGAAACTTTTAAGGTTTGTCTGCATAGTTTGTTTCTTCATATAGATTTTCAGTGACATAGGCCATGTTGACTAATTTAATTGCAAGTGTTGTCATGTAATGCCGGAATCGATAATGCACTTTTTATTTAGTTGCAAACCTACTTATGTAAAATAATTGTATAAAATTATTTAAAACATTGTCTTTACAGATTAACAGATCTGCTTTATTAGCAAGATAACGTTTATTTTATGTTCAGTTAAAAAGAGAACAAGAAGAACGTTAGATCTTCTGAAATGATATCCTTGGTGTGTGATGATGCCACACACTTATTTAAGTTTCATTTTAGTTAAGGTTTTCACACAAATCTTTCTTTAGATTACTTGCTAAGAGACCCATCTATTTTCTTCCTGTGTATTTCAATCATGATGTACTATATTTGTAATATTTTTCATAAACCATAAATTGCCCAATTTATACAGTGGATTATTTTCTGTCTCAGGTTAGGATTGAAAAACCAGCAAGAGCGGGAAATAGTTCATGTTCTTACGGACTGCTGCTTGCAGGAGAAAATGTTCAATAGATTCTATGCGGTTCTGGCAGAGAAACTTTGCTTGCACGACCGTCGGTTCAAGGTAGAGTGGAGCTGCAGTGATTCTTACAGCATGTCTCAGTCTGTTAGCTAAGATTGCTATTGATGATATTATAAATGAATATTACTCTTATCATATGATATAAGATCAGCTATAATTTTTTAATATACAAATCTGTATATTATATGTATGTATTGATAATATGAGTCAGTCTGTTTACACCCATTTCTGCAGCATGTACTGTAATGCCTAGTAGCTTGTAGCTGTTTACTATAGGTCATTTACAATTAAACATAACATCTATTTTGTAAATGTAAACCCTCTGTGCTTTTCTTCTGTTCTTTAGATGACCTTTCAGTTTAGTCTGTGGGATAAGTTCAAAGAACTGCCAAACATTTCCAGTAGGTCTTTCAGTAACCTGGTCCAGATGGTCACTCATCTTTTACACCGGAGGAGTCTCTCTCTTTCTATTCTCAAGGTAAAGTTCATTTGGCAGCACTATGTAGTATGTTTAATGTCCTTCATCCTCTTTATGAATCATTTACATATTATTTAAAGGATGGCTTAATTTTCTGATGGTCTTTTGTGTTTTAATAAGGCTATTGAGTTTGGGGAGCTAGATAAGCCCAAAGTCAAATTCCTGAAGCAGATTCTCTTGAAACTCCTTAAAGAAACGGAGCCAGAAGAACTTGTCAATATATTTGGCAGGTGAGTATTTTTTGTCTACAAAAAATTAATATTAGTATTAGTCATAAATGTTCATAATGTTCAAAGACATAAATTTTTTAAAGACATAAATCTATATTTTGTAATCAAAGGCAAAAGTGTGACATCGCTAATTATACATTAGTCTTGTTTCAGAGACATTGTTCATAATGGCAGTATAAATGAACTTCAAAAGAGAAATGAACTTAATTTTAGCTATAACAATTCTTACATGAATACTTAAATATTTATTTGTGAGTGCAAGTTTTTAAACACTTTAAATTTCAGTAAAATGAGTAAAAAAGACCAGATGTGCCGGACAGCCTGAGTTCATCTAATATGGCTTGTGTGTGGCTTAGTGTGTCAATATCTGTCTACCATTGTGTCCCAGGATTTCTGGAATTCCCGAGCTAGGAATGCTTCGGGAAGGCTTGAAGCTTTTCATCAGTCACTTTCTGCTCCGGACCGTTCAGACACAAGAACCATCTGAGCAAGCCAAGGTACTCATGGACAGAGCTGAGGTCGCCACCAAAGCTATGGAGGCCCGAGACGCCCAAATCAAGCTATAGAGCACACAGATGTGTGCTTAATGCATCAGACTTAAAAAAGTGACAATTTCTACACGGGGCAATATGCAAACCTGTATGCAGGCTTTAAGACACATGTTGATCACTGACATGCTATTGCATTTTCTATTAATGGCTTTCTGTAGAATAAAAAGTAAAATATATAAATGATTTTTTTGTGTTTTAAAAAGTTACATATTAGAAAACCTCAATGGCCAGCTTTTCTATTCTGATGTAAGATGTTATCACTATGTTTTTTAATTATTATTACATGCATGACTGCACATTGACCAGAACAGATCTCAAGTTTGGAACTTATTTTGTATTGACTTGCATACCCGAGTAAGAGAAAGAAGAATATAACATTTGTGTGATGCATATGTTTGGTTTTATTACTTCTCTTTTAATAGTAAGTCAGACATTCTGTAATGTTTATTTAATTGGAAAAGTGATCTTTTATTTGAAAACTATGAGCAGATAAAAAAATTAAAAAAGGAAAGTAAAAAATACAAAGTTTGTAACCGATATTTGAGTGTGTTAAATCACAATGGCCTATATATATATATATATTTTTTTTTTATATATATATATTTTTTTATGCCAGAGTCATGTTTCAAGCAGAAAAAGAGAATATCTTTCATTCCTCTAATGCGCAAAAACATTCAATGTACAATAACTGTTGTGTTAACAAATTCAGCATGTGACTCTTGAGTTGAATAGCTTATCCCATGAAAACAAAACTGTATTAATTTAATTTAGAAAAGAGCTGAACCATGCATTGTTTGCCTAATTTGAAATATGGATTCATTGCCGTTGTTTGGATCAACTGCACATTCAGCAGTGCTCTGGACGTGACCAACTAGCATAACATAGCAGAGGGTTACCGTTAGATTTGATGCCCATGGTTAATTCATTAGCAACATTACTGACATCAATCCACAGCATGGAGTGATCAGAGGATGAGCAATCATCATCTGGGGTCAGGCAGAGGAAACATCACCCTTGCAGCTCTACAACAAAAGAGCTAAGTGTTCAATTATATTTGATTAATTAAACCTTATCACATACCCTGGTGTCAGATCAAACAGACTGTCACATTAGAACCTGTAATGATGACACATCAGTCTGGCTGTTTTTCTCTCGCAGTTTTAGAGCTAGAAACGGGAGGGTTACCTACAGATGGCCTGCTTTTCCACCCTTTGACAAAGACAACATTGTCACCATATGTGAGGAGAAGCGTATAATGTGGGTCCAGCCCACTAAGATACACACAGGTGACTGTAAATAGTGTGTGCTATTGTCTGTCTGTGTGAGACCATGGGAAGGTTGATACTGACCTTAGTTTGAACTGGTAATAGGAAGCGAAGTTGCCTTTGAACTGATAACAGCTCAGTTAGAATACTGTTTGTGAGGATGTTACATGTTCCTGTGCTAAGGACCATGTGAGATTCATACATGTGCATAGGCCTGAGCCGAATGTCATATAAAACCATGTGCACTGGCCTCTATACTGACAAATTACATAGCGCATAATTTTAACAATTTATATGATTTGGTTTATTATGCACTCATGCTTAGTAATGCATTTACCCTGCATGTTTTGTCTCACCTTTGACTGTCTCATCCAGGCCTTCATGTAGGCCTAAATGTCCCACCCTGCTCACTCTTAGTTTTCTTTCCCAATGGTTAGAGGGTGATAGTGGCACTGATAAGGTTCTGAGTTCTTTGTACTTATGCAGCTGGGTAAACGTGCAAGTAGGGTAAATTAGGCATTAGTTAAATCAGTAACTAATGTTTCAAATTGACTGCTACCTGTTCAGGGCCAAATTAATTCTGTATTATAAATCATTGCTAATTGTTGCCCATTAGAGTATATTTGGATAACATACATTTATGTATGTACATGGTCTTAGTTATCATAACCAACATCATCATAATGTTTTATATCTGCTTTAAACTGAACTAAATTTGAACATTCTTTAGTTGCTTCACCCCTTTGAATTTCCTGTTTCTGCTTTAAAGTGTTGCCTTTGGCTTGACTTACCCTACAAGCCTTTTAGGACCCAAGGATAATGCCAAGTTTAATAGATTAGCCAGATTTTAGTTTCTGCTATGCATTGCAGTCACATCATAGGGCAGGTAAATGCTGTTTTTTGAGTAATGAAAGGGGAGTCTGTCACAGAGAATTGATTCACCAGAATACACTGCATATTATTCCACTAAGAATGTGTCTGAAAGTGGCTTAGTAAATGAAAAACAAGAAGCATTTCAGAACACATTCAGTGTCCGAGTATAGTTATCGTGGCCCTGGACTGATAGGAGTGGATAGTGATTATATTTAAATGTCCTCTAATTGATTCGAAGAAGCTCCTTGGCAAAGACCAGATGGATCTCTGGGTTTATTGCCCAATAAAGCATGTCGTTATTAATAAAGGAGGAAATGCACTTATGCGAAATAGACCTCAATTAGATTGCCGAAAAGACCATTAAAATAGTCGTGCTGTAGAGTAATCCAGCATACTCTCTTTCTTTATCATTTTCATTTCATGTCCTTCCTAAGTACTATCGCTCTGTCTTTAGCTAATAGCTATCCTACTGTAGGCTAATTTTCAACATTACTCTGTGAACATGACAGAAACAGACTTCCGGATAGATATAACATGAAGTGTCTAAAATCAGCGGAAAGGTCAGTCTAATTTCACTTCACTTAAAGTCTAACATAAATATAAAAGACACCTAGAATAGGCCCTGTGATGTGCTCTGATGATGGATGGGCTTTGTCTCAAAGGTTCATTATTGGGTGGCCATTGCTGCAGTGGTGAGAAATGTTTGGCCATATTCGAGTATGCTTACTCGCACATTTGCACGGATATGAGAGCTCTATAAACAGCGATTCCCATGACCCGACCATGCCACTGACAAGAGACAGAGACCGCTTCACATCCAGCCTTGTTGAGGAGGGGTTTCCTTAACGCTTGTAATGGAATATATGAGTTCAACATTGTTACAAATTAAAAAATTGTTAAAAATTACAAAAAAAATAATTTTATTCACAACGTGTAACTGATCAGCCTAAACAATAATTTACATGCATTTTAAAAGCAATTTCTTATAAATACATTGTATAAAAATAAACATCACATATGGTTCTGGCTTATTATTTTTTGTCCCACTCGAGTTCAGAAAATAATAAGTGGTTCTCGAATAGGATCATCTTAATGATGCTAATTATTAATAGCTGATAGTGATAGGCCTACTCATCCATTATGCTTGATGAGATACGATTTTACCACATGCTCTGCAACCATTAGGCTACATTACTTCAGGAAAAGTAGCCTATCCAGTCAATGTTTGTAAGTAGCTAGTATGCATACAAACCGCTCATGTGGACGCGTCCACCTCAGCATTTCCATAATGACTGCAAGATGATAACATGCATATCACATAGCCTACTTCGCTTTTATGGGTGTGTTTTTTTTTTTTTTTTTGTAAAAGAAGTCTCATGGTTGTGGACTTATATCACTGGCATTGGTTCGTTCATCCTCGGAGGAACAATCAGATGAATTCAGCATGTAATTTTCTCCTTCTTCGTCGTCACTGTCTCTAAAGTCCCGTATTCTGTTACTTTTCACTGAATCTACCTTCTGGAAGTCCTTTTCTAGTCCGTCCGTTTTGTCCTGGTTTCCTTTGCCTTTCTGCTTCTCGGCCTCCTGAGCGGCTTGTTCTTTAGCCTTTTTACTGCGCTTCCATTTCATACGCCTGTTCTGAAACCAGATTTTCACCTGGAAATAAAAACATGACATTTCTCATTCGTAAACAACTCTTCAGTAGCTAATCGAATGTGGCATTTTTCGACGTTATTGATGTTAATCAGCCATATTTAAATTAAACAGATTTATGGCTATTATAGCCTATTTATTAAAAACATTTAACATTATTTATAACAAGACATTTTTTTTCATTACAGAAGTGATTTCAGGCGATGCGTTAAGAAAATCTGAAGGTTTACCTGTGTCTCTGTTAGCATTAAAGATGTGGCCACTTCAAAGCGTTTTGGTCTCGATAGATATTTATTGAGCTTAAACTGATGCTCAAGTTCAAGGAGCTGCTGGCTTGTGAACGCGGTTCTTGGTCTTCTGCACTTCCCGAGTAAGTTTGACTGCGCCTGGCCTAGAATGACAAAATGTATAATTCATCATATATTTCGTAAAACAGCAGAAATAAATAAATAAAGTTTCTGCAAATATTGTTTTAAACAGAACTATTCGAACCAAAACAGATTTAGCTACGTTTATACAATATAATAACATTTTAAGTTTTGCAAATATTTTTTGTAGCCTAGGCCTACTCCAGGTTTTTAATTTATTTAAGATAACAATCTTAAATAATCAGATACAAACTGATGTTTTAAAGAACCCAGATATCTACAAAACTATAATGCAATACCAAGAAATCAACATAAATTTTCGTAATCTCCAAAGAAAACCAGAAGAAAAAAAACTTTGAGTGTTAGGCTATTTGATGAAAATGCTACTGCACTGAACCGTTAAATAGCCTAATTTATTCCTGAGAGTGTACGGGCAGGATTGCTTTTCATATCTTTTTAATTTAGTCCCAGCAGCAGTGCTGTATTACTGTACAGCATTAGAGCACTCAAAACTGATTTTTAACACACAATGCAATTTAGGGGGCGGCAAGAAATGTTAAAAGCTCTCATTCTTAAAAGCCCCTAGAGCAATTCCCAATCACACATAGCCTCTATGTGCCACGGCATTGTCAGTACATCTGGTAACATTTCCACCCTGTCTGATTTGTTTGGGAGAGGTTTGAGAAAATCTGCAGACGAGCAGCGGAACAGAGAAACAGTGTCTGCAGTGTACACAGTTGGCAGGCTGTGGTTTTCACACTCGTCCGCCACTTTCCCTCTGTCCATTATCTGTCCATTTTAGCCCCTCTTTGAAAGAGAGTGCTCGTTCAGTCTCAGTCAAAGAACAGCTTTACTGACCCTGCACGCGCTGGTTTAAATGATTAGCCTATTTTTATTTATTAGTCTACATCATATGAAAATAAACAGGCTATTCTGTAAACTCAAAATAGCTTACCACGTGAGGCTAATTAAGGAATTACAGAAAAAAAAACATTTATAAAGCATAACATTCAAACTATTTTGAATGTGCTATGACAAAATACAATTAAAAAATAATGATAGCCTAATAATAACAATGTGCTAATAATAACTAAAGCCTATCGGCTATATATTTATCCACATGCATTTCAAATTGAACTCACCATTGAAATCTGCCATTTTGGGCAGCATCATTCCCGCAGTTGAGACCCTCAGCCAGTGATCGAGCTGAAAGGAGCTGGCGGTGAGTTTGAGGGGGTCATTGGGATGATGATGATGGTGGTGCGACCCATGCGGATAAGAGTACGACAGCGCCGGGTGCTGACCGAGCGCTGCTGCTGAATATGTGTACATTGGATGACCGTAGAGAGCTTGAGGAGGAATCCCGGTGCTGCTCTGAGGGTGTAGTCCGACCATGCCCGAATGTGGAGAGTTTAAGAAACCCGGCTTGGGAATCAAGCCGCAAGATGATATCCTGGGGGGCGAAGGAGTCTCGTTCCGAAGTGCTTCGGAGTTCGTGTTCAAATCTGACGCCTGGACACTTTCGGAGGAGGATATGGAAGATGTGGGCAGGGAAGTGACCAGCGCCAGCGGCGAGGTCTGCACTTTTGGTGGATCGACAGCTAGAAGCGCGTCGATTCGAAAGTTTTTAGATTTCTCCATCTGGCCCACCTCACAAACAGTTTCACGCGTCGTTCGCAACTTTACAAGGCTGTCACAAGTGTCACCGTTCCTCTCCTTAAAGTTATGATCTTGGCCAAGGTGTGCAAGCCAGAAGTGCACTTGTCAACTGCTGCCCGAAAGGGTGTGGATTGGTCATTCACGTCATCCTTGTGGATTTCCGATTGGACAATGATTTCACCGTGTTCACGGTGCGCTTAGTAGAAATTCAATAGTCCTCAAAAGATAAGAAATGTCTCGTATCATCGTGGAAGTTAAGGGTGTGTGGGAAAAAAACTGTTGACACACAACACTCACAGCTACTTTATAGCCTATATTTTATATCCATACAGGCTAATTGTTTTAAGAGAATTAAACCGCAATTATTAAAATGCTTTTCAAATTACAGAACAGAAAAATTTTCATTGCATCTCTTAAAAAGAGTTTAATACAGTGTAGCTTATTATCACGATATAGTGTAGTTTTTTGCAAAAAGCTTCAGTAGCCTATAGACTATTAACGAAGATGTCTAAATAAATGGCTAAAACTGGTAGTAGGCTACGTGGAAAAATATAGTTTATATCCTTATAAAGATAACGACTATGTGTTTGAAAAAGAGAATGACAAATATCCACCAGAATGTGCACCCAAAAACTATGAGCCTTTTTTGTTGTTTAAAAATAATAAATTATTCGATGATTATGGGCCTATATGAGCTAACAGAGTGGGATATAGCCTATACGCATTTGATTTTAAATGGGCCTATTTTGATTTCTGAATAAGAGGACAAATTTGTGGAAAGTCTCACACCAACCATATTAGGGCAAACCTTGTAACACTTTTTTTGCACTGCAGTGAATATTTTTGAACAGCCAATGATAATTTTTTTCACCCCAAAGATTGAAGCGAAACAACGATGAAACGTAAAATAGCCTAGGCAAAAATGTACAAGGTAACTTTGGTCGGAGCAGTGTTTTGAGCAACAAATAGGCCTATCTATTAAATTATAGCCTACATTTAATAATAGCCCTAATACATTTTTAAGTGTTATGTAGCCTAAATTTAACAAATTATTTTACAATATTTAGGCTAATGCGTGTGACAACTTGCCCGCCACATGATATAAAATAGATTTGTCCTGAGAACACAGGTCAAACCTTCATTTGAAATCGACTTTGATTTTATTTGACCTCTGCCTAAAAATATGCCAGTTTCGGTTTGACATTATTGTGATCATTTGTTTACTAAACAGCTACAGAAATATACATTTATTAGATGTGTACTCTGGAGTAATACTTACAACATTATTTTAATGTAAGATAGGCCTAATTTTAACTATAACCACTGCGAAAACACATTTTGACTTTTGACTCCTTGACAACTTTTCCGCGTGACATGTAGCGCCTGTCTTTATGTTAAAAAAGAACAATAACTTAATTAGTGATGAACAGTAACATTATTCTGTAGCCTCTCTGGATTTTTACATATTTTAGCAACTTTGTATACAAAACAACAAGATAATAGGTTATTTCAATGTTAGATTGTATTTAATAAATACCCGAATATAGGCAAAGTAGGCTATAGGCCTAGGTGCCACATTATAATCAACTGCACATTTATCATGACAGCTACAAACTTCTGATTGTAACATGTTGGTAGGCTACATATATTTTGTAGGTTGTATTCTGCATAAACATAGGCAAATCAGGCCTTGTTAGTTTGATAAAATGTAAAATATTGACAGCTTATGAAAAAAATAATGAAAAAAAGATGAGACCTATGGCTTTCTTAAAATTTATGTCTTCTGCAAACGGTGGAGCTCGCTCTTAAAATCTAAATTGGCTATATATTTCTTCAAGCAGCTGGGCACATGTGGGATGGGGGTGTGGAAGATCTGTTGTGGGGTCTGTTCCTCTTATAAGCCTCTTTAAGCTAATGGAGAAAGAGGTCAGAGAGAGAATTATTGACACTCTGTTGCCCTTAACCTGTCTACCAATAAAGCGGATTAGTTTTCCTCAATTCATCAGCTAACCACTCTCTCGAGACTGCTCGCATGCGTTTATTTGCTCTGGGGAAATCAACAAGTCACGAACCAAAAGGAGAAAAATAACAGGGTGCCGCGCGTAATGATGAAGTTGCCCACCATTTCTGAAATAATAGGAATCATAGCCGCAGGTGGCTACAACTTTACAATGCATATACTTTATAACCTATTTAGACGATCATGGACTGCGAAAAATAAATGGTTTTGCGTGATTTACAACGCAAATTTAATTTTATTTGAGTTCATGGAATCCTCCAATTTGAGGTCTTCAACAATCTTCCCAATCAAATGCTTGTGTCTTTAAACGCGTTTAAACGTTCTTGTGTCTTGCCGCTTTGTCTGCTTCCCATCAGTTTTAATTTCATTAAGGGATCGCATGAATATTTCTATTAAAGCAGCAGTGAAATATGAAGCCATGGACCTGCAGCGATCAGAGAGATTTATGGCTCTTTTTCATCACATCAGGGAGAGTAAAATTATTATTATTGCACCCTCAGATAGAAGGGCCTGAAACAGGGACTCTCCTCAAAGCTGCTCATTCGCTCGGTAATTACTTTCACAATTAAGTGGAACACATATCACAATGACAAATCGAAATAGTTTATATATTAATTATGCCTATCCATGGTAAATGTGTTCATTATGAAAAGCCCATTTAACGGGACCTCCACTGTCTCTTTTATTGCAATAGCCTAAATATTTTCGATCATAATGGCACAAATGGGCAGTGTGATGAAATGTATATTGCACTGCTTTTAAACACATTTCGAGCTCATAATCTTTTTATCAATTTAATTTGTAAAGATCGGTTATACAAAGAATGGCCCTAGATACCAGCCTATCAAAAATCATTAAAGGAAATCCGATTTCAGCGCTTATATGTAGGCTATGATTCTGAACATGGAACTTGAATATAATTCATTTTAAACGCAGGCTATAGGCTACTACCGAAATTAGCGTTTTTATCAGTTTGATTTGATAACCCTGATTATATCTTGATTCACATCACTGGACCAAACTGTAAACAAGCCCGAAAGCCAGGTGTCACTCAACCGAGCATACTGGTAGACTACACTAATGTGATGAACACACACAATTCAGTCAGTGGTGTAATTTAAAATGTGCTTTAAACGAGATGACCCACGAGTCCCCTCTCTCCGTGACACGAGCGTGATTGACGATGTCACCAGATGTCAGGCTAATTTAAATGAATTCATTTCATACCTGTCATAAGCACAGCAAAGAGTCAAAGATCTCGCTGTTTATTAAAACGAGCCCACAAAACAATATTTTAAAAGCAATGTATAATGTAGGCTGTTTACTAAATCAACAACACCCCTTATGATTTAATATTCGTCTATAAAGTGGTGAGATAACAGTTTTTGTTTTGTTTGTGTAAAAACAAAAATGTTGCAGAGTAAAACTGTAATGATTTGAATCTGCACATTTGGGCTTACATTATTTAAAAACAATAGGCCTAATTATAAAAGCTACAATGCTGCCTTAGATATAATTACTACTTAAGTCTTCTAAACCTGACCTCCCCAAAACATATCCATTTTTTTTTTATGTTAGGCAAATGTGACACAGTGATGGTTGTATTGGGTTTCAGAAAAGCCCATTTGGCCACCACAAATTAATTGGAGGATGTCAATTTTTTTCTTCTCTTTTTCATTACTTTTTAAAAAGAAGGGGAGGAGTGAGGTGCATTTGGCCCTATAGCATGTTTCAATTATCAACTAACATCCTAAGAGCTAAACAGCTTTTAGTCAATGAAAACATCAGTTGCCTGTTTTCTTATGAATGTTTCTCAAGCTCAGCTTTTACATTTGTCTCACTGACTGATGAAGGATCAGTCTTGTTTTTGTAGCGATTTTTTTTCAAACAATGACTGCAAAGTACAAAGCACATAGCTCAGGACTTAATGAACAGATTTAATGATGAACTTTCAATTGTTTTATAAAAAAGAAAAGAAAAAGACAAGTGTACGTTAGAGATATAAAATTTGCTCTTTTACGGTTTGTATGAATTAATATGAATTTATAACCCACATATGTTTTGAATATTTTTAGTGCCTATGGGTTTAGAAGAATATTATACATGAACTATGTAAGCATAATAATATAATATAGCCTATATATACATATATTATATATATATATATATATATATATATATATATATATATATATATATATATATATATATATATATATATATATATATATATATATGGATGCAGGGAATAGCTTAAAAACACTTTTTTACTAAGAATACAATGCCCTGAAAGGACTCTTGAACAATTTAGCAATTAACCAGACTCAACAAAGAGTTATGGAGACATATAACTCAGGGAGCTGACATAAATGTGTGACCCTTTTTTGACATCTTTCAAAATTAGAGACCTTTTGAGATGATGAGACCCCCATTTTGTATTCTGAAGCAGCTCCAGAAGACTTGCTGTAGTGGCTCGTTATACCCTTTTCAGGTCTAAAAGGCAGGATATGATCAATCAATAACTCATAAATCCCTCTATAACATATATGAGAAACTGAGTGGTTTCCTGTCTTGCTACTGCTGTCCAAGAAGAATCAGATGCCAAGCAATGAGTGTGAGACCTATTCTACAATCTTTAGGGGGATGTGTGTGAAGTGCTGATGAGTGTTTGTAAAGTAAGTTGGTTGGCTTCAAAGTTAGTTCTCCCTAAAACTGGAATTCTGTCCTCATTTACTCACACTCATTCCAAATCTGCATTACCCCCTGTTAGAATGTTAACTTCCATTCTATGGAGAGGGAAAACAACAACAACAACAAAACATATTTGTTTCTCAAAACAATCTTCTCTGTTCCACAGAAGAAAGTAAGTCATACAAGTTCGGAACGACATGAGGGTGAGTAAATAATAAAAAGAGTTATATCTACATTTTGGGTGTACTAATCATTTTAATGTTTCAAAACTTTATGTAAATGGTTGCTTTTTGTTTTGCTATGTGTTTGCCTATTCATTAATTACATCACATTAATTACACACAAAGAAACCAATAAAGAAAGTTATTTTTATAATATATATTTTTTAAGAATATCCAGTTCAACGTCTCAGAGATTAGATCGCTTCACCGTCCGCAACTGGTTTCCTTTTATTGCTGGGATTCATCCAGGAAGTAATTGTGAAATTTTTCCCGTTATTGACCTCGTTTTTAACCAATCGTTTGCTAGCCAGTGTTGTGCTGTCCAATCACATTCCACCGTGCTCCTGAGTGGGCGGGCGTTTCTCTGTGTTGTGTTTGTTTAGTAGAGCAGGAGCAACGATTTCGGTTTTGTTTTCTTTGATTTCCAGTCGCTGAACTATATGGTTCGGCTGATCATTCAATAAAACCAGGTAAACAATTCGCATTTCATCTACTAACACGACTCATCAGTAGAAAAAGCTGTAAAACCTCACTGAAATCACTAGGTGACTTTAGAAGCGACCAGAGCGACATATATGACTGAAGTTACTGTCAAGCTGAACTAACATGTCAGAGCAGAGCACAGCACAGCATTTATGTTTCCAAATTACTGTCTTAATTCTCATAAAGCGGTGACAGACCCCAAATAACATACAGTTATACGTGTACATTTCTGGGAAATTGGGAATTGTCGAGGTGAAAGACAATTGACCTGCTGCTGAGTCATTAGCTAGCTAGTCAAAGAACCTTTAGCCAAGAGGCTAACAGAGGAGTTCATTAGATCCGAGTAAAGAAAATACCATGAACTCTGTCTTTCACAGCGCGAATGCTCATTTAGACTTAAAACTTCAAAGAACACGTTCGTAAATGATGATGAACTTCTGGTATAGTGATTCTTTACTGGTTCTTTATGTTAGCAAGCTAACTAGCCTGGCTTGAGTCATAACAAATGTGTGTGTCTCCTTATTGAACAACCCTTTTCTTGAACATGTTTCGCTCAAATGAGGGCGCATTGCAGGGCATTTGTTGAACACAGATATTTGTTCGCATGTACAATAATGTGTACATACATTTTAAATAATATTTCAGCGGTCATGTTGTGACATTTCTGGTTGGAGATACGGTGGTGTTATACAGCTTTATTTAGTGTGGATCATCACACCTGCTGAAAGCGGGGTGACAATTTCCATTCACGCCCACTGTAACCTTCTGCACCTCCTCAGTTATCTATCACAAGGATAAAGTTGCTTTAAATATCTTCATCATAACAGCCTGCTTTATTTCACAGTAGTATATGTTTAAGCAGCATCTTTACCGGTGCTTATAGTTACAAGCAAACATAAATTCTGTTATGAGATAATGTTTCCGTTATGATTAGTTCATTGACTAGACTCCAATCTCATAATTTTTTGTTTTCTCTGTCTTGCTGGCACAGACTGCACTTTGTTGCACTGCACACAGAATACTTGTATTGATTGCTGCTCAATGGGAAAAGTGTAACCATGTTCAGTTTTGAGGGAGATTTCAGGAGAACACCCAAGGTGTCCCTTGGGGGTGCTAGCAGAAAAGTAAGTTTTCCATGTGATAGAAATCACTACATTTGACATTTTTCTACAATGATTATTACTTAGAAACTGATCATTTTGTATATTTGTGAATATTTGTTTGCAAATTCTAAACTAGAGCAAATCATTTCCACATATGGACAACACAGATCTGGTAATTGTTGTTCCATATTGATATTGGATCTATTTTGATATGTCTAACGCATTTTTTTTGTTCAGGAGGAAAAAGCATCTCTTCTTCATCGAACACAGGAAGAAAGAAGGAAAAGAGAGGTAAGTATCCGCCATTTGGATATTTTACAGATGTTTAAAGCATTTTATTGTGAAAATAGGACCATAGAAGTTATGTTAGTTCTGAGAAAAGCTTGCTTTGACTTGTGTTATCTAATTAAATGACATTCATACAATTTCAAGTGTCTTGAGTGTCCAAATACTTTTTGGTGTAGCACAAAATTCCCATGATGTGTATCTAGGTAGTTGTATCTATTTTTTAGATTAGAGCCAGATAGAACAAATAGAAGATGATTTACTTATCTTTGTATTTCGCACAGGATGAGAGGAAAAGACTAAAAAATTCGATCATCATTCAGTCATACATAAGGGGATACCAAGACCGAAAACAGCAAGTATGTGGAATCACTTTAAACTCTACAAGTGTGGATGGGTTTCTTTGAACCCGTTCTTGTATTTGATTGACAGATTGTTAAATTCCTGAATTTTCTCTCTGTTTCATATAGTATGCCATTCAAAGGGGCTGCTTTGACCACTGTGTGTGTCAGTGCCAGTCAGGCTCTGGCCCTCAACTTACAGACAGTGCCATACTCAGCCAACTTGTTCGCCAGCTTCTCTTTTTTTACAGACAAAGTGAAGACAGAAACAGAATGGTAAGAACCAAAAATATGATCTGCGTTGCCGGTTTAAAAAGCTTTTGTTATCATATGAGGGTCAATGACGTTTTGTTTTTGTTAATTGCCTTTTTAATGTGAATTGATGAAAAATAAAAAGAGGTTGGACAGCTTTGTTCTATGGTGTCATTGTATTTAATGAATCCACGAGCCTTCATTGGATTTATGTGCATTTAAGGATGTAAATGTCTTAACTGTTGTAGATCTGGATGTGTCAGAGTTTGGTAAAGCATCATGCTCAGTTCGTCAAGCTGCTGACAGGGCCAGAAAGACAGAGCTGCCTGTTTCAGATCAAGGGGATGCTGGGACACTGTTGCAGGTACAAAACAAGTAGCATCCCTAAAATAAACATCTCTGGCATAGTAAAAATCTTTAGATCTGCTTGTTGGTTGGTCGCTAAGCATTTTCTCTCTGTCTAAGGTTATTGCAAGCACGTGAAGATAACAGTCTGAATGTGACAGTCCCGATGCGGATGCTGGAGGTGTTTTCATCTGAGAAAACCTACTTGCCCTTTTTACAGGATGAAAACTATGTCACTGCACTTATTGAGCAAATTTTGCGCTATATGGTACAGAAAGGTACAGAGTTTTGCCCTATGTTTTATTTGTCTTAATCATACTTTGAGGCGAATAGATGAATATATTTAGTTAGAGACTGTACACAGAATTCTCTTTTTGATTTAGCAAAAGTTTGCATCTGCTTTAATCATATTCTTTTCAATGTCTTTCAGGATACTACAGATCTCTGTATGTTTTAGTGAATCACAAGTTGCCATCGAGTCTAGAATATAGTGACTCCCCTTCCATTCCACTGGCACAAACGCTACTGGAGCACACACTCAAGCCTCTGCACTTTACATACAGTTCCTGCCCCCCAGATACCAGGTACACACTCGCATACATTCATACTGTAAAGAAATCTGACTAGTTATGGGGATATTCAATTTAATTAATCAATTAATAATACTATTGATTAGCATTACCAAACATGGACGTTTTATTATTATTTTAATTCAATACTGTGAAGCTGCTTTGATACAATCTGTATTGTGAAAAGCGCTATACAAATATTCTTGACTTGACTTGACTAGTTCAAATTATTCACAGCCTTTTACACTATATATGCTTTGGAGATCATTCGATTTAAGCTGTTCGAGGAATGTCTTTGTTTTGGTGTATGTGTGGTGCACGAGTCCCACCCAGTAAAAGGTTGCCCTTATTGCAGACCGTTAGCTTTATCCTTCCAGAGGACCAATGGACAGTAATTCTCTCACTGCTTTGTTTACAGAGAGTAGTAAAATCCAGACAGACTCATTGACTCAACATGTAATGTTTACACAACATTTACCCTTCATTCTAACTCTCCGAGTGACGAACAGTGCTGTTTTCTTTTCTTTTCTCTCTGAAGAACGACAAGAGCGCGAGAGTATAAGCTTGTGCATACAGTCCTGTGTTTGTCCTCTCTCTTTCTCTCTCTCTCTCTCTCTCACACACATACTCATACATAGAGGCACGTATCTAGACAAACCAGCCAGATGTTGTTTCGAGTTATCACCTTTTGATTGAAATTAACATTGACACTTTTTTATCTGTTCTTTCCTTTTACATTTTTAGGGTTAATAATGTACACTACCATTCAAATGTTTAGGGTTCGTAAGATAAAAAAAAGAAAAATAAATGAATAGCAAAGATGCATTAAATTGATCAAGTGACAGCAAAGACATTTATAATGTTACAGTGGATTTCAAATACTTTGGATCAAAATAAGGATCAAAGAATCCTTAAAAACATGGACAATAATAATATGTTTCTTGAACAGCAAATCAGCATATTAGAATGATTTCTGAAGGATCATGTGTCACTGAAGTCTGGAGTAATGATGTTGAAAATTCATTTTTGCCATCAAAGGAATAAATTAAAATGGAATAAATTTTAAAATGTATGAAAATAAAAAAGGGTTATAACAATGTTATAACTACTATTTTTACTGTATTTTTGATCACACAAATTCAGCCTTGGTTAGCATAAGAGACATCTTTCAAAAACATAAAAAATCTTACTGACCACAAACCTCTGAACAATAGTGTACATTGCAACCTTATATTTCATTCCAGTGTGGGTAGACTAAATTGTGGAGGTGCCATTTATATTTGAACAACTTTGACTGTAGGGCAAAGGCAAAATACATTCTTTAGAATTGCTTAATTACTGTACTGTTACTTTGGAAAAATATGTATTCTGTGGAGTACCTGTCAAAAGTTTAGAAATACTATTTACATTTTTTTGAAAGAAGTCTCTTATGCTCACCAAGCCTGCATTTTTTTTGCAAATAATTTCTATTTTAACATATATCACAAACATATTTCTATTTTAAATAAATGTTGTTCTTTTTTTTTTTTTACTTTTTATTCATTAAAGAATCCTGAAAAAAGTATCACAAGTAAAAAACAAACAAAATTAAGCAGCATTGATCATAATCAGCATATTAGAATGATTTCTGAAGGATCATGTGACACTGAAGATTGGAATAATGATGCCAAAAATTCAGCTTTACCATCACAGAAATAAATTATATTTTAAAGTATATTAAAATGGAAAACCATTATTTTAAGTTGTAATAATATTTCATAATATTACTGTTTTTGCTGTATTTTTGAAAAAATAAATGCAGGCTTGATGGAGCGCAAAAATTTGTAATGTTTCTTCTGAATTAGTAATTTTGACCGGTACTGTATATGTACGGGTGTAGTCACACTAGGCGATCTGAACTGCACCCGAGCATGTTTGACCCAGTGTGATCGCTTGGTACCATGCCCAGGCGCTGTTTGCTTAACCATCCCTGGCCCGCTTGGTTAGAGGTGGGCCAGTGCACTGTTCAGTCAGCCTCGGGTGCGGTACGCATGCAGTGTGAATGCTAACCGTGTCGGAGCACGGAACACCTTCTACTTTTGTATGCGTTACTGTCATTACGACAGCAAACATCTTCTATTATTACTTGGACAGTACACTTTTCAATTAAGGTATTTAAATCGAGTATAGTTAGGTTTATAACGGGCCTGGTTCGACAATCGTGCCAGGGCACTTTACAAGGCAACTGTGCCTAGTGTGAGTACACCTTATGATAACTAACAAAGTCCTTCTAATAAAAGGTCTCCTGTTGACAGGAGATTGGGGTTTTTGTTGTCTCATAGATACACAAATGGCCAAAAGTGTGTGTAAATGTATGTTAGTATTGTAGTGGATCTATATTGTGATTATTTAGAAAATATGAAAGTTGAAGTACTTCCTGCAGGCTAAAACATGCTACAGTTACACTAGATGTTAGTCAATAGAGTTTTAAATTCACAACCTTTTCTCTTCTCATTCACAGGCAGTTTGTTTTTACAGCCTTCACTGAGGAGTTCATCTCAGCGCCTTTCACTGAACAAATCTATAATTTCTTCGTGCCAGCTTTGGCAGACCCAAAACTAGCTTTCCCATTTCAGAATTTCCTTTGGTCACTCCAGACCACCATAGCCTCCTCTGCCCAGGCGAGAGCTCAGGCTCCTTGGCTCTTTTACTTTGTGCTGTTAGTTGGAGAATCAGGACTGGGTAAGTAGACTGTGTAAGAAAGATAAAACTGCACTGTATGACTAGTATAACATGTGCGTACAAGGTGACCCCTTTAGAAATCAATTTGCAATTCTGGTTTAGATATTTTTGTGAGTATATTTAGGGAATCAGGTTTGAGTATTTTGTCTGTTTTATTTGTATAGGTTCACTCTCAGAGGAAGGGTTGCTGTTGTACTTAAACGCTCTACAGACTCTGTTGCCATTGTTGCCAGTGACGGAGTGCAACAGGAGAGCTGACATCAACAGTGATTCAGAAGATGAGGAAGAAATGACTGTACAGCCTCTTGCTGCGCAGGTACACACATTATCTTTTATCCAAATCTTTGCACAAAATAAAAATTTCAGAGAGTAGCATACAACAGGTGGATATAATTCTGCTTCTTTTTCAAAAGGATGGCAGTTGGATTTCTGTGTATTACATAACAGAGGAATGTGTACAGAAGTTGGACACCAAGCAGCAGACTAATGCTCTGCTAACATTAGTGTGGAGAGACTCTGCAAGTGAAGACATCTTCACCATGATGGCTTCCATCTGTCACACGTTGATGGTGCAGCACCGTATGATGGTGCCCAGAGTCAGGTCAGAGCACATACACACATACAAACAAAATGAATCACCTAGCATTTTGTGCAACACAACATTAAGGATAACCAATAGAACTAGATGTACTGCACAGTGCACACTTGTGCTCTATCACGATCTCATTGCCAGATAAGTTAATCGTGCTGTACCTCTCTAATTGATAAAAAGAGATGCAGTCAAGAAAGGGCTGTCAAACTGTCCTCAAGTCTGTGAGTGTTGTTTTTCTTTTTTCTATCTTGGCCTCTGTTTTTCTGCTGGTTTTTAAAAACAGAAAACCGTAAAATCTCTAATGAAGCAGTCAGACGGTTAAGTCTCATCTTGCTGTGTTTTTTCTATTACCAGGGCAGTTTTAGTTGCTGTCACTCATCAATTAGTTTAATGAGCTCTACTCTCAATTACCTTTGCTTTATCTACTTCTGGTTCTGCTATATTGACAAAATGAGAACAGGATTTCAGCAGAAAGAAAGAAAGAAAGAAAGAAAGAAAGAAAGAAAGAAAGAAAGAAAGAAAGAAAGAAAGAAAGAAAGAAAGAGAGAGAGAGAGAGAAAGAAAGAGAGAAAGAAAGTATGTCAATCAGCTAATCAGAACTTCATCACATGCCATGTGTTTCATCTCACTAAATCATTTCTCGCAGTGTATTAAGCTATAAGCTCCCTGGCCTATACCTTTTATGTTCTCAATATTGGTATTAAAATCTTGTCAGAAAACAGTCTTCACAATTAAAGGAGTAGTTCACTTTAAAATAACAATTACACCATGATTATTTACTCGCCCTCAAGCCATCTTAGGTGTTTATGACTTTTTACTTTCAGACGAATACAATCCGAGTTATATTAATAAACACCCTGACACTGACAACATCGGTTTGAAGCTCGAAAAAGTGCATCATAAAAGTGTTCCACACGGCTCCGGGGGTTAATAAAAGCCTCTTGAAGCAAAACGATGAGTTTGTGTATGAGAAATATTCATATTTAAAACTTAAACTAAACTAAAGTAAAATAAAATATTTTACTAAAATAAATGGCTTCCGGCCATACGCAGTCTACTTTCTCCTAAACAAAGCTTATGCAACTTGTGACGTAGTGCGTCATGGCGTAGCGGAAATATCAGCAGTACGTCGCATTACTCGCATAAGTTGCGCTTTACACTTAAGTCGAACCCGTATGTTCGCTTGGCCAGAAGCTAGTTATTTTACTTTATAAAGTTTTAAATATGAATATTTTTCATACACAAACTCATCGCTTTGCTTCAGAAGGCCTTTATTAACCCCCCGGAGCCGTGTGGATTTATTTTATGATGAATGGATTTACTTTTATGAGCTTCAAACTGATGGTTGCAATCCACTGCCATTATCAAGCTCGGAAACGTCAGGGTGTTTATTAATATAACTCTTATTGTATTCGTCTGAAAGAAGAATGTCATATACACCTAGGATGGCTTGAGGGTGAGTAAATCATGGGCTAATTTTCATTTTAAAGTGAACTACTCCTTTAAGGAGGCAGCATTCACAAGCCTTTCAAATCTTAGAAAAAAATGTAATGATCCATCTTGCATATAGTATGCTGAAAAAAAGTCACTTCTTTAAAAAAATATATATTTTCACATTTTCTTTTGATAACTTTTGCAATGTTTAAATAACAATTTTTTTAAAGACCCCCTCTGGTGAAAATAATTTTTTGAATGTCATTTATATTTCTATGGGCTGTTTTTAATATGCTTTTAGACAAACCATGTGCAAATGTCCTAATCCTAACCCATAAGTTAACAACATTGCTGAGTATTTTCTCCTTAAAACTGTAGTGAAACAGTTTCTTATGTCACAAACATAGCATATCATTAACTATGCTCTGAAGCAGGGGAGTCTCAAGAGAATCCAGGTTATCCTGGTATATTTTTCTGTTGGTGAATTATGTATATGATGTATATTACGATATTATGAAGTACTATACGGCTTTCTCCACTGATGTTCTAAATTGTTCAAAGTGTTTCTAAGGATGCTGATTTTTAGAAAGCAGCTCTCTGACTCTTGAGGTGGTGAACATGGTTTGTGTAACATTAGCAACACCTTATTATTAGCTGTTTGATAACGCTGTCAAGCAAAAGGCTAATCATATTAATTACAGTTATGTGTCCGATGTTGTAGAGAGTGATCCATAAAACGCATTATCATTCTGATACATCGCCTTGAAGACGAGCCTGTAAGCCAGTGGAGATGGGGTTCATTTGCATATTTATGGTTCCGTGTAAGGGTGTAGAGTTACATTCAAGCTATTTTAAGGCATGAATAAAAAAAAATTACAGGATTTTTTTTTTTTTAAATATGACATTTTGGTGATCAAAGATGAGTTTTAAGATACAAAATGATTGACTAGGGGACTTGTAGATTTCATGTTTAGGCTGTTTAACGCACATTTAATAATATTGTCCAATTGAAATTATGCTTTCAAATGCTAAAATTACTGTAAATGGCATTTTAATCAAAGAAAAAATATGTTTTAAATACTATTTAATATTATTAATTGTTCTATGGAAATAGAGTAATCAAAAATATATGAAAAAAATCTAACATGCATCCTCATTTGACTCAACACTAAACTTCCTTCTTAATCTTGCTCCTCTGACGTCTTTAACATGTTTTACCTGTTCCAATTTTGTTTCATACATGACATGAACCGCTTATTTCCATTGTTTTCTTTAATATTCTTTACTCCTCCTTTTTTCCCTGAATATTTTTTGGGTGGTATTTTTATATTTTACAGCTCCGTCCAGAGGAGAAGGCTTTTATCATAAATCCTGCCTTCACTACTTTATCATTATCGGATATCTGTACAAAATAATTAGCTGGCCTAGGAAGATTAATTCTCGCAGGAGTGGATGGGATAGTTTTACAAGAGGTATAACAGCTGTCGCTGATTTACAACCTTTAAAGAAGCACCCAGTGCGTGTGCAAACTTGGTTGCCTTTTGAACATTATCATATTTTAAAGTGAAGAGTGTGGCTGTATTTTACTCTAAACAGGTCATTAAAGTATCAAAAACTGTTACTGTAAATAGAGTGCTTGGTTCCTGTTCATGGAAAGGTCTCATTGATGTTAAGCCTGCTGTATTTGTTTTGACAATTTCAAATCATCTTCATGGCGTTTTTAAATAACGATTAGATGCAAAGAACAGAAAGATGAAATGAAGAAAAAGCAGTCTCATATTCATGTTAATAATAGATACAAGATTTCTAAGTGCAACTTCATTATCCTTGCATATCTTACTTATAAATATGTAGTAGCTGGCAGACACTTTAAAAAAAACCAAAACCTTAAAGTCAGTGAAAGTGGGTGTTTTGTGTGATGTCCATAGCTTTGTTCACATTTCAGGCAAACACACACAGTACATTTTTTAAAATAAAATCTGTCTTTCCAGAATAATTCTGTAAAAATACAGTAAACTTCAAACATATTTACAGAACAACCAGTACATTTTACAATTTAAAACTGTAAATTAGTAGAAAAAAAATGTAACCGGTAAATCGAACAGCCACGCGATGTTCTGTCTTGTTCTTTTTACACTTACTGACAATGGTGGTAAAGAGAACACCACATGATGAATCATTGTTCATCGCAAGTGGCTTTTCCACAAGCTGAGCTAAATACTAATATATAGAAGCTGCATACAGTGTCATGAACACAAACACAAAACTCCATCATGGTAACACACGACACTAAAATAATGCAATAAACACTCTTTAAACAACATAAGATGTAACATTAAACCCTAATGTAACTGTTGAGATCAAAACTAAGAAGAAACATAATTATTACATTTAAAAACCATAAAATGTGAAGTGCCACACAGGGAATTCTAGGAATGTCAGTTTACAGTTGTTTTCACTGTAAATTATAAGATGGATTTGTTCTTTTTACTTCCATTTAGTACGGGAACTTGCTGTTAATGAATTAACAGGTGTTTTCAGTCTTTTACTGTTAAAATTAGTCATTTTTTACAGTCAATTACAGTGCATGCTCTGTGAAGCATGTAAGCAATAAATAACAATAAAACGTTTAATTTATTGTTCTCGCCTAATCTCCCCTGAACCTGTGATGCTGAGATAACTGCTTAATTTGTAAACTCACTTTACTGTATTTGGTCCTTGATTGAATTTATCATAAACTGATATATTTATTTATTTTATGTGGAAAAAGACCGGATAGCATTTTGCTTTATGTGCCAGTTTCACTTTTTAGCATTTGGTCTTCTTATTTACCAGTATTGATGGATTTTATTTACATTTTTGGACCAGATACTCTAAGTCTGCCAGCTTGTCCTAGAGTTACATCCATCTCATCTCTCAGTGAGAGTTATGTAGTTGTTTTGATATTTTATTGTAAAAGTGACACAAACCATATTGGAGACCAGTGCTTTGTGTGGGTGTAAGGTGCACGTACACGTTCTTACCTAACCTTACCCCAACTTTAATCTTATTTTCTCCCTTAATTACTTGCAATTATGCTTTATTTATTCTTTCACCCCTTGACACAAAACAAGCATGCAGTAACCAGAGGAGCGATTTCTCACACCCTGGTGTGACGGCTGTTAGGTTAATGATTTGGGTGGCCTAAGCACAGTATCTAATTTGTGATGGCAGCGCTGTTTCTACGGTCAGGCAATTGTAGCCGTGCAACATTGTCTCTCTGGCCGTCATTAACTTAAATGGAGCCCCCACAGGAACCACTGGTCTGTTTACGACCCTGACGCAGACTGCTAGTTTACTAATGGAAGGTGCCTCACCTAAATAAAGCTTAATGGCTCATTTCATCTTTCCTGTGGTCACATACAAAGACTAGAAATTCCAGCTCACTGGGTTGTTTATATTTTTTTCTACTTTATGAGTCCTGCTGGAAATTTTGGAAGTTCAGGTTTTATGGGCAGGAGATGTGGTTGTTTGAACATTTAGAGATGAGCGTAGTTCCTGTAGCACCTTTGACTAAAAGTGTTGGTGAATTGTTTAGTAATGGTAATGTGTGTGTATATAGCCTAGACTACATAATGTTTAGTGGTAGCTTCTTAGCTGGTGTACTTTGACTAAAAATCTTTATTCTGTGTTTTTGTCCCTTTCTTAGGCTTTTGTACAGTTTAGCCTTCAATGCTCGGTTTCTTAGACACCTCTGGTTTTTAATCACATCTATGAAGACTAAAATGATCACAGGGTGAGTTTTCCACATTGTTCTTTTCTAATGTATATTTCTTGAATATAATATTAATGAATCCATTTTTCTTTCTCTTTATTCTCTGTCTCTTTTGTGTAGCTCTATGGTTCCCTTGTTGCAGGTGATGTCCCGAGGTTCTCCAATGTCTCCGGAGGACTCCAATAGGATCATCCCTCTCTTCTATCTCTTCAGTTCACTCTTCAGCCATTCACTCATCTCTGTGCATGACAGCGAGTTTTTTGGCAGCTCAGCAGATGGTAATAATACCTATTCTGCAGAAATGTACTAATAACTGTATAGAAATATATTGAAGTATTTAACAGATCAGGTAATTTTCTTATTTTTTGCCTTTTTATTTTGGTCTTGTTAATACAATTACACTCCTAAAACCCCTACACTCACATTTTTATATGGGATGTTACATAATAAATGTTTTTTTCATTGCTCGGGCAGGTCAGAGCCAGTCGTCGATGATGCCCTTCTCTCTGTTAGAGTTGGTGACATTGTCTCGGTGTTTGCGGGACGCGTGTCTGGGAATCATTAAGCTGGCCTATCCTGAGACTAAGACAGAGCACAAAGAGGAGTATGTAGCTGCATTCCGTAGTGTCGGGGTGAAAACCAACAGCCAAGTGCAGCAGCGCATTCAAGCTCAGCAGAAACGATGGGTCCAGCTCTTTAAGGTGATTTCCTCTATATCTCACACTCTCATATTACCTAGTTAATGCAGAATTCTCTTCCATTAGGTGTTGTAGTTGAAAGGAATTAAACTTAACCAGTACTGAGAAGATTCTCACTAGCACTTATTCTACATTCATTAGCGGTGATAATACCTCCAGTGGATGATGTGCGTTACTTTTAGCCGGGCGCTGTATTAGCAGTCCTAACAACGTCTTTGATGACCTAATTAGATGAGTTGACTATTAATGAGGCGAATAGTCTTAGCATCTGTTATGGCCATCAGTGCTGATCAGCCAGGCAGGAAGACCACTCAATCGGGAAATTAATAGGTTGTTTGCCAAGACTAAGTGAGCTGAATAACGGCATTAGGATATTAGTCAGCTGTCTTCACTCCATCCATCTCCATCCTCTTCCTCGTCTTTCTCCATCATGTTCTTACTTCCATCCCCATGTCAAGTTTCTGCTTTTTCCTCATTATTTGTTTGTGGTTTAACCAGATCTCTTGCTTGCTTTTGACAGCTCATTTTCCTACTTTTCTTTTCATTTTACTAAACTTATTTTCAATAGATTTGTAGAGTTTTTCAACACTGACAGTTAAACTTAGTGTTGTTCGCATGATAAAATAATGTGAATTTGTATGATTATACATCTCAGTACATATGTGTCTTCAGGAACATGTTGGTAACATGTACATTTAAAAAAGATGTTCCCCTTGAATGAATGACATCAATCTTTTTCTTATACTGATATTACACATTTCTCCAAACTATGATTAATGCTATCTAATCCAGTTCACACTACTGTTAGATAACAAAAGATAGACTCTTCATATAGAAAATCAGTTTAAAACAACATCAAGAACAATAGATTTGTCCACTATTGATTACATCATATATTCAGCTTTATATACCGGTACTCACACAAGAATACAGATTAAACAATACGTTTCCAAAAATTGACTCCGATTCAGTTAACAGATAATTGTGGAGATCCACAATTTAAAAGTTTAAAATAAACTTGGATGAAAAACCCCCCCTAAAAAACAAGTTGTTATTTGCGAAATTCAGTTTACATTTGTTTAGGCATTTTCTCACCTGGCTCATTTGGACCATTTGTTTCGGAACCTGGTGTATTTTCTCCCTCATTTCAATTTGCTTAGACATAAATGAACAGAGTAATCGCTATCAGATCCGGATTAAAATAATCAGTCCGAGAACGCCTGAACAAGGGGGTCTTGGCCTAATTGAAAACAAACTCTGGAGCAGTTTGCGTATGGTGAGAAAGCAATCTGACCTATTGGACCAATGAACCAAGCTGCGGTATTATAATTAATAATGGGAAATGCATTACAAAAAACCCCAGCAGTGTCTAATTCAGTGGGTTGGAACATTACTTATCGCAGTTGAAAACCAAAGAGTACTTCTAATAAATTATATGTAATTTATCATTTAGAACGCTAATCCAGACTACTATACATTTATGCACATGTGTAACCACAACAGCTAGTTTGTGGAGCTAAATTGTCAATCCATCTTGACGGATGACCACTATGAGCGGAATCCCAGAACACAAACAGGTGCACTCTATAATAAAAAAGGTTTCCTTGTGAAATTGAACCTAATCAAGGAAAAAACAACATTGTAAATATAGCTGCTAGCAGCGATGACGGGGCCAAGCTCCAGCGTCACTGCCACCCCGGTGGCTTTAGGACAGCTGTGCACGGTGGGCAATGTGCATTTAAAGCGGATAAATGTAAAAAAAACTGTCAAAGTTGTTTAAATATGCCTCATTTTCTGTAGCAGCTGGTGCCATTATGACCATGAACCACAACAGCCACATCCATGAGATCATTTACATTTAGATGAATATCATGTCTTAAGATGTTATAGGTCACTTTCAAATAAGTTTGAAGTTATCATTTGCAGCTAAAAATGTTGTACATAAGTATTTATCTTAAGGTTTATTTGTATAGTTTTTAAAATATAATATAATTTAGTTATAGTAATTAACCTTATTATTAAACTAATTATATAAAACTATGTTGTCAGCACACTACAAATAAGCTGGTTCTATGCCTTCATTTTGTCATTAAAACTGATAGAAACAGATCCTAAGTCAGAGATAGGCAACATCAGTCCTTGAGTGCAGCTGTCCTGCAGAGTTTAGCTCCAACCCTAATCAAACACACTGGAATTTTCTGTACTATTCCAGCAAGACTCTTGTTCTGAGAAAAGCACTTTAAAAGACATCTTATTGCTTGGGTTCCACTGGTTGAGTCAGTACAGCATACAAAAGGCTCTGAAAGATTTCCACAAAAGATGGCGGAAAACGCCTCCTGTCAGCTAAAACGACCCATTAAAGAAGTACAAGCAGGAGAAACGCATTTCCCAAATTGAATGTGCAATTTACAGTCAGCTCTAACGCAGTTGACCCCTCACACACTAATGTTTGCCTCCAGCCATGGGCCGTCCCTCCGGATGTTTTATCACTCCTATTGTCGAGCTATCTATTTAATTGAAAGAAGTTAATTGAATGAAAATGATCAACTAAGCTTGTATTAATATTGCTAATGGAACTTTCTTCTTGGCCCTGTTTGGAGAGAGATGTCACCGCAGGAGTTTTGGAGAGACCCATTAAGGCCTGCACTTAACCCGATGGGCTAATTAACCAATGCTTATTCATTCCACTTAGACAGGAAGAGGCTTCGGACCCCCTGCCCCTCAAGCCCACCAGCAACAGAGTTTTGCACTTGCCGTTATTACAGTGACGTTAACATTCCTTCGGTCAGAGATTGATAGGCGTTCTCTAGAAATGGCCTTCCAGACGTTTGTTTGACACTGTAATCGGAGAAAATGAGTATTAAACAGAAGTGTAGATAACTGATTTCAGATAAAGTCAACTGACTTTAGATGTGACTTACCCAGTGTTCAAAGAGAATGAAGACTTAGAAAAGACATATTTGTTAAATAGTAGTTTGTTTTTTGTTATTGTTTAACTTTTTCCTGCACAAGTGAGTGTGTGTATATTTGTGTCCTGATGTCAACAAAATACATGCTTTGTTAGTTGTGCTGGCTGCTCCACTTTTGGTTGCACTACTACATAAGCTATGTCAACATAAACTAATTATACTTATTAAAGAAATAAGACAAACACATGGGGCAGATCTTTTTTTTTTCTGGTTGCTGAACTGTTAATAACTAAATTGTAATGTTTTTAATAATGTTTTTAGAAGCTTAAAATATGTACTGGTATGCGTTTCATATATCACCCATTTTGGTAAAATATTTTTTAAACTTCCACTGTCCTGATTGTGAATGCACATTGTGCTAAAAAAAAATATTTTTTTTCTTCTAAATATGTTAGGTGATTACCAACCTTGTGAAAATGCTCAAAGCCCGAGATATTCGAAGACCATTCTGTCCATCGGGTCATTGGCTGTCTGAAGAGGTCAACATCAGGGCAGACAAGGTAAAAATAATTAAAGAAATGTAATTGTATGATTAAAACCTAATAAACCGAATTACTAGTAGTTTTGCTGTCTGATTAATTGACTGCAATGTATTTGATTGATAAACATTAAATATCCAATGAAAGCTGGACTAGTTAGATTTTTGCTAATGAATGACAAGCATTTGCATTTTAAAGAATAAATACAATTTACTATGAAAGTGTAATGGTTTTATTTATTTGATCTAGTGGTGTACAGCAAAGCCAACATTTTTATCTGTGGCAATGGCAAAAATTTTCGTATTTAGATAAAGCCAAATGTGGGTGGCACATAAACCGGGGGTTTGTCTAAACTATACGAAAAGCCTGTGTAAATGTAACTTTGTTCCCTTCATCATTTGCATATAGCAAGTATGCCTTGTATTATTTATAAAATATTTTTTTCTTGTTTTTTTTATTATTTTATGTATTTTTATTTTTTTTACCATTTTTTTAAATAAATTATAATTAAATACAACAATAATTAAAATATTCATTTTATTTAACATTTAGTACTATTGTTTTAATTAAAGGATATGTTCTTTAGGACAGTGTATTTGTCTGTTTAGGAACTGCGGATTGCTCTCCCTCATCAATCATATTGCTTTAATAAGAAATCGCTCCTATTGGTCAGAAACTACAAAAACCAACAGAACCCATTATAATGAAATGATAGAAAATGTGTATAATGATGTATCTCTTAACAAGCTCTGATTTCTGAGAGACACAATATACAGAAACTGCAACACGGTTTCGAAATAAAATACATGTTTCGAAATAAACAAGGTTGGAAATGCATGAACTCACTAATAATTTGTACTAAACTCACTTGCTTTGTATATTATTGTTTGTGTGTAGGTGACTCAGCTCTATGTGCCCTCTGCAAGACATGTGTGGAGAACCAGGAGAATGGGACGTATCGGACCGCTTCAGTCCACGTTAGATGGTAAGACTTATGGAGAACAACCACATCTAAATTGAAGTGTTGTGGAACACAAACAAAAACATGTAGTAATAATGACATGGCTTCTGTCAAGCAATTTCATTCCAAAGCAAGAACACTCAAGAGGGTCTTAATGCTAACCAGTGCCGGTGTGTCTGATATTTCCCATGCCACCCTGGAGCATATGTGCTTAAAAATTCAATCAACCTAAGGCTAGACACATCTGGCTGCCTGTTTGTCCGGACCTTTTTCATTTCCCTAAATGGACTTTGGAGGTAGTGACGAATGGCTCCTGTATTGACCATGCTGCGCCATATTTCTTCACCAAGATGGCCTCTTGATGGCTGGTTTGTGGAGAGAGAGAGAGAGAGAGAAAGGACGGACTAATTGAGTAGAATCGTTCCACCATGCAAGCAACGTATTAGATGAATGACACTTCTCATCTGCTGCTATGGCAGTTTTTTTTCCCGTGGTCGAAACGTTTGTATAATACAAAACAAACGTCCCTGTAATGGAGGGAGAGGACAGGTGGATGGGCAAATCGCTGCTGAGTTAATTAAAAGTGTGTGGCAGGAAAGACAGAGGGGGATTGAGTGATCTTTAATGGGATGCTCTGTAAATATCACATTCAGCAAGGCTGGAAGGAGACCTCACTCAAGGTTGTGCAAGTGTACAGATGTAAATGAAGTAGGTCTTTTGCAACAGACATCATTGTCTTGTGTAGGTTAATTATCTCTAACAATTTACTGCCACATCGTTTGACCTGGTTGTGAATGGAAAAAATATGTGGATATAGGCTACACTACGTTCAAAAACTTGTAGTCAATAATATTTTTTATGTTCTTGAAAGAAGCCTAAGATCCCACCAATTTAATAAAAAAATACAGCAAAATAAATTAAATATTGAAATATTAGTACTATTTAAAATAGGGCTGTGTGATTTAATTGTTATTGATTTTCGATTTTGGCTTCCAACGATTATGAAAAAAAGATAATCGAGGTAAAACAATTATTCTGCCGCTGCTGCACTTTGTCCAGCGCACCTTCCTTTCCTTCACAGCGGTGCCCATTTGTTCCTCCCTAAAAGCCCAACTTATATAGATAATGATGTGATCGCTAACAAATTGAGTAGGTAAAAGAACCTAGCAGCCTGTGCCATCTAGAGTTTCATGACAGTACTTTTTATACATCTTATATCTGAAATAAGACTGATTATATCACCCACCAATAATCTTGTTAAATAATCGTGATTTCAGTATTGACCAAAATAATCGTGATTATGAAATTAGACAGTCCTAATTTAAAACAACTTTTCTATTTTATTGTATTTCTAATATGCTGATTTGGTGCGTAAGGTGAGTAATAATTTTCGGTTGACTGGTAGTATATGTGTTTGGATGGTGAATAGAGAAGCATTAGCAATTGACTGTCAACAGGATAGATGTAGATGGAGCATGAATTCTCCAGGAGGATGAATTCTGTGCTTGTAGAATAAATTGCTTTTCAGTTTTATGTATTTTGTTGTCCTTGTAAATTGAACAGCAGTTTAATAAACAAATATTGGGATAGATTCCTAAAGGCAAAAAACACAGTATTGGGTGTTTCACAATTTTATTATACAGTATTTGTAGATGTTTATCTTACTTTTGCCTTTTTTTTTTACTTGCACAATTTAAAGAAGACAAGCAGTGACAAGGATACAAGGGGAAATAAGGAGATATTTAGAGATGACTTGAAGAATAAAAGTTTAATAAAAAAATTTGTCCCCCGCACAGTTGGACTGGAGCCTCCACCATTGTCAGTATCGGAGGAGAGACATTTGGCTATCCTGACTGAACTACCGTTTGTTGTGCCCTTTGAGGAGCGAGTGAAGGTAAGAGCCATTTCTGGTATGATATGGATTCCGTTTCATGCTGAGCACTGGTCTAATAAAAAAAAATTAAATGATCTGTGAATTAAAGAGAAGGTTAAAAGCTGTAATTAGTTGATAGCATTGGGTTTTATAAACTCTTTCATGTGTTTTTGTGCTTTAGATAAGAAACGGTGAGAATCTAAATGAACACATGCTCAAATTCGGATCCGGTAACTGACTTTAATTAGCTAAACTTCTTTCATTCTGTTTTTAGATTTTCCAGAAGTTGATCTATGCTGATAAGCGGGAGGTGCAAGGAGAGGGCCCTTTTTTGGATGGCGTTAACGTCACTATTCGGCGGAACTACATCTATGAAGATGCATATGATAAATTATCCCCGGAGAATGGTAAACAAGGCAAACCTACCCCTTCAAATATGCTGAAAGCTCTTTTAATAAAAAGTGATTAGCACACAGAATGTGATGTTCATAAACACTGGGATGATACATTAAAGAAATAAGATATAATAATTTATAGCAGCTGTTTTGATGATTTAGGGTGAGGCCTCTTGAGTGTTAGAACTTACCTGAGAAAAGTCTTTTTAGTTGTGTAGCACGAGACATTTATAGATGACAGAAGATTTAGTCAAATTTTAGTGTTTGCTTTTTTTGTTGGTAAATGTTTTTCTGACTATAGCAAAGCACAGACTGGTGTTAAAGGTTGTGTAGGTAAGAATTGTCTAAAGAACTTTTTTTCAAATTGGCTTAATCTGTCTTTATATACCAATACATAATTAAAATGTAAGTACTTTGAAAAAGAGAGTATAAAAATTGAGTGACTATAGTGTATTTAATCTTCAAAAAACAGCTCATTAATTCCATTCGGGACGAAACAAGTGATTGGTTTGCCCGACTGTCACTCTCCGTCGCCATGACTACCGCCGCTATTACTGGCTCTGCCCACGTGCGCGCAGTCGCGCACCCGTTTTTAGGTGGGAGTGAATGGAATTAATGAGCTGTGTTTATTGAAGATTAAATACACTAGTGTCACTCAGTTTTTTATACTCTCTATTTCAGAGTACTTGCATTTTAATTATGTATTGGTATATAAAGACAGTTTAAACAAATTTGAATAAAAGTTTTTTTAGACAATTCTGACCTACCCTACCTTTAAGCCTTTGAAGTTTCTATGTAACGGAAGTAGCAACAGATCTTTTCTCCTGTACTGTGATGTACATCCAAGTGAAACAGATTATCGAAAAAGAAGGAATGTAGTGCAGGGATTTAGTGTTGAATGGCAGATCTGAATGAGAACTTGATTTTCTAATTTTGTCACATAAATTCATAAATTGTTGTTTTCTCATAATATTATTTCCTGTACTTCTGAGGTAGTTCACCCCATACAGATGTAATTACTAAAAGTCTGTAAAATAGGGCACACTGTATTGTTAATATTTTTCACAGGTGTTTTTCTAATAGTGTAAATTATGCATTGCATTGTGTTTTGTTTCAGGGTTAAAGGAAATGTAAACTTAAAGGGTTAGTTCACCCAGAAATGAAAATTCTGTCATTAATTACTCACTCTCATGTCGTTCCAAACCTGTAAGACTTTCGTTCATCTTCTGAGCATAAATGAAGATCTGAGAGCTTTCTGTCCCTCCATTGACAGCTACGCAACTGACACTTAGACGCTTCAAAAAGTTCTTAAAGAGATCGTAAAACTAGTCCATATGAATTGAGCCATTTCATTTTCTGAAGAGACTCGATCGCTTTATATGAACAACAGATTTTGAATTTAGGCTTTTATTCACATATAAACATTCAACAACTCGCATATCAGTTGTGGTTAACATAAGCTTAGTGAAGCATGTTCGCTTCAATGAGGTTCATTCTCATGTGTTACGTAGCGCGTTTGAGCTTCCTCAAGAACCAATGCGGTTTGTTCTCACGCAACAAGCAGATTCAGTTGAGCTTCTGTTTATGTCCGCTGATCAATGTTTATATGTGAATAAAAGCCTCAATTAAATCTGTTCATTATATAAAGCGAGTCTCTTCAGAAAAATTAGGCTAAACTGCTCAATTCATATGGATTTGTTTTATCTCTTTATGAATTTTTTGAACCATCAAAGTGTCAGTTGTGGACAGAAAGCTCTCAGATTGTATCAAAATGTATCACTTAATTTGTGTTCTGAAGATGAACGAAAGTCTAATGGGTTTGGAACAACCTGAAGGTGAGTAATTAATGACAGAATTGTAATTTTAACGGATAATGTCCGGGCAGTAAATTATCATTACCTTTACTTTTTTCTACAGATTATTTTTCTTACGGTGCATGTGAAACATTCTAAATACATTTGTTTATCTCCATTTCAGAACCTGATCTCAAGAAGAGGATCAGAGTTCATCTGCTCAATGCTCATGGGCTAGATGAAGCTGGCATTGATGGAGGGGGAATATTTCGAGAGTTCTTGAATGAACTGTTGAAGTCAGGCTTTAATCCTAACCAAGGCTTCTTCAAGACAACTAATGAAGGGCTTCTCTATCCGAGCCCCACTGCAGAGATGCTTGTGGGAGAATCCTTCACCCGCCATTACTACTTTCTTGGCAGGATACTGGGAAAGGTAAGACCGATTTCACAAGGATCATGTGATGTATTACATTACACTATAACAGTCTTTATCTGTTCAGTGGTGCAGAGACCAAAGAGCATTACGAAATCAGTTTGATCACCTGCTACACCTGTTCACGATTTAGTTAACATATTTCACTGCAAGTTAATAATTTAATAACCCTTGCAGTGGCTTGTCTTTTCATTTTTTTCAAGTTGTCTCATTTGTCTTTGGGGTCAAATGGGGTCATTTGGATCAATGCTGAAGGTCAAATGTCAGGCTCAATCAGTGGTCTCAGGCTGAGTAGCTTAGTTAACATTATAGATCATATGCATTATATTTACGAGGTCACTGAAGTTTAAAGTCAAGTTTATTTGTGGCCTTTTGATCCAAATAATTTTTCTTTGTCTAGGTTTATTTTTGTAAGATCATTTAGTAAATTACCTTTAATAAATCTCCATCAAAATACTAGAAATGTATGTTTGCATGTAAATTAAATAATTTGCTCACAATTATATTACTTTGTCTAATGAGGCCTCAAAGTTGTTTAGGAGCTTTAAATTTAGCGACGGAAATTACAGTTTACTGTTTCCAAGCATTGCAGAAATCTGTATATACAGTATCAGTACATAGTTTTTGTTGGATGGAAAGAATTTGATATAAGCGCATGCTAATTTCGTAATGGTTAGAATGGTTCACAATAAGTGGAAAAGGTTTTACAATAAAACCATCTTGATAACTCTTTGATTATCCTAATTTTGCCTAGTGCTTTCCTATAATGGCTGCACCTTGAGCCACAATTTATTGACGCTGTTGTTTTGGCCATCTCTTTTGTATGGCCGCTAGCTGGTATTTATTAGCCGCTAATGTTTTTAAAGTTTCATTAATGCGTATGCCCAGGATTGTTTATCACAAAGCACATTGACTGGGGGAAGGGTAGATGAATTACCTCATGCCAAGAAGCTCGCTGCTCAATTAGGCTACTCCATTAGCCCATGATTTCCCGTCTCTGTTTGTGTAGCCATCGCATTTGGCCATGGACGCTAAATCAGCTAGCACCATAAATAACTGGAGCCGTGCCGCTGGTAATAGAGTTTTGATCTGTTTTACAGTCACGGGCATCAACACCACTTGTGAAGAGGCAATTCAGGCCACTTATTAGAGAGCTATAATGAACACACACACATACACACACACATACCTTGTAGGATGGAAGGGACATAACTGAGCTCCTACCCTGAGGAATGGCTGGCCCCCTCCCTCCTACTTTCTTGATCTTATTCCATTCAATTGCCCCCACTCCTTAGTAATGGGCGAAGCTATTAAGGTGACGAGATTAATTTCAATTTGACTTTCAATTAACCCTCCTTCTCTCTCCATAAATATGTGAAGGAGTGGCAGACTGAGTAGGATATTGATATTTGTTTAGTGCTGTTATAAAGACGATCTGTATAGATTACAATTGCGTCACTGTAACTGTGGCAGGGTCCAAGAAGAGACCTGTCAATTTTACTTTTTGTGATGCATTGCAATTTTGACGATTTGTCACCATGGTAAAGTTATCTAGTTGGCTTTGGTAAAAGGTTTTGTCCAAACCTGTCAGTAGTTTTATTTTTATTTTTTATTTTTCTCTCTCGTGGTGGCGACATGTATTACGTAAAATCTAAACTTCTTGCCTGAAAAACTATAGCTGGATAAAACCTTGTTGAGCCCTATACTGTTAGCTTTGCAGCCCAAACTTGTGTCATCAGGTTTAAGAGAGTTTAGACATCATTGCACATGCAGATTTTGTGTGGTCCTGTTAACCGGTGATTTACACAGAATTGGAGCCATAGTCATTTACAAGGGTCGACACATCACTTCACTTATTCATTAAATGTTTTGATTAAGCTTTTGATTAATTTGATTATACTTTGTTTCAGCTACCATTTAAGAAATGTAGTACTCCCAGATCCATTCATCAATCTAGTTTTTGGCAAATGTTTTTGTTTTATTATTATCTTTCATCATTTCATGATTTTTTTGATGATTGTTTATTAGGTTTAGTCTAAGACGCTGACCAGGTTTACATTTCACTGCTAGTTGTATTCTATATATGACTGTGTGTGTGACGAATAACATTTTCAATATTAATTTATAGAATTGCTATTACATGTCTTTATCAGGAAGACATCATGGGCTGGGTGCATTATAGATCATGATGTAGAAGAAAATGCTGTTTTTTACAATATTGGAAGTGGATGCTTGAAAAATAAACCTTTTTAATTTAAATATCAAGGCATGCTACAGCCATTTAATTAAAGACCCACCCTTGTGTAGAATTGAATTATTTTCACACTCTACTCTACACATCCCTCAAATACGAACTGAGTCACACACACACAAATGCCACGTGCTCTGCAGTTCAACAAGCAGTGCTTAACTGTCCCTCTTCAAAGGGCAACAGAGAGGAAAGAGAAGGTCAGAACTCCTGATTGATGGCAAGTGTGTTAAATTTTTTATTGATTCTTAATGCTGTAAATTTACACATTTATTTGGCAGAAACAGAAGGCAGCTGCTAAGTTGTTGGCGTTTACTCTCCTGATGGTGCCACAATTTGCATTAATTGCGTTGCCACTGCACTCACTTATATTAAAAGTCCCGGCCATTCATTAATCCTTTTTATCCCAAATCATTTTGGCACAATTTCTGGCAATAAACACCCATAAATAACCTGAAGGTTTGAAAAATAGGCTGCGTTGTGCCTCCATATCCTTATTGCGGCTTCTTCCCGGGAGCGACGTTATTGATAGGTTTCAGGAGGGCGCAGCACATATGTTCCCACAACAGGGCTCGTGGGAAGAGTGTTGCTAAGTGGATTATTTTGCATAAAAAATGTCCCATGTTTGAAGTTGCACGATTAACCTGTGTTTAGGAAATGCTCTGATTTACAGCTTGCGTGTGTGTTTTAGATGCATGCATTATGGAGATTTGGGAAATTTATAATCCATTTAGCTTATGTGGTTGAAGGATTTTAGTGCAATCATTTATTCAAGGCCGGTGTTTTTTAATGACCTCAGATATGGTCTTTTTAGGACTGTTGTGGTACTTCAGCTTTCAGGACTCACCATCCTTGTGCTTCTTAATGGAACAACAGGTTAAGGATACAGTTGATGTTTTTAAAGTTTGAGCTTCTTCAATATAAAGTGTCAATAGTATTTGGGACAGACAGATTAGCCCACAGGATATAGATATTGTCATCATTTTTGCCACTTACTTTACATTACACAGTGCTTAACAGTCCTAGAGGTCATATTGTTAAATATTTTTCTCTCTTTCTTCTGTCTCCCAGGCGCTGTATGAAAACATGCTAGTGGAATTGCCTTTTGCCAGTTTCTTCCTGTCCAAGATTTTAGGCACCAGTTCAGAGGTGGACATCCACCATCTGGCCTCTCTAGACCCAGAGATGTACAGAAACCTGCTTTTCCTCAAGAGCTATGAAGGTGACGTGGAAGACCTCGGCCTTAACTTCACTGTGGTCAACAATGATCTTGGGGAGGCACAGGTGAACAACACGTCTCTCCCCCCCTTTGTGCCCTTTTGTTTGTCTTTTGTGTCTCCTCTCTCCATCTCTTGTTCTCTGGCATTGTTAATGATTGATCTAACTGTTGTTAGTCTTGGCTGATGGAGATAAAGCACGTATCTGTCTAGATCTTTAAAAGAACTTCTCTGTTGACCCGCTCAAACATACCTACTGGGAGAAAACTGTGTAGCATAGAATAAGGTCTAATCATCCAGCTTGATATCTGGCAGTGCCACTCCTCACTTCCAAACATATGAAAACCAATTCAACCTGTGGTGTATGGAGGGAAATTGTGTGTGCTCTCCACATTTGGTTCAAGTTTAAGTTTAAAAAAATTAATACAAATCTTTTACAAAATTGTTAATGAAAGGAGGTATTTAAAGTTCAGAAAATATTGATTGTCAACTCGGGTCAAATATTAGTAACACTTATGTCCTTATATATATACAAATGATAATTGATACTGATTTTTTTTTTTTTTTTTTTTTACTTTTATTTTGCATGAATAGAGAAAAATAAACAGTTGGATAATTCTTTCTTATTACTAAGGTACCAAAGAACAAGTAAACTCTTATTTACTTTCCCCTTCATTAGGTAAAGGGTGTTCATGTGCACTCATTTCCATTATGTACCTCAGTTGCCTTTAACACTTTCCTCTGCAGCTGTACTGTTTCACTTTCAACATGGAATTAAATCATCACTGAACCCAGGGAGACAGTGCCTGTCACACTTCCATTTATTTGTTTCTTTTTCCAGGTGGTTGAGCTCAAACCAGGGGGAAAGGACATCCCGGTAACCACAGCCAACAGGATAGCCTACATCCATTTAGTGGCCGATTACCGTCTGAACAAACAGATCCGAGCACACTGCCTGGCCTTTCGACAGGGCCTGGCTAACGTGGTCAACCTGGAGTGGCTGCGAATGTTTGATCAGCAGGAAATTCAGGTAGCACCTTACCTGGACGTGCACACACACACACACACACACACACACACACACACACACACGTGCACACAGACGCATGCTAAAAATGTGGGCAAGGACACATGTGTCTAGACACAAACCAATGAGTTATGTGTCAGAAAGGATTAATAATAATAATGATCAACAGACATTATCACCAGATAATATTGAAAACTGTCTGTCTTTTCTTCTCTTCTTTGTTGTTGTCATTTAATTAAATGTAAACAACTTAAGTCCACCTATATTTTCAGGTATTGATTTCTGGTGCACATGTGCCCATCAGTCTGGATGACCTGAAGAAATTTACAAACTACTCAGGTACTATAAGCACACCCATCAGACTTTTTATCACTTATAGATTTAGTTTGATTTACTAGCCTCTCTTACTTTCCTTCCCGAGATGTCATGTTGCTCTTCCATTTTGTCTTGCATTTATTTATTAGTAATGGAGAGCCAAACATGCACAGGTCAAGTGTGAATTTGTAGTTTATTAACTATAGAGAGAATGCTTCAACTTGTCCTCCACTTAAACAGGATGTATTAAAAAGGGTTTCAAATATTTTAACCATGTTTTGCAGTAAAGCTCGTAGCTGATATGCTGTATTATCTGATAATTAAGAAGGGTTTAGTTATGAAAGACTTTAGATAAATGCATTATATTTATTGTTTATTATGCATTATATTTTTTGTTTTTCTTAACTGTTGCTGCACTACTCAGGTGGTTATTCAGCAAATCATCCAGTGATCAACATTTTCTGGGATGTGGTGGAGAGCTTCAGTGATGAGGAGAAACGGCAGCTTCTCAAGTTTGTTACAAGCTGCTCACGACCTCCGCTCTTAGGCTTCAAGGTCAGTGACATTGACCTAAACCCTCTGAAAATATGATTTTAATTAACTTTGGGTTGTGTCTGAACTCTTTAAAGATGAGTTCATGTTTTATCTAAGATTGTAAGGGGCCTTAAGTGGGTTCACTGGAAAAGTGAAATGTACAGACATGACCCAACCCCGTGTCTGAGAGCTGCATCGATATGACTCGCACCTCTGTTATCACATATGAAGTTCAGATGAAGTTCATGCCAACTCGCACCTGCTTATGATTTTGTCCTAATTTCTATATTTTTATTCAATAAAGTTATCAGGATCCCCACCACAAAGACGTCTACTCCCTGCAAGGTGTGCCGCCTTAACGGAGGAATAATGGAGTGAAAAAAATATGTTTTGTCGCAGTATCACGTTATTAATTTACACAAGGGTGTACGAGCAAACGGGCTTATTGTAACAAATCATTTTCACATTATAACAGCTATCAGGATAGGCCTTATCTTGGCCTCTATATGTGCTAGAGAGGTTGTGACCCCTAGCATTGTAATGTTATTTGAGGCTTTTCCAAGTGCCACTGGGTGTGTGAAATCCATCTGACTGATAAAATGCCCTGTTGAACTTTAAACGGCTCTTGCTTGATGTTGACCGTATCTAGCGTGTAGTCAAAGGGCAGGAAATGAGGATGTGAGAATAGCGTCTTGACAGTAAACACAGAAAATAAAATACAGAGCTTTCAAATTATTCTGACTACTTCATCCACCAACTATTTTCTTCGGATTAGTATCGTCTCCAGGAATTCAACCTTAAGCCTGTTTCTTGTATACCAGAGTGTGAAGTCTGTCAGTTGTGCTTATTACACTCAGCAGAATCTGGGGAACAGAAAAATCAATAAATGTGTTTTTATGCCTTCCTTAGACTAACCAAGGACAGTAATTGTCATTTCATTGACTTTATTGCATCTTTTAATATCTGTCATCAGTTTAAAGCAGATTACTTTAGCCTGAATGAATTTGGGTGGGGGAAAATCATGGCTTCTGAGCAATTCCACAGATACGTGCTACTGCCAAAATTAAAGTGGGGCTGTTTAATGAATTTGACTTTGGTGCAGACGCTCTGAGGAACGGATGGAAAGGAGGAGTAAGAGGAAAAAGACGAAGAGAGACAGATCAAGGGGAGATGGCCTCCCACCTCGTCTGCCTCTTCAGCCAGCTCAGCCTTAATTAGATGCCGTTAAACATCCCAGAATTCATTAGGGGAGAAATAGCCCTGTCACAGTGAGCTATTTAAAAATCATGATGGATACGCTTTTTTCAAAATGATGGCTCCCATCATGACATTTTCTCGATAAGCAACGATACTTTAATACCTTAATTGTTAGAAAAATTGGCCCCTTAAAGCAGGTTTAATCCGGTTCATTTTGGGGTTGAGCCTCGCAGCCACGTGGAGGATTTTTCCAGTAGGCCCATCTTGTTGTTCTTTCAGTAACCTTTTATAGACCTGAAAAGTTTTCTGTTTAGCTGCTGCTGTGATATTAGGCTGTTGTTTGTTGCATTTATCTGCGTAGATGCTGCCTGTTTGATTGCATTTTTTAAAATAATATAACAGTCTACACTGAATGGAGCGCAGTGTGACCAGATACTGACAATAAATTGATGTTTTATTACCACAATTGAAAATTGACGAATGTTCCCTTAAATTCAGTAACCGCCCTGACGGATTCAAGGAGTTCATTCAGTGATGGATTTGTCAGACTGATTCAACCCAGTAATATCTTTCTGAATAATTCATTAAAATAACTGGCTCATGAGTCATTTGTGAATTGGATGACACTGGTCACTCTTTATGTTTTGGTTTGCATGCAGCCCACAAAACTTGATAGAAAGACATGGTTTTGTGTCTTCAAATTTATTTTGGCAATCTCACATCTACAACTTGACTAAAATGATATTGTTTCACTGAAAAACTAAATGTTTTTAGGTCTTTTCCTCTCGTCTCTTCCAGATACTTTTTTCCCCCTTCAAAGTGTTTGTTGAGTATTGCTTTTCATAATTTTTCATGATTTTCCGCTTTCTCTTTGTCTCTAGGAGCTGTACCCAGCATTTTGCATCCATAACGGAGGCGCTGACCTGGAGCGTCTCCCTACCGCTAGCACTTGCATGAACCTTCTCAAGCTACCGGAGTTTTGTGACTCTCAGCAAATGAGGAACAAGTTACTCTATGCTATTGAATCCTCTGCTGGCTTTGAGCTCAGCTGAGGAACACGTCAACCCCTTGATGGCCTTGAAACTGTACTCTGAGCTGCGACTTTTGTCATAGTGACCAGATATTAAATGATCAGAATGAACAGACAGTGTGTCTGCTGTGGATGTACAGTGATTTACAGGTGTTGGGACATAAAAAACTAAAAAACAAATGCAGAAGGACAGTTTGAAGTTGTGGCACGGACAAATATATGCTCAGTTTTATTTTTACTTCAAACAGAGTAACCTTGTAAATAATGCATTTATAATCTCAAAGCAGCATCAGGGAAAGGCGTCCATTGATCAAAAGCACTAACATTGAACAGGAACATCGGAATGTTGGAGATACGGAATAAAAGGGCAGCGCAAAATTTACTTGTAGATTTTCCTTGGTTTTGCATTGCGTACATTGAAGTGGATGTTTTAACTGACGATTTTAACTGCTCTGTCACCATAGTGCAGCACATATTGAGTGTCTACCAATAAACATGCATGCTTTAGCCTCGCTGACTCAAGAACAAGCTAAAACATGCGCTTCTCCAATGTAACAGCATGCCTGACATTTCTTCAGCACAGTAGGGATACTAAAGGTTGTGCTTGGTTTGAGGTCACACTGCTTCAGCTATACAAATGTACATGCCTTGATACAGGGCATGCTAATATTGTAGCTTTCGCTGAAAACTCTGAGCTATTAATTTTGCAGGCTAAATACTATTGTTTGGCTAATGTGCCACCAACAGAAGAATTGAATGGATTAGAATCATGGCAGGATTGTGAGGTTAACCGGGGCGGTAGAACAGTAGCACAGGTGTGGAGTCATCTTGTTTGAATCATGTAGTAATGATGGCTTAAAATTTGCTGATTCTTGGAAAAAAAAAATATTATTCAGTTTTAAATTACAACAATGGCTAGCTGCATTTCAGGCCTCAAGGTTTACTGTATGTTTCTATTGCATTTTACAAAAAAAAAAAAAAAAAAAAATTGTGTAATTATGTATTCCACATATTGGGCCTTGTTTTTAGCAATGGAGAGAGTGATTGCTGACATTGTGCAATAATTAAAAACAGAAACTTTGAGGACATGCAAGTTTTAGATTAGTGGATCTATGGGAGTTTTTAAGGTCAGACAAATTGACGAATGAAGGAAAAGTGTGACATGCCTAAGTTCTGCTGTAGCAAAGAACAATTTGGTAAATGAAGAGGATTGAAGTATGTGCTGTCAACATCCTCTGAATGCTTTTCTGCTGCTACTTACGGGGTTCACCATGGCTGTATGGACATGTTGGTTGGTGGAAAGCTGATGATGATGGATATGCGAATATGTATTTGTCTACATATTTTAATGTTCACGCAGCATTTGTACAAGACTTTTAAATTCTCTCCTCACCTTGTCAGTAATAACCTGTTTCCCAAAATCTGTTCAAGTAATTTAGTAATATGACAGCATACAGGTGCTGAATATCTGATCGTTCACAAACACTGATGTGTAGAGTCCGTCTGGATGTTCATGATGAGCAAGGACAAGCAAAGTTGTTTGTAAAGATGTGTTTACCGACATTTAAGTGTATGTGCCCTGAATGATTATTTTGAATGACAAAGACAGGTGTTCAATCGATGTATCATAGAATGTGTGGTAATGATTAAATTTTTGTTTTTTGTTTTTTTTTTGCACTGGGGATATTAGCATCTTTTGTTAAAAGATCATTTTGAAGAAAAACTGGGATGTAGAATTTCATGTAGAGTTTTATGGCCTTTGACATATAATTAAAGAAACATCCAGTGATGGAACAAGAAAGGAGGCTAGTCGGGACCACGGATGCATTATCCGTATAACATAAATTAAGGGTGTGTTCGTTTGACATAAATCTAATAGGGCCCTGCAATGAGAGCAAGTGATGGCTGGAGAGCAGGGGGAACTTTTTTTATTCCACCTTGGATCATCTCCATATATTCTCCCAGCCTCAGTCTCACCCTCCTCCCTGGAATAAGTCTCTAGACTCCTCCCTCTCTGGCCAAATTTCCAGGATTTTAGCAGCAATCTCAGACGGGGGTAATTGGGTCTTAAAAAACTAACTTGTCTTATAGCTATGAAGAATTGGCCTTAATTATGGGGAGATTTATTTGGGTCTATTACCTTATAATGGATTATAGCTGGCAAACTTAATGCCTCTGGCCATCAATCACATCCACCTGCAAAGATATATACCAAAGGTATTTTATATAGCTTTTAGAAATGTTATTATTGCACTTAGGGTCAAGTCATTTCACACCAGAATGTGAAAGCTTAAAGATTTAATTTCAGAGAATTCATTAAGAACAATTAATGGGTTTAAAAAACAACAACTTTACGTTTAGTCTGTTTTGTTTTTTTTGGTTGCTTTTTTTTCTCCAGGAAAATATGTACATTGCCATCCAAGAAACGATTAAAGTCGTAAAAAAAATCGTGTTATTTAATGTGTAAAATAATTACAAAGAGAGATAAAAAACAATCTGACACTTTACATAAGATAATTTGCCGCAAATCTGAACAGATTTGAAGTAAATACACATTCATTATTATAAAGGCCTACATAAATAAGAAATGTCACCTGGATGTATTAAATATTATATGGTTTCCATTTTACAGCTTGCTCAAAAATGGAAATACTGCTAACAACAGTAAATTGGAAAGAATTGACTGCAAAATGATAGCCTGTTAATCCATAATCGCTTTTCAAGAATATTGTCATGCAAGATCTCTGTCCATTCTATATTTTTCTTATCATCGTTATTAATATATCACTATTATTATTAAATGATTAATACAATTAATAATAACAATAACAAATACTATGATTTAGAAATATTAGATTTTTCCATTGCTTTGTTGCCCGGCCTAAACAAGTAGCCTAACTACCGCATATAAAGATGAATAATCATTAGTAGACCAAGGGTGCCTCCCTGTGGAGGTTTTTTGAAACTAACTAGAAATAAGTTATGTAGTATCAGTTTTGATATGCAGGCTGGATTTATAAATCATGATCTCTGTTATTACAAGATAAAAAGTCTAATTTAATCATTGCCATTGGGCAAAGGCACATATTGGTATTATCTCGCTGTGTAAAGTTTAATAGTGTACTGTGTAATAGGGGGTTAAATGCGAACGGAATGATTGATCAAAGGAAAGGAATGTTCTCCCTCTGCTGGCCAATACTTAGACATACAGTGCATACAACAGAGCTTAAACACTATAGAAAAAACACTTTTTACATAACACTGACACTATTCTGTGTTCCACTAAATCCCATCACACCCCATCACTGTATACTCTCATGCAGTCTGTAACACTAACACACCACACACTTTACTCATACCAGTTTGTCTTTATGTTTTATTTATTTAAAAAAAAAAAGGAAAAAATGTAACATGATGTTGTTTTAGGTTTCACATTCTTCTGACTTTTTACGGCTTTTGACGTCTGGATGAAACAGCATAATGCTCTCTTAAAGGGATAGTCCACCAAAAGAAAAGTCTTGTCATCTTTTACATGTTGTTGTTCCAAACCTGTTTCTTTCTTCTGTTTAACCTTAACCATTTTGAAGAATGTTCTTTTGTCATATAGACTAAAAATAAAATGGATTTTTTTTTTTATCTACGTAACATACTTGCATATCTTCTTTTGTTGTTCTGCAGAAAAAAAGAAAGTCAGAACAGACTTTCAGATTGTTTTAAACTATCCCCGCAGACAAGAGTCATTCTCCATCTCGTACGCGCTCCCTGCCAAGTTTGGACCAACAAGTAGAAGATTCCAGCACAAACTTTTTTTTGGCACATTCTTTCCCTAAAAAATAGCACAATATGGAGAATGATACAATCCATTTTGTTTACTAACAAGGGTCTAGCTATCATTATCAGAGTGGTAAACAAAACAAAAAAGTCCTTCCACATGATTTCCATGGTATCAATCTCCATTCAAGAAACCTTCACAGGCAGCAGGAGGGGGAAAGGCAACATCTGAATCCAATGCATGCATCACATCCTGTCTACTAACATGTAATCATTTGGTTGAATGCTAAATTAAAAAATAAACATAAATGTGCATTTTTGTCAGTCATAAAACCATAAACATAAATGGTGTGTGAAGGGGTTCTGCTTTGTAGTCACTAATTTGCATGGTTATTAGCCTGCTAAAGCTCAATTGGATTTGTTCTAGAATAGATCATTAAACACTGGTGATTGTATAGGCGCAGACAGTCACAGGTCATGACCTCTCATCCTTCATTGAATGTGGAAGCTGCACTTTCACTTTCCACTACACTTCTTCTGTCTCAGCATCATAAGTAACTAACCTTAAACTCTGTCCTCTGCTTGATATTTAGATATATATTAGGTTTAAAATAAGATTTATTTTAATGAGTGGATTATGTAAATATTTGTTGTCCATCTATAGGCTAATCCATATTTATCTGCTCCTTAGAAGATTAAACATGGCGCAAATGTTTGAGATATGAAGATGAATCCTTTTCCCTCAAGAAGTCTTTTGATTCCCCATATTACAACACCATTAGGCTACCTGTCACATCTCCTTCAGCTGTTTTGGGTAACAGGAAGTGACGAAATTGCACAAGAATCATGTCGCTTTATAGAGGTCGGCGGATGGTTGTAGAACATTAGTGGCAGCCCAATATCAGTGATAAAGGGTTATATATTCGTCTGCTCACCTCTGTCTTTCATATAGGGAAGTTACCGATCACCTAAGACTATTTTATAATCGGACAGACCTCGGACCAAACAGAGTTGGCTATTACTACAGGAATAGTAGGCTATTTCAACTAAAGAAACTCGACCTCATCATTGGAATGCACTGATCGCAGGTCCAAACAAGCACCGGGATAAGGACACATAAGGTTTGTGAGTTTAACCTTGAGATATGTTGATGTTTTTTTCGGTTTGCTATGAAAACGAGATGGAAAAACCTACAAATGTTTTGGTGTGTCAAAAGCTAGTTTCGCGCCTATGATGCCCGTTTAGGCAGGCAGCTGATATGAGACACGGACACCCGCTCGGGGATCACTGGAGCGCCTTTTCATATAGCCTACAAAAACAACATAGAACAACAGCAGATCTATTTTTAATGAAGTTAAATGGTAGGCAGAAATAAATAAATGTTTAATACTAATAATTTTACAAAAGACAAACGTTTTGACTTTCAGCCGCAACATTTTTATTGACATCTAAAAGTTTTTATCAGATTTCAGATATCATTTTAAACGATTTTACGTTAGTGTTGAATAGTAGCCTTCGCCCATAGTTATAGTTTTTTTTAAGGCTAGCTACTGCTTTTATTTCGCCCAATAAGTTGACTAACAATAACAACAGAATGGTAAGGTGATCAGTTTTGCATGCAAATGTCAAATAGGGTATTTTATGTGTGTAAACTGTTGTAGGTGAAACGTTTCGTACGATATTCACCGGAATTTGGTAAAATGTTTGACTTAGTTTCCAGTACATTCCGTGTCTTCTCACACCTGTAAACATGCTTTATTGGGATCGCCTATATGAACCTGAGACGTGCTTGAGATTATTTCCACGATTCGTTTTAGTGTTATGAGTTAAACTTAAGACACCACGTTGCTCTTCAAATACTTTAATTTTAATTTTATTAATTGCTCGTGCATGTTTGGCAGAAAGTCATCTCGGTTTTCTTGTTATAGAAAGTGCCAGCGTTTCTCTTTCTCGGGCTTCCATTTACATCTGCTACATGGATGTGGTGATAGGGCCTACTAGCATTCTTACTACATTGATATAATTAATTACATTGCTGATGTTAATTAAATGCATTGATGATTGTTTTGTGAGCTGATGATTAAGTTTTGGTCTGCAATTTCAAACTGACATTTCCATATTTATTCATAGGCCTATTGTTAATATTTATTTGTCTTATTTTTATTTGAGATCAGAGTTGACAGCATAAGTTATATTTCAGTAGAATGGAGAGTAGTCCAAGTGGTGTCTGTTGATGGTTTGGCTTCACTTTCACGTTGAAGTGAATTGCATCACTTTTTGTTCATCAGGGATGAAATGCATAACAAGTCAGTTTGACAGTTAAAAGTTTTTAAATGGCATAATCTGACAGCCTTCGTCTTCAAGTGAACCGACCAAATTCCCCTTTAATTAGGCTATCTGTGCTTTGTCAATGTCCCAGTATTTTGAGATTAATGCTATTAAAGGTACTCCTGTGTAGTTTTTGACTTTGAAGAGGTATCAGTGTTCATTTCACCTTATCTATAAGCTGTGCCTCTATCTGTCGACCTTGATTTAAATGCAAGAACAGCCTCAGTTTTTTTTTTTTTTTTTTACTTTTTGTGTTAGGCTTCCGGTCATCCACTTCCAGTTATTTTAGTTGTAAAAAATACTTAATTAGACTTGTTTGTTGAGTCTGACGGACAATATTTATGTCATCATTATTATCATAAACATTGGTTTAGTCCATAATATAGTTAGTGTATTACATATTTGAATGTTTTACCAGAAAGATCAAATGTAATATTTTACAGGAAGTTCATATAGCCTCAGCCTTATTTGTGACAGTTCCTCTTTTGGACAAACAAGTTACTCTAGAGTCTTTGGTTGATGCAGGAATTTACTGTAAATACAGTAAGTGCGCCTTTGTTCTGTGCTGTAGATGAACACAAATGAATGTTGTTGTACTTGTTCAAAGATAGAAAGAGAAACTTAATTTAGTTGTCTTTTCTAATTAGTAACCGTCAGAAACTTGGTTCAGTTGGCCATAAACCTCAAACACTGGAAGCATCAAGCTGTCCTCTGAACACACACTCTTGCCAAATAATGACTTTCATTGCCCTAGATAGCAATGGCTCATCTGTCACTCGCATTGACAAGTTAAATACTCTCTCTTTCCTAAATTTGCAAAGAAAGAAAAAGAAGAGAAAACAAATGGCCACATGGACAAATTGTCTTGTAATTATTATGGCAACATCTGGTCAACATATCCAGCTCTTCGGTTTGTCAAACTGATCCTTCATCAATGTACATTGACACATCCCCATACTATCATACTGACTTATTTTAGGACTGTTCATGTTGTGCCTTTCACATGTAGAAGTCTAAGATAGCCTTTTAAATCACTAAACCAGTTTTCACCAACTAAAACTGACTGAGCTGTGGTCATTTGGTGCAAGTTTGGCTAGAGTTATTGCAGTCAAGTGATCTGCTTTGAGCTGAGCTGACAGCCTCCTCTTAGTGCCACTATGAGAAGCCAGAAAACAACCTCCAAAGAATTCAGCAGCCATTTCACATCTGTTCACACATTTGTGAGCTTGCCCTGACTGCTGTTTCATGACAAGTAGCAAAGGAATGTGCAACAGATTTTGGAGGAAGATATGGCAGAGGAAAGATGAAGGTGAAGAAGAGGGAACTGCTGCTTAAAGTATAGCCTACAGGTGAAACTCTAAAAGTTGAGTATCGTGCAAAAGTTCATTTATTTCAGTAATTCAAAGTTACTTAATAAATTTTTTTTGCATGATATTCAAATTTTTCGAGTTTCACCTGTATGTCCATGAAAAGGCTGTTATAAAAAGGTGGAAAAGATTGACTGTAGCATGAGTCAGGAATGTTGGCTGTTGTGCAGTAGGTGTGGTTTGAAAGAAAGGCACTTAAACGTCCAAAAGTGGGTGAAGAGTGGACTTGAAATAGTGGGTTTGAGTATTAAGAGAATTTGCATCTGCAGAAAGTGGATCATCAGTCAAAGTTCACAAAGTCAAGTCATATCTTTCACCCTTGTGTTGTAGTAATTTAGTAAAAAAAAAAAAAATTCTACTTTTGATTGTGCTTTCAGATAAAAACTCTCCGCTGCTTTAACACCGTTTGTCGTATTTAAAAATCCATTCCACAGAATTCCTCGGATTATGTCCTAACACCACCACAGTAAAACTATTAAGTATTTAATAGTTACTATTTTTTTCAACCTTATGTTGTCTTAATGGTTGTGGCTATTAATGTTCAATATTAATTTGTTTTTGTGTTTGTGTAACATTTTTATGAAGTACAATAATACACTGACTAGTAGATCTTACTGACTAAGCATTGCCAAACATTGTTGTGAAATTTGAGGATACTGGGGTGGCCTGAGGTATGGTATAATCTTTCTCTCTATTGTTCCAAGGTTTAATTGTTGCCAATACAAATCATGTTGTGTTTTTCTGTGGCTGCGTCAACCTGGGTAACCCTTATTTAGCCATTTTAGCTGTACCCATTTTGAACAAATTTTAAGATTGTAATATTGTATTTAATTTCCTTAAAGGGAAATGAATGCAAACCCAAAATAAACAAATCAAAAACTAGGTTATATTTGTTGTACATATTAATCAATATTAAAGGGAGTTCACTCAAAAATGAAAATTATTTCATTAAATACTCGCCCTTGTGTCGTTCCAAACTCGTAAGACTTTTGTTCATCTTCGGGATACGAATAAAGATATTTTTGATGAAAGCTGAGAGCTTTCGGCCCCTCTATAGACAGCTACACAACTGACACTTTGATGCTTCAATAATGTCATAGAGACCGTAAAACTAATCCAAATGAATTGAGCGGTTGAAGAGACTCAATCGCTTTATATAATGAACAGATTTGATTGACTTTTATTCACATATAAACATTGATCAGCAGACATAAACAGAAGCTTAACTCAATCTGCTTGACGAGCGAGAACAAACCTCATTGGTTCTTGAGGAAGCTCAAACGTGCTACGAAACACGAGAATGAACCTCATTGGTTTTCACATGTCCAGTGAACATTTTTGCCCCAATTTGCAGTCTGTATGCTAGTGAAAATCAGAACCAGTCTGCAGATTTTGTTCAGTCTTGAGTTGACACATTTCACAGAATATTGTGTAGTTTATGATTTGGCACAGACTTGTTTTAGCTTAATACTAGTCTAGGGCTGTAGCTAGTAAATTCTGGGCCCCCTGAAAAAAACATTGTGGGCCCCCACTGCCCTAATAAACGTTTTTTTTTTCTCTCTTTTTTTGTTTCCCATAATGGTTGTGGTAAACATTCAGAACATAAAAAGAATACAGTCAAACGCAAAATAAAGACTGCATAATATTTTATTGAATAAAACGAATGTATCCATCAAGAGCAGTATTGTTATTCTAAACCATATCACATAAGCAACAATCTTTCTGACACACATATTTGTTTTTCTGCATGTTATTCAAACCAACAAACTAATAGCAAAATACGGGGACTTTGAGTTCGGACGGTGCGCCGCCCGGTATACAGTAATGAGATGTACTGTATCAGCAGCTCTTATTATTATTATTAGGTGTCCTTTTCCTGCAAAAATAATAATCAGGGCATGGCATCCCATCACACTAACCTGTCTTATTAAAGAAAGTTTGAGATTTCCTGGTGTAGGCCTACCTCTTTTTTTTACTGCTTTTGATTCCCAGAACGTTCTTTTTTTTTTCGATTTATTTTTGATTAGCCAGGAACATTTTCGTGACAGAAATAGAACGTTTGTTTGTGGTTTGTAGAACGTCATTCCCATAACCTCTTTACTCTGATATCATTACATCGCTGTATGTCAGTAATCATCCAGCACATCTGCGACCCAGTATAAGCTGTATGGAAGATGGATGTGTGGACGCCAATAATCAGTATTATACAAACCATATCTTGTTTTATTTGTTTAGACTAATTAATAAAATACCACATCAACCGTCATATGGAAGGTTACATTTTTCCATTATCATTTAGGCTACTATATTTCACTGGTTACCCAGATAGAGATTTTACATTTCTTCAGCACCTAATAACAATGACTTTTCAATGACACAATCTATGGTTTTTAAAATATGAAATGTATTCACAGACAAGAAAAATTAAACAACTATTTGACTTAAAGTAGGATACCACTGAATTGTACAGTTTAGCGAGACATGCTGCTTTTGATCCGTAAACAAAAACTTCTCGATTAACATCATGTTCTCTTCTCAATAAGGGTGTAAAATCTATCCGAAAAAGTGTGCAGATCACAGTAAATGAAGATAAACCCACGAATTTATGATTTCTGTGCTTTTCACGTTATACCTAACTTAACTCTGGCTTAATACAGGTGAAACTCAAAAAATGTGAATATCGTGCAAAAGAAAAAAAATTGCACGAAAAAAAAATGTATTTCAGTAATTCAACTTAAAAGGTGAAACTAATATATTATATAGACTCATTACATGCAAAGTGAGATATTTCAAGCCTTTATTTGTTATAATTTTGATGATTAAGGCTTACAACTATGAAAACCTTTTCACAATATTCTAATTTTGAATTTGGGGTTTTCATAAGCTGTATGCCATAATCATCAAAAATATAACAAATAAAGGCTTGAAATATCTCACTTTGCATGTAATGAGTCTATATAATAAATTAGTTTCACCTTTTAAGTTGAATTACTGAAATAAATGGAACTTTTGCACGATATTCAAATTTTTCGAGTTTCTACTGTATGTTAGCTATAAAGTTGGATTTATCTGATCATTATAACACATTTTGATTGATCTCATTTTATCATAAGTGCTGTATTAAACTAGAGATCTGTTTAGGTCATTACACAAAAACATCTGCAACACTTTAATTGGAAGGTTGGGTTATTAAATATACAGAACTTTCCTTAATTAATGGTTATTTTTAGGTTGTTATTTTAAGGTTATTTAAAATTAATCATGCTGCAACATTCTCAGAATGTTATTTTATGGTTGCAAAATAATAACCTAAAAATAATCAAACGGTAACTAACTACGAACGCTCTTGTGTTTGTGGGGTGGTACCCCGATCCCCCTACACAACTTTTTCAGTCAGTCTCCACTCTAACTTTACTTTAGCCTCAAATCTGATCACTAGCTGGGGTGGGACTTGCGATTTATATATATATATAATATATATATATTTATTTGTATTATTATTATTAATTATAATGAATCGTAAGAGTAGGGGAATATATACTGTAGCATAACTACCAGTACTTGATTTAGTGGGGCCCTTGGGCAGTGGGGGCCCCTATAACTGTCACCACCTTTCACCCCACTAGCAACGGCGCTCCTTCATGATTTCATCCAGTCGTTTTTTGAGCCTATTTTAGAACACATATTGTTTTCATTTGTCGCGCATCTGTTGGCAACGAGGCACATCTTTCTCTGTTTGGAACAACTTTACAGTCTGTTAATGCGTGATCCTCATTCATTTGGTATATGATGGCCAGTTTCCTGACCATTTACAAAGTCGGCAAGTGTATGATGCCTAGTGTTTTAAAATCTGTTCAGTTGTTAAAAGTCGTGTAGTGTATTCCAGCCTTTACTTGGAAAACGCAGAGGAAAGCCAGTGCTGTGCCATGATCACCTCTGGGCCTGTCCTGAAGGACACTGCAGATATAAATAACCAATGAGATCCAGCTGGAAAGCTATTGGAACTGGGTATTAGGTTTGTTTGAAAGCACTTGACATTTTGTTCTTCATTAGAAGTTTAGATTTGAGATGACTCATAGCGGTTTTAAAAATGGCTTGTAGGTTTTAGGAGTTATAGATGGGTTGTACAGAAAATGCTGTAAGAACATCTGTAAACTGCTTTTTGAAAATGATTTATTTATATAATATATTATATTTACTATGTCTATGTTCATATCTTATTAGGGTTAAACCAAGCTGGAGTATGGCCATGTAGATTAGAAGATAATAGGATTTCCCAAAGGGAACTGAAATCTTACACAGGAGACAAGAGGGAATAACAAATAGTCATAAATCAGTCGGTTCCTTATATATGCTTTTTATGTAAGAGGTGCTTTCACATGACATGTTGGTTTGTTTGAGGTTGTCCCTCACAGTAGCCACACACCCACATAGCTACCAAAACACACCCTCTGTTTGTTGGATATCTTCTTCAACTAGATTTCTCTCTCTCTTTCCAGGGCCACTGCTGAATATTTGTCATCCAGTGGAGTGAAAAAAAAGAAGAAACCTGAGCCATGGGGGATTATTACGAGATCCTGGGTGTGACGAAAAATGCATCCTATGACGATATAAAGAAATCGTAAGTACTCTGTGTCCTGTCACGGCCATCTATTTTTGTACACGTAGTGCAGTAATGATAACAGTGACTGTGCAACACAGCAGGGGTTAGTTGATGCCATCCATGTGAGACCTCTTTGCTGATAGCGTTATTAATGTGTGTTTGTCTCAATCCATCGCTTCTAATGTTCTCGTAAATAAAAATCAACACTTTGTGATAACACTGATACAGTTTGGCAATAGAAAAAGGCAGACACCGACATGACTGCCAAAAGAAGAACGAGTTTGTTGTGTTCTCTGTGGCACTGGTGAGGTTGAGACAGACACTGTGGTTTATATAAAGAGGGGAGAGAGAAATGCTTTGACAATCGCTAACCTCATGCCACAGTTTTATTGCTCTTCAGAAACTGATGCAGATGTTATTGGGGGAAGACAGCTACCCATCAATTGCTGTAAAATTCATTTTTCATCGGCACACCCTTAGAAACCATTTATTATTATATATTTTTTTCATCTTATTTTTTTCGATTAATAAAAAGACCATCTACATATAGTTTTAAAAATAAAATACATTTTAATATGAATAATAATAATAATCATAATAATAATTTATTATTATTATATCCATATTATTTTTTATTAATATTCTTTCTATTGTTTGTTATATTGTATATTTCTTTCTCTTCTCATTACTTGTTTTGTGCATAATGCTTCAGGGCTGTATTGTATGTATGTATGTAAACAGTCATGCACTGGACACAGAGAAAGGGAATGGATAGATAGATAGATGAGGAGTGTACATCAGGAATGTACTTATTCATCTGCTACCTCCCTAGAAAAGGGTGTTTAGTCCTTTGTTTTTCAGATAAGCAAGCGTCTATTGAATCCTGGTCACTAGAAATTCACCTCATAACCATCAGCAAATTCGAAGCACAGAGCTACAGAGGGCAAACACTATTAAAATATGTGCAAAAGGACAAATCCCCTGGTGTATGGAGTCTTTGGTTTAGGCCATTGACCCTGCTGTGTCCTGCTGGTCGGCTGTGTATCGCTGACTCAGGCTTAGTGTGCAGAGATGCTGACCTGTTGTCACACCTACCGAAGTTGTATTGTGCAGCATGACCTGTATTGAAAGTGGTTAAGTGGTGCGTGACTCAATGTGCTAGCATAATAAATGAGGACAGTGCAGTACTTTACAATGAACAATTTGTGTCCTTGAACTATTACTGTATGTATAAATAGTATTTGTCATGGGTTTAAAATAACAAGTTATGTGCAATTTAAGACCATAATATACATGTGTGTGTAAATTTTATCATTGTGTGACATCAATTAAACATTGTTAGTTAACAAAGTCTGGTTTTAAATCCGCATCAAGAATTTTGGTGAAAAACATATCTTGGATCTTGTCACTGGTCACTATTTCTATTGTTTATTTAATGACCCTCATATTTGCTGTACTTTTGGATAAACTAAGAATGAAGTACTTTCTTTTGTGTTGCCGTTGTTCACTCTTAACAATACTTTTTTTAATGTGTGTTTGTGTGTGTTTTTACAGGTACAAAAAACAAGCACTAAAGTGGCATCCAGACAAAAACCCAGAAATAAAAGAAGAGGCAGAGATGAAGTTTAAAGAGATCTCAGAAGCATATGAAGTCCTGTCAGATGGTATTGGCTATTTGTATGTTTGGCTACACTTTCTTTTAAGGTGTCCATGTTACTGTGTAATTCTACTTCTAAATAATTTAAGTACTGAGTAATAATAATGAACTACATGTACTTACTATAGGGTTGGATTAGGGTTTGGTTTGCATGCAATTATGCATAATTGATTGTTATTACTAAAGTAACTACATGTACGTGTAACAAGGATACTGTAAAGTTTTTTTTTTTTTTTTAAATATGATGCCCTGTTCATTTTTATTTGAGAATGAATGTTTTAATTTACTAACATAAATAGGTGACTTGAGACATTAACAAATTGTTGTGGAATGAATGCCCATCAGACAGTCCCTTTATGCTGATAAAAACGTCATAAAGCTGAAAGAGCTGAATCCAGAATGAGCTCTGAATTATTCTAAGGCAGTCGGTAGTTGAAATGTTTGATTCATGAATGTTTTAAACATGTTGTATGGCACACGTCCTCAGAATAGGAAAGAGTTTGGAGCAAAACCGGAGAGTCACAGTGCCCTGGATTAAATCTTGACTGTATAAGCCAACATTTCTGAACTCTTTGAAAATGGCCAGTTTAATTTGTCCTTCCTTGAGTGGTTGTCCTTGCACATCTGCTTCTGACCTTTTTATTGAATATTATTAGTTGTGTCCTAGCTGAATGCAGGTCTTTCCTTTTTAAGCCCTGTAGAAAAAGCTGTATTTAAACGTGCATGGTATGGATTGTCACACGAGTATTAGAATCACCTAAAATAGGTTTCAGTAAGCTTGCAAATGGCAACAGTGTGCCTTTTCTGAGGTCAAGGTAATATTTAGTGTGTGTGTTAGTGTGTAATTATTGTAAACCCTATTAGTCTGCGTCGGTTTTGTGTGAAACTAAAAGCAGCATTTTTCTTTCATACAGAAAACAAACGGAGACAGTATGATAGATATGGTAAAGAAGGCCTGTCTAATAGAGGTAAGTGAAGTTATTCCTTATTTCGATTTTTAACTGTTTTTGGAAATGTGGTGTTCCTGTAATTATTTATTTTTGGGAAAGGTGGCCATTATGACGAGGATTTCATGGGCGGATTCACATTCCGTAATCCAGATGATGTCTTCAGGGAATTCTTTGGAGGCCGAGATCCATTTGGAGATTTCTTTGGTAGGTGCATGCTTAATCATTTATATTGATTTAATGAAGGGAAAAATAAAGGTGGAATAGAAAGAGTACATAAAATAATTTGGTAACAATTTCTATGAAGCCCATGCTTATAATAAGCCCCATTTTATACTTATTTATAATTTAGTATTACTATTCTATAAATATATTTAGACTCATTAAGACCAATACTGCATTATAAGAACAGTTATAGTTACATTTATAAGTCATGCATTTGGTTTTTCAATGCGCATGCTCACAATCCATTATACACTGATTTAGAAGTATTAATTAGCCAGTTGTATAGTTCCATGAATGTATTTATAAAGATGCAACCTGCATTGCTATAATGTTGTTATATTATACAATTACTTTTAGTAATTCAGATTTATTTCTGTCAAAGAAGTGAATATATTGTTATTAATAGCTGTGTTGTTTACTTATAAATACTTATTGTGAGTGATAATACAGTTACTAACCTCTATAAATCATTGATGCCTTTTATTAAAGTGAAAACATAGGATGCAATTTTCCTAAAGCAAATGTTAAGAAATCATGTTGAGTTGTTTATTTGTAAATGTAACCAATGAACAATAATTCCTGTAATAAACTAACTAACACAGAAATCATTAATACAAACAGTTGATTTTTTAAAATCTTTTTTTAATATTATATACGAGCAAACACTGCAACAATATTTTTTAAAGTATAATTTCAAACTCCTGTAAGCAATACCATTCATATGGCTGAGGAGATTTTAACTAATCAAAATGACCATTCATGGAACCATATGACTGGCTAAGTAATACTTATAAGTCATGCATTTGCTTTTTCAATGCACATGCTCATAATCCATTATACACTTATATTATTTTTACAATTACTTCTAAATCAATGTAACTATAACCGTTCTTAATGCAGTATAGGTCTTTATAAATATATTTATAGAATAGTAATACTTATAAATAAGTATAAATGGGGCTATAATTCATTATAAGCATGGACTTCATACAAAGTGTTACCAATACTTTTTCTCTGTTCTATTTCAGTTTTCAATGGCAAAACCACATTTAACCTGCATGTTTCCAGAATAAAGAGGTTATTGTCAGTGAAAAATGAGAACAAAATTCCCAAAGAGAGGAAATGAAGGTCATTTAATCTCTCACAGTGTCTCTGTGAAAGTAATAACGTGGTTTGAGTTCTAATTAGGTAATTAGGTTTAGCATGAACTTATCGGAGCTTTGGTTCATTAGTCGATTAGCATTCTGTTAATCTACCGTAATTATATTGCTCACTAAAAATATTCACAAAAATTTGCTCTTAACATGGGTGTATTATGGGAACAGCTTTTTAAAAAAACCTTTTATAAAATATATTTTTACTTTGATGTCATTACACATAAGTATGCTGTTTAATTTAGCTTCTTTTTTTTTTTTTGCTTTAAAACAACACAAAGAATCTCAATTTTTACTTTTCTTTACATTCCAAGTATTCTGAGGATTATCCAAGAATAATGGCATAATGCATAATATAAATATCTTTTTAGAGCTTGAGAGTCCATAGTCACAACAAATGGCTCAATGCAGGGCTCGACATTGTCTTTTCATGTGCTTGTCAAGTAAATCTGTCATTCACTTGTCCGAGTAAAAAAGTTGCTTGTCTGGAATTTTTTTTGTGTTATAATTTATTCTGAAGCAATATTCTCATCCGTGTTCAATCAGCTTGGATATATTTAAATCTGCATATTGTATTATCTGCACCTTTAAAGGCCCCCCCCCCCCAATCTTATTACAATAAATGTATGCTTCATCTTTCATTTTAAATTCTTAGTTTTGATCAATACATTCAATTATTTAAAATAATAAGACACTATAGGGCTGTTACCCTAGGTGGGGCTGATCAAATTAAATGCATTAAATAATGAAAAAATTACAATTGTATTAAATAATGTTATGAGATTGTTTTAAATACACAAATAAGAGACGTTGAAAGAATGATACTTTTAAACATAACACTAAACCCCCAGTAGGAGGTGTTTTTTTTCAAACGCTTGATTCATTCAAGGATGAGACAGCTGTTTATGAATGGGTCATTGAATCTTTGACTCAACCGATTCGTTCAAAACGCTGAATCATTCAGTAATGAAAATGTCTCGGTTAATAATATAACCTTGGTTCCCTGAGATAAGGGAATGAGTATTGCGTAGCTATACACTATAGGGAAAACTCCTTTTCTCCGAAATACTGAAGCCTTTTATAAAATAACGCAGTGCTACTTTACAGCCATAACAGTGCTGAGGCTTACTCACACGCTATTTGGCGGGTCAGTGGAAACTGCACGAACCAATGGCAGAGCATCGTAACTGCGCAAACCAATCGGAGCTGAGCGCAGAGCATGCCAGAAGGGACGGGGCATCTGCCTATAAAAGATTCAGGTTTAATCGACTGAAGCGACAAATTGCCAAGTCTTGCGCGCCATGGCACGGGCGTATACGCAATACTCGTTCCCTTATCTCAGGGAACCGAGGTTACATTAGTAACCGAGTCAGTCGTATTGTGTAGTTATACGTTATGGGGAACCAATCCAATCACGCCGTGCTATGATAAGCGCAACGACACGTACAGGTCCCTAATATAAGGGGCCGGTTTCCCTGAGGCTGGCCTCACTCACACAGAGGGACCTGCACCTGCAGCGCAGGGATTCCAAGTCATAAAGACGAACGGCCAGTGGCCTCATTTAGTTATGAAGGGCCGGGCTTGTAGAGGCCGGCCTCAATCATTCAGAAAGAACATGTGCCTGCAGTGCAGGGACTTCCAGGTTATAAAATCTGGCAAATGTGGACGGCGAGGGGCAGCCAGCCGCGCTACATATCACCAATAGAAACCCCCACTGGACCATGCGTCAGTCTGGATCAAACTGAACAAAGGTTTGGTTCGTTTCTAGTGTGAAAGCATTTTCTGTGTGGTTCGGACTTTTCGACCATTTACGGGATCCGGTGGTTCTCGCAGGATTGCTTGCAGTCTTCTCCTCCTTTCCTCCCAGCGACAATAAGATGTTCACACAACGAGGACGTTCATTTGGTGATTTTGAACTAGCCTCGTGTATTGTTGGTGCTGCAGGTAGTAATGCCGTAATAATAACCGTATAGTGGCAACGATATATGCGTCTGTTCATTCATTGCTGTCAAAGTTACCTGCCGATTTGACAACATGCTGACGTCAGACGCACGTCTGTTTACAAACCAATCAATGTCACGATGCAGCCCACATAGATGATGACGACAGGACGCAAGCATGTCATGGAAAATTATTTAGTGCGCTCGCATAATTGCAGTGTTAAACCAAACCAAAACTTACCGAATGTATAAAATGTATCAAAACATGAACTGGTTCGGATCTTGGTGCGGACTTTCAGGTGTGAAAACTGTGTGTGTGTGTGTGTGTGTGTGTTGCGCTCATTTGTTTCTATTTCTTCTCAAGAAGCTGCGCGAGCCTCAACAGCGCAACCTTGTTCCCGTCAGTAGGCCTAATAAATGTACTATCCACTATCGATCACAACTTACAATAAATGTAATAAAATCAGAATAATTATCTCGTTTCAGTGATTTCCTAGTTATTTTCTTATAAACGTTTTAATCAGGCTACTTGTCCGGTCGGGCAAGTAAAATTCTCTTTTACTTGTCCCTTCAAAAAATCCAAGCAAGTGTTAATGTCGAGCCCTACTCAACGGCATATGTGTAAAACATACAGGCACTCTAAATATGGCGAGAACACTCAGACCAGTGCGACGAGAAGAGACCGTGCATCATCCACTAGGAATGTTCTCAGAAATAGCTTCTGAATAAAAGAGCAGCAAGAGAACGGGAATGCTTATAGCTCTAGGCCGCTACAGAGAGTGGGAACGAGTTATGTTCAACAACATTAATGTGTTTGCATGCGTGTTCTGTGAGCAAAATGTCAAACTACTTAGGATTATTTCTATACAGCAGTCAAATAGATGTGGGTATACATGTGAATGTTTCAGGAACACCATCCTTGATGATAGAAGGTCAATGCTGTTTACTTGTGTTTATGTAGCCATGACAAAGTTGGGGGTGGGTTAGAATAACTGTGTGTGCTGTGCATGTGTTGGAAAAGATATCAGGCATGGTTCTGCCTGCCAAATCAAACTGCTTGAAGGAGCTGTGATAAGTTAATGTGAAGGCGCCTCAGTGCCTGAAAATGGAGAAACATTGATTTGGGCATGTTTCAGCTGGCATACTGTATTTCTACATTGCAACACTGGCCCCAACACTATGAGAAAGAATAAAAATAGACCTTTGTAGACGCCAATTACCTAGTATTCTGATGAACGGGTTAGAAAAAATTAAATGTGCAATTTATTCAAAGCTGGAAACCGAAAATGTGTGGGTTTGAGCTCTGCATGAAAGGATCATGAGACATCACTGATGTGCCCTTGAGCAATGTACATAGCACTTCAGTATTTAACTGATAACTCCAGGTTGCTTCAGGGAGATTCTCCCTGTTATAAGTCACCTGGGATAGAATCATATACTCTAACATTTACTACTTGTTTGACAGTTACCGTATATTCACAAATTGACTAATTTTAAATTCATAACGCACCGTACATTTATGAGCTCTTTGAAGTGGCTTATCTCTGACAATTCATAACTGTGGCATGACAACAATGAGCATTTTGACGAGAACTGTTACGAGAAAAATACTCACTGTGTCCATATTTAGATGCTGTAAAGAGGTTCTGTAAAACAATATTGTGCTGTTGGTAAATGTTTCAGTGGTCTTTGTGATAGCTATCAAGCATGTGAATCTGTTGTTCAGTAGTTCTCGATTAATTGTTCATCTGGAACCACTTTTTTCCTAACATATATCTGTCATTTACATTCATAACAGTATTTCACTTTTGTTTTTGTTTTGATTTAGCTGATGACCCCTTTGAAGATTTCTTTGGTGGTGGGCGGCATCATAGGGGTGTGAGCAGGAGCAGAACGACAGGTCCATTCTTTCCTGGATTTTCTCCATTTGGTCCTGCCTTTTCTGGGTTCAACACTGGTATGTTAATCTGTGTGGAACCAGTGAAAATTCAAAAGTACTTCTGGGTAGGATTGCCATACTTTTTGTGTATTTGAACATCATCATCATCTTTTCTGTAGGATTCACCCCGTTCGGCCCAATGGGTGGGGGTGGGGGTGGTTTCACCTCATTTTCCTCCTCTTCTTTTGGTGGTGGAGGTGGAATGGGAAACTTCCGCTCTGTCTCAACATCCACCAAATTCATCAATGGAAGGAGGATCACCACCAAACGGTACCAAAGAACATTCTGTAATAGCCTCTAATAGTGATTCATAACTTCAAGCATGTTACGCAGTACACTTTTGCATAAAGTTATTCAGTCACTACATATCTATGCTAATTGCTCATAAATCGTTGCTTATTTGACTAAGCCTTTAACTGAGATTATAATTACCATATCTAGTGGTAATGTAATCTCACTGTACAGCTAACTTTCGTGTCATTACAGTATTGTAGAGAACGGTCAAGAGAGAGTGGAGGTAGAGGAGGACGGTCAGCTCAAATCTCTCGCAGTCAATGGTAAGGAGTAGCTTCTACGACGGGACAACAAGTGATCTTTGAACTCTGCAGATGAACATTCAAAAAGTTTAAACCCAAACATTCCTAAAGATAAGCAACCCTCACGACCAAGGCTGATGGCTATCAAAGCATCTGCTCTCCACTAGTCAGCAAACCAAGAGTAGGTCACATGTGACACATCCATGCGATGTGATGCTGTTGCCCTCCTTGCAGTGAATTGCAGACATAAACAGGGTTAAACACTCATTCCAACGTGAGCGTTCTTTTTTTTTGGTGACCATTTATTCTTCACAAAACCACGAGACCTCAGTTTGAACGAGCGCAATTCATTCCTTTCTGTCAGCTGATGGCTGTTCTTTCATCCATAAGGGCGTATTGCCTGATTAAAACTGGAGCGTAACAGGTTGAACTTGTATTTGCTTTCTGCTGTTGAGCCATTCAACTGTTCCAATGAAGTCTTAACCTCTCCACTCTAAAATATTTAATATGATCTAACCAATTTTATATAGCTACCATTTGTTGATAATACTAGTCTGTTGACCAATTACTTTTCTTATTTTGCTTCACAGCTAACTGTTGCATAACCTGAGACCTTTCCATTAAAAATAATATATATATATATGCTGGAAATTTTGTTCTTTGTAAGAAAAAAGCAAAGATGGACAGTTTCAGGTTCAATAAAACTCACTTTCACATGTTTGGAATGTTGCACTCAGTTTCTTTGCTGTGGCTTCAAGAAACACAGACTCGTCTCTAATTTGTATAGGTGTGTGTCCTTTTGCTTGGCATATGCATGTCTCATCCCAGCACTCACAAAATTAAAAAGAATAAAGCATTGCCTTTCACATCACTTTATTACTACTAGCCTCCACACATGCATGTGCACACACTGTACTTCACTGGTTTTATTTGGTTTCTTCTACGTGCAAATTAATGCACACAAATACAAGATTTCATCTTTGATTAACTACCAGTATATGTAAATACTAATTGCTTCTGCACACTTTAACAGCCATGAAAAGCTCAAAACATCAGCAGATGTTAATCCAAACCTTGTCCCTTTTATATTGATGTAAATAACCTTAATAATCCTCAAAATTGTGAATGAAGAAGCTAGCTATCATAATAAAACGGAACTATTTTCTAGATGTGAAGATTGTCTTAAGAAATAGGCTCACTTTATGATTAGTTCATACACATAGTGCAGGGCATTACAGTATGATAACTATGGAGAATCAGAAATATAATTGATTTACTCTATATCCATAACAACACTTAAAGGAACAATTTCTTCAAGATCTGAAGTTGTAGATAAATATGTGCTTGATCAAACCTCATTATTTTGTTGATTAAGTTAATCGTTAAAATTATTCTTCTGACTTGTTATTACAGTTAAGCTATAGGGCCAAATGTCCTTACTAATATAATGACATATCATGAAAACCGACTTCCAGGTATTCCCTACAAAATGTTGGTCCACATGATTAAAACAGCTTATACATTTTATATAGGGGATATAATATTATATAATAATATATATATTATTATATAGGGGATAGAATATACCATTTCAAACTGTACAGTTTGTACAGTATAAAAATAATTTGCTGGTATGTACCCATAAAACACAAACCCAACGTGTGTGTATGGTGATTTTTACTCATTGAGGTAAGTTGGAAAGAACTGTTGTGTTGAACATGAGCAGATATTCATTCATGCAAACGCTATCTTCCTTTCCTTTGTATTTTGATGTAATGTTTCTCTGTAGAATTGTACTCAGAAATAAATTAAAAATTAAAAAAAGGTTTATTTATATTTTTAACAATTTAAGTGATTTTTGTAACACTAAATGAGGTCCCCTTCCTTTATTTAATGTTAATGTTTTAACTGCCATTAACAATGAGAAATACAATTGTTACAGTATTTATTAATCTAAGGTTAGTTAATAAAACTACAACGGTTCATTCTTTGTCAAAATGAACCTAAGCTAACATGAACTGATGCAACTTTAACATCAATGAAAATCACTAGGCATGTTAAGTGTTAATGCTAACTAATGAAACCTTATTGTAGAGCGTTTTTGAAAGCATTGCTGCATTTATTTGATCTAAAGTATAGTACAAAAAAAATTAGCTATTGCAAAATATTATTATAATAACAGTTTTTGTATATTTTTTAAAATGTGATTTATTCCTGTGATGCTAAAGCTAAATTTTCAGCAGACATAACATTCGTAAATCTTTACTGCCACGTGATCCTTCAGTTCAGAAAAATATATGCTGATTTGGTGCTCAAGAAACATGTATCATTATCAATGTCGAATACAGATGTAGGCCTACTGCTTAAAACTGCTAGATCATTTATTTTTTACGATTCTTCAATTACAGTAATTGAAAGTAAAAAACAGCAACAAAAAAACAGCATTGACACCATCCTTACCAAATAAAAAGTCATTTCTTTCAAAAAAATCTTACTGACCCCAAACTTTTGAACGGATTTCAGTGTGAGCACTGTCCGACAGAAAGGAGTTTATGACTACGTGTGGATGAAGCTGAAAGCTGTGCTGAGAAGTTTGTTTGTGGTCCTCTGGCGCCCCCTGTTATCTACATGTTACACTAACATCCCTTTCCATTCCTCAATCTTGTCCTTTAGTAAAAAGTAAGCTAAAAAGATTGGATTTTTTAAAATTATGAATGTCCCTTTTTTGGGATGTAATTTTGTATGTAAATGTAATTTTCACCACATATTGTCAGCTGAAAGGTAAATGTAGTGTCTAACCCTCCAGGGGTGCTTCTCGTTTCCTTCCCTCGCGTCTTAAGCGCCACCTATCCTCGCTCGTGACCCCTCAAGCCTTGTTTACTTTTGTCTGGCTCCGCAGCGCGAGTCTCCGCAAACTCGCTTCCTCTCCTCCTCGCGGTGACAACAGAGATGCCCTTCAAGATGGCTGAATTCGATTGGTCACAGGCTGGAGGACAGAGGAGCGAGGAAACGAGGAAGCATCAGTATTGAGAAGCACCCTAAAAAGTCCACTTTCGAAATCTTTTCTGCAGAGTTGGATTGAACCCGTAATCAAAACACAACTGTACAAGCTATTCAAGATCTTCAGAATCACTATAAAATTACAGACAGGTGAGTTTAATCAGGACTTGGAGCTAAATTGCAGGAATGTGGATCTTGAGAGCCAGAGTTACCCAGCCCTTAATCAGTAGTGACAGCAGAGGGCGCCATTTCTTCAGTGATATTATAACGTATTTGATGTTCAGAAAGTCTGTTTATAACAGGGTTAGAAAGATGAATGTAACTAAAACCTTTTAACAGACAATGTGTGGCAGAAATTACTGACCGTGTGTGTGTGCGTGCGCGTGTGTACGGGTTTATATTTAATTGTAAAACCTGAGATCACATTGCGGGGAGCGGACAACCAACGAGGGAAATGGCTTAATAGACATACTAAATAGTTTTTTTGAAAATGTAAAAATGCAGAAAGTTTTCTTTGATGGGTAGGTTTAGGGGATAGAACAGTTTGTACAGTATAAAAACCATTATGCTTCAACGCCTTTTTTTACATTTATGTTTTAAGAAAAAAAAAAAAGCTAATAAAATGTAATATTTTCATGTAGGCTAATGCAGGTATTCCCAAAGATTTTTGTCAGCCAAACCTCTTTTGACCTAATACTTAACTTAATAATTAAGTCAATAATTTACAATAATAACACATTTGGAAATTCATGATTCTCTGATTAATGGTCACATGACACGCAGTTAAGCAAACAAAGTATTTAATCTTTTTAGTAGGCCTATCTGATGTTTTTTTTTTGTTTTTTTTTTTTTGATTATAATTAGAATTAGAAATGAAGACTTTTCATGAACTCACTACCCTCCGCTTGCAGTTCCTTTACAAACCCGTCTGCAAACCCTAAAAAAATTGGGGGGAAAAATGTAATATTAGTTCAGCTTTGTATTTTTTTATATAAAGATGGTACAATATTGGCCTATTCAAATCAATATGATAAACAAGTTTGGTCAAAAAAATAAAAAAAGGTGTATAAAATCAAGCACCTAGCCATGGAGTCAGCATGAAAAAATGGGACTGTCTGAAGAGCTCAGTGAATTCAAGCATGGTGTGATGGGATGCAGCCTTTGCAATAAGTTTGTGAAATTTCATCCCTGCTAGATATTCCACCGTCAACTGTATGCTTTATAATTGGAAAGTGGAAGTATTTAGGAACAGCAGTAACTTAACCATGAAGCGGAAGACCACGTAAAGTCACAATGCCAAGTGTCAGATGGAGTGATGTAAAGCACTGGACGCTGGAGCCGTGAAAACGTGTTTTGTGGAGTGACAAATGACGGTTTTCTGTTTGGCAGCCTGATGGCCGAGTCTGTGTTTGGCGGATGCCAGGATAACGTTACTTGCCTGACTACATTGTACCAACTGTAAAGTTTGATGGAGGGATAATCGGTCCGGGGCTGTCTTTCAGGGGTTGGGCTTGGCCCCATACTTCCAGCGAAGGGAAATCCTAATGCTTCAGCCTACCAAGACATTTTGGACAATGCTATATGCTTCCAACTTTGTGGGAACAGTTTGGGGAAGGCCCTTTTCTATTCCAGCATGACTGTGCCCCAGTGCACAAAAGCAGGGTCCATAAAGACATGTTTGGAGGAGTTTGGCTTGGAAGAACTTGACTGGTCTGCACAGAACCCTGGCCTCAACCCTATTAAACACATTTGGGATGAATTAGAACAGAGATTATGAGCCAGTCCTTCTGGTCCAACATCAGTGCCTGACCTCACAAATGCACTACTTGATGAATGGGCAAAAATCCTAAAGAAGCACTCCAAAATCTTGTGGAAAGCTTTCTTAGAAGAGTGGTTGTTGTTATAGCTGCAACGGATGGGGCAACTCCATAAAAATGTATTTAGAGTCCAATGTCATTATAATCCCTGTTGGTGTAATGGTCAGGTGCCAATACTTTTGTCCATAGTGTGTGTCTGGCAGTATGTGTACTGCATGTATGTATATATATATAAACCAAAAATCGCCATACTCTAGTTCAAATGAAAGCAGGCCACAAAATAGGCTATATAGAGAGACAAATCTATGTAGACAAAAATAGATGTTCATTTCCTTCCTTCATTTTTTCCTTGCCTCGTTCTTTGATGCATTATCCAAATTTGATCAAAAAGATCCACAGCTGTGAAACCGGAAGCTAAAAGCATCCAACGCCTGATGAAGAATGTTTTCCCTCGTGTTTTACTGCTGTCCTCCCAATGTTTATTAAAGATGGTAAAGATAGGAGTGATAGAAGAGAAAAACATAAGGTTAGCTCTGGGTTTCTGTTAGTGCCTGCTGTGATGCTATCAGAATGTCAGAACAGTGGGAAGTGGTTGTTGACTGTGGTCTCATTTAAAGATGGTGGCAGTTTCTTTCCTGGCTGTGTGAATTATTCTTGGTATTGCAGAATGGATGGAAGAGTGCTAAGGTTTGCCGCAGAGATCCAGTTTAATTTCTCAGTGACTGCCATTTATTTTGTGTTTGTTTTTCATATCTCTTAAAAGGTAATTTTTTGCTTTTGTTGCACTGGCTAATATGGATGCATAATCCTGCAGAAGTTTTTAAGCCATTGAAGACAAATGTAACTAGCATTCTGTTTCATTACTGACCCATGGATGACAAATACCAACACAGTCATGAGGGATGCCACCCATCTGATAAAAAACAACAACATTAAGACCGCTCCTGACATTCGCAAAATAGTGATTTTCAAAAGCAACAGCCAACAAAAAAGCAGTTTTCAGGGACATCCATGTCATAATTGCATGATGAGCAGCAAAACTGACCTTGTAAAACCTGGCAAAAATGCACAGAGAAGCACAAATAGCGACAGTGCAGATGTCCGTCAATGAGACTCTTCTAAAGGCAGCCCATGAAGAAGTGATGGGCCTAGTTGAATGACAAGTTAGACCCCAGGGTAATGGTTTCCCTGCTGCTTTCTGGATACTGGAGATGATCACACTGGCTTACAGACACAGAAGCAGCTTTCTTCACACCATAGCAGACAAATAACTGGTCTGACTGTCTGAATTGAGCATTAGTCTTCACAAAACACCTCAGGGCATGAACGGGACACAAAAGTTGAACACTCGAACCAGACCCTGAAGATCAATGTGCTGGTTTAACTGAGGACCATCCTGAAGCCATCCAACAACCAACGCAAGCACTACTCGCTAACCGATTGTGCGTGCACTCACTGATTTGCAGAAGCAACAAGCCAACAAAAAAGCATTTTTCAATGTCATCCATGTCATAATTGCAGGATCACAATGCTCTAGTGAATGGTCAGTGACCAGACCCAAAGCTGTAGACGAGCTGCATCTGGGTACCAGATTTCTGCCCTCCAACTGGGAGAGGGGAAGCTTGATTACCTGTCAGAAGTCAAAAATCAAACCCTGGTCTGGGTGGCCATTCTTGTGCCATGAGTAACACCCTGTGCTTGCAATGAGAATGAAGCCTCCATTCTCCTGGATGTAATCGTTCCCTGGAAAGAGCATCCGCTGTCTGGTTGCATGTTCCCAAAATATGAGGTGCCTCCAGTAAAGTCAGGATCTCATAAATAAGTTTGGAAGACGAGCGGGATTTCGTGCCACCCTGGTGGTTCAAATGGAAGACTGTTGAGGTGTCTGGCAAGAAATACCTTAGAGTCATTACCACTGCACATAGTTCCCGGAGATTATATGTTCTGTGGTCTGAATCGGTGTCCAGCAACTGCAAATACCCCTTTGAGTCCATGTTGCCCCCCACCCTGTGAGGGAAGCATGCCGATTAGCTGATGGACCACCCCGTACTGCAAACACACACCTGTGCGGAATGTACAAAGTTTGTTGCACATTCCTGAGACAGGGTGGCAGACATTAAGTGGGAATTCAGTGTCATTCCTATGGACGTAGTGGTCCGTGTCGAGATCAGACAGCTTTCTCTCGTTCACAGAAAAGCCATCTTCTTCACGTCTCAAAGGCAGTCTGGAGTCAAGTCAAGTCATTGCTTTATTCAATACATATTGTTTCAAAGCAGCTTTACAGTGATAACAGTAAAATGATTCAATGATGCAAACAGTTCATTTCGGCTGTACAGCAGCTCTAAAAGAAAATAATGTCATTATTCAGCTGAAGCCAGTTCTGTGTTGATTCAATTCTGTTGTAAAGATCATGAATTATTAAATTGGTTCATTTCATCTACAATACAAAATACCTCTCATCCAAAGAGGAGACAGATCTGTGCTCACACACCTCAAAATATGAGTAGTTTTCAGCTGGTGTGACCTCATCATGGCAGCCCCCATAAGGGGGTCCGATCCATGTAAAATAGTACAGCTTTTGCTACTCAAATGACTGGAGTCTTCATCCATGCGTATACACACACAAACTTTTATTTTAAACATATTTTTTCTTTAAAGATACTACCAATTTCTTAATGTGTAAAACCTTAAGGAGGAAAAACACTGCACATTTAAGAAAATTAACAGAATTATTTTAGACTTCACGGGTTACTTTATCAAACCCCAACGCATGGCAGTGTGCCATTTGCAGCTCAAACAACAAAGCATATCTTCTTTGAAACAAGCCATGTAATGAAAGGAAAAAATAGGATTTGAACAGAGAAAACATATCTTTGCTTAATTGGCATTAAAAGCTTGTAGTTAATTAATTGTTCCTGTCAAAAATATTTATTTCGCCACACAGAGTCATTAAATGATAATGGATTGGAACATTTCCTGTCTTACCACAGGGATAACCAGTAACCACCATAATATACTGATCTGAAAGCAAGGATGTTTGTGAACAATAAAAACACCACCTTGAATACTCCTCCTTCTTTAATACACCAGGGTTGCGAAAGCCTCTCTATTTCCTTTTTTATTTCCCCTCCATATTTAAAAAGCTAGATATGATCTCTCCCGCTGCCTTTCATGGACGAATAAACACTGCTTGTTATTCAAAGCTCGATGAGGATGAGAAACCTTAACGCCAAGGGTTTTTACTCCACTGAGAGCTAGAGAATGGGACCCTTATTTTCCATGTACAGTCCCTGACTGGGATTTAGACACCGCACCTTGATTTGCGTGAATGCACATGTTTGCAGGGACGTGCGCCTTCGGTAATAGACTGCGATTTCACGATGACCCCGGGTAATAACACGTCCATCCAATCATTTGCGTGGACATTGAGACTGCTTTTGTCTCTCTGTTTGACCATGTACTCATTACGCTTTGTGCTGACATTTACTTTTCTCACTGTCACATTCTCTCATTTATATCACTACCTTCATCTTTCATTTCATGTGTCACTCTCTTTTGCCATTTTCCCCTCTACTGAGCCTTCATTTGTTTTCTTTTTAGAGATACATGAGGAAATGTCTATTGGTTTTGATTAGGCTACTACAAAAGTTTGAAGGTCTTTTGCTGCCCTCACATGCTTGTCCCTACACATCCCAAGTTGTATTTTCAATAGTATATCACATTTTATGTGACAGGAAGATGGCCAGCTAGTTCCTATTTCCTGAGTATATTGTCCAATACACGTACTTGTTTAAAAACAGTGTGGAACAAACATTCATGTACATATCTAGGCTACATAAATGTATATGACCGAAACTGCAACAGCTAACAATATAGCTATATTTACTATAATTAATCATTAGCAACCATTCACTACTGAAACCGTCCTCTTTTGTTGAAGGTTATCATCCACTGGAATATCAAAATGGTCTCTGATGTTCCCAGTCGTAATTATGATTCGAAGGGGCTCTCATGCGCATCTTGTTTAAAAAAAAAAAAACTTTGAAGGGATAGTTATGAAAGTTCTGTCATCATTTCACCAGCATTGCGCTCTAAACCTGTATTACTTTCTTATTTCGGCTGAACACAAAAGAAGATATTTCAATAAATGTCACAGTAAACTCAATGTTCACCAAAAGGGTTTGTTAGCAACTTTCTTCAAAATATCTTCTTTTATATTCCTGGGGAGAACGTCCAACAGGTTTAGAATGACAGAGTTTTAATTTTTGAGTGAACTATCCATTTAACAGTTCTGAGTGTGTTATTACTTAAATGAATGAACTTGTTTATGCTATAAGCTTTAATAATATCCATATATGAATGAACTTGTTTATGCTAAAAGCTTTTATAATATCCATATACAAACAATGACATTTCCCAGTGTCACCTTAGGCAGCTGCCGTTGTGGTCCGGGTCACAGTGATCCCCATCTCCAAGCTCAAATACAAGGGTCCGCCAGACAACAAGAGATGTGGTAAAAGCGTGTGGCTTGTCCTCTAAATGTATTCTATTTTTCATCTTTTCTTTGGGGGATTGTTGGTTGGTAGAGGAGAGTGTCGCAGCAGACGCAGGCCTTTTCCGGAGATGAAAAACGGTTTGGTAGTTTGAGAAGCAGCATCTGTCCCTTTTCTTCTCCTCTCTCCCCTTTAATTACACAACACAATAGCCACGAGATGTGCCCATAATCTGCACACATAATCAGCCTCTCTTTTCTCTCTTCCGAGCCCCTATTCCGTACGCTAATTCAATATAAATGTAAATTAACACGCGAAAAGAATAAAGAAATCTCAATCTATTTACATGACTAATCACAATAAACGCGTTCCACATGAAATATGAATGCATGCATCTCGATTAAGGTGAAAAGGGGGTTGTGGGTGTCAGGCAAGGAGCACTTAAGGGGCTGGTCAAACTTTTTTCTTTTACAGTTTTCTCACATACTTTTGTGTTTGTGGAGTGTCTGTAAAAGGCAGGTTAAGTGTGATATGAAAAAATGTACAAGACTGTGTTATTAGTATCATCTGAGGTATTGATTGGAAAAATATTTATTTGATGTTTATGGATTCAAATCTTTAAATACATTCAGAGTTAGTTTGAGGCAATTAATAAAACTTGGGGTTTGCTTTGTTTTATACTTGTGAAATTATACTTATTTTTTAGAATGATGGAAATTTTGATCATCCTATTTTTTTTTTTTAAATACTGTTATTATGGTTTCATCTGTGTCAGATTTACCCGTTTCTAAATGGTAGATAAAAGCTAAATAAATGGTGATGATCACTTTATTTGTCAGATGGACTGTCACTATGTCCTAGGCGGTTCTCTGCCAGAATAATGTGATATGATCAGACTTTATAATGATAGTCAAAAAATCTGGCTCTGCGAGCCTAGAGAACAAACTGGCTGAAAATGAGGATTGTGTGAAAATAAATAAAAGCAGCACAATACAACCACATGATAAACACATTTAGGTAACTTTGAACAGAAACAAAACTTCTCAGTCAAAAAATCTAAATCTAAAACGAATCCAATATAAAACAAACTCAATACTGTATTATAACAAACAACCATAACTTGTTTCAAAAACTTAATTTGAGGGACTAAGCAGGTGACAGGTCAAATTTAAGAAGTTTTTTATCTATTATTTACCTTTCAAATGCACGTAAATGGAATGAGTTCAGTATAATAAATGGAGGTGGTTTGGCACAGAGAAGAATGATTCAATGGGATTAAAGCCTTGCATGTATCATAATGACCAATACATGCCATGATCTGATATAGATAAAACTGATTGAGCCTTTCTGAAACAAGCAATATTTTTGATTTGTATGGTTTTTGGACATCTCAGGAATTCAATAATAATTAACTTGATCATGTTTGTTTTATGACTCTAGGTGAGTACTGACAGATTTTTCACATGAATGAAACATTAAACCCAATGTATTTATTATAAACTGCTAATGTTCCATATAATTTGTCTGTTTTATGCGGTACAGTAAGTTGCAGTGATTAAATTAACATAATTCATGAAGGTTGACTAAATGATTGATTGTGTATTGAATATTATCATCACAAATTATGATTGAGTAGACATTGAAGAGTTTTGTCTTGTTGTGTGTTGTTACACTGATGTCATATAAAAAATATGTTTTTCTATTCGAGTTTAAGCCCTCTGTCTACTTTTGTTCATAAACAATGCAGAAAAATCTGAGAAGGAATTGATGCCCTGAAGTAAATCGAATGATGTCAGATTTTAGAGAAATAAATAACTGCCCAGAGATCACAGCCGAGCCTGTGCTTACATAAAAGCTGCATATCAGCAAACACAACACTGAGCTTCCTTCTGTTTGGGTTTTCTTGTACTATTAACCAGCCACAGAACTCCTACAGTACATCTGCTTGTAAACCACATATTGATCTTTTCTGATCTCAGTATTATGTTTTTTTCTGAGGTGTTATTTGTAACACATTTTCATTTTAAGTACTTGAAGTACTATGACTTTCGACGACTTAAATAGCCTTTGGCAACTTTACTGAGAGAAGAATTCTTGTAATCCTAATGACTACATTATAAATAATATTAGGTGTGTCCCAATCGGCGTATTAATGCACTTTTCAATGCCATTTTGTGTTATAAATAGGGTTCGCGTGTGGAACGTCATACTCAACAGTCGCAGCTTGGGGACAGGCTATTAGACTCCGATGCTGGATTACAAAATAACCTTATATATATAAAAAATTAAGTACATTGAAAAAGTGCTTAGTGTATAGTGTCATTCGGGACTAAATAAAGTTATTGCACTGATATGCATTATATTTGTGAAACTGCAATGTGTTTTAAAGGGACTGTTAGTGTGTGGTGACTTTAATTGTACATAAAAAAAGCACATGCTTCAAAAATGTGGCCAATCTATATTCGAAAGACTGAATTATATAAGAGGGTGCATTTGTACAAATAATAATAATAAAAAACATAAATAGGCAATCAACATTTAATGCAAATTCATCTGAACATGTGTCTGGTCTTGCTCACAGGTATTTCTGATGACAATGTATTGGAAGAGGGCCGCAGACAGAATGCTCTCTCTAGCACCACCCCACACAACCGTTACCTCCGAAACGTGGCCCAGAACCCTTCAGAGGAGGAGAAGGAGGAGGACAGAGGCCTGCAGAATCTGGGACTTGCCAAAGGTTTGTGTCCCAGCTGGACGCTGTGCCTGTAGGGTAGAGAGCAAGATCAGAGGAGCAGAGCAGTCTCATGCAATGTTGATTCATAAAGATATTCAGTTTTGTATTTTTCAAGGTTGCATCAGCGAGTCAGATATTAAAAGGTAAGATTTGTCAGCATGGTGGAGGCGGCACTTACTCATGAAATGTATTTCAGCAGGCAACCTTTTTAGCCAATACAACTTGCTTTTGACTGCTTTAAGCTCTCAACAGTATACTATCTGGAAAAGAATTTCAAGGTTACAAAGATGTTCCAGTTATTGATTTAAAGTAATTAAATTCCCTTCTGTTTTCTAGAGCCACGGTTAAAGTTTTCAAGTATTAATCAGGTCGTTTTATTAATTTTGTGTTGTTGTTTTGTGGTATTAATAAAAGTCAAAGCTCATCGGATTCCCTCAAAGTAACTAACTTTCATTTCTATAGGTTTTTTTGACACCAGAAGAAAGAAACTATTGCTGAAGGAGTCCGACACCAAAAAGAAGCGGATGCCAAGACTGGCTCCTCGGATTGGGGTGTGGTTCTAACAATTTTTACAATATACAGTATATTTTGTGTGTTGTCTTTACTGTTCATTTTCTAAAAATAAATAAATAAATAAATAGGGGATATAAAGACATGCCTATTAAATACTGTTTTTAAATTCACACAAATTATTCAAATTATTATTTTTAAGTATAGCCCACATAGAAAGCTTCTTTTTAAATGTTCTGCTTTGACATGTTGCATTCATGTAGTGTTGTCAAAGTCCGTATGGCCCACTATAAATCGTAAACACATCTGCTTAGTGTAATTATTGTAACCTTTTCTATTGTGTTTTTTGGCAATGCCCCGAATTTGGAACAAGCCAAGTTGCATTTCATCAACTCATAATTTTCCCAATCTTATATTATCCTGATCTGATGTATAAAAAGTAATCACACTCACTTTTGTACTTACTTTATTCATGGTTTTTAAGCATATTGTAAGGCATCCCACTCCATCGCTGTGGTGTTGAAAACTGTCCGTTCATAAAGGGGCCTAAACACATCACTCATTAAATAATTAAACCCAACTTTTTAAACATTAAACAGATCTCTTCATTATTCTGTAAAAGTATGTTCAAATCTGTTTTCAGCACTTTGATATATTTTTGATGAAGAAAATAGTTCATTATAAACATAAAAGTAAGGCACTTTAAAGATTGTGTGTTTGCTGGTGAATTATGCATTTTGTATTAAATGATGGAGTGCAAACTCAGGATTGACATGTGTAAAAGATGCTTGAAAGAGTAGCCATGGAAGTGACAAAAAGAGGCAGGATGATGAGAGAAGGTAGAACCGGTCGGACTAGGGCACTGAGGTAGGAAAGTGAGCAGGACAAGGGAGGGGAAATGATTTTTAAATTATTCATTTGCCAATGTGAGAGAACACGTTTTCACCAGTCTGCCTTTTGATCCAGTCTTAAGCACTGTATGAATATTTCAGAAAATACTCCAGATGTGGTATGTCCTACCAGAACTGGGAGCATGGCTTTAATTTTACTCTGACTACTGCATGTGTGTTTCGTTTTGTTTTTCGATATGAAAGAGAAACCCAAATCTGTGCAAAAGCATTGTTCCCATATAAAAAACTAATTAAAGAGATGAAGAGCTACATAGACACATTTTTAGTAATACATTGAAAAGCTTCTATTCTGATGTGTTATAGTAAATTTTTACTGATGCCTAATTAATATGTATTATTTGTTGATACATATTTATGCTGTTAATTGGTATTGGTGTGAACTGAGGCACTTTGTTTTAATCAAGTGCTGTTTCATTTTCAAAGCCATGAATGTCTGTTCATGCTGTACAGAAATAACTAATAAATTGTGTTTTGGGGAAAAAACATTCAACACAAAACATTTCAACTAGAAAATGGCTTGCTGTTTACTTACAGCTGTGAAGGTTTTACTTTGTAATGTTGACAGAAAAGGCTAATTTCGGATGCATGTGTGTCTGGTTATTTCATTTTTTAACATACACAAATAAAGCTTAAAATTGCAACATTTTTGTATGTTCTGTAAATGTATGAAAATGTATGAAAAATCTACATTTTTGTGTATTACAGAAGATGTATAATTGCCACTGTATTAAAGCGGCTTGTGTGGTACAGTATTATTCATGGCAAGGTATGCGCACATGACCTGTAGAGTAATTTGGGTCTGGTTTGGTTGACTGAAGTCTCACAGGGCTTAATTATAGCACAGCACCCGCTATATCACTGGGCCACCTTCCATTGCTTTCAATTTGCAAGCTGTCTCAACTCAGATTAATATAGATCCTGATGGGAAGGAAGTTTCAGATTCAGGTGGTTCTTACTGATTGAGAGAAATCAAATGTACTGGTTATAAATGTGCCTAGCATGGACCTTTGAAGTGGGTGTTTGAGACGGTCACGGATTGACCACACATTTAACATGGACAAGAGTTTATTATGATTATTAATCGAAATGAGTGAATGAAATACATGGGTGCTTCTCAATTTTATTTGTGCATCCTCATTTCCTTTCCTCGCGTCTCAGCTCCACCCCCTGTAGGATGCGAGGGAAGGCTGCAAGGAAAGAAAATGAGGATGGTGGGATCGAAGGAAAGCTTATTTGTATATTGGAATATTGCACTCGAGCGTCACTTCACTGCGTCATCAGCTGCGCTCAAAGGATCTGCCCTTATGTTGTTAAAGTTTGGTTATTTAAAATATTAATAAATAATAAAGATAAAGCAAGATGCCCTGTTGATATATGTGTGAAATATGAATTATTTGAACTGCAAAGGTAAAGCAAACATGAAAATTATTGTGACAGATGTGAAGGGGGATGAGAATTTATACGTGCGTCAAGTTTCTCGACAAGTAAGACTTCCGCATAGGATACACCTCATAACTCCTCTGGAAGCTTCCTCACTCCTCGTTCCTCGCCTCCTCGTGGTGCAATTAGAATTGAGATGTCCTTCAAGATGGCTGAGCTCGATCGGTTTCCGGGACATAGGATGGAGGACGGAGGAGCGAGGAAACAAGGATATTGAGAAGCACCCCCAGTTGTCTTTGTACAGTTTTGTCTGTCCCATCATTTTAGAGCTCCGACGGGAAAATGGTGGCAGGAAGTTCAACCTTTGGTTCTGCTAAGGTTGGGAATCTACTATTTATGAATTGAGTGTGGCTGTTTCATGGACAACGCGGCCGAGTTGCTTCTGTTATTTCATGTTCAATGTACTGCAAATTATATTGTCTGTTGCATAAGAGAGTATATTATTTATTTTGAACATTATGACAAAATATTTATTGGAAAATGTGTAAAGTGTTGTGTTTGAGTTTGTCCCTCCCCATGGGGTAATGGCGTTGGCTGCCAGTATAAATATGCTTGTCTTTGTTTGTCTGTGTTGCTTGCTGCAGTGGAGAGTGTGGCCTGAGTGCTGCAGGTATTTTGTACTTTGTTGAGTTTTCTTTTTTTGGTGTTCTTTTTGGTATTTTTTGAGGAAGTTATTTTCAGAAAGTTTGTATTTTGTTAAATTTTTCCATTAATGTTATATTTTTGGGTTAAGATTTTTTTTTTTTGCAAGTTTAAATAAATATGAATTTATACCCTAAACTTTTTGTATTCACTCATTACTGTCTGTGTTCATATATCATATCAAGAGTGCAGTAGTGAATTTTTCTCTATCTCTCTGCAAAAAAAAAAAAAATCCTAATAATATTTTCGTTGTAGTTTTTATTTTTTTACTCTTCACTGCAGGCAACAGTGTTGACCCAGAATGACTCCTAAAAAGGTGCGGGCGGTGCGAGCAGAGGTTGAGACACCTGCTAGAGCTGAGATGGAGGGAGATGATGTTGAATCGGAGTTGGGGAGTGGGAAGTGCACGTGAGAACGACACCAGATCCACGGCCTGGCAGTAGTATCCAGTATGGCCTTCCATTACAACCAACAGTCCAGCGAGTACCCTCAGTTTTACAGGATGGTCCAATCAGCAGACAGATGGCATCACCAGCAGCAAGGCCAGAGTCAGCTGAGAATTGAGAGCGAGCCACACCTGCAACGACTGAGTGAGACAGATGATGTAGAGCATTATTTAGCTACATTTAAAATAATCGCTATGGCGTGTCAGTGGCCAACAACCGACTGGGCAGTTAGGTTAGTGCCCCTCCTGATGGGCTGCATATGTGCACATGGACATGGTAGACTCCCTTGATTATGAAAAGGTCAAGGCAGCCATTCTTGCTAAGTATGATATCAACTCTGACACTTATTGTCTTCAGTTCCGCTCTACAGAGCTGAAGGAGGATGAAACTCCAAAGGAGTTGTATGCCAGACTTAAATAACATTATTCCAAATGGATGCAGCCACAGCATCATACTAAGGAGGAGATTGGAGAGAGAATTGTTTTGGAGCAGTTTTTGCGCACGCTGGCACGTGATCTTCAAGTCTGGATTAGGGAATGAGATCCTGGCTCTGCTGCTTAAGCTCAGCTCTGTAGACCTTTAAGTCACTCAATGGTCTTGCTCCAGCCTATTTCTCTGACTTACTTTCTACTTATATTCCCCCTCGAACTCTCCGATCTTCTGGCTGTGAACTCCTATGTGAGCGGAGATTTCGTCTATCGTCTATGGGTGGCAGGTCTTTCTCTGTTATAGCCTCTAAGCTATGGAACTCTCTTCTGTTGGCTCTCAGGACAACAACCACGTTGCATGATTTTAAGTATAAACTCAAACCAGATTTATTTAATCAGTATTACCAGTCATGAAAATGTTAACTTGACATAACACAGTCACTATGTTAACTTGGGTACCAATCTATTACATCTTTACTCCGACTGCCCACCATGCTGTCTGTAACTAATGTTTGTTGTTGCCTCTGTTTTTATGTTTGTATTGCAAATGTAATGCGATTTGCAACTGCAATCGCTCATTACTTGGACTGGGCAAATGTCCATTGTCTGTTTTTGTGTAAACTGCTTGTTATTTACTATTGTGAAGCGTCCTTGAGCTTGGGAAAGGTGCTATATAAATTAAACTTATTATTATTATTATTATTAAGCTGCAAGCTTAACAGACACTTTTGTGGCAACTCGACTCAAGACTCAGCCATGGACATTCAAGCAGTGGAAGGAGAGTAAAGACCCAAACAACCTCCAGCACTCCTTCCCGACTACAGTTCAAGCCATCAATGAAGGCAAGTCTGTGAGTGATAAGGTTGGTTCTTTCAAACAAAGCCCTGGTTTAAAAGTTGGTGTGTGTAGTGGTCTTCTACCCAGGCCAGTGTGTGTACCATTCCAAAACCTAGCTGATTTAGCTGAGATAACTATATTGACTGATCAAGGATCAAACTTCATGTACAAACTTCTACAACAAGTGTACCGTTTGCTAGGTATTAAGGGCCTAAGAACCACACCTTTTCACCCGCAGACTGATGGTCTGACAGAGAGATTCAATAACAAATGTTACGGAAGTATATGAGTGAATCTGGAGCTGACTGGGATCAGTGGATTCCCTACCTATTGTTTGCTTACATGGAGGTCCCTTAGTCTTCTACTGGCTTCTCCCCCTTTGAGTTGCTATTTGGCCGGGAGGTGCGAGGTCCTAATTGAAAGAGAGCTGGATGGGAGGCCAGGAGGTCCCAGAGACTCAACATGTTCTCTCTTATGTTCTCCAGATGTGGGAGAAGTTGAAGAGCATGACTCAGCTAGCCCAGTCAAACCTAGTCCAAGCACAGCAACGTCAGCGGCAATATTATGATCGAGAGAACATGGTCAGTTTTTGTTCAAGTTTTGAGACAGGAGAAAAGGTGTTGGTAATGTTACCCAGTGATACTATCAAGCTGCTCGCTTAATGGCAGGAGCCTTTTGAAGTGATCCGTAAGCTTGGACCCACCACTTATCAGGTTACCAACTCAGGAAAGCGGTGCTCAAGTCGAGTACTGCATGTTAATTTGCTCAAGAAATGGCATGAGAGGCTGCCCCAAGTGGCTGATGTGTTTATGATTCGTCAGGTGGAGGATGAAGATGAGGTGGAGGAACATAAGAGAGAACAATACTTACCACTTCCTTCAGCAAACACTGTTGACCTCAATCACCTCTCACCCCTTCAACAATCACAGCTTCATAAGATTTGTAGCATAGGGGTGTGCCAAGAGAAACCACTCTGATTCATTATAACATCACCTTGCATGAAGGGGCTGCCACTCGACGTAAGTGCTACCGTATTCCTGAACGTCTACTACCAGCGTTGAAGGAAGAAGTGAATCAAATGCTAGCCATAGGTATCATTGAGCCGTCTAGAAGTCAGTGGTGTAGCCCAGTAGTCTTGGTACCTAAAAAAGATGGAAGTCTATGCTTTTGTGTGGATTTCAGATATCTGGGCCCGTATGTATAAATATTCAAAGAAATGCTCTTAAGAACAGTCTTAAGCTTTGACTTAAGTGTTAAAAAATTCTTAGTAAAAAGTAGGACTTCTCTAAGAGTAGGATACTTTTATAAAGAAGAAACTTTCTAAGAAACAAAGTCTACAAAGTCTAAGACTGATTCTTAAGTGCTGACTGAAGTGGCACAGCACAACACCAATCATTTAATGTAATTATAATAAAATAATTTAATTAAGACACTGAAACTTTAATATTTAGATTTATTTAAAAAATATGTCTTTGCATTGTGCAAAATTATCACAAATTAGTATTGATGTTGTGGAATCCTTTTCTATTGATATATGTCTCCTCATTTACAGTTGGAGCGATAATGCAAACATGAGTTCCATCAACGGATCCAACATCTCCAGGAAACCTTGCAATCCTCATATATGTGGCTTGATTTTGCTGCAAGATTTGAAGATCAGTTGGAAAGTCAATGAACTGCCATACAGTAGCCCAGTGGCCAAAAGTGATGTCCGGAAAAGGAAAATTTACATATTCCCCCTTTATTCAAATAGTATTAACTTATGATAACACAATGAAACATGCCAAATAGACGTAATTTTTAGCCAGGCTGTCACAATAAAATTATGAACACATGAAAAAACAAGAGAGATCTCTCTAACAAGCTTAGATCTGGCCCAAAAAATCAAGCCCGACCCGGCCCGACACATTAACTGTAATTATAAGCCATAGCCCGATTTAAACCCGACCATTTTTTAATACGTGGGCTGTTATAACTGACGTTCTCAACTACAATTCCGAGTTGTTTGAACTACAGAAATCTGTTTCGAATTAATGAATAATGCAACAAGGACGAAGCATGTAAACTGCGTTGTTTGTTTATTCAGAATGGAATGGATCGCAAATTAATCCGAATGAAGAAATGTAAAAAAAAAAACGTGACCAATGATGAACACAGAAGATGAACACAGAAAATGAACAAGAATTAACTTTGGATGGCCTAGGAGTAGGACTACTAGTCTAATATAATTCAACAAGGTTTTAGAATATAGAATATTTTTTTAAACAATATTGCGTCCACAGTTGCTGGTTTCAGAGCGGTCCTCCTCTGCTCTAACGTTCGGCCAGCTGCACTGAACACCCGCCCACTGCTGTCATAGTCACTTAATGAACTTGACAAAGCCAACACATATCGTCACTCACTGCCCACGACTTGTTTAAAATGGTTCCATACCTCCGACTTTCCTCCAAACTTTCCAAGCCACTTAAAGGAGAACTCCGGTCAATTTTAACATTGAGCTCAATTTTTAGTAAATTTGGAGTGCTGTCAATACAGAGAACAACTACAAAAATCGGTGTTGCCTACACTGTGTTATCCTCTTTTTAAAATTTGCACCCTATTGACTTGAATGGGGCAAGTTTTAAACCTGCTTTTATCCTCTTAACATCTTTGATGTGTCATTACAAGTGCCCAGCCATGTGAGTGATTCCTTCAGAGTGAACATGAGTGAATCTGACTACAGTAGATGTGAAAGATATTAATAAAAATTATGTTATTTCAGCCAGCGCAAATACCTGAATTTAGTTCCTGTTTTCGGTGGAAGTCCAAAGTAGTCGATTGTCGAGTTCACGCGCGTGATCATAGTAACTAAACCTATGCGCGTGAACTCGACAATCGACTACTTTGGACTTCGACCGAAAACAGGAACTAAATACAGGTCTGTGCGCTGGCTGATATAACATCATTTTTATTCATATCTTTCACATCTAATGCAGTCAGATTCACTCGTGTTCACTCTGAAGGAATCACTCAACATGGCTGGGCACTTGTAATGACACATCAAGGATGATAAGACTAAGAACTGGTTAAGTTTAAAACTTGCCCCATTCAAGTCAATAGGGTGTACATTTTAAAAATAGGATAACACAGTGTAGGCAACACCGATTTTTGTCGTTGTTCTCTGTATTGACAGCACTCCAAATTTACTAAAAATTGAGCTCAATGTTAAAATTGACCGGAGTTCTCCTTTAAGACCCCGAGTTGTAAAACAGAGTTTTTTCGCTATTGCAGGTACATTGTAGTTGTTAATAAAGATCATGCATCATGACCATGCCAGTAAATATGATTTGATTGTCCCCCAGGCTTCCCTAATGTGATTGGTGCCATAGACGGCACACACATTACCATCAAGGCCCCCTCAGGCCCCAATGAAGGGGATTTTGTGAACTGAAAGGGGGTTCACAGTATAAATGTGCAGGTGTGTCACTATTATGATTCTTACTATTTTAGATTGGTAATATATAATATAAAAAGCATTGTATTCAAGTATAATAATATCACCGATGGTGCCATATCACCAATGTGGAAGCCAAATGGCCAGAATCTGTGCATGACTTGAGCATTTTTAGAGAGTCACGTTTATGCACATTATTTGAAAGTGGAAACGAAAACATAGTTTTCCAGCTCACTGTAATACATACACTTATTCTGGGCCTAACAGTACTGCATTTTTCCATTATACAGGTGATTACTACAGGATGCTGATTGGAGACTGGGGCTATGCCTGCAGGCATTACTTTATGACACCATTCCCTGACCAAAACCCTGGACCTCAAACACGTGCGTTGTAACGCTCTAGCCAGAACAGCATTGAAATGACCTTTGGGCAACTAAAGGAAAGATTTCAGTGTCTGGAGAGTCTGAGGGTTGCACCTGACAGAGCATGCTTCATTATTGCCGCATGTGCTGTATTACACAACATTGCCACCATTAGAAAGGAGAGGACCCATGTGGTGGAGGTGCAGCCTGATGATGACCTCCAGCCAGTGCACTTGGACCAACCTAGTTGAAGAGCTGCACGGGACAGAATTGTAGGACACCATTTTTCACATATATATATAGTTTCCATGAGTTTTATTTGTTTTTCTTTGAAAAATAAAATAAACAGCCATTGGTCATGTTTTGCCTGCAAAAATATAAATAAAGACATAGATTGTCCACAAGGTCATCAATAGTGTGAAAGTGTATTAGTACTTACTCTGAAGTTTCTTTTGTAGCAATCTACAAGTGCAACTCAATCTGTAGTGCAACCTTTTTCTTCATTAAAGCTTGAAGTTCTATTTGTCCCCTCAATTTTAGTTTTTTTTTTAACTCATAGTATTCAACCTTGTGTTGTAGACTTCTTTTATAGAGGGAACGGATGTCACCCTGTGCCATTTGTGCAGAGAACATTGAACTCTCAATACATGCCTCATACAACAAAAATAAAGAGGAAAACACAACTCAGCCCACCTCTGTAGCCCTTCTCACTACAGGCGTGGATTCCTGCAACTCATTCAGAATAGAAAGTACATGAGTACATACAAATTTAGGTCAGAGGTTATTTGTGCACTTACAGGTTCTTCCTCCAAGGGACAGTAATCTGAGAGGGTTTTCTTCACTGTCCTGTGCAATGGAAACTATTACAAAGTGATGTGTTGTCTTCCCCATTGGACAAAAAAAAATGAAACAAGTTCACTTACTGCACATGCTTCAGCCACCACTTGCATGGGGACAGGTAAAAGTGTTGGTGTATTGTGTGAAACTGCACAATAGGGCAAAATGAAAATGTCAATATAATGAAGTACACAGTAAAAAAGTGGCAACACTTTCACCCGAAATAGGTTAAAGGAGAACTCAGTCAATTTTAACATTGAGCTCAATTTTTAGTAAATTTGGAGTGCTGTCAATACAGAGAACAACGACAAAAATCGGTGTTATCCTATTTTTAAAATTTGCACCCTATTGACTTGAATGGGGCACATTTTAAACCTGCTTTTATTTCTCTGATCATCCTTGATGTGTCATACAAGTGCCCAGCCATGTTGAGAGATTCCTTCAGAGTGAACACGGTGAATCTGACTGCATTAGATGTGAAAGATATTCATAAAAATGATGCTAATTCAACAAGCGCACAGACCTGTATTTAGTTCCTGTTTTCGGTCGAAGTCCACAGTAGTTGATTGTCGAGTTCAGCTCTTCGGCCACAGTGTAACGGGGGGTTTCGCTTTTTTTTCGTTCAGCCTTTTTCTTGGTGGCTGTTATAACCAGACAAACACATTATTTCAATAGTCCCTTTTTGAAAAAGACTAACAGTAGTAGAGAAGTAAAGATTACCATTTAGTAAAATGTTTTTGTATTTTACTTTTACCTGTTCCCATGTTCTAGTGGGTCCTGTGGTGGCTTTATCAGAGATGATAAAGTAGTTATACAATTTTTAAAGTGTACATAATATATACTATAATAAGTGATAAAAAGATTTAATTTGTCTGCAGCTTTTTGCCAGCTCTCTCTCCTGACTTTTGCAGCTTTCGAGCTGTTCCCTGGCTTTTTAATGAAGGTTTGGATTTGGAAGGTTTGATTGATCATCTTGGAATCTGAATCTGAATCTGAATCATAATCATAATCTTAATCCTTATCCTAATCTTATTCCTAATACTAATATTAATCCTAATCTTAATCCTAATCTTAATCCTTATCTTAATTCTAATCCTAATAATAATAATCTTATTCCTAATCCTAATTTTAATCATAATCATAATCTTAATCCTAAAATTAATCCAAATAATAATAATAATCGTATTCCTAATCCTAATATTTATATTAATCATTCTTAATCCTAATTTGTTCACTTTTTGTTCAAAGCATTTTGCTGATATTTCTCAGGGTTACCTGCAGTATTCTGGTTCAGTATTTTACAACATATATAGTTGGTTTAATACTACTGACATGACATATTTAAGATAAGGTTTATATGGCTATAGAGTTAATAATTTTGTTGGTATACCTACATTTTCATATAGCGTTTATTTCATGAATTCATGATCACACCTAAAATAAGACCCTTAGGTGGTTTCATGTTTTACATCTGAACAGTTGAAAAGCTTCTTCAAGAATATTTTCTCTAGACTGTGAATTCATTAGACACGGCCTCACATGACGTACAGCTCTCTTAAACACAAGTCTGAGTGGTCAGTTGCAGCATTTGGTACCAAAGCACGATCATTAAAATGTAGAGAGTAAAAGTTTTTGCAAATTTTTTTCTGTACACTATAGACAAACATTGTGCTCCACTTAAAGTATACCAACAGGCATTTGGCATAATCTGAAAACTGATTTAGAATGATCTCCTGTTGTAAACTGGGCGATGACTAAGACAGTCTGGCCAGCGGACAGCAATAACTGCCGTAGGCTTACAATGTTTAAAAAAAACATTGCCTTTGTGAGATGGAGAATGAGGGAAAGACAGATAGAGAGAGTAGTCTGCCCCCTCACCTCCCACACATCGACCCATCTCAGGTAAACAATGCTCTAACACACAGCTCTCCGGTGAGATCTTTCTCTCTCTTACTCCTGTTTCCCTCCATTCTCTCCTATCCTCCGGAGTCTTTTCTTTTTCTTTTTCTTTTGCTAGTCTCTTTTCTCCCCACCTTTCTTTTGTCTATGCCTGAGGACAATATGCTTCTACATCATAACCCCCATTGGTTTCAACCATCTTCAGATCTCTTTAGCATAGACACACACATGATGTTTTCCATGTGAAACCGCTTTTATAAGAAACCGTCTCTGTATAGCTCAATCATACTGTAACAGGTCTGAGCTACACTGATACCAGTGTCAAGATGCTTCCTTGTACCTACCCAAAGGGTTTTACCCAAAATGAACAACCAATAAGACAGACATACGATATGTGCACACACACACACAGAAGATGAGAAACTAATTAATTAATATGGTCACTTTAGCTGAAGAAAAATATTAATAAATAAAAAGTCATTTCTTTAGCACACACAGTATTCAAAACAAAGTCAACAAAAATGCAGGCTTAAAGTCTGTAAAGTCATTTTCCCTTCACCAGTGTTAAGATTGTACCCAAATGACCACATTATAATGTTCAACTTCATTAAGCCATTAAGCCAACTCATGAAACAAAGGCCCTAAAAACTCCCTAAATAGTGTTATCTGTGCTTGTGCCTTCAGTTACGCTTTTATTTACTGATCCTTAATAGCAAGCATTGCATTAATTTGTTTTTGCATGTCTCGTAGTTAACACACTCGTGCAAAAGAAAACGTTGACACAGCATCTCATGAGGCATTAGTTCAATATGAGCAGACATGATTTATGAATGGCTTTAGCACAGTAATTAGCTTGCTGTTTTATGTATCCAAGGGGAAACGGCCTGCCGTGGCCACAGCTCAATTCACGATGTGGAGGAACAGCTAAAGTGCTACACTGCTATGGGAAGTCTGATCTGTGACTCAACATTTCTCAGTAACATACTGTATGCTTCAGGGAAATACAATATTTGAAGATTAAATGCTATCTTAAAAAGATGAAATGAGGTAACACTTTATTTTAGTCCACTTTAGACATTCTAACTACAAGTAAATTTGCAACTACATGTCAACTCTCATTAGAGTATTCATAGACTGTCTTTGCTTAATATCTGCTAACACTTTATTTTTATGACCCTCCTCCAATAGACATTCTAATGACTAAGTAACTTTGCAATTACATGTCAACTTATTTAACCTGAACCCTAACACCTATCCCTAATCTAACCGTCTACTACAGTCTACTACTCTGATGAGAGTTAGATGACTTGTAGTTGCAAAGTTACTTATAGTTAGTAGAATGTCTAAATTGTACCATCAAAGTTGACAGGAGTTTTTTCTTTCTACAACATATACACTATGTCATAGATTTCTTTTTAATTTGTTTAGGAAAAGAAATATGCAAAATTGATTCAAATGATATGATCTAAGACATAAAAGTTTTGTCTGCTATTTTACTTTTCTAAAATAGCGCAATGATCACGAGCAAATAACCATATTATATTAAAACACAACATAATGAGTTCCAAAAGCTTTAAATACCTCCAGCATAAAGGCGGATCATCTCAGTAACAATCTTCTTTTTCCTGTTGTGTGACACTTCCTAAAGATTTAATTTTGTGCGACACTTCCTTAAGATTTAATTTTGTGCTTAATTCTCTCACAATTGTCATGCACTACGCTGCACTGGAAGTTGCAGTTGGCACTGGGGATAAAAGCAAGTGATCATGCATAGACTCAATTATTGTATGAAACTTACTCACGAAATTGCGATAATTGACATGATAATAACCATAGCAACGCTTTGAGTTCTCACAGCCACCATAAACTACAAACGAGAATGAGGTCCAAAGCAGGCATGTCACAGCAGCAACTAGCTGTTCAGTTAAAAAAAAATTCTGTACACATAACAATGTAGGCTTTATGCTAACAGCATAATAAATAACTTATGCTGTCACTATACCCAGACTGATCTCATGAAATGGCGTATGTATGACACGCCAATTCGTATTCCATTCGGCGTGCTATCAAGATGCATAATCGCTTTTTGGCGTGTTTTTCAATCACGGCGTAGCCATACACGCGGAATCACATGCGGGGTTAATGGTTCGTTGTTGTGTCCGGACGTTGTGCCGAATTTTGACTCCCTGCCAAATTATTACCCCTCTCGTTGAAGTCAGTACCTGATTCCCTAATCCTAACCGCACTTCTAATCCTAACCCCTCACCCACAACTAATCCTAAACCTACCCATACTAGGGCGTAGACATACACACGGCGTAGACATACACGCGGATAGCTCAAAATGCGTACAGATAACACGCCACTTGGCAGTGTATGTTTACGCAAAGTCATGATGTCATGTTGCTATACCTGACTTTTCGGGAGTAAACTCAGTTGTAGATTGCGGTTCACTATTGTGAATTACTGAAATATCTGTGATCAGAACTCAGTTAAGAGGAGTGACAACCGTATTCAGCTGTGATCCATAGGTACTTAGAACAGAGCAGCTGAACTATTTTTAAAGGACAACCAACTTTATTGTAAAATGCACATTATTGTGTAACCCCTAAGGTCCTACTTGCCCCGCTCTGTGCGGGCCTCGAACCCAGGTCTGGGAGGTCCGGTATGGGAGGCGGTCCCTCTAACAAGGAGGCTACGCATGTAACCCTCGTTCCCTGAAGGAGGGAACGGAGACGTTACGTCAGTGACTGACGAAATGGGGGTGTCGCTAGAGAGCCCTATCACCTTCGAGTATTAGAAAACAAGCCAATGGTATGAAAATACCATGGGTCTGCGGAATTGCATTGCGAACTCCGCTCCACCGTGTAGGGATAAAAGGAGCCGCGAGTTACATACGTAATCGAGACGTTCCCTTTCAGTCAGTCACTACGAGTTAAGTCAGTGACTGACGAAATGGGGGTCCCAATCTAATCTCGCCTATGCGGCTGTCATCCAGTGTCCTGTGCAAGTCCCAGCTCCTTGTCGTGAGGCTGGCACGAGTGAAGGGCCAGGCTAACGCAAGAATACCAAGGTACACTGGGTAGCATATCCCAGATGGGATATGTGACCGTGCCTACCCCGCAGGGAGGACTTAAAATACACATATGACCCGAGTACGGGATACATATGGAGAACTCAGAGGTATCCAGCCCGCAGGGTGGAATATTTCAACGTGCTCGGAAGAGACTTACCGTGGAAATACACATGTGGGGGTTGTCCAAGCGGGGAACCATGCATATGGAGGCACCTAACCGATCACGAGGCCTGACCAACCAGGCATGCACTCTGGTGATGGCAACGACAGTGCAGGAGAAACTCAGGGTCTATGGAGAACTTATCTGAGTAAAATAGCGCACATATCCAGTACGTGGAGTGGAGTGGAATGGTGGAGTGGAATGGCGCTGTGCGCTAGTGCATCCGAGCCGAGGGTCCCCTTGGTCAGGGAGTAAAACCAGCGGCAGTGGGAAGTGTCTGGGGAGGCAAACAGATCTACCTGTGCGTTGCCGAACTGTTCCCAAATCAGCTGAACCGTCTGGGGATGGAGTCTCCATTCCCCGGGATAAGGCAGAAGTCGTGAGAGCTCGTCGGCTGCACGATTCAACTCTCCAGTGGGGTGTGAATGACACGAAGCGACCTCAGATGCTTCTGACTCCATAAGAGGAGATGGCGTGCAAGAGCGTAAACCAATATAAATGGAAAAATTTTAATGATCAGAATTCGTTATTCTGTACTAGCGTTGTGTGTTCCTGTACGAGCTTAAATAGTCCGACTATAAGTTAATATAATATTTCAACCTGTATTTATTTAAAAAAATACATACAGTACTGTGCAAAAGTCTTAGGCATGTTAGGATTTTCACAAAAAAAGGTTTTAAGCCAGTTATTTATATAGTTTGCTGTAGTGTGTCAGTAGGACATACCAATTTACATTTCCAAACATTCCTTTTGCCATTAATTGTAATAATCCAGTGAGATTTTTGTATGCACAAGGAGTCTGAAAACCAAATGTTTTTGGTTTCCACATGGAGATCTGACAATCATCGAGTCCATCTGTGATTACATAAAGAAAAAATAGAAAAAAACTGAGACAGACTAAATCCAGAGGAACTGCGGCAACGTCTCTAAGACGTTTGAAGAAACCGACCTGCAAAGCTACCTGAAAAACGATGTGCAAGTGGACCTGGACAAAAGCTGTTTAAAACCAAAGGGTGGTCACACCAAATATTCATTTGATTTAGTTAATAGAAGTTAAAGGAGAACTCCGGTGCAAAATGAACCTTTGGTCTAATTACACATTGTTACCTAGTCAACCGTTATCTGAGATTTGTTTTCATGATTATCGAATGTAAATAGTTTTATCTCTAAAAACAGTTTAGCCTATAACGCTAGTATAACGCTAGTATATGGGGCATTGAGTAATGACAAATAAAAATCGCTTGTTAATACCACTAACAAGGCTCAAAATAGCCCCACACTAACACGGTAGCATAATGAGGGTCCCTACATGCAAACCGAAGCATTGAGAACTGTGTAAGTGTCCAGACAGTTTAATAAGAAGATATTTTATACATACAGTCAACTTCACGTATACAAGCAGAATCCATCTTTGAAAAACAGACTCTATCAATCGATCTACGAACCACCGATCCAAATGCGCTGGACCATATGAGATTCTACACAGTTCAGCGCATTTGGATCGGCTGTTCGTAGATCGACTGATAGAGTCTGTTTTTTAAAGATGGATTCTGCTTGTATTCGTGAAGTTGACTGTATGTATAAAATATCTTCTTATTAAACTGTCTGGACACTTACACAGTTCTCAATGCTTCAGTTTGCATGTAGGGACCCTCATTATGCTACCGTGTTAGTGTGGGGCTATTTTGAGCCTTGTTAGTGGTATTAACAAGCGATTTTTATTTGTCATTACTCAATGCCCCATATACTAGCGTTATAGGCTAAACTGTTTTTAGAGATACAACTATTTACATTCGATAATCATGAAAACAAATCTCAGATAACGGTTGACTAGGTAACAATGTGTAATTAGACCAAAGGTTCATTTTGCACCGGAGTTCTCCTTTAATAAATAAATAAAAATCTACTTATGACATTCGTTTTGAAATCATCCTCACTTTACATTTTTACACAAGTGTCTAAAACTTTTCACAGTACTGTAGATTTGCAGGAAGGTTTCTTCAAGTGTCTTTAAGACGTTTCCACAGTTCTTCTGGATTTAGTCTGTCTCAATTTTTTCTGTTTCTTCTTGTAATCCCAGATGGACTCGATGATGGTGAGATCAGATTTCTGTGTGGAGAATACCGGCTACTTGTGCATACAAGAAATTCACTAGATTATTACAATTGATGACAAAATGAATGTGTGGAAATGTGAACTGATACAGTATTTCCTACTGACACACTACAGCAAAAGATACAAATGGGGGGTGGAAATACTAACATACCTAAGACTTTTATACAGTAAACAGTAAATGTTTTACTTATTACTTTAGTTTTGCTTCCAGTGGTAAATTTCACAATATTTCAAAAACATTTTTGCGTTTAGTTTGGAATGTCATGCAAAGTCAGTCATCAAACACTGGAAATGCTGCAGATTAATTGTTTTGAGTATGATGACATTATGTACTGCAAATAACCATTATATAACTATACGTAAAATTATTATATAAATATTATATATTATTATATAAATGCCATTGATATAATAAATAACATACCGGTAGTAATTACATCAATATGTATATAATTTATAATTTATAACATAAAACATTATAAATCAGTAAATATAAATCAACATGCTTGAAATCCTTTTATTTAGTGAAAATGTTGCAATGTGATTTATACTCACTTAAGATGAATCCCTCTTGAAATTCACTTTTCAGGGCACTATTGGATGATTGGAACACACCCTGACTGTGTAGCAGTTGTCTAGAAAAACCATATTCTCCCCTTCACTCCTCTCCTCTCCTCTCTCACCCTATTGGTAGAATTTGATGAGATTTGAAAGTTCCCCATAGGCTGAAAGCCGAGTGGCGAGTTGTTGCTGTTGCTAGGTTCCTGTTACTAGGATGGGCTGTCGTGCCGGAAGGGGGGTGGGACACACACAATGAATTATGGATGAATGATTTTTTTCCCCTCTTTTTTGTGCAGAGTAGAGAGAGGGCTCATCTGTGATGCAGATGAGAGAGGAGTAAGTGAGAGAGAGAGAGAGAGAGAGAGAGAGAGAGAGAGAGAGAGAGAGAGAGAGAGAGAGAGAGAAGGGGGAAGAAAAGGGGGGTGTCTCAAACCCTAGGGCAGGCGTTTGGCAGAGTCCTGGTTGCTGTGGTAACCAGCTGCAGAAAAATGATGTTGATTCTCATGCAAAGGCGAGGTTCAGAGTTCACTATCTGTTATTTGTTCAGCAGAAGCACCAGGGAGTTGGCCTCTTGATCTTACCTGACCTCCACTAACCTAAGAGATTAGCCACTGATGAGTGACAAGGCACTGAGAGAGGGAGAAAGGACAGTCGGATATGAGAGGTCCAGAGGAAAATTGGGGAGGAATAGGGATGAAACGAGAGAAAAAAACATCTGGAGTACGAAGAGAGAAGGATGTGCCTAACAGCAAGTGTGAAATAGGATGAGACCCTTATTGGACCACTTTGGCTGTCAATATAAAGAGCAAAGTTACACAGACATGTCCTCCACATTTAGCCGAAATGAACGGCATGTCTGAGAATTACAGCAGCCCGTTCCAGTGTTTTATGTAACTTTGTCAGAATGCAGATATAGTTGTTGCAGCTTATTGTTTGGCATGACACATTTTGTTTTTCAGTCTTTTATTCACCTTTTTCTTGCTGTGAATCACAGTCTCATTAAAATGCGTAATCAGCTCTCCACCTCGGTCTGAACGTGCGGGTCGTCTTTACAATGGCTGCGAGCATTTTTAATAACACGTTAGTGAATTTTCGCACAATGAACATAGGGAGGGATTTTGCTGTGACAAGCGCATGATATTTCATCCTTTATATAAGAAAAGGAAAACACACACATGCTTTGATACAAAGGTTTTTTTTTTAACTAGTGCAGCTGTTCCCCAATAAAGCATTTGAACCTTTCGTATGGAATCGGGCTGACTAGCCTCCTGTGCTGAGAAGGTACAAAAGCCATAATTACCATAAACAGATGAAGGACAATATGGAGCCCGCTGTTTCAATGTCACTAACACAGAAACACATGCACACCTACACGGTGACAGCACATGGTCTCACAAAAAAAGCTTACCAAAAAAAGAGCTCACTTGCAACAGTAGGGGGGAGAATAAGGTCACACGCGTATTGTAAAACCTAACAATTATCTGGAATACAGCCCCATATTGAAACAAATAGTGACACATGCAGAAAAAGGCAGCAGGAACATAATTATTGCCTAAATTACACATCAGCACGTTTCTGATTTTCGTGTACTAATGCTGCTTATGTACTGTATACTGCTGCTTGTTTGGTGTTTCTGCAGAGTCACAGATCATACCATATATGATAATTTGTTAAAGGTACAGTATGTAATATTAACAGCTAGCGGTTAAAATGGGTACTGCAGTCTAAATTAAAAATATTGGAGAGAGTTGTTTCCCCCGCCACCTCCTCAGACTCGACGCTCGTGCGGGATGCCAGATTGAGGACATGCAACACGAACAAACGCTGACAATGAAAGGCGACGAGCACTTAGACTGTAAGTTGATTTATCCGTGTTTAATATGTCTCTGGACATACAGGACAGATGGATGCTAAGGCTTATTAGGTTGGGTGGAATCTGCAATCTCTGACCCAGTTTGTTTGCTTGTGTCAATGGCTGCAATAAGCAGTGTTGTCCATCAATAGGCGGCCAAGAGGTGTCGAAATACTACAGAGTAAATCGGCAGTGGGCGGGACTGCACAGACCAAAACAAAAACAGACATTCTGACAAGGAACGCACATTTAGAAGTAGAATAACTGGGTGTGGCATAGCTTTTTCTGTGAAACGAGTATGTGAACTTAGTGTTTCCTAAATATCTGCAAGCATATTATATTTTTTATGCTTTACATAAAAAAATTACATACAGCACCTTTAAGATTCAGAATTGTATCTTGAGCCTCCCATATCATCGTTGACCTCTGACTTTCAACTACAGAATTCATATCATTTAGGTGTCTAAATGCGTCGGTGACACTAATATACCATGACATTCTTGTTAGCGCCGCTCTTTATCGTTCATAATTATGCGAGCACAGGGTGACGCCTCCTCGACTCAGAGCAGGAAAAGGAGGGAAAAGCCAATCTCAGTATGCAGATGGTTAAAGTCCCTGTGGAGAGGCTGGCCGATTAGATGTGTGTTGATAAACTCACTTACTCTGAGTGACAGTTTGCAATATTGGGGTCACGGGGGTGACCTCCGTCAACGACACTGATGAAAACAAGGAAAAAAGAGGAGACAAAATGCCAGAAGTGTCCCCTGATGCATGATGGGACAGAGATGAAAGCTTGTGAAATGTCAGTCTGTTTTTTTTTCTTTCTCCTTGTTTGTGTTGTCAGCCCCTCCTTGTGATTCCTCCATGGTTAAAAACCGTGCGAGAGCATGAGGTGTAATGAGAGGAGATTCTTATTCAGATCAGGAGATTTCCCTTATCCAACTAACTCTCACTTCCTCAACAAGGAAGTCACCTTGGGTGTAAAATCATCTGGTGCAACCAAAATGTATATACTGTACATTTGCATATTTTAAAATGTTATTTATTCCTGTGTTGACAAAGCAAAAATTCAGTGCCACAAATCATTCTAATATTAATGATTCTTAATATTTCTTAGTATTTTTTTGTGGAAACAGATTCTTTGATGAATAGAAAGTTCAAAAGAACAGCATTTATTTGAAATAGAAATATTTCGTAACATTATAAATGTATTTACTGTCACTTTTGATCAACTTGATGCATTCTTGCTGTACAAAAATATTAATTTCTTTCCCAAAAACTTTTTGGAATTTGGAATTGGTTATTATGCAAATGTTATGTATGTTTTTAATAAACCTGGCTATGTAATAATACCAATAATAGTAATACACTTAATGGTAACACTTTAGTTTATGGTCCAATTCTCACTATTAGTTGCTTATTAGCATGCATATTATGTTTATTATTACTGTTTATTATTACTTATAAAGCATATATTCATTCCTTATTCTGCATGACCATATTCTACACCCCTTAATCCTTCCCGATACCTAAACTTAACAACTACCTTACTAACTATTAATAAGTAGTATAATTTAGGAGTTTATTGAGCAAAAGTTAAAAGAGAGAATTGGACCCTAAACTAAAGTGTGACCAAATGAATAATACATTTTGCTAACCTTTTTTAAATTAATTCTAAAATCAACCTAATTTGTTTTGTATTACATTTTCTCTAAAAGAGTCTGATGAGGGCATGAAAGATGCTTCATAAAGAGCTCCATCCATATTCTAGCATATGAAGCCATTGGGTGAGTGGGAACGCTTGTGTATGTGTGTGTGTTGTGTGTGTGTGTGTGTGTGTGTAAACTCCTTTTCATGTTTCCTCTATTCATAGGTTCGTTGCAGTGGAGAACATGGTGAGAGTCTCTGCCTTGTAGCACCATGTTTAAAAAGCTTGTTTGTGTTTTATAGGAGATCAAAGCGAGCAGGGGTCCTGGCCAGACATGAGACGCTACTGCTGCAATCTGCTCCCCTCTCATTACAGATGGGAGAAAACAAGCCCAGCTTCAGTCAGCCATCTCAAGGAGACCTGGAGCACTTCCCACATGCTTCTTCTGGAAGTCGTCCAAGCCGAACAACCAGGGTTCACCATTGTTTTTTAGGGGTAAAACTGGCTACCTGTGCAGACACCTATTGATCTAACAGGTACTTTTAAAAGCAGCCCCTTTTCACAAATGTTGCTGGCAAATCAAGAAGTGCTTGCTAGATTATCTAAAGACCTTCTGATTTAAGACCAACAAATTATGTCAGATCTTTTGCACAATGCCTAAAGACATTCATTGGAAATATGCATAGTCTGCAAAAAGGAAAGCCACACAGCCTATTTCAGACAGACCCAATTGGCTCTTTGAATATCTCTTATATACTGTAGGTGGACATACTATTAAAGCTGTTTTATATGTCATTACGTGTGTCTTAATTATTTCCACAGCAAGTTTGTATTTACCAAACTGCACTTAAACATGAGATTCTCTTTGTCATCTTTTTTGGTTTGCCTCAGGCTATTTCTTAGGGTAACGGGTGCAAAGACATGATTATGAGCTGGATTGGAACTGAGTTTGAAGTACTATTGAAGGGAATCTCCTATTGAAAAGGGTCCTCTTAAAGAGCTGGGATACTGGGCCAGTGATTGTCAGAGGGGACTTGGGAATAATATAGAAAGATAATTGGGTTTCTAAGTGAGCTTCACTACAGGGCTCTGATTGAGTCACATACTCTGGAGGACTTCTAATCGTAACTTTTAGTCCGTTCACGATGAAAAATTCTGAGCTGGGAAATCTCACTTTCTTCACATCAGTAAAGTGATATCAGAATATTGTGGGAACCCTTACACATGAGATGAACTGACCATATTCATAATATCTGTAACGGCGATGAACGCAAGAGTGTTATTTAATAACAGCGACAAAAACCGAGGAACAGAACTGAGGACAACGCCGACGGAACATCCATAAAAGAACAGCACCAGACAATAAACACAGGAAACACAAGGGTTTAAAGACTCAAGACTGTTACTGTATGTGAGAGACTAAGACAGGAACTAAGCAAAACTCCAAACTAAAAGTCCAAAAGCACAGTGGGAAACATATCACAATCTAAAGTGATTAAGGAAATATTTGAACATAAACGAGCATGATAAAAATACAAGCACAGACATGGCACATAATGATGTTTCCTAACATTTTTCCTTTCCTGCATATCAATGGGAGATGTAACATTCATGTTTGTATGAAATAATTACACTTTTAAATGATATTACATTGTGATTTACTTGCTAAGAACATTGCCACTATATATTCAAGTCTAAAACTATATAAAATCAAGACACAGCAAAGGCATTCTATTGTTAAATGGCATTAAAACATTAGTAATAAAACATTTATCTATGATTCTAATCATGTGACATAAGTGTATCTCTGCATTCAATCATATTTAACAAGTTGTGGCCGGCATTACAAATTCCAAAAGTATTTTAGATAAGAACTGATTAGTCATTTGAATCGTTCTATCTGTCAGTGTGTGCGTTTGCAGTTTCTTCCTTTTTATCCTCTAATGCAGTGGCAGTAGAAGTAAAGCTCTTACAAAAACACACAAGGTCATTTGTGATCACTTACAGTCAAATGCTTATGTACTGATTTAACATGTGTTAAACCAATTAGAATGCTGTTTTCATCTCTCCGCTCTGAATATATTCCACAAAACAGATTTTCTGATGCTACTTGTTCGATTTAGTGATCATCTGCAAGGCTCGTCTTTTAGTTTGGATCTGTATTTTTATTCATGCATGCAAATTATGTAATTCTGAGGATACTAAGCTTTGAATTTTGTTATGCTTGTGACATCTAACATAACTCCCATAACTTCCAAACCAAGTTTTGGGTCACTTGAGGACTTCCAAACCAAGTTTTGGGTCACTTGAGGTCTTTCAAGCTAAACAATCTTTGCAGTTCTAGTGTGTCAGTGAATGTAATGCAATCGAATAATTTAGAACTGATAGTATTAATAGTAATGTCTTTTCTCTGACAGTGTGTTGGTAAAAATGAGAGCGAGAAAAGAAAATGGATAATGACACTCTGATTTAAGCAACTTGGAACAGATGAGAATAATCAGAATGCAAATTATCAAGGACAATTTAAATGGATGGATTTTAAAATGAATGATAGTGAAACTAAGTTAATTAAAAAATCAGCTTGAGTTAAACTAGTTGTCGCCAAACGCAATAATTAATCGTGTTAGCAGTGCTGAACGATACCAGGAAATATGAATTCCCTGAACGGGAGACGACAGCATATCACAATCCTGCATAATGCTCTAGTTGCTGCAGGAAGCAATTACCATCCGTAATTTTTTCTAATAAACTTGTATCCCTCTGATGACGACCAATTAAACATGCACAATTATGGTTACCATATAGTTATTCATAAGATGATTAGCATGCCCCCCTTACATTCAGATTGGTTGCATACTGATAAGACGCAGGTTAAGCGACAGATACATATGCAAATAGCATGCAAATCAACACAGAAATAGCAGGAAGGCACATGGACGTCATAAGTGCTGTCAATAAAAGCACTGCAGACAGGAAATTGAGAGGTGTGAATATTTATGTATGCGTCTAGGAGAAAAGTTTCGGAATAATTTGAACAAAAATACATTTGTATTATGTATACATTAGTCTGTATTAGTTGTTCAAGGATGAGTAAAACTGAAAACGGCCCTGAACGGCACGGGTTCCTGAACAGATTTAGGAGATTCAGGAGTGACAAATCATTTGAAGAAAATCTCTCATTCTGTCTTTCTCCCTCCATTATACACAAAATGATTCATGAATGCAATTATCACTCAAGCTTCAGCATTTTGAGATTTATTATGTTACTTTTATATATTGCACACACACAAAAATAATATATACAATAACATTTTGGCAGACCATTTTTAATCACATGGTTCATTCTGTATGTATAATCAATTAATCTCTATGTAATAAAATCTGTTTATTAGTTGATCTTGAAACAATATATCACAACAACGAGAGTTGATTCCAAGGAGATCACAACTGAGCACTGTAATATTCTGTAGTATTCTCATTTCCGCATTAGTATTTCTCATCCAAAACTATAAAGTGTAGTCACATGAACTCACTGCATAAGAACATAACTGCAGTGGACTAATATGGTGTAATACAACACTGCTAAGATCACATCTGCTTCACACAAACACTTATATTTCAGATATTTCATATCACAACTAGTGGGTATGTAAACACCAATTCGAGCTGCAAATACAATCTACGATTGCATGCCTTGTTGGCTAGTTGAATATCGTTCTAAACAATTATTTCAATGCTATAGAATTGTAGACACACTTAGTACAAAGAAATGTCTTATGCAATACAATGCGTCTGAATCTGGATAGAGCTTGACATTGTCCATTTTCATAATCATCTAGGTTACACAGAGAAGAGAGGAAGAAAACAGGTTGGAAGTGTTTGTGAAAGTGTCCTTCACTGAGGCAGAGCTTTCAGGATGGCGTTCACCTCTTCTGCTACAGCAGTCAATGCAAACTCAAACTGTTCCTGAAGACAGAAGGAGAGAAAGCGGAAGCTAAGTACTTGGAAAAACACAGACATTTTACACTAAGCACAACAGATGCCAGTGATACATTTCGCAGAAGAAAGGATAATGGAGAACATAATAAGAATAATAAAAAAGGACAGACAGAAGAAGACGAAAAACACCAATGTGTGCACTTTCCTTGTGTAGATGTGTGTGTTAAAAGCTGCAGAGAATGCGTGACTGTTCAAACTATGACTCAAAGTCTGTCTCTTCCCTGAGGGCCGCCCCGTGAAGATCGATCATTGTCTGAAGAGCAACCCTCAAATCTAACGTTTGAAACTGAAGCCTCCCACTGCAGGCCACGGAATAAACAAGCTAAAGTGGGCGTTAAGTTAGATGCAAAGATTCACAAAACAAGAAACGGATGAAAAACCCTCTTGGATTAGTGTTCACATGCACTTTTCAGGTTTCGAAACCAACAAAAATGAGTGTAGAGTGAAGGTCTTTACACTTTTTGTGAGGTCAGTAAAAAAACTAAACAACTATTTTATTATTTCACTTTGTAGCAGTAATAGCTTGTGCTAGAGACATGAGAACATTCTGATCATTTTCACAAATATCATTCACTGTCATATAGCCTACAAGGTGATTTGGATTAGTGTAAATGTGACCATCTTTTGCCACTAGATGGTGTCACATTAATGCCTCAATGTTCTCCAGACATGATGAGGTATTGCTGTGGATATTTATCTGATCAGTCAAGCCGTTTATGAGGTTCTCTTCCACGGTAAACAAAAGCCGAGAGCTCAAGTAGCTGCAAATGCACAAAACATTCCTATTCTGGGCCAGGAATGGAGAGGGGGGAATGGATTTTAGGAGGCAGACCAATTTCACACACGAGTACCTGCTTTGAGAGTGTTCTAAAAGTGGAGGGCGAGGGGGCATCCTTTAGACATATGTTGCCTTTTGGAGAATTGACTGAGCAGCCCAGTACAGTAAAGAGAAGATTACTGTACTGTACAGTCCAGAAATGAGCACATTTAACAGAACTTGACAATAACCTGTTATGTTAGGCTTAAGGTAAGTAATTAAATAAATGATGTTAAAAGTGACTCAAAACACAACAGCAAGTTCTTGGTGTACAAGAGCAATCATTAGTTTAAATTACACGATTAAAATTACAATGCACTAGTAATATTAATACTATTTTGCTGTTAGATAAGTGCAAAATAGAGAGCCAGGTATTATATCACAGTCAGAATATCAAAAATATACAGTCACATACTAACTAAAGTTTTTAGCAAGTTTTTTTTCATCATTCTATTATTCAACAAAACATCTTCATCAAAAATCACTGTTTGTGGGGAAACTTGTATATAACGAATTTGTCGAACATCATGATAAATGAACCAAAAAAAAATGAACAGTTGAGTAGCTGATTATTCTGTCAAATAGGTTGATTTCTCCAAAAAGCTTTTTCACTAACCTGAATACATGAAAAATGAATAAAAACATCCTAATAGGGAGGAAGCTAATATAATACTAATATACCTTATATAATATCACTTTCATTATTTTCAGTATCCTCTAAATAGATTTGCATACTGAATGCTATCTTTCCGCCACAATCCATGGAGGCTCAATATCTCAGTTTACAGTGTCTAACCAGGTATGGTAGTCAGGGCTTTATCTTTTCTAAACAGCTTATGTAATTCAGTTTGGCTCTGAGGAGGGGGCTGCTATATCTTGCTATCTCCAAACACAAGACTGCTAAATATATGTTTCTTTAACATAGTTTATATTAAAAAAAATCATAAACATAAACTGTGTGAGACTTTCTAGGCCCTGCTGGCTGATGTTCAAATTGTTGTTGCTTGCGGCATCAACAAAACACATTTGTAATGGAAGAAGTGATCAATTACAAGTTAATTTTCTGAGCCTGTCTTTTGGTGCTTTATTGACTATGTGGTTTTAGATTACAAATCGATGTTAATTGTAGCAGTGTGGTTAGGGTCGCATTGTGCAAGACGTCTCAGGACGATATGTGCAGGTGAAATTGCAATTATTGCTTAAAGGGCAGCTGACTGAACTTTCCTTTCCGATGAAGTTATCATAGCATTAAACTGAATAGCATTAATATTGAATTATTGTTATATGAAAGAGACATCCAACCATAAAATGTGCTTTATCTGCCTTGAACATACATATCCATGAGAGAAAATTAAAGCAGTAGCAGTGATAGTAAAAAACACACATCTACATTTAGATTTTAAAAGACACATTTTAGTTTTCTCACAGAACATTTCTTAATTTTTTTAAATAAATAATATGTTTGACATTTTATTTTGAGAATTATTTTATTTTATTCTGGTTCAAGTACAACATCTTTACCGCAGAACCTAAACACCTGACGTCCATCATCTCGCACTTCTATGCTGTTCTTTAAGCGGAGAGCTTTACATGCCGTCTTACCTTGGTCTGTACCATGCCTGATCTCTGGTCCCTCAGGTGCTCCAGGGTAGCAGCAATATCAATCTCCTTAGCACCTGCAACAGAGCCACACAACATGAGTTCAAAGTACTGCGCGTAATCATAGATCATCTTCCACTCTCTCCAGCGCTCACTCTTTTTCTGTGGAATTACATTCGCCGGAGAAAGCTTATAGACTGTTTCTTGTTTTAGCTCACAATAAAGAAATGAAAAGGATCTAGCAGAACTTCGCGGTTTATTAACAACATAAGTTTTACTAGTGATAAAAATCTAATCTGTAGAGTATAAAAAGTGTAAAGGCCCATTCACACCAAGGATGATAACTATAACGATAATGATAAAGATACAGTTCTAAAAACAAAAGAATAGCAGAGTCCACGCCACAGCTATAACGATAACGGCACTTAGAAACAATATCGTTGGAATCACTTTCAGAATGTTTTTTTTAAACTGATGAATGATAAAAACATCAACAGCCAATAAGAATCCATACAACTTTAAAGAGCTCAAGCATTTAAAGTGGTAGATGACAAAACTGCAGCTCGCTTAGAATAAACAAAACAATATCGTCCGCTGGTGTTGATGCTAATATCGTTTTCATGCATGCCTAAAAATGCATAAAGCACAAGGAGTTTAGTCAGTTTAGTCATACTGATGCGGTCATATACCATACATTTTTTTTATTGTAATAAAATCATTTCATTTAGATTTTGTAGGTCACCTGACAATATTTCCTGTGTTTATAGTATTTTATGCTTTGTTTATATTTGGAAGATTTAGTCAAGGCCTGCAGATCATTTGACTTGTAACACATAATCACTTACATTAGGAGATTCTGAGACTGTGGTCACAGATACTGAACCTGCACCCAGTTTACATGAGGTAGAGCTGTTGTTTTTCTCCATACACATTTACAACGCTACCACTGATTGAACCAAAACTGTAAAGTGAATATGAACATTTTCACATGGCGGTAAGAGTGAAAAGGCTGATTAGGAGAAATATCCCTTTCACCTTTAGCTTGAACGACTTTTTCTACAGGTCCATTGTTGTTTCTCCTCATAAATGAGAGGAGAGCAGGAGAGGTCTAACAAGGCCTTATTTCTCATTCATTCTTTCTTCAAAAAGAAAAGAAAGACTACCCCCTCCCTTCTGCACAGATTGATAGAGAGAGAGAGAGTCTGAGGGCGAAGGAAAGTGAAAAGCGGGAATCCTTATAGATGCTTTCTGAAAGGGAGCGAGTGCAGCTGGGGTTCCAGCCTCAAAAGTGCTCCAACACTTTCATGTCTTAAGAAGTGCAAGATTCCGAAGTTTAGGGGGAAAGACAGAGAGTGAGCAAAGGAGGGGGCATCTAACAAGAAAAGCCTTTGGAATTAAAACAGCATTCTTCACTAATTTACAATTCATTCCTAGAGATGAAGAAAAGCAAAAGAAAAATACGACGGGGTGTTTGAGGAAAAAAGGGAGCGAGAGAGAGGAGGTAGACATGAAGAACAGGAGAGAGAAAGGGGGAATGGAAGAGGGAGATTTCTGTTGTTCAGGACTTTCTAGGGCTTTGATCACACAAGGGAACACTGGAAAGTGGGCAACCTGTGAGCCCCTCCTGCTTCCCAGAGAGGAGACAAAAGGGAGATGGAGGGGGCCGATGAGGGCCGAGGCTCCGGGCCCCTGACAGCATGGGAAAGAGGCACAAATGTGACTCTCTCCCCTGCATCTGCCCTTTGATCCCCCATTATGGAAAAAGCTACGGACCATGGTCGGGTCAGGAGTAGGGATGGACCGGTGACCAGAATAGAGAAGGATGGGGGGAGGCAAATGCATGGGTGACCTCACCAGATGGGGTCAGGAAGAATGGTGCCGGTGCTGGAGAAGTGATTCGGACAGGTTATGAAGGCACATCCTGCCTCCGTGGCTGGATTCACATGACTTGTTCAACTCTATGCAGCGTTTAATATTTGCATGTGAAAAAGTCAATCATAGTATGCGAAGCTGAAACCTTCGCAGTTGCTTACAGGAGAAATGCGGTAAGACACAAGCCGCAAAAATTATCTAAGGGGAATGTCTACGCTTTTCTCAGTCCTTCACGTTTTCACACGCTTTTCTTCACATTAGCCATTTGAGATCCTCGCCATTCATTAAAGAGCGCAATCATCCCCTAATGCACGGCGAGACCTTCACTGTGTTGTGATGACAGCACGTCCTCATCTGTGCTGTGCGCTCTTACCTTTGGCCATTTTATTTAGAACCATGTCAATCAGGATGTAGGTTCCACTCCTTCCGCCACCATCGCTGCAAATGAAGACAGAAGAAACTCGTTATCACTTCTGAGAAAAGAGCAGACCTGTCTGAATGAGCATTACAGCGTGTGCCAGCCCAAACGAAAACAAAGCGTTCATTTCTCTGTGTTTCAGCCGCATTGTTGGCTGTTGCATCATCCTTCAGCACTCACAATAATTCTGTCAAAGACGACTGGTGTCTTGTTTTCCTGTTCTTTGCAGAACTAAACTGCATTCGCCAGAAAATGAAATAACACAGCTTTTTTTAAGAGCAAAAACTGAACAGTTTTTTTTAGAGTCTGAACTGAACACAGTGGGAATTTGAAGTGACTTGTAAAAGCATTTTAAACTTGTTTTACCTTCTACGCAATCTACTAAATTGCAAGAACCAGCCAAACTCAGACGCAGTTGGATGGTAAACTGCATTTTGATTTGAAATCAAGGTTACTTTTCAAGACATGCAGCTGAATATTATGAGTGTATTACTGAATGAATGTGTGTGGATGCCACTTTCTGAGGTTGCTCAGGTTTAAGCACACACACCAAAAACACATTGAAGTGAGGGGTTTGGGAAATAAGAGAGAATTATTTACGGAAACTCTTCCCTCTCCCCTGATATCATTCTGAATTATTCAAATATGCATGACAGCTGTGAAGCCTGTCTTCCCCCCAACACACAACATGTTAGCCATTAACCCCTGAGGTTAAAGATCATTTAACCAATATTTTAGTTTACACAGACTCATATTCTTCTATTTCACAATGATGGTAAAGGGCACAGATTTTTGCCATCAGTCATATAGACACCGTTCACTGAATACTCCATTTATTTTACCAGCGCATCATTTCTAACCGAGCCTGAGAGATAATTCAGATTCAGACCACTGGACTGATTACTGCTCTCACTTTTACATCTTATAGTAAGGCAAAAAAAAACAACAACAAAAAACAACAACACGAACACCGTAGTATTTTAGACTGGTGCAACTAGCTTATAAATGCATTTTTATAGTATTGTGGTACTTGCCTGCAATGAACTATTATCGGACAAGATCTGCCCCGGTAGCACTTGTTAACCTTTCTGCAATGACAGAAAAAAGATGGCATTAATATTTGAAGAGGAAATTAGTAGTTCAGGGACATATTAATTTGCCATTTAAAAATTACTATAAATGTGGGCACATATAAACATATGACATTGTTTAATATCAACATGTTACTTTCAACCAGAAAATAAATAGGACTTTGTTACATGTGACGTGTCTAAATCTATAAAATCATTTATCAACGAAAATAAGTCTATCAACGAAATAATCCTCCACATTGTGACAAGCAATTGAGGAAATGATGTGTGGTTACAGTATGTGTCACGATCCAAAACACATTAACCTTGCACAATTATTATGCCTGCAAAACCATAAGGCCTTGCAGGATTTTAAGACACATAGGTGTTGTTGCCATGGAGACCTACTGTGTTAACTTATATTGTTTATCTCATCCAAAAAGAGGGGAAAAAAATTCCTGCTTTGAGCATACTTCAAGGTTGCTTTTTCAAAAGACACTATAAAAGTGTTTTTTTTTAGGTCAGATCTAAACGCTCATGAGACTACTTTCAATTCTAAAACACAGCACACATTTATATAATGTTATTTAAAGAAAGCAGGGTCCAAAATGAACACTCACCAAAAGTCAAACGCAAGGAAACTAGGCTTTGGAGATTTTCTAAAACGGGACTGATTAATTTTTACTTTAAAAGGAGCTACAACATTGTACATGGTTTAAGTCAAAAGTGTAAGAATGGCAATCTGACCCACGCTGATGCAAGTGACTTGATTCAAATCAAAGACATTAAAAACTATAGAGTGGTGCAGGTATGACGCCAGAAACCAGAAGACTAATACGCTGCTGGTTCCTTTGAGATTTTCCAATGTTTTTTTTAAATATATGTGTAAAATAAAGCCTGTAGTAAACATAACTTGACGATACTTTGACGTTTTGCTCTACAAAGTCAATTACACACACCCGCTATGGGTGTGTGTAATTGACGCTATAGAGCAGAACGTCAAACACAAAATAGCAAACACAAATTTTTAAGCAGTTATGTTCATTTTTGAAAACGTACGTTTTCAACTAGATAAGACCGTTTGGGGTGTGAGTGTGTGCAGTACGTTGTAGAACAAAACCTCAAAGTATCGGCAAGTTATGTTTACCACAGGCTTTATTTTACTCATAAATTGAAATCCCCCATTATAAATCCCCATAGGAAAATCTCGAAGGAACCAATGGCGAATAGACTTCCGGATTCTGATGTCATACCTGCACCGCTTCTATTAAAGAATTTTCATGACTCGCGTAACTTATAGAAGCTTTTAATTCTGTGGAAAAATACCATCAGAAAGAATAGTGTAAAATACATTTCTAAAAAAACGAACAGAATTCCAGATCCGTACATGAATTAACTTTGGACCTTGAAAGAAATATAAAATAAAGTGTGATGCTTCCTACACAATAAATGTTTAATAAAAGTGATTCTTCAAGTAGATTTGTTTGAGATGGCGCAGATCTGCAGAGGGGACCGTCATGCATTAGGGGGCATTAGGACAGCAGAGTGCGTTTTTGGGTAAGACAGAGGGGCAGAGAAAAAGGGCGGGTGAGTGCGAGAAACAGGGAGATCTGGTGAGTGAGAAATGCAGGTGGGGAGGCAAGGAAAAATCAAGGGCCTGGAAGAGGAGATACAGTTTCCAATGATCACTTTTGTGACTATGCAACTGGGCTCATATAACTAGCTGCAACATCACAAAAATGACACTGGCAACCGCTAATTAGCTGGCCAACGATAAAAACAAGAGGTGAGTGAGGAGCATTTGACAGATTCAGTGTGAGTCATGGCAGTGTATGAGACAAGACTGTGGCCTCACAGGCCTTTGGGGAGATATTCAGAATGGCTTCAGAAACCAATGCAAGTCAAACAGAAGCACCAGGGTTAAAACCATCTCACCAAAGCCTCAATGCTCAAGGTGTCATTGAAACTTTGGGAGAATTTTCCTAAAGTGAAAAGGATATTCAGAACACCTCAGAATAGAGTGCTAATTCAGAACCAAGGATCATATGGTAATCATCATTAAGAATGCCGATTGAGGATCAGACCCACCGTATTCACAAGATCCAATATCAGCATTCCAGATCTAAACGCTTTGTGCATATGATCCAACACTTTTCCCATGATTTCAAAAACAGATTCAGCAAATCTGAGGCTTTAGAAATGCCAGCACAGAAATTTCAATCTCATAATTCTAATTAATTCTAAAATTCACCTGCATATTTAAAATAATCTACATTTCCCCAAAGCAAACAATGCGTTTAATAGCAATTTAGATAAATATTTGAAATCTAAAGCACGGCTCCCTGTATCTGTAAAAGTGGAAAAGATCCTATGGTGAAGTAGTGTAATTAATAAAGTAACAGTGCCGCAGAACACGTTGTTAACTCAGCTTGAGTATGAACAATGAGACTGGTAGACCAAAATGGATCAACCTTTTGGAGGTATACATCCACCTACTGTATGCCAGGGTTGTTACATTTCTTTAAGGTTTTACCCCAGAGGCCTATTGCATTTCTTCAGAAAGCTCACAGCAGGTGAAAAATGAGGGAGTCTTGTGCTGCCATTGGTTTTCCTTTCACTACTGTTTTATTGCTGAACATTTCAAATTTAATTGGAGTGTTTGATTTAAAATAGATTGCTGAGGGGGTTTGCAATGCGTTGGCTATTATGAACACATATAGGCAGTGTTGGCGAGTGTATGAAACAGTTGCAAGTTTCAAGGTAACATTTTTATGAATTCTAACAATGCAATATTGTGAGAACATGAACGTGAACAAACATGAACGACGCTTGGAACAGTTGACGGACCAGTGCTGCATCGTCAAAGTTTGAGCCTTGCCAATTTAAATATTCAAGCGCAAGCGGACGTGAAAGACGACTCATTCGCCACTCGCATGCTGTGTGGGAAGTTTTCTGTGCGCAAACATTCAAAGCCCGTGCCCAGAAATCCGCATCTCAGACAGTGTGCGAATACTGCATTGTGCTCTCTTTCACGTCTTCTTGCACTTGAAAAAGACATATTTAAACAAAATTATGTCAGAATGCCCATCTTGGCAAGTATATCCAAGTATATACAGACATAATGGTCAGTTATGTCTTAAGTGACCGTAAACAGTTGAGAAAGAAAACGCATGCGTATCAGTTGATTGTGACAGTAGCCTAATATTCCTGCTGCTGTCTGTGTTTTTAATGTTAATCAAACAACAAAAGACAAGGACAAATCACGCACTGGCAGGTAACATGGCAGGTACATTTTCTTAGCGGCCATTGGCAGGTGTGGCAAAAAGTTAGTTTTAGGTTCTGCATATAGGGATCTGGTAAGAAAATATTCAACTAAAGGGCTACATTTTTTCTTCTTCAAAAGCATACTCTAATCACTCTAAACCATAGACTGAAGGTCAACAGAAGGTCAAGAAACAAAACCTAATGAGGACCATGAGCATATTAGTCAAAACCTTTAACAAAAACCAGTAGACATTCTGGCATTAACACCCTAGTGAAATATGGTAGCTGGACACATACCTGCGGAAGTCCAGCAAGGTTCTAGCAGACTCTGGAACATTCTGGTCCATCCAGGACAAGAAGTGGAACTGAGTGACTGTGCGGGTCTCATTAGTCTGGACGTTCTTTAGGTAGAAACTACGCACCAGGAAATCATCACACCAGATATGCTCAGAGACCAGGTTTACCTTCAAGAACATAAGGAGAATGTGATATTACACTAGGAAAAGCCTTAAGCATTTTTAAAGAGTAAACATAAATTAGTCAAAATATAAGGACATCTGTAATATACGTTTGAGGCTGTCAAGTTTCAAAATCTAAATGAAGGTATTAAAACCTGAAATAATATATAATAATAATAAAACAATATATTTCCTCAGAAGCTTTACCTCATATATGTGGTAGAGGTCCGACCCTTCATCAGGCCAATACTGATGACACTGTTTGATGCCGTTTTCAGCAAGAGGTGTCAGCATGACAATCACCACACAGCCACTCTCCCAAACCATCTACACAACATAGCAGAAAGCAACATTAAAAGGTAGACAGAGACGGACAGCCATAAATACATTTTCAACATAAAAATGTCCTTCCTCAACAGTATGATCAGATTCAGAGTTTCAGCAGAGCTCACTTCAAACATAATTGGTCTTAATAACTAAACCCCACTCGTCACTGTATTTGAGGTTTAGTTTAGTCTTCCAGCCAACCTCTCTTGCCCTTTATCTCCCAATCTCCCCTTTTCCTTGTATACTGAACCTCCTCAGCCTTGCTCCATTTCCTCTAATCACACTTTTACTGTATCCTTCAATCACGGAAAGGCCCACTGCAGCCATTAGGAAAATGAGGGAAAACACTGACTTTTATGGGAGCAATAAAATACAATGATCCTGTTCATAAAATAATCAAACTCGTGTGCCACACGTCCCCACAGAGTCATTATCAGAGAAATGTAGAGACATTACACCATGGAAAAAGTGGTTCAAAAAGCAATATAAAGTTATCATTATGAATATGTTATCATTTTTAATCTCACAAAACACTGGAGATGGAATGATTATACTGTATGATGAGAGAATGATGGCAATACAAATCAGCTTTCATTGAATGTAGTATTTAATAGTTTTAATTTTAATTCACATGTTTCATCCTAACAGAATTTATGGTACAACTATTAGCCTACAGGAATAAATAATGTGTTTAGATGTATTTTCACTGTACACATTAATGGTTAAATGATGTTATTCAGCATTATAAAAAACATAGTGTAGTTTAAGTCATTCTGATCGATGAGCTCATATACAAAGATCACAATGCTTGATTCTGTAATACAGAATGTATTAGAAGGTCATTGAAGGAGCTTGTAATGTTCCAGACCAGGTGATAAAATATGGTAGAGTTTAAGCTTTGCAGTGCAATATGCAGAAAAGGTCAAACAAAACCAACAAACATGATTCTGAAACCTCCTCAGCAGTGAACAGAACTAAGCGCTCTGTGCTTGGTCAGAGTTTTTAACAGAAATTGCACAAAGCGACAACTGAATACTGCATTAATCAAATTTGACATTAGTAGAAGTGGCTTTCAAACTTTTAACAATATTATGCAAATGTAAAACAACTTTCTTTTTTTTTACATTTGGCATATGGACAGTACAAATCTCCAACATTCATATCAAAACATGTTGTAACATGTGGACCTAAATGGGTCACTATTATGGATCATCACTGCTCGTCTTTAAGAGTTCAGTGGAAATTAATGGCTACAGAAAGGTACTAAAATGACCTAAAATGCCAATATGTAATGTACAGTTTTGTTTAACTATATTTCTACATTAATCTCTTTAATAATTATTTTTTGTTTGGATATAGCTCACATATTTTCAACGAATGACTTCAGAACTTTGAACAACATAGATACTTATCACTAATTAATGTTTCTATTGTTCTTTGAATGACGAATTAGAGAAAGTCGTACAACCTCGAGCTATATGCCTAATGAAAAACTGTGTATAGGCTAGAATGTACTGTATGCATGTATAGGCTATAATTTGGTTTATATTTTTATTAACTTGAGCCCTTAAAAAACTTAAGACTCCAGAAAACTTAAGACTCTGCAAACCTTTAAAAGCTTGGCTCTGTTTGGAATGAATCACCTTGTCATTAATGAGAAGGAACACTGAGACAATGACATTACTAATTGACAGGGATTAATGCACTCAGTTTAATTTAAATGGAACTTTTAATGTTTGTTTTTTTTTGCATTCAGAACTGGCCTGACTGTCTATAATTAATCTGTATGAAATTAAATCAATTTAGATCATTAATTTTCTGCCAGTAATTGACAAAATGACAAATTCAAACAACCAATAACAACAATTAGTGCACACCCACATCTGTTAGTAAACAGCTTTGTGATTATAGAGGGTCAAGTTACATCAACACATTACCACAGTCAATTTATTAAAATGTAGATTCAGGTTTTTAACACCATCTACTTACCTAACCTTAAAAAAAAGCACAAAGAGGAATCAACAAGAAAACATGTTCAAAGCTGCTGCTGCTATGCAGATTATTGGATCAGTTGGAAAATGTTTGAGTTCAAAAAAATGCCAGAAAAAAGCATCTAGGTGTTTCTCAAAATCATCTAAACCAATAATGTCAATTCTAGTATACAAATAAAAACACTAAAATCAATTTGTTATAATCACAACAATTATACTGAATGACTTTCTTGTTCAAAGCATGTGTGTTGGAGAAAAAATATCCCAATTCTCACATACACACTTTGTGCAGTTCCCAAACATCATAAGACATTTGACCCCCTTAATTAAGGTAACATGGTGATGTTTATAAAGTAGCTTTTTGTGGACAGGTGGAAAGTGTTCTTTCTAACCTTTTCATTGTAAAAAAGGCCCAGTTTTGCCTTTTTTATTCGGGAGTTCATATGATGCACAGATGCTTTCACATTATATTTTGAGTTCTATGCTTTTAGAGATGGATATTAATACCGATATGTACCCATAGCAATAGCAAATAGCAAAAGTCATTTATGCTAAAGGGTTTCCCTGAACAAGTCTAATACGGTAAAAACGAACACTGAATAGTGATGAATAGTGTTTTTAAATCATAAACTTGTGTTTATCCAAATGGAATAGACGTGGACAAGACTGAGTACCTTACCTGCCAGAAGTCTGCCACAGTGGAGGGAAGAGGACCTTGAGAGCTGATATAGGCTGGGTTTCGGGGGTCATGGTCCATCTTAAAGGTGAAAAGACAGAGTAAATATTCCATGAATATCCATGAAATGCTTATTTTCAAATAACATTGAAAAGATACACCTAGCAGCTTGTTGACAGACATTTATAGGATATCTATTCTACAGTAAGACATAAGTGATATGTGCATGTTGGACGGATGGACGTTTCTCTGGTGCTCTACTCTGACACGAATACTCGATGCAAACTGCACGGTTTCATTTAACTTATTTATTTGCTTTCTGAACAGTTTTTCGGTCCCCTCCGATCTTTTGGGAAGGGGTAAACAAACTTCCTGCCAAGAGAAACAGAATGTCCACAATTTCTGTTTGGAGTTAAAAAGCTTGAGAGAGAAAAAAAGATAAGGAAAAGCAAATCAAATAAAGAGAAGGCACAGAGGCCTGTCTCTAATGAGAGCAGAGTCGTCTCTCTCACGACCACCTCCCCTCTCCCGACCCCTTTCTCGCTCTCATTCGTATCTACTCCACATCCCCTCTCTCTTCCATTTCTATATCGTTCTATCATCTCCAGTCACCTCTTCTTCCTCTCTCTCCCCTGTCTGTCCTCTCCGAGCATGTGCAATCTTTAATACCTCTGATTAAAGCCGGCTCTGGGAGTAAAGCAAGGCATCTCTCTAATCAAACGCATTTATTGATGAGAAGCTCAGTGGCTGGAGGAGGGTGTCTGCATGCGTGTAATTGTGTGTCTGTCTGAGTAAAAGCTGTCCCAATGGAAAAAAGGCTAATGATGGAGAAAAAAAACTTGATATGGATATGGACTATGACATTTATAATGCACTAGCCACAATTAAATAATGACAGGCAAGATCTTTTCCAGCACTTCAGCAAAACCATAAGCAAAAGTTGATTTCAAACTGCAGCAAAGGGACAATCCACCTCTTTTAATTTAATCAATCTAATAAGTTTGCCAACTGTCAAATTATGCCAGTGTTTCTCCCATCAGTAAGACCCAAGTTCCTCTTTCCTGGCACAAACCAGAATGTGTTCACTGTTTAAAGTGATAACTGTAAGGAGCTATTACTACCCATCTATCCCTTAAATTTTGTTTTGATGGTAAAACCTTATGTATTTAGATTGATTCAGCGAAGATTTTTGAAGACAACATTTTTGACTTGCATAAAACCCAATCCATTTAGAGGCTATAACATGAAGCACATTAACATTTAACTGTAATCATTTTCTACATTATCATATTATACAGAATTTCATTCAGCATTATCATTCATATTATTAAAGTAGAAAACAAAACAAAGAATGTTTAATACTGATCAATACAAACTCACCAGTTAGCACAAATATTCTGGGGTACACGTAAACCTGATTGGCAATTACTGATTTATGCAGTACAGGAGAATGGCCAGAATGGGGCATGCTATTGATCAATTCTTATTTAATAACCCATGTCTAACAAGTTGTGATGACCGTAATTCACAATTTGTCTGAAGTATAGCATCCGGTCTTACACTAGTACACACATCCCACATGACATCTGTCATCAAAGAACATAAATGGAAACCACCATTTATCAGGTCTAAAAGAAAAATGAAGCAAAAAAGAATGAATAAAAATTAGCTATACGTATATTCATGGACTGCAACACATCCTGTCCACACTCATATTTAAGAAATATATTATTTTCTGGATGCATTACAGGAGAACATCCTCCTGACCTGAAATTTTTCTTTACAAAATGAAGGGAAAGCTGTCATTAGGTTGGAATGTGCCCATTTTGAGCTGCAACAAAAGCGTGTTTGCTGTGAGGAAGCAAGATATGCAGTCTTGTTAGGGGTGTCAGACCTGAGCTTATTAAATGAAAGAACGGATAGAGAATGGACGAGACTGTAAAACACACAAGCTCCAAACACGTCCAAAGTTGCTGCTGCTCTTTCATGTGTATGTGTGTGACCTTGAAGCTTCAAGCTCAGATAATTTAAAAAGAATAGTACTGCTTATTAACGGGGCCATTCTCATGTCCGAAATGCTGATTTGATGAGAATTTCTCCACGCAGATCAAATGCTACAGCAGTCTGTGTGAGTGAGTGTGTGCTTGATAGCTCGCATGCTTGTCTTTGTGAGTGCGTTTGGGAGTATGTATGTCTTTAAAGCACAAAAGCTGATCACAAAGCCTTTCAAAACTTTTGCTAAAGTAATTGCATGGTTCAGTACTTCTGCACTAATTTCTCTATAGCTTCACAAAAAGATCAAACACCACTGCATGAGAGAGACAGATTCAAACCCCATGGTTACAGTGAATGACACGCACACCTATTAGCATGGCAGAAAATGGAAATAATTGCTTTGCACAACCTTAATTGTTGGCAAGAGCAATTTAAGGGTAGAACAATTATATATACACAAGCTGGCTATTGCCGGCAGTCTATATGAAACTGATTTTTGACTACCCGCTCTCTAGAAAGGGTGTTATTATAGTCGATATGTCATTTCACACTCAGAGATATGATTCCACTCTTAAAGTCTAATTTAAAAGACCTGAGACTTTTATCAGTAAGTTCAGCATCTTGTGATGCTCTATAAAGGAAATATATCAGCTGAAGTAGAAGATTTGAGCATAAGATGACAAAAGTGTTTGAGGATTCATTTAATTAATATGTGTATAGCAAATCAAAATTATTAGGAGTCAAGATTGATGGAATAAAACAAAGAATGTAATATTTAATTCCTGCTTTAATTTACTCAATATTACTAAAAAGGACTAAATGTTTGCCCATTTTTGTGAAAGATGCGATAGTATCATCCAAAAAGCTTTATCTGTACGTTTTTCGTGTGTATATGAAAGAGAGAGAGAAATGGAGTGCCAGAGCATGACTCAAACCCAAAAATCACCAAAACCGGAGGAGAGGGTGTTGGTGTGAGGAGGTTGTGAAAAAATATCACGAATGATTTACTTTGAGGCCTTTTTCTTTCTTGCAGCTAATGAGAAAGAAGCTACAAACATTGACAGACATAATTATCACAGTTTTTGAAACGCACATTGCCAAATCCCTGCTGCGCTTTAATTACCGCGCCTCCATGCATTTGTCTCCGCACCAGCGGATCAGTGCACCCAACCCCGACTGCAGTGTGAAACCCTCGGGGAGGGAGGGCTGACTTGCTTGTGCCTTTTGTTTCTTCTTTTGACGAGTTGGAGTCCAAAAATAACAGCATGTAAAAATGACTCAGTTTGACTTTCTCAGTGTGATGTTGCTGCACACGTATTATACTGATTAACATTATGTATATGTACTGATTAAGGGGCCAAAACAAAAATTTGTCTCTTTATCATCATTAAATTATTATTGCGATGAAATCACACAGTCTTCGGTTTTAAAGCATTCATGTGGTCTGTGTATTATTATGCACACAAAAAAAAGCTCACATTGGTAGACAAGATTACTTCCTTTTGACTCATAATGTCTGTCATAGTGAAATGTTTATTTTTGTTCTAGAAATAAATTACTGACTATATGAACCTACTTGAGTAGTGAGTATTTTTTTCTTCGTGTTTGCGCCTGTGCCTCTATATATACATAAACTAGCATATTTAACAGTCTGAGAATTGTCACTGTTGATTGACAGAGGAGAGACTAGGAGGAGAAAGGGGTAAAATATCTATGAGCAAATAAATAAAATATAACAGTAACCCTCAAAGGAAAGTTGAAACGGACCTGGCATAGTCCAAGCAATTGACACAAATGGACATTAATAGGGCTTCAGTCACATGAACTACCTGTAAAACAGTTTTTACTTCCGATAATGGAGATGATGTGTAAAATATGTAAAAAAATAAATACAAAAAATAGTTAAAATGGCTACTTACAATGGGACTCGCATTGATGTAATCAGATCTGGATTGGTTATTCTCCGGCTTCAGGATGACTCTGGAGTGATCATCTACAGTATTCAGGAAGACAGACAGACAGGTGGTGATGTAACTACTAGAGCATCAACATCTTTATAACATAACCCATTTGTCTTAACCGGGTGCTTACTTATACTTCAGTGAAGAATGCACTTGTTTTTATAAGCAAAAAAAAGTATGATTAAAAGAGGCCATTGACTTTCTTAATTGATCAAAACAGAATGTGACAGTGCACAAGAAAACAAATATACATTCACTCGAGGCTGATACAATTGGCGAAGCACTTACACACAAGGACGCCGTGTGGGCGGTTGCGCTGGACATTGTGTTCCTCCTGACCCACTGCACATGCTGCTGGCTCAGCCTGGTAACTACAGAGAGCCTCCCACTCCTTATCCAAACGATCCTTCTTCTGCAGGTGATCCTCCATATACGACTGCACAAGACACACGGGAGAAAGTCAGACAAAAGTTGCTCACAGGGTACTAATGATGATATGGTAAATATTTCCTGTAACATGCATAACTCAACAAAAAACAATGAGCATACCAGCTCAGACAATATAAACGCATGACGCGCGTATAAATCTGAGGATTTCGGTTCGATTCAGGGTTACATTTGTTGTTTATACAACGCAAACAAGAACATGAACCATATTTCTTGTGCTTATGCGTTTCTTGTCCCGTTTGCCTTCCCGTGTAAACGTTTTTGAATTAAGTCTCCTTCCCTCCCCTAAATCCGGCGAGTAAAAAATCTCCGTAGCAAGTTTTCATTCGTCTGTTATAATCCAGCTTTACCTCCAAGGCCAACCTATCGCTTTCTGTGCTTTCTTTCTTCCCAACAATACAATCACTCACCTATCCACCTTCAGACAGGCAAGAGCTCAAAACCGCTCAGCACGGGAATCGTAGACAGTAATCCTAAACATGCACCACAAAGGAGGAGAGAGAGAGAGAGGTACAGAAAGGGGGGTTGCAGGGAGGGGGCTTGTCCTGACAATCACACATGCAATTAAGACTCCTGAAAGGCCTGGGCACGCCAGTGCCTCTTCAGCCCGCTTCAATCACTCCTTTTCACTGCTTGCACAAATGCTGATAAGATTGTCTGTGCTTAAGCCGCCTTCCCAAGAAGCCCAAATTGAATTCAACTGAGACAAAGGGGAGTGGGGAGTGAGAGAGAGAGAGGAGAGAGAGAGAGAGAGAGAGAGAGAGAGAGAGAGAGAGAGAGAGAGAGAGAGAGAGAGAGAGAGAGAGAGAGAGAGAGAGAGAGAGAGAGAGAGAGAGAGAGAGAGAGAGAGAGAGAGAGAGAGAGAGAGAGAGAGAGAGAGAGAGAGAGAGAGAGAGAGAGAGAGAGAGAGAGAGAGAGAGCTCAGAGGACTGTGTCGCTGGCCAGAGTGTAAGAGCGTAAGTGTTGTTTGGTGGTTGGTGTCTTGTTTTTTGGCTGCTTATTTCTGGCCTCCCATTGTTAACCAACAAGAAGGGGTTTACCTTGTGCATGTGGACATGTGAATATGTGTTCATGAGTTTATTGTGTGAAAACAAATTACACACTCATAACCTAATGTCAAGAATCCTCTTGGCCCCGTACACAGACAGCAATCCGTAATTTCACAGGGCTCCGACACTGCATTCTGCATTTTTAAATGTACTTCATAGAACTTCAATGTCTTTATGTATACCAATATCATGGCTATATAAACATTCATAGATTTTATTTCTTGTTTCTTGTTGAATTGCACTCGTCTGAACACTGGGCTTGTGTATGTGTGTGTGTGAGAGACCTTGTTTTAAGAGATGATGAACCATGTGACAAGTCGCTTAATAGAAGACATTATGGTTCTTATGGAATTCATGATTTAGTGAAGGAGAAAAGACTTTGATTAAATGCCACTGTAATAAGATTAACTCAAAGAGGAGAAAAATGTGGCCAGTGCCCAAGAAAGTCTAGGTGTCAGAAGGCTTTCCTTTTAGTCTGAGGACTTAAATACCATTGTTATCATTTTAAAAGTATTATCATTTAAGTAGTTAAAATATTATCATTTTAAATTTGATTGTCCATAACACACATACAATTTGTAATGTTTTTATGAGAAGTCTCTTATGCTTGCCTAGGCTGCATTTATTTGATCAAAAATACAGTAAAAAAACATGTAATATTATGATCAATAACAGTATTTATTAAATAACGGTATATTATTACAATTTAAAATAACTGTTATCTATTTTCATATATTTTAAAGTCTAATGCATTCATTTGATGGCAAAGCTGAATTTTCTGCATATCACTCCAGTCACATGATCATTCAGAAATCATTCTAATATGCTTTTGTGCTCAAGAAACATTTCTTCTTATTATTATTACCGTTGAAAACAGTTGTGCCTCAATATGTTTGTGATAAAAACTCTTTACAGTCACTTTTGAGCAATTTAAAGGGGTCATGAACATTATTTTTATTTTATAATGTTCTCTGAAATCCACTTAATGTTAATGTTATCAAGATTTTGACATAAAAAAAACATCCTAATTTTCTATTTTCCTGTTTTGATCCTCTTTCAATCACTCTGTTTTGATAGGCGTGTCGCATTCAATACTTGAAACTAAACGCCCACTGTTATGATTGGGTCACAGTTTTGCATATTAAAATAATGTTCAACATACCCTCAATTACACATGTGGAATTGTTTACAAACATTATTGCAAAACAATGTGAAATATTTATGCGTATTAGATATGCTTATGCAAGTCCTGCTTGTTTGTGGCAAATACATTTGAGGTATTTGGAGTTACCACAGTTATAATTGACGAAGGATGACTTGGTGTTTTGTGTAAACGGAATTATAAACCATTGTTTGTCGCACTGTCGTTCTTCTAGGCTAATCATCGTTAATTTTTTTGAAAAAATAAAAAACGTATTCATTGCAATTTGCAGTGTTGTGTTTTAAATAAAATGAAACGTGGTGTCTTACTGTCTTACTGATGAAAAAACAGAAGATCACTGAGGCTTTTATTCAGGATTACAGCAGATTTCGCAGATCAAAACGGAAACAAAAGCAGTGTTTTCGATGTGCTTTCTTCTGCATCGATAATCCAACGCATTAACCCCATAAATGCCGAAGCAAAGGAAAGAACAGCAAATCACAAGTATTCGGTTTGACTGCGGCGCTACAGTATAAATACTCAGTACATATCAAGCGATCTGTATCAGACAAAGCAATAGTGACATGGTAAAACCACTCACGGTTGTGTGTTGCGACATTACTGTAGGATCCAATGTAGTCGGCACTGCATCATCTTTTATTTTTAGTCTCTCTGAAAAGCCGATGTCGAACTGTTCGAGAACAAACTGACGTGATTTGACTGGAACTTCTCAAAAATAAAGTTCATCCACACTTTCTTAATGTTAGGATCACAAGGAAGGCAATGTAAATACTGTGTTTTTCCACAACTTGGCACTTCAAAACATCTTGTAATACTCAGAGGCATCACTATCGTTTTGTTGCTGAAGTAATCCTGTGTCTGCCTCTGTCTCGTATTTTCTACTACATGGCATACGTGAATCGGTGGGCGGGGCTAAAGAGGCAATGATGTAGAAGTAGATTTTTTTTAGCAGATGCAGTCTTTCGTCACACTATGACATCATAATGTGACGAAATCCAAAAGGAGTCGTTTTCTGAGCTTGGTTTCAATAAAAGCTGTTTCTGGACTAACGAGGAAGTTTTGAACTTATACAGTAGGATATTTCTTTTGTAAAATGACCTCTTATACATCAAAAGATCAAGGATCTTCATGACCCCTTTAATGCCCCCTCATGGGCTCAATTCATGACTCCTTTAATGTATTCTTTCAAACAATTTTAAAACTTACTGACCACAAACTTTTGAACAGTAGCGTAAATACATGGACATAATAATAATAATTAAAAATCACCCACACAATAAACATTCTAAGTCATAATCTATCACTATCACATTTCCACAAAACCACTGACATATTACCAGCATAAACCATGACAGGCAACTGCACTCAAAATGTTCTCATCCTTCTAGCAACATATCACAAGAGAAACAAATTACCCAGCAATCAGTTTACTTCTCCAGTTCTGCCTGAGTGCCACGAGCGGACGAACGGCAACTGTTTGTGGCCACATATGGCTGTTATGAGGACAATTTGCTCTTCTCGAACATATATCTGACCTTCTAGACAAAAGATTTTCATTTTTTCCCCTTTGTTTTTCTTATGTTACAGATGGTTGATGGAGCATCTGCCCTATGTGTGTGTGTTTCTGTGACCATATGTAACAGTAACTCTCTCTATTTGCCTTCTCTAATACCACCTCTATTAGCAAGATGATGCATGATTTAATCAGAGACAGAGGGATTTGGCAACTAGCCAACCATTTAGTCACTGAGGTACCTCTCCTTGACAGACAGCAGACCATTTTCTCTCCTTTCACACAGAAAAAAAACAGTCCCCTTCTTTAAGGATAATAAATAAATACTGAAGGTTATTACTAGCTTTCAAATTCTCACGCACACGCAAGCACGCGCACACACGCACGCACGCACGCACGCACACACACACACAATATTTGATGCTTTTCCTCCCAAAAAACAGACAAAACCTGTGTATCTCTCCCCCATCATCTTTCACTATGTGCATGTTTCACGTATGAATAATAAACACACAGCAGTGAACTGTGGCGCTGTCCAGGGTTCTGAATTAGTTCCTCATGATCCTGCAGCAGCTATCATTTTTAGATAATAAAAAGGTCAGATATCTGGGCTAAATCTCAGACTCTTAAACCAATGATGTGTCATAATATATGATTTGAACCTCATATTGTACCCATTTTATGTACAGAAACAACATGTAATAATGTATTTAAATGTATTTATGTCTTTTCATGTGATGAAAACTATGTAAACACTGTAAGACAAAAAGCTGTTTTATATATAGATCGAATAGACCTTATCGTACAGCATGCTACTAGATGGAACCAAATACACAGCATATATAAAGAGACAAAAAAACAAAAACAAAGCACTAGGATTGTCATTCAAAATATGATGGCAGAACAATGGTGAGCAGCGCCATATGAAGCTGGGCTGTGGAGAATGCACTCTCTTGTTTTGGTCTTACCTGAGGTGCCTTATAGCAACCTGACATACTGAGAGATTACGCTATCAGAATAGTTATTATTTCATAACCCGTATTTGATTGGACCCATTGAGAGATGGATAGTGTACAAGCGGTAACCTCTGATACATAGCACTAGCTGGTATTACAGTCAGAGTGTGATTTTGAGATTTTCTGTAGCACATCGACCAATATGGATTTTTTTTTCATGGATGATGACGATATCTTAGAGAGCAGGGTGGCTGATGGTCGATATAAAGCTGATAAATAATCATATTATTATTTAATTAAATAAAGATAGTAAATAACACCTGGCAGTTAAAAATGTATTTATTTTACATAATATTTATTACATTAAAAATGCATTTGAAAATAAATAAATCACTTTGAACCTGTAAAATAAACTGATTTTAACTTTAAATAGGGACTTCTTGATTCAGTTTTTTTTTACAAATTAAGAAATATTTAACAACATTACTAAAAAGGAAGTAATCACTAAATATAATTTTTATTAGCTATTTAAATACTTTTTCATATTCCATTTACTTTCTTTGTTTTACATTTCCGTCTAATAATGTTTTACTAAGGAAGACTCAGGATGGGAGTTGCCACGTGTTTGTGCTCAGGCGTGGGTGTTCACTGCACTGTCAAATTAAAAGTCATTGTGCTGTCAAAATAAAAGACACATTTCACTTAAATGCCAAAAAGAAAAAAGTATTGGCTGATGGCGATAATTAAAAAATGCTAAATATCTGCGATAAATCAGTCGACCACTGCATTTTTAAGCATTTTTTCACTGTTCAGAGTGGAATGTGAATTTATACACCATAATATTGGCAGTGTGACTGTGCATAAATAGTTTCTAAGGTTGTATTATATAAAAAACTAAGAATCGGATTGTCTCGAAAACCTATAATTACGTATCTTAAAGCCTATGAAAGTAAACTGCCACGCATTTTACTGTCCTTGCTGAGTGTTTATGAAGATGACATGGTCAAGTTGCTTCAAACCAGCTAAAGAAGAATCAATTAAATAATTATCACAGCACTTTGCAAACTTCTGAATGTTTAACAATAGCTTTGTAGATGTGCATTTTAGCAAATGCATCTCTGCCAAACAACGCACATAGTTTTATTAGCTGTTGAAAAAAAACCTTCATCTCAATAAGGGCCATCCATTACAGCAAAACACAATACGCTAAATCAATCAACTCAGTGGCTGTCTTTTGCACCACTGTTGGATGTATGATAGATTCTCTGCTTGGTAATGAACACAACGCTACCAGGCACCTATCAGTCTTTCCTGTCGAAGCTGTGCTGAGATGAATAAAACAAAAGTTGGGACGAAATTAAAACAATCCATTGTGTCAGAAAAGCCAGAGACCATGGGGCCCTGCAGTTCCTTTTAGAGCCAAAACAAACCCACAAGTATAAAATATGAGACTGATGTGAGATAAACGTGAAGGAAAATCAAGGAAAGAGAGACAGAAGGAGAAGCACATGTTTGTAGTGTTTATGCTCATCCTGACTATGACTGCAATGACACAGGCTCTGTACGAAGAGTGTGAAGAGTATAAGATATTATGTAGTAATATTAGTCTATTGCTTAAATGACTGTGTCCTGTTTTCACGTGCATATATTAAACTGTTTACCAATATCATGTGTCCAGTGGAGATGTCCATGTTGGTTTGGGTGGGCTCTTCACTCCAGGAGGAAGTGCTGCTGCGGGCGGAGGGACTCTGCATCGGTCCGTCACTGAACTGTGAGGACACGCTGTTAATGCGTGACGTGTGCGATGGGTGGAACACTTCTGATCGCTCTCCACGCTCTGATGTCTGAACAGCCATGCGCTGGCGACAGAGATCCTATCGAGAAAGTGGACAAAAATTAGTCTAATCTGTGAAGACATTATCTGGGGCAACTCATAAAGCTCTTCTAAAGAGTAAAATGAACAATCACACAAAGTACAGCATCAAAGCACTGGTTATTATGCTTAGAATTGTATAATGGTTATTTATAAACATAAGAAAATCATTAAAAAAAACACACCGATACTGCATCAGGACTCAAATTTAATTTATCTCCACTTTGCATCTCTGAGTGGGTTCAAGATACAGCCAACAATATATTACGTCACTGTCTGCTCTACAAGATGAGATCTATCAGCTGCATAAACTCACCAATGGAGCAAATAATTACTATTTGCTAGCATCCATATTTAAACACAAGGCTCACTGATAAGGTTTATTTTTCTAAAAAAAATACATTTACATATATAAATAATAAGATTTGATTACAACATGACCGTTTGTGACAAGTCATATGTTGTATACATATAGTTGGAGTGGTTTTGGCAAATTGTTCATAAAATGCCATCAAAAGCAACAAATTAGCAAATCTATTTACAAAACAAGTAACATTTAATTGAAAATCCAGCTTGCTCTCTCTGTCTCAGGATATAGCTACTTTATTTGTCAACCAACCAGCAAACACTTCTATATACACAGGTCTTCCGTGTCCCCGTAACAGCTACATATCAGTCACTCACGTCATTCTGGAATTATAACTCCAAGCTATTATCTACCATTTGTCACTTCATTGAAATCAGACAAAGAAGCAGATTTTTCAAATCACCTTCCAAAGGATCAGTGACTCTACGAGGATATCAGATGAATGCTTCAATGTAAAAGCTGAACTCTCTCACAGATGTGTCATTATATCCCTTCTAACCTGGCTCAAAATATAATTGCTGCAAGCAATTATTTATGGAACAGCGTTCAGAAAATGTCTGTACTACCTGACCGATTTCACTGAAATAGGAGAGATATAATGCCTGTAAGTAGAAAGAATGAATTTGGTTGTGGGATGCTATTGTTTAGTCAATCAGACTACTTTTGAGCTCTCTGTCTGTCAGTCATTTGACATAGCTTTCAACACCATTAAAAAAAACTATTTTGACTACAAGCACCTTACAATGTTTAAAACAATTTGCAAGAAAGCTTTCAGGCAATTACTATACATGTTTTGTATAAAACAACAGCATTTTGTAACATTTTAAAGCAATTTTAAAAGCATTCAAAACTCTTTTATTGAGTGAAAAACCTTCTTCTCATTGTGCCTGATTGTGATTATTTCTACCCCCCCCCCCTCCCTCCTGCTTTACTTCTATTTTATTTACTCAAAGGTTAAACAGGCACAGACAATTACTTTCTGAAGCAGTTGCAACAGGATGACCCCATCAAATGTCCAACAGTTAAAAAAGCACCCATATACATATAGAAAAGAAAGACAGCAGGAGGGTCAGTGAGGGAGTGTGGGGGTTGGAGGTGGAAGTTTAGTGTGTCTCACTAATGGAGCTCCCCAGTGAGAGAAACCAGGAGGGAAGGTGGTTGGGGCTAAACAGAGGCCACAGAGCTCTAAAATCAGCCACAGAATAGAGGATGGAGTTCACCCTTAACATTAATATCTGACTTCATCATGTCTATCATGAGTCAATCTGACTCACAAATCAAAAACTGAAAAAACATGTGCAAACTGTTAAAACAGTGCCCACTTCCTGATAAATCATGTTAATTTCAGACAGCACAAATTAATGCATACATTTGCTTCTCTTAATCAGTCAACCTAGCTAAATTAATTACATTTGCATTTAATAATTTAGCAACCATATTTATCTAAAGATTTACAAAGAGCAAAAGAATTTAACTACAAAAACAATTAGCAAAAAAGTGCAAGAACATTTTCAAGTGCATTAACGATGAGCCGAGTGCCCATTGAGGAGATGTGTTTTTAAATGTTTAGATGTTTCTTGAAGGTAGCAGGAGACTCTTATGTTCGGGGAGGGTTGGGATGATCATTCCCCCATCAAGGTACAGTTAAAGCAAGCAACTATATGATTTGACTGTATAAATATATAGCCTAAATGAATGAACGAATGAATCAATGCATGTTCTTAAAGGATAATTCCGGTATTTAACACCTTGAGTCTATATTGTAGTTTGTTTTGGATGAACAAGAGTGGTGGACAACATTTTTTTGACAATGGTTCCTCTCTCGAGTTTTTGACTATAAAAGAATTGGCCATGGACCCATTTAACATTGGAGTCAATGGGCATGTCCGAAAATGTCATTAAAACAGCCAATAATGTTCGTTTACAAAACTGTGCAACTCACCGAGTGATTAGTGATGTTAGTTGATGTTCCAGAAACAAAAAGTGTTGCGAAATACAGTTTTTTTGTCGTGTTTTATTCGTCATTTTGTAAAATCCCATTGTTGAAAAAATAGTTCCACTATAGCAAAATAAACGGATTGGAATCATATATTGCGACGATATATTGTTTATAATCATCAACGAACACCACTAACCACTCGGTGAGTTTAACAGTTTTGTAAACGAACATTATTGGCTGTTTTAATTACATTTTCGGACATGCACATTGACTCCAATGTTAAATGGGTCCATGGCCAATTCTATTATAGTCAAAAACTCGAGAGAGGAACCATTGTCAAAAAAATGTTGTCCACCACTCTTGTTCATCCAAAACAAACTACAATATAGACTCAAGGTGTTAAATACCGGAATTATCCTTTAAGTACCTTCCTTTAACATGAACATTTATGCATTTGGTAGATGCTTTTATCCAAATTGACTTATGGTGTACATCATCAGTTTGTGTTTCATTGGTGTTGAACCCATGACTTTGATGTTGCTCTAGTCTACCAGTCAGCACCTAGTCTTATAACTTTTTGATCCAAATAATACATTGTATCCTAATTTCTAATTGTTTTTAAAAAATCACTTAAAGTAAAAAACTAAATATACTGTTTATGTAAGTAACAATGTCAACAAAAGAAAATGAACAAAATGTAAATCCTTTATAAAGAGTGCATGGTAACAAAACTTACTTTTAATGAAAAATTCCTGGTGGATATTGGATTTTACAAGTATGGTTAGAATGTGAGGGATATAAAGAGGATCATGAACTGTATTTAAAGAACACTGAAAGCACTGACAACTACAGTTGATCTCATAACACTTTGACCTTTTCCACATTTTGGCAATAATGGTATAGGCAAGATTCAGATTAACGTTTTAAGAACACACAACTTATTGAATAATGAGGTATTAACAGAGAGAACAAACAATTGTGAATATGATGTTTGATGAAGGAAAGTGTGTGTGTGTAAGTAGGTGGGTGGCAGTGGTGATGGTGGTGTGTGTGTGCTTTGATCTGCTACAGAATCATTGCGGCAGAACTGATTCTAATTGCATGTTTCACTGTAAGAGTCCCTGTGCACAAGATTGCATTCAATCCAGCTACATCAGTTGGGAAATCCCTTACAACTACACAGTACGAGCCGTGTCTACGCCTTTAATCTTATTCACTTAAAAAAAAAAAAACACCTGGCAGATCCAAAGGGCTGAAAGCACTCTCAATATACTATCATACGACAACATTACACACAAACTAAAATCAATATAAAGTAATTAAAAGCTGAAATGAAAACAAAGCAAAGGTGTCACAGGACATAATGTGTGACTGCATCATAATAATATTGAGAAACACAGGTTATTTTGCCTCACTGATAGGGCCGACGTTTATGGAAGGGACTTCTCGACAAAGTGTGAGAGGTTTATTAAATATTGAAGGCGGGGGAGGAAGCCAAGCGCTTGCACCCTGCGATCCAGTCTCATTGAGTACAGCTGAGCCCAACACAAAATCAATAAGCCTTCACCGCAAGCCCTCCCTCCAGGAGCCGTGAAAGAAAGGTCAGACAACAAACTCATTTCCCTGCTAAAAAGGGCTCTGCCTCAATTAGGATTCATATTAAACACCACTGTCGTGCAAGAACATCTGCGCCTGCTCCAATGGGTCACAATTAAGGAAAAAAAGCTTTAAATGAACTCCATTGTCTTTTTGTTAATGAGCTACAATAATTTCGGAAGAATTAAGAACCTTCATTACACCTGGTGATGATCGCAAATGTGGACAGTGTTACTCTGGAAGGGTTGGTTTGCCGGATTGGATGTGGAAATAACCTTGGTCGAGGACAACTTGCTTAGTTTATCTTAAAAACAGGAATGCTTATTCATGTTAATGAATGTCAGAGAAAACACGATTGGCTGAAATAAATGGCCTGCTCCTACCTGATAGGCTGCCGTGGCATCGTGGCCTGTGTCATTTCCCAAACCAGTGAGCTTCTCCTTCAGTTTATGGTGGGAGCGGTGGCGCAAGCAGTACAGAGTCCCTGACATCCCCAACACCATGACAATAAAAACCATGGAGACCACCACCAGAATCAAAAAGTTGCCTGGCTCCACTCGACTGTGTTTGACCAGGGGGATGTGGTTCAGTTTGCCCCTCTGAAATTAGAACAGACAAGAGAGAGAAACCATGATAAACATTGTGGATTGAAATATCAAGCATTGCAACTGTTTTCAACAAAAAAGATAAGAAATGTTTCTTGAGCACCAAATCAGCATATTAGAATGATTTCTGAATGATCATGTGAGACTGAAAACTGAAGATTCAGCTTTGCCATCACAGGAATAAATTACATTTTAAAATATATTCAAATTTCACAATATTACTGTTTGTACTGTATACTGTATTCTATATCAGTCTTCTATATCCCTCAACTGGTCATAGGATAAGGGTGTCCAATTGGTGTTTTGATATGGTACTTTAAATTAGGTGGCGAGACGCTTATTGCTTTTAATTATTACTTCTTGTACACATTGATGTACAAACACCTCAAGCCCACCATTGGGAAGTGAAGGCCTGCTCCACTCTTGCCTTGGCAAGTTAAAGCATACCACCACAGAGCAATTAGGGTCGGTCCTCACTGTACCAGCTTGTTGCTAATTAGCCTCCAAGTCTTGGGTTTGGCCGGGATGGGGGAATTGGCTCAGACCTCCAAGTTAATAAAATGGGAGAAGGGCTAAGCTGAGGGGGAGTACCTAAAAGGTCCGAGCCCCGCTAACGTTCCACTGTAGAGGGGGTTGTCAGGCTTGTTAGCCCCTCGGGGGGAGGGCTGACAGCCGGGGCTAAGCTGCTGGGGGATTGGCGGCGTATTGTTTCCAAATGCCTTGTGAGGCTGAATAGACTGAGGCCTTTAGAATGGGGTTCAGAGTTTTTTTAATCTGCCTCTATTCGCATTCAGTGCTATCATACCAACCGACTGATCCCAAAACTATAAGCCATGTGAGCTGCCATCCCATGATTGATTTTTCTGATCAGTATTTTAGAAACAATGACTATTTTCTGTTTCTTGAATACTGACAATCTACTTCATATTAGTTATTGATGTATTGGTTTTCTTAAAGCATAAAACAACATTTAGGACTACTACACCTTATATAACAGGATGCAAATTCATGAAGCACAGAATATTTAAATCAAGCTCTAATTACATATGCCACTCCATTTAATCACATACTGAAATCCCCCATAGACTGGCTACACATTGCTGAAAATATTAGCACCTAAATGTGAGGTTTAGTAGTTTCCAAGGATTAGTTTCTACTTTTTGTGATTGTGAGCTTTTGTTTGAGCAGAAATGGTTTGCTTTCCACCCATCAAACGTTGCATGAAGAGTGTGTAGAGAGGAGGGCGCATTCAGCTGGAATAGAAAACCCCCTCTCTACTTCCCTCCATCCCTCTATAGGCTTAGCGCTCTCAATCGAATTACATGAAAAGATCTCTAACATGAAAAGCTGATTCTGAAAAGAAAATTGTGCTTGGCTAAATAATGTCCGCAATTAATTATAACTAAATAGAATACATGCATTAGGAAGTTGAGCAAGGGACTGGAAAATGGATCAAAAAATTAGAAGATATTAAAGAAAAAAAAAATGTTTTCCTGAGGTAGTCTACAGTTAAATGCAAGTTACAGTGTATATGAAATTTATGATGACTACCTAAATGAATCCTAAAGTATATTTGTGCAGTATACAGTATACATATATATAATAAATATAAAACCCCTATGCCAAAGCACGGTTGACAATTTTTTTAAATGTACAAAGTAGTTGCTTAGCAAAAATGTTTATCATGGTCTAAATATATTATGTTGGTACATATACAATTAATCAATATAACTGAAAAATAAAAAATGATAGGAAAAAAAATCAATGCCATTGAGGAATTATTAGAAAAAATATATATCCCGTCTCGGACATAACTTATTTTATTATGAGGACAGAATAAATGCAAAGCAGACTCAACATGGTATGTTGTAATGTGGAAATCTCTTTTGAAGAAAAATCAACTGATTATTTCAACTGAAATAATGTCAAATCTTCTCTTCCTGCAACACATCTGGTCTCATAATAGAAAACCCGCAAAGATACACTTTACGTAAAAGCAGAGAAAAAAATAAAACAAGAAAAAAAACACATGGGGAAAAAAGAAAGAAAGGGAGGGAGAGACAGAATCTTTTATGCTTTTATGGTTTTGTTCTTCTGCAGGGAATAAAATTGGACTTGCAAATTTCTGATTCACAGGAGTCTACTGAAAAACAGACAGACAGGTTCAAATCAAGCTTTCGCTTAAAAAAGAACCTCCTCTGAACTAAAAATGCAAGGATTTCGGGGCGTATAAGTCTCTCTACATACATTTGTTCTAGTGAAAATGTTTCATTTAAATATATATAATAAAAATAAAAATTTACTTTTTAATTTTTCATCTAATTGAGAGATTTGAGAAAAAACTGCGAGTTGAAAATTATATAATATAATATAGATAAACATAAATCAAAGCAAGACATAGCAAACAAAAAGAAGAAAAATGTTACTGGGTGAAATGTGTTCCTGAATTAATGGGTGTGTTTCCAGGGTCATCGGATATTGCTTATCCACAGATCCAGCTAATCAATCTCTTGACAGAAACTTTACCAAACTGACAAAATTTTAATCTGAATGTTTCTCTTTAGATTAAGCGATAATAACATTTGTAAAGCAGTGAATCAATGTCAATACAAAATAACACTTGAATCCAGGACTAAATAATAAATAAAAATAAAAATTAACATCTAACACAAAGACCACTGCCCAATGTACGGCCAGACAAATTTCACCTATACAGAAATGTTACTTTTTTAAGCAATCTATTCGTATGGATTTTTTTTTATATCTTTTTTTTTTTTGCTCTCAAAGATAAACAGAAGGATTTGTTTATATGAGGACGGATAAAATGGAGATGGATATGGGATGCTCTGGCTGATTTAAATCATTGAGGAAAGGGTTGGGTGGAGGAGACTGTGATGGGTGAAAGGTTGAGACAAGGGCCGCCCAGATATCCTTTTACTTTTACACACAATCCACTCAACCTTAAAATCATTCATCCACTCCAATTCAAGCTCTATATCTTTAAAATATTTTGAAAATAAATACATTTTAAAAAGAACATAAACATCATGCACACGATATTGGACAAATGAAAAGCAGTTTTACAGTCATTGTGTTTTGAAATACAAGTTCTATTTTTTTTTTTACTCTTTAAAAAAAAACTAGACCATCATTTGTATTAAGTGAGTAAAATATTTCACTATTTATAAGAATAGGCTATAGTCTAAATTGCATTCCCATGTAGGCTATGTGGAATCCTATTGGAAAAATATTTTTTTTCCAATAGGATTCCTAAATTAATTTGTATATATCAGGGTATGCATTATGACTTTAAAAAATCTTACATTTCACTTAAGTTAACTTTCCATGTAAATGAGAGATTAGACATTGGCAGTGTTTAAAAAATATTTACATTAAACACACCAGACATTAAAGCTGAATAGAATATGCAATTAATCTATGATCACTGCAATTTGTCATTAAAGTATAAAACATTATTGCCCTACATTTCGTTCTTTAGCACGTTTATGGAACATTTAATAAAAATAGCCTATAATGATCAGAGATAGGCTAAATAAAATAATTATTAGTCCTTGTAAATAATCCCAAATTGTGAGATAAGTTTTTCTTCTTATTAATTTATTTAAATAAACCTAATATACCTAACCATCTACCTAATGCATCTTTCTTCTTATTATTTATTTTTGGCTCCGAGTCATGCAACTTGCGAAGACCCATGCAGACGAAACACACCGCTTTCAATGCGATCGATTTCCCACAAACGACCAGCTAAACACTGATTCCTCCCTCTAAAAAAATTGAACAGAATGTTGCTTCTGTTTGTACTCTGTACCATCTGCACAGCGCTTACCACCACTCTATATTGACTCACGACCCATATCAATTACATAACATCTGCAAACCATCTTGGCCATAAAATCGCACACTATGCACGCGCTTCTATCAGCAGAAGCGTTTAAAATGAAAAGCACGATGAAATGTGCCATGCTGTAGCACCGCCATGTAGCAAGTCTTGCAGGACAGTGTCACTCTCATTATCAGTCCAGATGCATCCGGATGCGCAATAAGTTTTAGGTGACGCTTAATGGCGCGTTCACAGCCTCGTTACATTAATTTATCCGACCATTACGTGCATCAGACATACATACAAGTGCAAGTCCCGATATATAGTTACCTAGTTCCATTTTCTGACAGCGCACGACGGATGCTTTTCAAGATCCTATTCCGCCTTTCTACATCAGATGTCCGGCTTGGCGACTGCAGCTTCCTTTCGCAATCCCGCTAGCTAAGAAAAGTTTTTCACCTCCGCGTTCACCTCAACAATAGACCGTCGCTGTTCACGGTGTTTTTAAACAGAAGAGGAGAAAAAATAAACAAATAAAAGAGTTTGAAAGAGAAAGACGGGAGCGGGAGAAAAAGGAGAGCCAAATCGCCCGACACATTTCCTTAAGACTTATAAGAAGCTGCAGTGGGTTGTCTTGTCCTTTGAATGATCATGTGCGCCTGAAAAGCCGGGTTTTTTTTCACGGAGCCCCTCCTTATATTCAGCGAGACTCGAGTCGCTGTCTGTAGCACATGTCACATCCACTGGTTGCTATAGCGATGCCTCCACATGTTGCCCACAGCTCGAGGGGCGCTAATCAGCGCGCGAGGGGTAAAGAGGGCAGCTTGAATGGACGGAGAGCTTGTCACTCATTTGTTCAACTATTCGGGATTTCTGTGCCTGCTGAATCCCTCGCGCTTGGATTTTCCCTAAGCTTTCTCCCACGTCTTTAACCCGTTATATCGCAATCAAAACTAATGTTGCAACGCCCACCGCCAACTCGTACGAACCAGACAGAGAAGGGCGCTTCACTGACCACTGTATCGACCCGTCGTTTTAGGACTGACTTCAAAGAACACAAATCAATTACAATTCAAACATCGTCCTGCATATTCAATATTTAAAAATAAAATTTAACACGTGTGCATTTCACAATACTAAGACTAGATCATATTTGACATTATGAACATTTACCCTATTACATAAAATGCCTGGTTTCTCCCTCTTCAACTAAATATCTAATCATTTATTCCCTTTAATTTTTTTACATAATTGTATTAAAATAATACCTTAATAAAAATTATGCTTAAAAATATAAATAACCACATAATAATCAATAAATAATATAATTCTAGTTTTGATGATAGACAAAATAGGGCAAGGAAAACATGATCAGTGAGATGGAGACCATAGCAGTAGTGACTAAAGCTGCAAAAAGAGGAACGTATTTTGTTCTTTCTAAAAAAAAAAAAAAAATCACAGTTTTCGGGGACTATTGTGAGGTTTGAGGAGGGCAACAGCTGCAGTGAGCAGAGAGGGATTACCAAGTCTAACGAAGAGAATAGAGAGAGTGAAGGGGGGGGGGGGGGGGGGGTTTGACTGTTTCTGTATGTGTGTGTGTGTGTGTGTGTGTGTGTGTGTGAGAGAGAGAGAGAGAGAGAGAGAGAGAGAGAGAGAGAGAGAGAGAGAGAGAGAGAGAGAGAGAGAGAAAGAAAGAAAGAGAAAGCAATGCAAGCACTCAGAGAGGGAGAGTGTGTAAGAGCTATACAACATGTGCCCGTGAGGTGTAAGTGGCTGTATTTGTGTGTGTGTGTGTGTGTGTGTGTGTGTGTGTGTGTGTGTGTGTGTGTGCGTGCGTGTGTGTGTGTGTGTGTGTGTGCGCGCTGGAGGAACTGGGGGTGGGGTCCCGTCAAATGCAGATGACGAGCCTGCGGAGGGGTCTTCGGGTTTATCTTTGGTTTCAGCTGCAATCCTCCCTCCGTTGTCCCCTGTTTACCCCTCTTTGTCCCACAGCGTGACAGCTGGAGTTGGCAGAAATGAGAGAGGAACAAATAAAGTGGTTCACCCATTCCAGAATCTCAAGATCAGATAAACACACCTTAGTGTGAGCACCGGCCAGACATACTTCCACCTTTAACCTCACCTCTCTTCATTTTCCTTTCTTGCTTTAAGAATGGGCGTGCCGTAGTGAATGACTTGTATACAAAATATGATCTTCCACATGAACAAACAAGCCCCAAACCACAGAATGGCTAGATAACCACACTAACATTTATTCTATAATATTTCTTTTGTATCCACTTTATGACTATGTGCCTATTTTGTCTGTTTCTATATACATTTCACGGAATTGTGCATCTGTATCCTAATATGCATTGAATTATTATTTCACAGCTTCAACCCCTGATGCATCAACCATTTGTGTAATTTTTAAGAGAATAAAATCTGGATGACTAAAAACCTCACTGCCATTTCTGACAACACAACAAACCTTAATGATATGAAATTATAGACATTTAATGTCACTCAACAATGCGATATAATTTTTCAACAAGGACATTAACACTAACTTGTAACTGAACCATAGATGCAGTGCCACTCAGTGCTATATAGAGACAGCATTGCACGCCTTCCGGCTGTAAAGAGTCCTGTGGTGACTGACAAACAATACTGTTCTGATCAATCTAAATCACAGATTGCAGAAGGAGAGAGTGATGTTAAACAAGCATCTGGATAGAGGATGAAGTCAGGCTGCCTAAACCATGCCTCCAACCATACTCACAGACTGAGCCATCTGTCTGTATCTTTCCTCAAGTATAACCCTCAGTCTAAAATGTAAATGCTTGATAGTGCAATGTAGGCTCCAGATAGGTGGTCAATTCAGAGTTATAAGAATATATGCAAGTTCTAAACTGCTAGTTCTAAATCAGATAAGCACAGTAGCACAGTAAAGATTAAATTTATATGAATGCATTAGTGAGAGAGCGATTTAAAGTGAATTAATTCTACCTAGGAGTGTCTCTCTACTAATAGTGAAGCTGTGGGTTTTAGTTACTAAAAAACTAGTTACTAGAACTTTTTAGTTTCTACGCTCATCGTAGAAACTTTTACTTATAAAATCACAGAACAGTGTTGACAATACATTTATGCGCTACTGAATGATTCTGTGTGCGTGCAAGCTACTGTCTGTATTTATGTGCGTTACAATGCAGCAGCGCATTAGTTTAGAACGGCGATATTCTATAACATAATGTATGTACAATAACATATGATTATGTACAAAAATCTGTTTAAAACGTGCGTTCACCCAATAAAGTTTGAGCATTCACATGGTATAATCAAACATATCTTGTGGAGCGCTCTCGGAGTTTGCATTTATTTGTCATTTTAACTGTTGGAAACAGAGTGTAGATGTGGACTTCAAAGATTTCCCAAAGAGATTTCCCAAAGAGGGCCATGATCAGCGACTAGTTGACGTCAAGCTGAAAGCGTCATGGCAGAGCATTAAAGTCGACTAGTCGCAACCCCCAATAGATTACATTTCACTCGGCTCCGAAGAACAAATCTGAATGAGTAGATGCATGCCTGCTCCTTTTATACCTGTACTGTATGTCCAGGGGAGGCACATGCAAATTCCATTTGCCAATTTTATTTGGCCTTTTCTCAAAGTGGGCTACCAAGTATGACCCCTAGTGTCAGTCACTGACATCGAAATGACTGAAAGATAGGGAACATATTTCATATTTAAATGAATCAATTTTGGTGCAAAAAATCCACCCAAAAAAAGGTAATTGTGAACGCGCCTTAAGAAAAAGTAGCCCAAACAATCAACAATTTGACTCAGCATTATGTGAAAGACTGAGAAAACACGCATTTTCTTAAAAAAATATCCTGTCTTTCAGAGCATTTTAACACTTTGCATTTTTGGCAAGTTTAGATCATGAATTCACTTCACAACTGAGAGCTAACATCAGGATGTTGTGTGACATTTTCAGGGCATTTTGGAGTGAATTAACTTTACATTCCCTTCATGGATGAAAGAGATTTGGTGGAGGGGAGAAGATGGGAAAAAAAACAACCCGCCTCTAATCCACACTGAACACTGCTGCACTAATTGGCGAGCGCTAACATTTGGCTCGCTATGTCTCATACATATATAAGGCTTAAAGGACTAATTTAGGGAGAGATATGTGTCGGCCATGTCGCTGCAGTCTTTGCCGTAGATTAGCTTGTTAAAATAAGCTCCCTCATTGTCTGAATCTAGGCTAGAGCTAGACCCATGCCAAGCGGTTCAAAGCTATGAACAAGCTAGCGATCAAGGTAAATGCTACGCTTGTCATCTTGTGTATACGGACTCAGCATGATCAAAACCCAACAACACATACACAGCTGACTTTGCTTCAAAATAACACTGAAAAGCAAACCAATAAAGAAAATCTAACCATGAGGCGACACAGTTACTAAGAATAATACTTCATGGAATACGGAGAGTTGGATGCCAAATAAATTCTGACGCTGCTTCAGCTGTTTAACACAACATACACATAAGATACATTTGGACATGATTTAAGTGAAGAAACAATTGAGAATCCTTATAAATCTTGGTATTGACTGGTACCACTGTGAAAACATCTATTCAACAAATTTTACTACTTTATGCAGAGTCATAAAAAACCCTCTAAGCTGCACAATTACTGTTCCACGCTGCTGCTGATCTGGTGGAAAATGCTGACTCAAGGTTCAGTCCACCTTACGTGGAGCTGCTCGGGCCAGGGCCAACAATTAAAGTATTCCCTTAATGCCCATATCAATACTTCTGATAGGCTCCCTTTAAAGTTTAAGAGTTATGGATTTCATTAGGAACATTGTACTCTCAGGGCCTTTATCCATAGTTATTATGTTGGACTCTATTAGCAGTTCTTGCGTTTTAAAGGACATGCTTGGAAGCCACTTTAAAATGAGATTTGACGAAACCTAATGATGGAATTGCAGCACATTTAGGCATTTGAGATATCTTATACATTGGATGGAATGTTATGATGAATCTGCTCAAATATGTATAATCAATTTTGTGTTATTTATTATTGGTTAATTTATGTAAATGACTGAGCTAAATATACACAGAGAAAAAAAGAGAGTTGTGACTTAATCATATGGTTACTATAAATAATGTATTAGTGAGGTTAAAAGGTTTAATTTCTTCATTATAGTACAAAAAAAAGAAAACAACAAAACAATTATAATCTGTCCCATAAGAAGAATTTTACAGATTATGTATTTGGAGCATGAAAATTCCTTCAGTTTAAAACACCCCCGCACAGAGTATAAGGTGCCACACTCTCTAATTTGTGCCCTACTTTCAACGTTTTGTTTAAGACACAATCTGTAATTGATAAACACCACTTTAAACACAAGCATTACTTTTGAGGTCAAAGAAACCCCCTTGAGCAGAATCAGGAGAGAAGCTTATTGCTGAAGTTGTCTTATGCCACTAAAAGTCTGTCCGATGCAGTAATTACAGACTGCTGCTCCACCACTGCCTTTCAAACCTCAAAAGACCAGTGAACCAGGCACTGTGATCTACCGGCTGAAGAATTTGGAGAGTTTGGCATGTCCTTTTCACAGAACTTATTTTTAACTGCCATTTTGTTGCTACATATGAAATGTCTTCACTGAATGTGTCAAGTCCTGCAGTTATGTTAAAAGCAATCGCTGAAAGTCTAAAAGTGTAGAAAGAATGATTAACACAATGTCATTGTTGACAAGTCAAGAGATATGAGTGGTTATGGGCTATGACGCAAAAATGTATTGCCCTTAAAAGCCATTTCACTCACAATAAGATGATGGTTAGAATATACTATAATCTTGACTCATTTTACATTCGTACAAAGCTAAAAAGCATTATTTGCCAAAAATATCCATTGGCTAAATCTGGCACGTATAAATCACATTGATAAATGTGTTTTGTCTCTGACAAATAAAGTAATATTTGCAAAATTGAAACATGGCCAGTATGTAAAAACACCCCTTTTAATTAACAGGTTTGGGTTAATCCAGTTAAGACAAATCTTAATGTGAGTGTGTGTGTGTGTGTGTGTGTGTGTGTGTGTGTGTGTGTGTGTGCATATACAGTAATGACATTTTTTTTTAAATAATAAGTCATCAGTAAGTATCCTACTTTACTGGTATTCCCTAAAATAGTGCAACCATATATTATGATTTCTAAATATGTAACGGCACTTTTTAATTTCTCGAAGCATGTGCTCTATATCTTGCAATCCTAGTCCACGTTCACATAGAAACTGCTAGCCAAACTAATAGATATCTCAAAGGTCAATCAACTCCTGAAGATGAATCCTGAAATGATCTGCAAAGAGCGCACAGATCCCAAAATCTCTCCATTAAAATCTCTATAGAATCTGCTGCACTGTAATAAACTAGGAGCTTGAGTTGGAGCAGAGCTTGTATCTACAGGTCCAATACCACATATATTTAACAACCTTAGAAAGAGTTGAAGGTAATGTTTTTAAGACAGTCCCTGTTGATTTTTTCAGCTAGGGTCATCCCAGGTCTGTAAACTAAGGAATCTGAGACCGCTTCCATTGTTACACCATCACCGCAGACATCATTACTCACCATCCATACATCAGTGTCAGATCTGCCACCTTGTTCCTGTATGCAGTCTCATTACTGCTGATTAGGACTCTCATTCACACATGACACCTTGCTTTTCCCCTGATCTGGATAATGGACATTTTTAAAAGCAGCCTGTGACTATAAAGAAAGACAGTGAGAGGTTGAAAATAGCTCTAACGAGAACTATTAGGCCATCCTTAACACAGATTACGCCGTAATATTGGAAACTATTACGAAAAATATAAAATTCAGAGACAAGAAAACAGTCAGAAAAAAAACTTCTAGCAGGCAAAATGTTGATGTGGGGAACTTTTGCATTCAAGATATTTAGCAGACACTATTATCCAGAGTGACGATATGAAGTTTTATGTAACAAAGTTCGGGAGGAGCACGTTCAGATAATTTATATGCATAAATTACTACATCTGATATTATGTACAATATGTATGAACTCGTGAAAAGAGCTTTAGCATCACATTAGACTATTGTGATCAACAGATGGCATGCAGGTAATTTGAAAAGTTATCTGCTAGGATAAATATGCTTTTGTACAAATACAAAGAAGTCCAATTGTACTAGTACAATAAACCTAATCCATGTCATTATATTTTTTTTGTGTGATGGTCCACAGCCCTGTATTGTGGTTTTAATTTGTTTCCTTTTAAAAATGGTTTGGCCCTTGTCTTGTATACTGATCCATCTAGGAATTGAAAGTTCTGCTGAGATTCTTTAATCAGTTATGCATGTCTCTGTTAAATTATGGCTTTTGATTATGGCAATGGCCTGATTTTCATTAGGATACAGCTAGGATACTCTATTTTGTAGATTGTGTATTATCCACATACTCTTTCATGAATCCTTAAAGTGCCCCAATTATGCTATTTTAAAGGCTCCTAATTTTGTTTTGGAGGTCTCCTCAAAAAACACTTTCATTTTCTTATAAATGAAAAACTGAACAAAATTATAAACGCAACACTTTTGTTTTTGCCCCCATTTTTCATGAGCTGAACTAAAACTAAAACTTTTAGTCTAAAACTTTTTCTATGAACACAAAAGGCCTATTTCTCTAAAATATTGGTCACAAATCTGTCTAAATCTGTGTTAGTGAGCACTCCTCCTTTGGTCTGAAAACCAGTCAGTATCTGGTGTTACCATCATTTGCCTCACACAGTGCAACACATCTCCTTCGCATAGAGTTGATCAGGTTGTTGATTGTGGCCTGTGTAATGTTGGTCCACTCCTCTTCAATGGCTGTGCGAAGTTGCTGCATGGATATTGGCAGGACCTGGAACACACGGTTGTATACGGCGATCCAGAGCATCCCAAACATGCTCAATGGGTGACATGTCTGGTGAGTATACTGGCCATGCATGATCTGGGATGTTTTCAGCTTCCAGGAATTGTGTACAGATCCTTGCAACATGGGGTCGTGCTTAATCATGTGCAACATGAGGTGATGGTCGTGGATGAATGCCACAACAATGGACCTCAGGATTTCGTCACGGTATCTGTGCATTCAAAATGCCATCAATAAAATGCACTTTTGTTCACTAACACAGATTTAGACAGATTTGTGAACATTTTTTGAGAGAAATAGGCCTTATGTGTACATAGAAAAAGTCTTAGATCTTTGAGTTCAGCTCATAAAAATGGTGGCAAAAACAAAAGTGTTGCATTTATAATTTTGTTCAGTGTAAACTGTACATTGCACATCACCACATTTTTCAACGATTCTCAAACGACTCGATGGATGAATCAGTCTCTCTAAATACCTATTTTCCATGAGCTTGCTCTGCTCTGATTGGCCAGATGGCCCAGTCTGCTACGATTGGTCTACAGCTTACAGCGCCTGTCGGAAGCTAACGCCCATTACCATAACTGAACATCCGCTCTGTCCGGAGGCTTCCTAAAGCTCAGCGATTGTACACACTGTAAAGACAGTAACAATGACGTCGATTTTACCATATCAATTCGAGTGCGAGTTTGATGATGAAGAACTTTTTTCAACCCGAACCTCCATAGCAAGGACGACTTGAGCAGGAGGTTTCTCAGTGAAACGCTACTCAGTTGGAGGTACATTATGAGATGTTGCAGCTGTCATTCCTCACCATCAGCATTAACAAGAGTAGTCCATCAACACACCAATATGTATATTTCTCATAATTTATTGCAGTGCACATGCAGGAACTGTATCAATAACGGTGCATATGTTCGACCAGCACTAAAGTAAGTGAATGACTGATTTAACAAACATTTGTAAACCATTCTTTATCATTACTCAAAGTAGTAAGAACGACAGAATATCTGCATTAATATACACAGTTTTAGGTAATAGTGGCCCACAGCTGATTAGCAGAAGTATTTCAGTAAATACTGACAGTAATAACGCGAGTTAGTCGGTTAGCCGGAAACTCACACAATATAAACACAAAATTAATTATTTTGAACACCCGGTAGAACATATATACATCAATAATTTTTCATACTTACTGGTTGTGATTCTGAGGAGCAAGCTGGTTTAAATAAACTAGGTACTGACACATATTTCAAGAGCAAGTGTTTTGCGAATCCCACGTCAAACTCTTTTTTTTTTTTTTTTTTGAGAAGCAGTTGTCAGTAAAATGACGTGCTGTGGCTGGCCAAGTTGTTCGTGGGCGGACAACGTACAATATAGACGGGCATTATGTAAATGTATCTTCTAGTGACGTAGAACCGTAAAGCAGAAGGATGCAAATGAAAAACGACTGCGTTTCAGAGTTGATTCTTTCTTTCGGGAGACAATAACTTTATTTATCGTGCACTTTCGACTTTACAATTTTGCAGAATAAACAGCTATATTGAACACTGCATGAAAGGGAATATTCGAAAAACCATAATAGGGGCACTTTAATAAATCATGGATTGGATCAAATACCAACAGATAAATAATCGAAACCTAACAGACTGCGCTAGAAATCTTATAGCGGGCCGTGTTTGGATCTTCCAACAGGACAGTGATCCAAAGACAAATATCAAAAATCAAAACAAAAATGGGTCACTGAGCACAAAAACAAGCATCTGCAATGGCCATCCCAGTCCCTGGCCTGAACCCTATAGAAAATGAGTGGGCTGAACTGAAGAGAAGAAGCACCAACATGGATCTGGGAATCTGAAGGATCTGGAGAGATTCTGTGTGGAGGAATGGTCTCTGATCTCTTGTCAGGTGTTCTCTAAACTCATCAGGCATTATAGGAGAAGACTCAGAGCTGTTATCTTGGGAAAAGGAGGTTGCAAACATATTTAATAAAAGGGGGCAAATAATTGATCCCAACGTGTTTTGGAAAAAAACATTTATTTCATAATGTGATCCCCCCCACTTTCAATTATTTTACTTCAATGAAAGGTTAGATTTGTGCTAATTTTTTAAATATAATATCAAGAAAATTAACAATGCAGATTAATTTTTTACAGCCATCTTTGATCATATTTACCAAGGGGGCAAATTTATATATATATATATATATATATATATATATATATATATATATATATATATATATATATATATATATATATATATATATATTAAAAATAGCAAACTGTATAATGCATGTATGTAGAGCACTGAGTGTATTTTTTATAAGGTCTATGCATTTAAAGAGTTTTGACACTGCAAATACAGCCTCCATTACAACCTAAAGTTTACACCGCAAACACTCATTATACACATTTCGATTTAACAGATACATGCCACCACAAAAACAACACGGCAAAGGGGAGCAAGAGAAACACCAATCACATCAATGGCTGCTGAAGTCACACAGTTGACGTTGACGGCTGCCGGTGCCACATGCTCTGAATTGTCCCAAAATGTTTACTTCGTTGTCATTTCATTTGTCACCACCCACTGCCTTCCTCAACCACAGACTTACAAAGCACACGTTACTGACTTAAAGAGAGGTCAGTCATTAAGGAAAGAGCCATTACATATAATAAATGCAAAAAAAGAGAAGAAAAAAAGACAACATAATGGTCACATAAATTCTCATTAGCATCTTCATTACTACAGCAGAAAACATTTTTCCTCGGCCTAGTCATTGCCATGACAACATGACTGAAACACAGCTTGACGACTATCCTCAACACGTGTTGCCATCAATCTACATGCAACTTTCTTGAGAAGTTAGATGGACACATGCATAACCTTCTCCCCTTGAGTCTGAAGAGTAAGAGATGGTCAAGAGCATGGAATAGAGCCAGGCATGTTTGATCCATCCTCTCACAATTCCTCCTGACAGGCCAACACTGAGACCTGACTCGGTGCCAATCACATTTTGTTTTCAACGCTTAATTACTGCTAGTCTAACACAGTGTCACAACTGCTAATGATGCTATGGAGTCTGGGTTTCTCCCCTCAGTTCACTCCAGCAGACCTCGAACCAGAGCTAACAGTGTCTTAAGTTCACATGAAAGCTGTTCTCTTTTTGCCTCAAGGCAAAAGACCGAGCTCAACTCAAGCTCCGGTGAATGTGTAATGAAGCCCGTGCCTACATGTTGGCATGAATTGCTATGAGGAACTGTCTGTTTTTATTTTTCCTCTGTTTAGTTCTACCACCAGACACAACATTAGAGGAGTCAGATAGTCAGCAGGTGTTGGTTATGGAGGTTTACAGCACATTAACCATAGCTAAACTGTACTGAAACAGAATCCTTGACAGTTACGAGAGACCGCAGACAGATTCACAGGACATCAAGCTAAATATATGTATATCAGAGCACGCGCTGAGCAGACACCACCGACAATCAGCGACATATTCGATTAGCGCACATTATCACTTCATTACTTTTAATGATCAGCTCATGTTGAGGGGGGTTTAAAAGCCTTGATTATTTTGCAGTGTTTCCACAATCTGCATTTGTATTAGCACCTCATTTAAACTGAATAACCTTGATGAAAGACATACTGTGGAGAAAAACATCGCGCCAATCAAATGCAAAAGCATGAATGGGACAGACATGCAATAAAAGGGAAAGGTTAGGATGACTATTTCCATGTCGCCAGAAAAACCAGACATATGACAAAAAATAAATGTGATATTGGCATACACTATATTTAAAAATGTCAGAGTTAAAAAGGAAAAGAACATGTATAATAAAGAGCTGATCATGAAAATAAATGCACTGATTTGGTATATAAAAAGCAGTTGATGAACGAAACTATCTATGCAAAGCACACTAATCTTGGCATATATTTTCCTTAGCATTCTTCTGGATAAGTTTCTACTCCTCAGCATACCAGATATATTAGAATAACTCGATGTTGTACAGCCCTAGCCCTACTATGCTTAATATTCACATGTTTTAAGTTTTAATGAATCATTTATGTGTGTGGCATAACCCAAATCAAAGCACCTGTCTTTTGCTGTAGCATGGACGGCAATCTGTGAAAATCACCAACTGCTAACATATTCACAACACTATGATATAGCTGCACTGTCTCAACTGAAGTCAGTGCATTTTTAATGTCCGTGGTATTACAGAGTGTCTCTAAAAGTGTTCTGCTGATAGACTCACAAAGTGACGCCTGCCGTGAGAAACAGCAGTCGCCCACTCACTGGGCTTCAGACCTGCTCTGCTTCTGACCCCACCAGTGCTTTACCATGTGACATGTCCCACAAAATGGCACTGAGAGGGAGACCCTGCCAGGCTGACATTTAAACCCCAGCATTGTACCCAGCTGTGACCCCGCACCACCATCCCTCACTGCCTGAGGGTGCTTGCTCTGTCTCTGTGTCTCTCTCTCGCTCTCTTTTCAACACACACACACACACACAAATGAGATGACACGCTGAGAGGAAAGCAAGACTAGACTAACATATGGCAATAGCTGATCATTCAAAACAGTAGACTGTTATAAACTGATCATTTAACTGCTTTGGATGGGACTAGTTTATGGGATACAAAGTAGTTCACAGACTCTTATTACACCGTGTCCTAACCAGACGCGATGCGATAAATTCCAGCAACAAATAATTTGTCTGTCCACACTAGACGCGACGCGACTGGGAGATGCATAAAAATCAATCAAAACCCACAGCCAATCAGAAAAGCGTGTGGGCGGGCTCTCGCGTCAAGTGCACAGCACCAGAGAGTAATCTTGACGGCAATGGATAAGTAGGCTACATAATCAAATTCACAAATATTACACCATTTAAACATTATTCAAATAGTCTACTGATTTACTACAACAATCTTTGTCAAATAATGCACTTTTTTCTTCACAGTTTGAACGTTCTTGTTTCCATTTGTGTAATTTCAAGATCTGAGGTGAATTGTCCATTATTGCTTTTACAGCTACAAAGCTGGGAGCACTAAATGATATTCAAAGTCACATTACACGCTGTTAACATTAAATAAAGCACATAAACAGTAGCTGAGATTATCATTGCCACACTTTGTGTTTGTAATAGAAACCGTTTCTAAAATAGAATCGCCGCGGCTGGTTAGGACAAAAACTCTGATTAACATGGAAAAGATACCTTTTATCACGTGTCGCTGCGCGTTAGTAGTTAGGACACGTGTAAAGGCGTAACTAACCAAAGTGAATTTACTAACATAATTTTTTTTGTAGCATAACAATTAGGGCTGTAACGATTAATCGTGATTAATCGAAATCCAAAATAAAAGTTTGTGTTTACTACATAAATGTGTGTGTATTGTGTATAATTATTTTGTATATATAAATACACACACATGCATGTATATATTTAATACAAATGTGTTATTTATATATAAAATAGCTCCATTTATATATAATATAAATCATATAAAAATATATATGCAGTATATAAATGCAACTATTTCTCAAATATATACATGCATGTGAACACAAACTTTCATTTTGGATTTCGACTAATCGCGATTAATCGTTACAGCCCTAATAACAATAGTTTCATAAGTGCAACTATTTAAGTGATTAAGAAACTTTATCCAGGAAGCTGCAGTGTAACATGACCAAATACTACATGGTTGTTTTTAATGTCTGAATTGAGTGAATAATTTAAAAAGAAGGCTAAACAGTTGTGACAACAGAGTTGTGAGATATGTAATGGGTTGTAGTGGATCAATTCACCCTAAATGTTCAAAAGTCATTCAGTGATTTGAACCCATGTCCTGGTATGCCCAGTTATGCAAGGTGTTAGGTGGATTTGATGTATTTATAATAAATTTAACTGCTCAAGTTTGATACTGTCACCCTAATTTCACTATTTCATTAATTTATGCGACACTTAGGACTGTCACAGCAATGGCTGGTGAAAATTGAGCTTTGCCATTATATTTTAAAGTATATTAAAATACTATAGACAACAGTTATTTTTTAACTGTAATAATATTTCCCAATATTACTGTTTTTAATGTATTTCTGATCACATAAATGCAGTCTTGAATGGTATATATATATATTGCCCCACTACATTACTTTTACAAGACTGTAGCTTGACAGTAGTCAAACTACTTCAAATAATGATTGTAGTTTGCTTGGCAAGATACCGTTTCAAATTAGCTTCCACAATACTGGTTTTAATTAAACCAAGGTAAGGAATATAGTTCGCATTTTTCAGGAAAAAATGCCATTATTCTGTTGGATACTTGAGGTTAGAATCAACAGAGAGACAGTCTGTTATCTATATAACATGAGGTAATGGTCTTTGTGTTTCAAGGAATAAAATGGTGCCATGAGAGCAATTTGTGGGAGCAGCTCTAATGGCATGACAGCAGCAGCATTTACAGTACTTTTAATGTTACTTTAAAATAACAGAGTAAAAGCTGCAATTGTCATTAAACCACCAGCCTCTCATATATGTCACTGTCAGATGATGTGAAAAGAGTGCAGGGAAGGTCGAAATAGCTGGTTTGAATCCCATCAGCTTAAGGTTGACCTATCCATTACCTTTTAAAACGGAGAAAGAAGGGAGGTGTAATGAGGGATAGATGCAGGTGCCCACACGTTACTCACTATTCCCTTTCAACACTCATAAATGAAATAAAAAAAACACCTCTCACACTGCTTTGGAGAGCTGCTTCAGTGGTTGATTGGTGGGGGGGAATGCCTGCACAGACCGCCATCAAACGCTCTTTCCCTGACCAAAAGGTCAGACCTTGGTAAAAGGTTGCCAGAGTCGCGAGTCTGCCTCTTTTTCCTTGCTTTCAACCATCCTCTGGAGCCCTTGCTCCAGTGAAAGAGGAGAGAGGGAGAATGAGGGAGAGGGAAGAGAGAGAGAGAGAGAGAGAGAGAGAGAGAGAGAGAGAGAGAGAGAGAGAGAGAGAGAGAGAGAGAGAGAGAGAGAGAGAGAGAGAGAGAGAGAGAGAGAGAGAGAGAGAGAGAGTCACTCTGTAGCGGCTGCTCTAATATGACATTTCACACAGGGATCCACCACAGCAACCACTGGCATTTAAGTTACTTTTAAAGCAGGCAGACCAGGTTTCTAACAGCATGGCTGTTGTTAGTGGCTGCTGATGTGCCCACTGAAATCTCTATCACAGGCAGCTCAGATGTTGGCACATTAGGTTGACTCTAGAAATGCAGCATAAACAAAGTTATAACATCCAGGCTTAGACAGACAGACAGACAGACAGACAGACAGACAGACACACACACACACACACACACACACACACACACACACACACACACACACACACACACACACACACACACACACACACACACACACACACACACACACACACACACACACACACACTATCTGACAGGTTCACACAATCTGAACATTACACACATTAGCACTCCGGCACCTCGTTAACACACAGCCTCTTTGCGCAGGAAGTTAGGATGCCCTCCATCTGTTGCGAGTGTAGGTGTTTATGATGTCAGTTAGTGTTGCGAATAATAGCACAGCTAAGCTTTGAAGAAACAAGCAACAGCATCTTTGACCTCTTATTTACAGCACTGATAAAAGATAAAACACGGCTTTAGAAAATCTTTTTGCCGTGTTTTTTTTTTTTTTTGCTTTGATACAACAATAACCTCCCTTTATTAAAAGCTGTAAAGGTAAGACAGCAGTTGATCAGTGTGGTTAAGAAATAATAAAAAGACCTTGAGTCTTTTTCAATTAAGAAAAAAAAAAGCTTTTGGATAAAGATGATTGTAAAGGGTTCTTCGACATGCCACAGAGTCTTTACATTCAAATGTTTAAACTATACGCACATACAAAAAAAGATATGCACTAAAAAGAGAGGACTTTCATCTCCAGACCATTGAAAGAGAAAGAAAAGAGGGAAAGAGAGGAAACAGGGTTAAGCTTTGAAGTTGTGTGCAGCACTCTTGGTATTTCAGTATCAATTTATTATCTGTGATTTCATTTCATTTGTGTTACTCCGTCTTTCGCCTGCATTAGGAGAACAACATCATTTGCTTTGATGTCTGAGGCTGAAATACCCTGGCTCTGCAGTGGAGATGTAAAGAATCTCTGGACTGACTCACAAATCCAAATTATGTCCAGCCTGGCTCAAAGTGGACAGTGGGACATGTTAAAATCCACTCTGTAACAAAGTCCTTACAGAAACACGTTATGAATTATGATTATGATATTTGTTTGCTCCAAACAACAAATCAGACACAATCATGAACTTAAAGGGATAGTTCACATAAAAGTTAAAAATCAGTCATCATTTACTCACTCTCATGTTGTACCAAACCTGGATGACTTTCTTTCTCATGCAAAAGTCTTCGTCCATATAATAAAACTCATTACAACACCGAACCTCATTGACTTTCATTATACAGACAAAAACCCAGATTTTTAAAATCATATTTTTCAAAAAATCTTGCATACAAGTTTGGAACAACATGAGGGTGCGTAAATGATAACAACATTTTTGGGGTGAACTATCCCTTTAAAACCACACAAATTTCCAGCAACCGGAATTCCATTCATAAACATGTCTATTATATTTAGTGAAATTAGGATGTTACTCACTATTCTCTTTTTAAAATGCCTTTAAAATCACACAGACAAAACATTATATTCCAAATTATCTTTATGAAAAAGAGTGCCTTGCAAACCCCCATTGATCAAGACAAAGGCAACAGTAAGAAAAAATATATTTAAGTTGATGTGGAAGAAACCTTGGGAGTAACCAGACTCACCTGGGTAAGCCCTCCTCCTCAACCTCAACCTGGTTCACTTATTTATGAACAAATAAACTTACAGTACAAGAAAACCTATGGTGGCAACAACAGTCAAAAAAAATAATAATTTGATCAAGAATTTTAAACTGAGTACAGTACAGCATCTGCCATTAATTCACATGCAAGCCAGCAAATAACCAGGTAAATATTGACACATTTTCCTTGCACAATGGAAGCTCACACAGACCCATTGTGCTGCTGTTTTTGACCTTCTGTAACTGAATCAATAATAATCTGATCATTCACCTGATTAGATCGAGGTGATCTTCACGGCAGACTTTAATCTGTGCAGTTGTGATCTCCCTCACGTAAAATGTACACAGCAAACTGATGTTCAATCTAACCACCACATTATAGTGCGGTATCGGCTGCGCAAAAGCTGAAAGCCACCATTAGGGATAAAGTGGATATTCATTTGTGCCACCATGCAGTGGACACGAAGGCCATATTTGTTGGCCTTCAGTATAACAAATATTTGTGTTGCCATGGTGATCCCTACTTTGTCTCTTCCTTTCTATCTGGCTGATTAACACCTTCAAGGTCATTTCTAATCAACATGGTCCAATGTATCAGATATTCCATTCATACAAATTGATGTACTGGTATTTCCACCGTTTCCAAACACCTTTTATATAAATACAATGCTGAGTTTCAAATTCCAAGCAATAAAATGGTTTAGCATATTAATAACTCTTATTATAATTTACGCTGAAATCATCACCAGCCCCAAATGCTTTGGGGACAAATAAGTGAAAAGACAAACCAAGTGTGAATGCCTTTGTATGGCATGGTTTTCCTTTTTTTTCTTTTTAATCCAGAGTCTCCTGACTGTCTAATATCTGACACACGTGCGACTCTGAGAAGCATCTTAATGAGTCGTGAGTGTGAACAGGGATTTTTACAGAAAGCACATTTACATATCACAACACCAATATATTCCTCCAAAGACTTCTCAAATGCTGCGGTAAAACATCAGCTTACACACCAACTGTAGAGCTGTTATATTAACGGCTTCGTAGAAGTGTGAGGCACTTTCCCGGTTTCAATTTAAACCCTTAATTACAGTATTAGAAATAACTGTGATATTGCTCAAGACCAGAATGGACAGCTTTTTGCATAACATTAAAAAAAATTCAATAACACTAAGCTGAATTATAGCATAAATGCATTTTTAGTTGAATTTCTGTAGTTCACAATAGTTATTATTCATAAATTGTCATACTTCAGCTGAGTTTTATCTGCCAGACTGAAATGTGCATATTTGTACATGTAGTGTAACACTAGCAAGGCAGACAAATGTCTGAAAGAAGGGTTTGGTGAAAAGGCCTGCATCTGTGAACATATTGGAGAAAGCCTCTTCTTGTTTCTACACCTGCAAGATGTGATTCGACAATAGATCCCTTCCTTGACATGTCAGTATTATATGCTAATGTTTATTTCCACTGCATACTCTCTTGTTGGGTTGGGGGAGGGAGAGATGGGGCGAGAGAGAGAGTCAATGCAAGGATGGAGAGAGTCTGGGAAGGCTCCTCGAGGTTTTGCTCACATACACATGATAACACATTAAAACTCTCTTTGTCAAAGGTGATGTTTTGATGAAAAACTAGCATGCAGTTGTACTCTAAAAACTAATTGAATACATTTGTCCCGTCATGTTGTATTTTTATGCATTATTTACTGTTATTAATTACAGACTTTTCATGTGTCAGTTTATTTAGCACTGCCTCTTTTTTCTCCATTTTTTCTCCATTGAACTACCTGCCATTGCCGAGCTCCCATTATACAATGAAAATTTGCCTTTACATGGGCTACCTAGTTAGGCCTAAATTGAAATAACTGAAAGTAAATAAGCAGAATATGTATACAAGCCTCTCTCTAAAACTACTCTATGAAAACAAGCATGCAGACATGCTTACTTTTCTTCATTAAAAAAAAATATTTTTTAACAGTCTATGATAAAAACATACAAACAAACACACACACGCACACACAAATACACACAAGTTGAGATTCTTGACTGTCATAGATGATTTTCTGCTCCTTCCAGCATTATCTGTTGAAGTGGTATTTAGAGAATTCGACTGCTAATGGCTGCATCCATGCATAAACACCCTGAAATAATTCCTGGACCAATTTATTCACCAACTCAGTCACGTACCGTTTGACAGGATCTGCCTCTTGCTAATTTGAGAATAATGTAGCCAGCAGTGGCACATTCATACACAACCTTCCCACTACCTGCGCCTTATGCCATCATAAGGGCCATCAGGAGCGTAATGGTCAGAGAGTCAGACTTGTAACCTGAAGGTTGTGGGTTCGATTCTCAATACCGGCAGGGAATGACTGAGGTGCCCTTGATGCCCTAAATGCAGAGAACAAATTCCAAGTATGGGGTACCAACGTACCATACTTGGCCTTCCCCTCATGTCACTCATAACACTCCATCTAGAACAGCTTCCAAACCTTTCTTCCAGCACTTTAGAGTTAATCATACTACCACTTTTTTCCACAAACCCATCCTTCAAAATACAAAGTACAACTGACCTTCCCCAATCATCAACAATTTCCTGACGAGTGTGTCTAATTGTGAATGGTGCGTCTGATGGCGAAGAAGCCTGGAGAATCTCCACTATTCATAAAAATCCAACTCTGACCCATCTGATAGCAATAATTACAGGCCTGTGTCTGTCAGTCTCTATTTATGTCATGGGCTCTGAAACATGTTAATTCTAGTAAATGTCAACCTTTCTCACCTAAAGCAACCTGCCTTGTGTTTTCTTTTCTATTTTAAATGACCTAGTATCATATGCAAAAGATCAGATTTTTCTGATTTTAAAATAATTACCTAGTTCTGGCATGGAACTCTAGATGGTGCAGGCTGATAGATCGAACTCATTTTGTAGCGATCACGTCATTATCATAGACTTTAAAAAAATATGGACGTAGTGTCAGTGACAGTGGGCAGAGCCGGCCGTCGCCATCTTGGCCTCGCGTCACCTCGCGTCAGTCCCGGATAACAGAAAATGGGCAAAGAGGCGGGGCGTGGGTGGAGCTGAGGAGCCTGGCAATCTGAAACCATGCCCACCTAGTTCGACGTGATCAAGTTAGCTCAGGCTTGGGAGCTAATGCTACTGACAGTACCAAGTCTGCGACTGCACAGGGCCTCGTGCTAAAGTGACAGTTGATGATGTAAAGCCAATTAAAAGTTCCTGGTTTTGCCCTTTAAAATATTATAATAGTTAAAAGACATGGCTACAAGTGAGACTGTGTATCGTGATTCTGTACTAATCTGGTAGTTGAAAATGTATTATGCAGTAACTTAATACTCTGAGAGAGTGTGTGACAGTGATTTATGTGTCAGTCACTCTTTTTTTACAGTCTATGGTCCATCAGCGCGGCATCCCTCGTCAAGTTCGTAGAGAGCTTATTCAGTCCATTTTAAATTCTGATTTTGACCGCCTCTCAAATGGGTTAAACCATAGATATATTACGTATATTACCTATGAAGTTCAAGTAAATGCGCAAGAAATCCGCGCTCATTCAAGGATGTGCATTTATTGCATGGACATGAAAGCACAGACACCTGCAGGATTTCATCTGACGGTACATAAGCATATTATAATCTATCTGTTCCGTGAGAGCAGAACAAGCCTTTGTATCTATTGACGTTTTTAAATCTGAAAACTCCAAAAAGCAACGAAATTGTCAGACATCCATTAGTGCATGTTCACAGAGGAAAACAACTTAAATACAGCGCTGGTTGTTCTCTCTAGAACGATACTCGACAACAACGACGGAATCCAAAGGTGTGGGTGAAGTAATAATAGGTGTATTCAATTGTATGAAATAATCTTGAAAAAAAGCAAACACTGTAGAGATGGCAAGTTCAGCAGCTAAAATTTGCTGAGGTGAAGTGATGGCTAACAGCAGACAAACGGCTAGCATTGACATCAGCGGCAACCCACCTGTCACTCAAGTGAACACACCCTTAATTATGCAGAAATGTAACGCTTAATATAATTTAAACAGATGAGTTATAAAAAAATTCACCCCCCTCACAGTTGTCATGCAGGGAAAAATTAGCTGTATAGATCAAAACCACTTCGAGTACCAGGCTGTAAACATGTTTTTTTCTGCTCTAAAGTTGGCCATTTCAACATGGGGGAGATGCAGACTTGACTCACTTTTGACACAAGCCTCAAGCGGCCAGTCGATGAATTGCAGTTTAACTCACTTCCGTGTTGGTTTCAAGAGAGAGAGAGAGGGTCATTATCTACAGCACATTGCACAGCTGATTGGTTGTTGTTGCTTCAGTGGCCAATGAGCTGCGGCATAACATTCAAACAAATACTGGTAGTGTTGCTGGTAGCAGTATGCAGTGCACTATCAGAAACCCTCCACCTTCCCCAGCTCCACCTGTATAGATCTGCAACGGGGGTTAAATCATGTATGTTACATGTTCAGCAGCAGCAGCATGTCTTACATGCTCACAGCAATGTCTGTGAATGTATTGGCAGTATAGCAAGTCTCTATTCCACCAAGAACAAATACATTAACAGTGCCATAGCCATATTTATATATAACATTTATTTATTTAATGATTAATTTATATATATTTTTAATTAACTTATTGTTAAAAAATGAGTTCGTATTATGTACTGATTAATAAAAGCTGTAAAAAAAATGTGTTCATTCTTAATTCATGTTAGCTAATGTTAACACATTTAAGTGTTACCGCAATAATATTATCATGAGGCTTTTGGGCAGACAAAATGCATCGTTAGTTTTGGGTGAAGACAAACGGTTCTTTTTAAAGCTCTCCTTCCATCACCTCTCTACACCTGGACGTCTTCCACACTTCCCACCAACTGCTAGGCAAAGACTGACTTAACGATAGGCCTGTGCAGCTGACATAGTGTGTCAGGGATTTAGTCACTATGGAAACCCCTATCATAGCTGACGTGGGGTGGCAGAGTCACCGTCGCTATGACAACCGGGCCAGCTGACATACAGGTGGTCAGGGGGCGGGTGATATCACCAGGTGTTGTGTGCCCCCCCGTGACCTCTGGCAGTGATAGAAGGCGGAAAAAAGGTCAGGCTTTTCCTTTTGCCTTTTATGAGCTATGTATAACTCTTTTACGTATCCCAGTCCCATTCCTCTCCCTATTTCCTGTTCCCTTTTATTTTTCATCCTTTGTGCGTGGCCCTGTGTTTCTTCATCCCTTAAACACCCTTCCCCTCTCTCTCTCTCTCTCTCTCTCTCTCTCTCTCTCTCTCTCTCTCTCTCTCTCTCTCTCTCTCTTTCCGTCTCTCTTTCTTTCTCTGTCTTTTAATCAAGGAAGGAGCTAAAAAGAGGTTCATCTTTTAACAGAGAGAAAGATATGATATACTGGCCAGCAAATGAGTTCATTAAAACATTAATCAACACATTTATCAACTATCAACTAAAAAAAAAAGAAATCTTCCCTTTCCCTTCTTCCACCTCGCACGTTTTAGTCTCTCTCACCCTGCTCTCTACCAGATTTCACACATATTCGATATATATATTTCTCTGAAATAACACTCTAATGCAGTGGTTCTCAACCTTTTTTTGGGCCAGCGCCCCACTACCCATTATCTAGGTCACTCGCTCCACCCCCCCCCCCCCCCCCCCCCCCCCCACTACCATTCAAATGTGTGGGGTCAGAAGAATTCTTTTAAACAAATAAACTGAAGGTAATACTTTCATTGAGCAAGGATGCAATACATTGATTAAACAATAAGTGTTATTATTTGATTTACAAAACCCTCTTTTGGTGTTAACAAATTATTGTCAAGATTTACTAAAGACACATGTAGTGAAAAATTAGCAAGTTATTTTTGCGGCTGACCTTATTGCATTTGTAGGAGTTTCCCTTTCAGATGCAAAATTTATGGGAGGAGAGTATTTAAATGAATCATGCAATGTGATTCACTAATGTTTGCGCCATTATTTAATTACCACCCAAAAAAAGCAAGTTCTTAAACCAGACGCTAATTTGTGCTACTCTTGGTAGATTGTGTTGGTCATTTTGGGAAAGATTCGGCTGTGTCTGTGTTCTTTGATTTGCAGTAGATCACGTGCAGAACTTTCCACTCCTATCACGCTGTTTTGGAATTGCGCTCTCATGCTAATTTGCCCTGTTTAGTCAATCTGGCCCAGCCATAGTATGGTTGATGATTTTCAGTGCCTTTGGCGATGTTGAGGTGTCTTTAAATTTCTACCTGACATAACCTGTTGCTCCAAAGGTTAAAGAGACTTGTAACAAAATTCAGTTAGGAAATATCCATAACCAATTGAAAAGACATTTCAGTTGGTTCTTCCTTAACAGGAACTCTCTACTGTGGTTTTACTTCTAAATATTTGGTGAATGCTTTTAACTGGCTTTCAGTTAAACATATTCATATTTATTTCTTAGTTTTAGTAAATATCCTGTTTATGAAGAATATATTGAATCCCTAGTTTAGTGCTGTCCTAATTTACTTTAAGTAATGAGTCCATTCCGTGCTTTTTTTGGATGTTAGTAAAGCCCAATTTATACTTCTAAAGGCTGATTTATACTTCTGCGTCGAACTGACGCCGTAGCTACGCCGTAGGCTGTGTGTAGCGCGCGTACCCTCCGGCGTACACTGACGTGCACCTCTCCAAAAATGTAACAACGCGTCAATTCTACGCGGACGCAAGCGCTGTGATTGGTCTGCTAGAACCCCTCCCTCGGGTTTCACACGCTCCCTCTGCATGTGTAATTGCGCGTCAACGCGGACAACGACGCAGAAGTATAAACGAAAACCAACGCGTTGCCTACAGCGTAGTGGCTCCGGCGTAGGTCCGACGCAGAAGTATAAATCAGCCTTAAGTGTGGCGTGCCTTAAGATCCCTGTCACATTTTGTAAATGTGCAATAACATTTTTGAAGACAGTAAAGATATTTATAATACTAAACATTTCTATTTTAAATCATTTAAAGGAATTCACATTTATATTTTCTATTTCATATTTCTATTTAAATCTTTATGTTCACCAAAAAATCCTAATAAAAAAACACCACACATTCCACATTTCTATAAGCAGCACAACCATAGACCTAATAAGAAGAAATGAAAAGCACAAAATCAGCATATTAGCATGAGTTCTGAAGGATCATGTGACTGAAGATTGGACAGGAAACAGGACTTTTAAAATACATTCAAATAGAAAACAGTTTGTTGAAATTGTAGTGATATTTCTCAATATTACTGTCTTTACAGTGGATTTTTTTTTTTTTATCAGTCGTGGTGAGCATAAGATACTTCTTTTTAAAAAACATTTAAAAGAAAACTTACCAAGCCCAAACTTTTGATCTGAGGTGCTACTATATCATTTAAAAAGAATGCCACATAACAGATTTGATTTGACTGTTAAAATATTAGTTTCCCAAGGAGCAAAATAAGCATTTGAACAGAAATTATATTTATGAGTGTTAAACATTCAAATTTTGGCATTTAAACTTTGATTACGTAGATTATCTTACACTGCCTCAAACAAGAAGCATTCATATGCCATTTTCCAACCGGAAAACAAGAAAAATAAAAAAACATATTGTGTTGTATTGTGTCTGAATGCAAGACTACAGCAGCAGCGCTACAGAAAGCAAATAGTCCTTGTTATGTAAATGATACAGCATCGATTTTAGTTGCATTGGTGTAAACCGGCAGGTTACTCTTCTGTCTACAAAGAAAGAGAACGGTGCGTCACGTCGCGTCAAAAGCACCTATTATAATCAGTGATTCTGTCTACACTGGTCGTGAGCCAAGTCTTCTACAGTAAACATATGCTACTGTACATACTAAGTCTGAGGCACTTGATCCGCGGCCTTTCACTACGGACAAATGCATTTGCAACGTTTGCTTCAATGTGTCCAGGGATGCACCGGTGTAGACAGTGCTAGAATGTTGTAGACCATTTTCTTTTACAAGTAGATAAAAAGAGTTTCATCTCTTAAATCTTTGGCATATACATGCCTTAAACAAACACCCCCCCAAGAACACCCTAAACACCCGCTTCCACTGAGAAACGTTAAATGCCTTCTTGTCTCCTTTGTCTCGGTTTAGTGCGATGAAAAAAAAAAAAACCTAGGTACAAATATCAAAACAACAGAGCTCGACATGCAGGAGCTATATATGACATTCAGAAATCACATAAAAAAATCATGCCTTCATTTTAAATGTTGCATGTGCTCACATGGAGGCATGACCTGTGGAAGGCCTATCGATCCTCCCTCCTTATCTCTCTGACATTTACTTACCTCAGACTACATCTACCACAGTCACATCCACCACTGGTACATCAGACCTCTAGCTAAGCATTTCTGTCATTACTTTAGCAGACAGATACAGAGAGAGATTTCAGTCATGCGTGAGGTAAGAGGAATCCTATGACTTGATTGGCCCCCATGGGAAGGCTTTTCTTGTCTTTTCCTCTCCTTTCTTTTCTTTTCTTTTCCCCAGATCCATTGTGCAACTTTATGATCTTCTCTCCTGCTACATGTACATTTATATTTTTCTCCTTATGTTTTTCATAACCTGTGTCAATCCACCTACTCACACACACACTTTTGCCCGGTGAAACTCACACAGACATATGCACGGCTCTGCGTGGCTTTTTATTTCATTTTATTCAGGGCTATCTGATCGCATTTTCACACAGCTCAGATAATTCTTCTTTCCCTTCCTGCAGAGAGTCTTGCGCCCCCGCCAACCCCTGCAGAGCAGTCGTGATTAAGGCTAATTACCAACAAAACGGGCCAACATGACAAACTTTAGACAGTGGCCCTGCACCCATACAGCATGGTGAAAATGACTGTCAGTGTGTGAGCAGAAAGAATTCAATTCCTCACTGTTATTTTTAGTGTGCTGTAATGAGAGCTCTGGGTTCAAATTGTTACTAACACTTCACTACAAACATCCTTGTTGTTAAAATTTGATTTAAAAAAAGTGTCAATTTGGATGTCAAACATGAGATGCAGCTCAATCTCATTGTTAATTACTATTCATTTCTATAAACAACATGATATGTTTTCAGCCGGCGCTGCAAAATTATGCACTCATGAACAGTTTGCAAACAAGTTCTCAAATAAGCTCACACCAGTAAAACATAAAAGCCGTTTCATGACCCTGTCAATTTCAAATAATAATGTCGATGACAGTCTTTTTTACTACCAACCCAGCAGTTACATTGGATGAAAAGATAATAGATGAGTTGGAAGAAGCGCAACTTGTTTTGCAATGTATTCTCCTCTTTGCTTGTTTGTGGCACACATACTGAGGTCTTATGGTCACATTTTCTATTGGAAAGCTCATTTAGACCAGGTTCATAAAGGCTGCCGGCACATCAATACCCTACTTGATTACATTCTCACCTCCGCTGAGAGGCCTCGATGAATATTTATCAATGTGGATGCACACGCACCCTCCCCTTTCATCACATCCGTCCACCGCCCCTCAAAACCTTCTTCACTTAATTTCTTTATGAATATTAAAGGCTGCATTATGTCAGCTCACAGACTGACAGCACTTGAGCTAATCCTGTTATTGTCTTAGCGAGATGGCTGCATCTCTTGCTTAATGTGTCAAAAAACATGCATCCCTTTATTTATTTCTTTTTTCCCCCTCTTTCTATTGTTGTGTTTGTCTTTTGTTGGCATGGAGACAACCCTAAGTGGATCGGAAAACAATTTGTGGAGGTGGGAGGATGGGTTATCAAAGTGCTGCTTTCAATAGGAATATGCTTGACGTTAATTCTTGGCAAACAATCAATGTCTGGGTTTTCATGTAATGGGAGCGTCGGAAAACAGCACATGGAAGGAGACTTGAAAATTAAAAACATCTATCTCAGTGATTGTCTAAAGTCACAAAAAAAACAAGAAAACGCTCACGTTTGATGCCACATGTATGCAATTCATCAGAAATTCAACAACAGTTTTTAAAAAATATTCCACAAATATGTTTAAATTGCTTAATGCAAATCACTATCATGTGCTGTTAATAATTATAATACAACATTCTACTGTTTTAACATACAAAACTGTCTGTTATGCTACTTAATGTTGCAAAATGGTATTTGTTATATTCTTTTCATTTCTTATCATAAACACACTGGTTTTTAGCACAAATAGTTTTACCATTTACTGCACTGTTATTTACCGAGCTTGTTTCCTAGTCTAGCTTTAATAAAATGAAAAGGTGGATACTTAACAAGACTTTCATGTCTCGCACTATACTGACCTAAAGACCAGTGTTGCAATTTCTCTAAGATAAAATTTTAAGATAAAACAAAAGCAATCCCATAGTATATGTTTGATAATTTACAAACATAAGGATTCTCTTTAACGTTCTCTGAAAAATCAGAGTGTGTGACACATTATCAGTTTTCAACAACCTTATTCAAACATTGACCATTAAAATACATAAAAACTTGATTTCAACCATCTTCAGGCGAAAGATCATGGTTTTTGAACAAAAAGCAGCCAGATGAGTACTAAACAGATTGATAATTTAATTGCTGGAAAATGTATGTTTTTATATATCAGGTGAAATATGTATACATTTTATGCAACAAATAAGGTTCAAAACTGACATTGGCTTGATAAATGTTAAATTCACTGAAAATCACAGCATGATATAATCTTAAATATGTCTACATAATGCTTTCTGCCAGTGGTCTAACGGGCAATGTTGCATCAATGCAGTTGCGAATGCAAGGTGAATGAGCCGCTATAGATCTTCCACCAAAACAACACAGACTTAAGGGCAGGTGCTCAGTGGGTATGAGATCAAATGTTCCAGCATAAGAACAGTCTCATTTGCTCACTGTTCCCTTCAATTCTGAGAACAATGCAAGGATATCCTCTCTGATTATTATCCTAAATAAAAGCAAAACAAGTTTTACCATTTTCAATCTAAGATATTAAACTACCCATTTGGTATATCCCGGTATGCAATTGTTTATGTTATAACTGGTTTTATGTTTCGTGCAGAACAGCACTTTTAATAATTTCAGTTTAAAGTATCCAGTGAATTGCCAAATGTCTGCCTGTTAGGCAATAGTCTCTAAACATCTCTGTCCATGTATTTGATTGAGATAACTAATAACCATCTGTCCCTCCATCCTCTCCCTCTCTCTCTCTCTCTCTCTCTCCCCGTTGTGTGGCCGTTTTGATTGACAGAGTATATTTGGCATGTTGCCTCTGCAACAGACAGCGAATTGAAAAAGTGACAGAGAGAGCCGCTTAGCTCTATTTAATGGCAATCACAGACAAATACATACATACATGCTCAAACACACGCACACACACAGACATATATAATAATCACTCAGGTTTTAAGGATGTTCTTTTAATATTAGGAAAATTAAGGAAGTACTATTAAAATTGCGTCAGAAAAAGAAATGCCTGATTCAGCTTATGGAGTTTTATCAGATCTAATAATTTACAGGAATTGATCAAGCTAACAAAAGTCTACCAAAAATGCTACAGTAAAACTATGCATTTTGAGATATGCACAGAGTATTTTCTGAAAGAACTTTGGGAAAACTGCAAAATAAATGCATTGACATAAAAATAAAAAAAATAATATATATATATATATATATATATATATATACGGTATATATATATGGTAACCATTTAATACCACAAGAGATTTTGCTTCAGATGTCGTTCGCAAAGATTGTATACTATAGAGAACCAACTGCAATGATAACAGGACTTCAATCCTGGTATTGAACCTTTCATGTGGTAGGTAAAGCTTTTTTCTATTAGTTGATATTGTCATTAGTGCTATGAGTTTTGTTGTATTTAGCCTTTGACAGGTTTTTCACATTTGAAATAGTGTGTCATTCTATACCCCGGTAAAACAGAACCCTTGGTTATATTGTTTCAAGTAGGGTTGTGTGTGCAATATGGACCAAATATGATTGCGATTTTTTTAATGAATATTGTAATTGCGATTTTGGCAATTGTTTTTGCTTTTTCAAACATGCTACATTCTAAATGTATTCAGTGCACAAGAAGTGCATAACAAAACATTTCACAAAGAAATAACATTAACAGCTTGATAAAAAAACTGTAATAAACTGTCTTTAAAACAGACAGCATAAAATAAAATAAGGTTAAATAACCTAAATTCCAGTCATAACAATAAATACACTTCAAAATTGTTTTTCAGTGCACACATTTCACAAAGAAATATAATTACTGTACAGGGTACAGTTATTAAAGTATTACTTCTTGATAAACAAAATTGTAATACATTTTATCTTTAAAACAGACAACATAAAATAAATTAAGATTAACTTTGAGGTGTGCTTTTGTTAGTTTCGGTGGACTTTGTCGACATGCATTGATCATACAGTTTTAATGGCGTTGTTTTAAGTGTTGGAACAGGTTTGTAGTATTGCCCCGTTTCGTTGCAATAATTATTTTACAGGTCTTGCAAATTACCTTGCTCTGTGACACCTCCTCTCTCCTGAATTCAAAATACTCCCAAACGATTGATGTTGAATTTCTCTTTTGCACCAAATCATTTTTATTCTGACCTGCATCCATATTTTATGTCCTTTCCTCCCGTTCGCCTATTCTGTTCTCCCGCTCAGCTTCGTCGTAATTTGCGCGGTGCGCTGAGTGAGTTCTGATTGGTTAACATCTTAAACATATGCACAAGAACGTTACAGTATTCTGAATTAAAATATAAATAAATTATTAAATAAAATTGCAGCCTTATGCAATTTAGAAATCGCATATGCTCAAATCGCGATTGTTTTGCGATTGCGATTAATTGCACAGCCCTAGTTTCAACCTGGTTTTAAGTGAAAAAGAGACTGTCACCATTTTACATTTTTCCCCTCCAACGCTGAAACTTCTGTTTATATACAACACGTGGTGTTTCAATCATGACAACTGTGTTTGGCATGGTACTGGATAATGTTGATATGTTTGGTCTTAGATCTGCTACACTGCTGCTGATTATTCCTGCTGCAGAGCAAGTACCGGACTTGCTACTGCCACACACGACACGCTGCTGTGAGTAAGAACAACAAGTACAATATAGCATACATGAATTACCTGTAGCAGATCTATACAGGTGGAACTGGGGAAGGTGGAGGGTTTCTGAAAGGGCACTGCACTGCCACAGCAAATGCTGACCAAGCTCATAGGCTACTGATACAGCAGGAACCAATGCTGTATCAGTCTAAAGTTTTGTGACAGAATTTTGTATTTCTGTAACTGCCCAAAGCATGTAAATATGAGCTACACGAGTATCTAGCCGTAACATTCTAACAACACATTGTTTAAAAGAATAGTTCACTCAAAAATGAAAATTCTGTCATCATTTACTGACCCTCAAGTTGTTCCAAACCTGTATAAATATATTTTTCTGCTAAATGGAAATGTATTGAAGTGGAAGTCAATGGCTACCGTCAACTGTTTGGTTACCCAAATTCATCAAAATAACTTCTTTTATGTTCAGCAGAAGAAAGGAATTCATAAAAACTTGAGGGTGAGTATGACAGAATTAAACAATTTTGGGTGATCTATCCCTCTAACACTGCACACGTTTGGCACAGCAATGTGAGGTTGTGGTGTAAAGCCTGCTCAAGAGTTTCATAACCATAGATTTAAAAAAAAGCTCCCGGGTTTAGAACAACAATACCCCGGCGATAAGTGTAACCTCTCCACCCGGGTCATACTTGCCCCGCTCTGTGCGGGCCTTTGAACCCGGGTCTCCGGCATGAGAGTCAGGCGCTCTAACAAGGAGGCTAAAGACTGCAGCCTCTAGCATCTGTTGCTAGAGCGTCTATTGAGATCAGAGGAGTGAGGTTTACTCGCACAGCGACTACTAGCTGGCCTCCGTTACATAAGCGGAGTGTGAAAAGCCCTTAATTGTACTTGGCCACCACAAATGTTCAACTAGCACTGGAAAAGGCATTTACATAAACAGCATAAGGTCTCAGATCCATGATTTGAACTTAATGCTGGTGCTGCTAGTGCTAGACTATGATATTTCATTCAAGAGTTCGATATAAACACCATCTATAAAAGAATGCTAAGTTAAGGGACATATTTTGTGAATAAAATACATTCAATAAGGGGTTGCACTCAGGGAAAGAAGGATGTCATCATTGGTGAGGGAGGAATAGGGGAGAGAAAGCAGACTCCTTTCCTCTGACTTACATCACTCAGTCCAGCCTCAAGAATCTGCAGACCACTCTCCTTCTCCAGCTGTCCTTTCTGCTCAACTGTTAAAGAGAAAAAAGAGGGCCTGAGTGAGAGCACATCAGAGGGTATAGCATGTCATCAGTGCTGAGGTGAAGATGTGTGTGACAAGAGTGTTTGGGATCTGAATGAGTATTGGGGTGCCTGCTGCACTTTTTTTTTTTTCAAATCGGAATACTAAAATCTATATGAATCAATATGAAGCCATTTGAACCAGGAAATTAGTTCAAAATATCCTGGTTCAAAAATATCCACAAGCATAAATATCCACAAGCAACAATCAACAGGGTCAGAGGACGAGAAAAAAAAAATGGCGAGAGGGTGTGTACAATGTTTTTCAGGATTATTAGCACTGAGAAAGGATTTTAGTGTGTTTGGGAACTTTGGTATGTATCTTCTGGGAAACCAACACAGTCAAAAAGTACACCAAGAAAACAACATATGTCAGTCTGAAACCTGCAAGTACAAACATTTAACCTACAGGGTGAATCTGGGACCAGTAGGGAAAAAGAGCATTGTGTGGATGCAAAAAAACAAATTGAGTTTGCTTTGGATGTTGTCATATTTTCAGAGGATGGATCAAGATTCTGGAGGTTTATTCAGCATTTGACTGTTTCAGAAGTTCAGACCATGGAAGAGCTTTAGGATTGAATAAAAAGTCCAAAAATATGATTAAAAACAAAAACAAATTTACTGGTAACAATTTGTTCGCTACTAAGCAGTCTTGCAGAGGATCAGGGATACTTTTCTTTGATTACATCTCAGAAGACTAAAATCAACTAGTATCAATTTCAATAATGTTGTGACATGTTTAATCTTTCAACACATATTTGAGGTTATCCACTGTTTTGCCATTTTAAGAGCCACATCTGCTCTGACATGACAAAGTAAAGTAAAAAATATCAGCCCTTTTGACATTTTGCTGTCAGTAATGTTAGTTTGCTTACAGCCCCAACCAAGCAATTCATGTCATACTTAAAGGGATAGTTCACCCAACAATGAAAATTCTGTCATTATTTACTCACCCTTAATTGTTCCAAACCTGTATGAATTTCTTTCTTCTGCTGAACACAAAAGAACATATTTTGAAGAATGTGGGTAACCAAACAGTGGATGTGCCCCATGGACTTTCATAGTATGGAAAAAAAACATGATCAACTGTTTGGTTACCCACATTCTTCATTTTGTGTTCAGCAGAAGAAATAAATTCATACCGGTTTGAAACAACTTGTGTCATTTAGATTCCAAAAAATGATGATGAAGGCAGGTTAACAGTTTCAAAATAGTAAGGTTTATTAACAGAAGCGATAACTCGAGGCAGAGTGCATAGGAAACACCAACAATATCGGACAAAGAGAGAAAGGAAATGAGGAACTTAAATACTCAATGATATTGTGATAACTCAATAATGACCAGCTGTGATAATAAAATTAATATCCATGGTAATAGATGACTGGAGGGAAAACAGACTAGAGCAAAGAAAACAAGAAACAGACGATTGTGGCGAGCAGGACGAGGTCGAGGGACGTGAGAGCGTCGCGCAGGTGTCGCTCATCAGTAATCACGCCACCGGTCTCGCGCCGCTCTCACGTCCCTCGACCTCGTCCTGCTCGCCACAACGATAAACAAACTAAGTCCATGAAAGTGAAGCTAACCGAACATAACCGTGACAACCTGTGGGTGGGTAAATGATGACAGAATTTTTATTTTAGGGTGAACTATCCCTTTAACTGTCTCTCCTCAACATAACCGAAACCAAACAATCATCAATTTAAACCAACTAAAATCAAAACTCTAAAGTGAAGTTGTGAACCTAAGTGGTACAGCGACGTGACCTCTCAATTGATTCAATTGAATGGACAGTGAATGCATAAAATAAACTGTTGTAAATATTCATCTATTCCTCTTCTATATATTTAAATTATTACTCTGAACCTTTTAACAAGTTAATAATTGGAAACAAATCTACTGTAGATATACACACATAAAGAACACCCTCTTTTCCAGTGCTCTTTATGTTTGCCAAACAACAACAACAACAACAACAACAACAACAAAACACTAAACAATTTACAGTTTTCAGCAAGAAATATGCCATCAGACATGTTCATTATAAGAGGTGGGAATGATCTCGGCCAGTTACTGATTTAACTGTGTGAACAATTAACCTGCCATGTTCTATAAGCAATAAAGGAGCATTGTAAAACATGTGCGAGAGCATGAGCACTAAATATGTGGATTTGAACATATCTTACAATGATGGAATCAAATGAAATGCATTAGTTAAAAAAAGATGAAACACTTTCTGCTTGCCTTGATTCTCAGGCAAGTTGCTCTTTTCAAGCACAGCTTTGATAGTGCATTTAGAGAGAGAGAGTGAATTAAAAGGCTTTTTACAGATTACACAGAAGGGAAAATAATTATACAGTGTGAAATTATAATTGACTTTGTTTACTTTGCCGGAGCAGAAACGGCAGAGGGAGGGGGCGGGGTTAAGAGGCAGCACTGAGATAGTGAAGAGAGAGAGAGAGAGAGAGAGAGAGAGAGAGAGAGAGAGAGAGAGAGAGAGAGAGAGAGAGAGAGAGAGAGAGAGAGAGAGAGAGAGAGAGACAGATATATAAGAAAAACAGGCCGTCAAACCTGCAGGAAGATAAGGCAAGAAAAGTGTGAAAATAAATAGCAAAACAAGGAAGCCAATGCGAAGAAGTTGGACAGAAAAGAGAAATGGGGGACAAAATGTTCAGTTGAGTTCTGAAGAAACAGAACAAAATGAGTTGTGTGAAAAAAAGAGAGAGAAAGAGTTCTTTAAGTGCCCCCAGATGACGGCTATGCTAATGACACCAGCCGAGTTGGTCTCCAGTGCTGGTCTTGTCTGCTGGAGACTCTTTAATTAGGATTTTAATCTATCAAAGCCCGTTTCTCTCACCATACACTCTTAATGCTACATTCCATACGATTAAGCACGACGCCTCATTGAGCGCCTCATCTCTCTTTGCATCACTGTCTGCCTGTGACAGCACTAAAGCCTGGTCTCAATAAACAGGTGTATGTGTGTGTGACAGAACGACAATGAGGGAGTGTGTGAACTAAAGTGTCTATCAGCTGCTGCGGTTGAGAGAAAATGAAAGACACTTTTTTTAGTGTCTGGGTCTCAAATACAGCTGAGCTATTCTGCACCACATCATCACTTCTCGAGACAGAGATCATCCAAGCTCAGTAAACATCTATTACTGCCATATATATACTGTTTTGTCGTACAGGCACGTAAATAGAGGTCGCAAATATACTCTCCGCTTTTTGTACATGGTCATTTTTGTCAGCTGAACATTTGTTTTGCTTCTGTAACAAGACTAAAAACAATGTGATGTGATTAATATCACATCTTTAATATTAAAAAGTTCAAATATACTGTACGTTAAAATGCAATTCATACAATGGCTTGGTATAATTTGTTATTATTTATATGTGTATTATATGTCCAAATCAGAGTCAAGTGATGCAACCAAAATTCAGAAAAAGAAACCACAAAACAGGAAATGATCTCATAGAGAAGACCTATGCAAACCCTCACAACTGTGTAAAGATCATAGTCTATTACAATATCACATATAGGGTGATCATTTTTATGGCAAGAAAAGCAAATTCAGACTTGAATATTTCATGTGATGACTTCAAAAACAATGATAGTAAACAAAAATGAGTGATATAGAAAATAACCATCATTAAATGGAAACTTTATCAAGAAATCAACATGAACACAAACAGTATATTCCTAAGTGATTTTTAAATATATATTTTTAAATATATTTTAAAAATGTAGATTTTTGAAAATAATATTTTCTTTATTGAGGCCAATATTGTCTTATTGGCCCATATTTGTTAATGACGAACCTGGATGATGTTAAATAACTGAATGTGATCAAACTAAGGTTCATTTACACGACCACAAATGTACTAAAAACTGAAACGTTTGTCCTTTGCATTTTTTCACATACAGATGACAGCGTTGTCAAAACGATCCCCGTTCACACGGATCGGCAAAAACGACTAAAAACGTTTTTGTTTACACGGAGACGATAACAGTATCGTTTTCAAAAACTTGCAATTTGGATCCCGTTTGCATTTACAAGCCCCCAAACCGCTGTTGTTGTTTAAATGAAGGGCCAAATTTCTGTTTTTAGTTGAAAATGGTCACCCCTCACCCTAAAACACCCACATGTGAATGTGACCTAGGATGTAGACTACATTCACATATGGTAAACAAACACAAATACCGTGTCACTAATATTCATACATCATTTGTTGATGTGTTTTTCTCTGTAGAGCACCTAATAAATGCTAAATGAGAGCCAATGCAACCACGTAAGCAAACATGCCTTCTCACATCACATGAGGGACTAAATCTCACTCTCCCCTGCGCTGAGCTTTGACCCACTCTAGCGAATGAAACTGCACCCAGGTTAACCTTGTGTCACAGCCAATCCCCAGAACCCCTCAGAGTCTCCATTTATTAGAGCGCAGAGACTGTGGAGGCCTTCTCCATCCAGTTTGCACTCAGGCCTGTCTGTAGCCACTTTAAATGTAAATGAAAAGGCTGGGGACAGAGTCAGGGAGCCTGAGTGTTTCTCAGGGGAAAGGGACTGCGAGAGGGTAAGATGCCCAGCTTTTGAAAAAATGCATCATGAAGGTTTGTGTTTTGTTGCATTTAGGACTGTATGCTGGATTTGGATGCGGTTCAAAGGTAATGAAAGATAAACAGAGAAAAGATCTGTCCACAGATGATGAGAGTGACAAAAAAATGTGCCGTGGTGGTCTCACAAAGCTTCCATGGGGTGCACATATCAAGGCCTTTAAAATAAAAAATATTTCCTTCAGATTTCATATCTGACATTCATCATATAACAAATAAAAATATAGTAAATGGCACAAGTCTACAACATGGATTTCAGAGAACTATATGAATTACAATCTGTTTTACACACACACAAATTCTGGTAGCTGTTCGTTTCTGATTTTATTCAGTAAAAATTGTCTTGACTTCCCAAATTATTCAAGACAGCCCATGAAAACATGTGTCAGGCTTGATTTTCAAGTTGTTTTTCAACTGGCTTTAATTGGCTATTGTACCAATCACTTCGGTTTTATTCCAGATATGCATTTCTTAATGTTCCAGCTGTTCCAGTATCTCCCTCGTACTAATAGACTGCATTTTCTTAAAGTCCTCTTAAGACATAAATAGCCAATTTAAATGCATTTAAAATTAATCTGAAATGTGTAGTTGGAAGTAAAAATAATTATTATCAAAGACACACACGCACGCACGCGCACACACACACACGCACGCACACACACAAACACAAATGTGAATATTTACATGTTTACGTCTCTATAAATGTAAACTTTTAAGCTGAAAAAGGTCTGAGACTGATACCATTTGCGTGATGGCAAGTAGGGTTCTAAAACTTGGTTGTAAATGTACTTAAACCATTTATATCCACAGATTCATTGGACAGGGAACAAGGGCAACTTGTTCGATTGGCTCTGAATCAAGCTTAATTTGCCTGGGGGTTGTGAACCAGGGGATTTTATTTAAACCACACAACTCATCAAGTGTTACGTCTCTCTCTTAAGCTCACTATGCTTGTCCTGCGAAAGTCAAGATGTCTGAAGGACTTTGGGAAATTGTGGCCCACTTTAAACAGAAAATGAAAGCATGACAGTAAAATGTAAACAGAACGATATGTCCAGAAAAATTGGTGACTTGGAACAATAATTTTTTAGGTGAAATACCTCACAGTGGTGGCTTTGTTCACTTTAGTGACATTGTATAATTTTAATGAACAAGTTGCAGTATATGAACACATTTATAGTTGTGCATGTTATTGATACTGAACACAAATACATACTATAATGCTATAATTTTATCATGCAACCATATTTTTTAACAGTACATTTTGCGACATGGATTTTATTTGTTTATCATCCTCCTATATTGAGCTGAGGCGTGTGTGTTTCTATTTCATTTTATCGAGGAGAGGAAGAGTGATTGAGAAATTGCATATATAAAAATGAGGGCCATCCCATCATGCCTTCCCCCGATCTGTTTGCAAAAACATAATGCCATTTCAGGATGACAGAAAAAAGCATTTTCCAGAAAGCGCTCATGGATCTTTTAATATCACATCTTCATCTCAACACCCACGTTCCTCTGCTCACCTATTCACCCAATCAATCCATCCCTCTCCATGGTGATGACAAGTGCCTGCCCGACGTGGCTATAACCGTTATCGAGCAATCACTCCAGAATTAGAGCAGACATCATGACAGATGCCAAACCCACCACATATGAAGCCTGTCTATACGTATCTATCACAGAGAATGAAAGAAAGACAAAAAGAGAGCGACAGAGTGAACAAGAGAGAGAGAGAGAGAGAGAGAGAGAGAGAGAGAGAGAGAGAGAGAGAGAGAGAGAGAGAGAGAGAGAGAGAGAGAGAGAGAGAGAGAGAGAGAGAAAAATATGAAGATATAGGTTGACTTCAGCCAGGCAGGCAGAAAATGTTTAGCAAATTCCATTCAATTAGTAGACAAAGTTTAGTTACGCTGAAAATGCAGACGCTAAAAGTAAATAGTGCAGGATTGAGTAGACCACAATCCTTTGATGTGCTTGTGCGTGGAAATGCATAAAAAACATACAAGACAGACTAATCGACAGCATCTAAAATGTTACACTGCTTCAAAGAGATAAAAAATCTTTACAAATCAACTATATTATGTTTATATTTTACATACCACAATATCATAACACAATTGAACACAATTCAGTGGCAGTAACATCTGGTTGACACTAACATCGTAGGTGGCGGTATTTCAATTTAACAGTGGTTGCCAAAAAAAAAAAAGATGCAGTGTGTAGTACTACTGCCTCACAAAACCATGTTGGAGGCGATGATAGACAAAAGCGAGACACTACCTGCAAACGGAAAAAAACGTTTTCTTGGATTCTGTTAAAAAAAAGATGGGGTGTAAGGCACCCCAGCCTGCAGGAAGTGCCAGCCAAAAGTAAGTTATTTTTGTACGTTTTTTTTTTTACAATTATGGTTACAAACTCTCTCTCTCTGCCTCCGTATACTCATATTTTGAGTGTAAATCACTGGCCAAAAAAGGGAAAACACTAAATAAACTAAGTTAAAGATTCATTTGATTGATTAATCTGATTACATTACAGACCGATGATCATGATATGAATACGCATCCTCTAGAGCCAAATCGATGTGTTTACAGGCACACCTTCTTAATTCAACCCTTTAGTTCAACATGAAATGACGGACTTGCCTCATTTGTATCATAGTCACAGGACTTGTTGTTGTCTCAGGAGGAAAAACAAGCACAAATTCAAACCGCTTTCTCCCCCTACTCATTTTAGAAAGCGAGCAATCATCTTTCCTCCTGCAGTAATGCGTCCAATCCTTGTATATTTCAATGGTAATATGACATTGTCCTGGTCTGCCTTTGATAAGCCTATAATATAGAATCAAAGCAAGAAACCTTTTGCTCTGAGTCCACCAATGAATATTAGAGAGAAAATGAGATGTGATAGTGGAAGTAAGCAAAAGAGTGAAACCTTGAAAGAGAAAGAGAGAAGGGGGAGAGACGAAAAGACAGAGAGAGAAGGAAAGACGGAGATAGGTGCTGAATGAAGATGGAAGGGTAGAAAGAGGGACGAAGAGACAGAGATTAAAGGGTAGAGAAACAATAAGATGAAGCGACTGTGACAGATGAGAGGTGCAGCAACAAAGAGCTGGTGTTTTAGCAAGCAGCTGAGCAGTTAGCAACAAGCCACGCATCTCACTGCCACGTCTCAGCCTGCAGATCTGAGTGGTTTGCTCTGAAGAAGAAAAAAGAAAAAAACAGCCTCACCCAGAGAAATGTCAGAAAAATAAGAGTCAGTTATTTGATATGGTTCATGCAGCAGTGATCTGGCCATATGCAGTCAGAGTTGGATGCAGGTAAGTGATCACATATGTAATGGCTAGAACTCCAGGAACTGCCACACTTTAGAATCAACGTTGTTCAAAAGATCATGGCCACATCAATGATGTTCAGCTCTGAAGGCCAAGAGCAGCGAGCAGGTCCGGATCAGAATAAGGCATAAGCAAAACAAGGAAACTGCTAGTAGCAAACCAGTCAACCAGATACACAATCACTAAAGGAACTGTGAAGGATATTGAATCCAAATGCTGAGCGATGATAATGGTTACATCCAATGTGTCCACTTGATTACTTATTTTCCTCTGAAGTCGTGCGTAAGTGGAATTAGTAGCATTTATGTTTGACAATTAGATGTTTGCTTACTTTTTATTTATAGAACTCCTACTAAAAAAAAAATGGTTTGTTCAGTGTTGTTCAGAGTTGCTTAGCTAACTCAATAAAAGAAAGCGAAAGAAACCGAAAATTCTCGGGACAGCAGCATGTGTCCAAATTTTAATCTTAACCGTTCTATTTCATCAGAAACGATCTGAAAACAGGGCTTTAAGTGTAAAATGAAACAGGTGAAAATTAGCATTTATGCTATAACCTGGCTCATTTACAGTCTGTACAGAAATGTTAGATTGTTCATTAATGTGCACTGTCCTGAATAAAAAAATAAATAAAATAAAAATAAAAATAAAAATACAGAACTTGTCCTTTATGTTGAATAAGTTCAACTTAAGAAAAACTTTAACCAAAACCCACCAAAAAAAAAAACTTTTTTATATATATATGATCGTTTCATTCTTATTGTACCGGTCTAAATTAAGTCTGTGGAAAAATTTGCCTCAATTTAGTTGTTCGTTAAACAACCTTTTTATTTTGAGTGTAGTTCAAAGGAATTTGCAAGACAAACAGAATCATCATTGAATTACTGGTTGAACTAAAATAAATTAACATTGTCATGATTAATACACAATATTTTAATAAACATAAAATATTTCAAATAAACACAAAGGGTATTTTCAGTCAGGAGATGATGTTCAAGATGTGGCGCAGGAGACTCAGCTGATCATAATCTGACCAATATAAACCAATGATTTTCTTAGGCACAGATTTTAGAAAACTAAACTGAAAAAAATGCACTCTAAGTGACGATTGGTCACGCATGAAGTGCGCATGAAGTAGAGAGTTCTTGAAAGAAAGAAAGAAAGAAAGAAAGAAAGAAAGAAAGAAAGAAAGAAAGAAAGAAAGAAAGAAAGAAAGAAAGAAAGACTCAGTGAAACATTATGCTGTTTACAGCTGAATCAGTGCAGCATGAGAGTGTTGTACATTTGAACTGTCGACACTTATTTCCAGTGTACACTAATGGTTGTCAGGATCTGTTTATTAACAACGAAATGCACGTGCAGAAAATCTTTGAAATCTATTTCACGCATCGTCCAACCGGATTATTTATTAGCTTTTCCTCTTTCTTATCATCAGTCGTGATCAATACCTGATTGGTCTAGCAGGGAGGTGAGGTAAGGATGCATTTCCTGATTGGCCTAAAAATTGCCTAGCAACCACTGAAATAGAATGAAATCATTCTCGCTCACTCTTAATGACTCTAGAGCCGACGGCTGTATTCAGATCCCTGGATTTGTGTGTTCATTGTCATGTGATTTTGTCTCAGATAAGGCTGTTGTTGGATATGGTGCATTTCACACATCTCCAGTTGTTACCAACCAAATTCAGCAGTCCACATGCAAATACACACAAAAACGACCATGCATCCACCCACCTTCCAGCACACAGACTGATACACACAAAGATTCCACTTGACTTCACGTCAGACTTTTAATGTTCAAACTCTAGATGATATTTAAATAGATAAACTGTAAAAACAAAGATAAGACTGACACATTGCAAAGAGCTTGAACACACTCTCTCCGTCTCTCTCTCTGTTACACACACACATTGATTAATAGGTTGTGACTTCTGTAATACTGTGTATATAGGCATGTCAAATGAGAGGAGATGGTGATGCTAATCTTTCACACCGATTTAAGCAGCTGGCACCCCAGAGAGGTCCCCCCCCCCCCCCTTTTAAACTGAATGAAACACTACTCCAGCTACCAAAAGCATCTATTATGACACTGAGGAATGTTGATAGGATCTCTGAAATTATCCAAACAAAAACATGAAGCACAATGTTATTTTTTATCAAATGATTTCTCTTTCAAGATCTCTTAATTTAGCATAACTTTACACTTTATATATATATATATTTTAATAAATAATATTAAAATGAGTGGTAAAACCTATTTGCATAATATTCTAATCCTCCATTTAGTCATCCTGGAGCGCTAATGCTACAATTACAAAGCTGAATGATTAGGAACATTTAATGAGTTACCTGTACACAGTGGGGATCAAAACTTAGTGGAGGAGTTTGTCTTGAGGAGCATGTGGATCCTATTGTAGATGCAACCTCCAGAAATCAGAAAATGTGGCGAAATTAAGGCATATTTATTTAGTTAGTTAACTCTATTTTCCAAAATAACATCACTTTTATATGCCTTTTCTGTACTGGACCAACAGCACCCATTAAAAGTTCCACCAAAAACAAATGAGAAATGAATCAAGATTTTTCTTCTACAACGAAAATCATGTTCTCCAGCATGATTCAAGATCCAAAGTTTTTGCACATACTTGTGGAGTTTGTCGGCTCGAGTGCTGCTGACATTAAAGTAAATGAGGGACCAACCAAATACAAATACATGATCAAATTCAATATAATAATAATAATACATTTAAAGTAATGAATTCATATCACCATCCCTTTGAACAACAACTGCACTCAATGCAAGCAAATTCACAATACCAAAAAATTAAATTTTGTAAACAATATAAATTTTGATATTAAGTCAAAATCAACTCTTTTGTGAAAAATAATTGCTTTCATCAGTGTAAATATCACTGAGAAACAATCAAAGCAGATTCATTTAATTCGATGGTTTCTCTGTCCCAAAGCCAAGTATATGCACATCCAGGAAGTGAGATCTGGCAAGCTGGTCGCCAGCTGCAGCTTTTTTCCTGCGGGAGCCCTGAGACACAGCGGGATGATGTCCATTTTGGCTAAAAGTAAGGCAGTAGGAGGTATGGGGTGTGAATATGCTTTCACATGCTTAGATCCTGAGTTCTGTCCAGACAGATAAGCAGCTTTACTGGCACTGCATCTAAGTAATAAACAGTGTATGGAACTTTTTATTCAATAAATATTGATGCAGCAAACATGTTATTTAAATAAATGATTCATCTGATTTAACTGATGCTAGCTGGGAATTGATAGGGCAATGTAATGACACAACTACATTTACATTTAGCCAAGGCTGCAAAGCCGACTCTGTGTTATAAATATGTTAGACCTATCACTTCTGCCACTAAAGATTGCTTTATCAATAATCTTCCTAATCAGTTTCATCATCTCAGCTTCCCAGATAGCTTAGAAGAACTTGATATTGTAACAGAAACTTTTAACTCTCTCTTTTCCAGCACTTTAGACACAGTTGCTCCGTTGCGCTTAAAGAAGATTAAAGAAAATAGTCTGACGCCGTGGTACAACGAGCAAACTCAGGCCCTTAAGAGAGCAGCCAGAAAAATGGAGCGCAACTGGAAGAAAACAACAGGTATTTCGCGTTTCATGGAAAGAGAGCTCGATTGCTTACATAGAGGCTTTAAAAGCAGCTAGATCTGCTTATTTTTCAACCCTATTAGAAGAAAATTGACATAATTCTAAGTATTTATTTGAATCAGTGGCTAAACTAACGAAAAAGAAAGCTTAAAACCCAGAAGTTTCCAAGCAACACAGCAGTAATAACTTTATGAACTTCTTCACTTATAAGATTGATAATATCAGGGACAAAATTATAACTATGCAACCGTCTACTACAGTATCGCATCAGGGAGTGCATTGTAGTCTCCCTGAGGGAAAATTCTATTCAATTATTGCTATAGGAGAGGAAGAATTTTGCAAACTCGTTAATTCATCTAAATCGACAAAATGTATGTTAGACGGACTAAGCTACTGAAAGAGATGCTTCCAGATGTCATAGATCCTCTTCTTAATATCATTCATTTGTCTTTATCTCTAGGATACGTACCAAAAACCTTTAAGCTGGCTATGATTAAACCGCTTGTTAAAAAACCAAAACTTGATCCTACAGAATTAGTCAATTACAGGCCGATCTCGATATCTGCCTTTTCTGTCAAAGATATTAGAAAAAGCTGTATCCTCACAACTGTGTTCCTCTCTAGAAAGAAATGATATCTGCGAGGATTTTCAGTCCGGATTTAGACCGTACCATAGTACCGAGACAGCTCTCGTTAGAGTCACAAATGATTTGCTCTTATCATCCGATCGTGGTTGTATCTCTCTATTAGTGTTACTCGATCTTAGTGCTGCATTTGACACTATTGACCACAACATTATTTTAAATAGACTCGAACATTATGTTGGCATTAGTGGAATTACACTAGCATGGTTTAAATCATACTTATCTGACCGTTATCAGTTTGTAGCAGTAAATGAAGAGATGTCTTATCAATCACAAGTTCAGTATGGCGTACCACAAGGCTCAGTACTAGGACCGCTGCTGTTCACTCTGTACATGCTACCATTTAAAGATATCATTAGGAAACATGGAATTAGCTTTCACTGTTATGTTGATGATACTCAGCTGTATATTTCTTCAAAACCTAACGAAACCTACCAATTCACAAAATTAACCGAATGCATAGCTGATATAAAAAATTGGATGACTAGTAATTTTCTATTACTTAATTCTGAAAAAACAGAGATTCTAATTATTGGACAAAAATCTTCCTCACGTAATAACCTAGAATACTGTCTAACACTTGATGGCTGCTCTGTTAAGTCTTCGTCGGTTAGGAACCTGGGTGTGCTCTTCGATACCAATCTTTCATTTGAAACTGTGTCTAGTATCTGTAAAACTGTATTTTTCCATCTTAAAAATATATTTAAATTACGCAATATGCTCTCATTGACAAATGCGGAACAATTAGTTCATGCGTTCATGACCTCAAGGCTAGATTATTGTAATGCTCTACTGGGTGGTTGCCCTGCATGCTTAACAAACAAACTACAGCTAGCTAGTTCAAAACGCAGCAGCTCAAGTTCTTACCAGAACCAGGAATTATGATCATATTAGACCCGTTCTGTCAACACTGCATTGGCTCCCTATTAAACATTTTATACATTTTTAAAAATTGCTGATTACTTACAAAGCAATAAATGGTTTAGCTCCGCAGTACTTGAGCGAGCTCTTAACGCATTATAGTCCTTCACGTCTATTACGATCCCAAAATTCAGGTCAGTTGATAATACCTAGAATATCAAAATCGACTGCTTGCGGTAGATCCTTTTCCTATTTAGCACCAAAACTTTGGAATAGTCTTCCTACCATTGTCCGGGAAGCAGACACACTCTGTCAGTTCAAAGCTATATTAAAGACATATCTCTTTGACCTAGCATTCACATAATACATTATAGACTTCACTAATTCAATATTAGGCTGCATAGATTAGGTCAGCCGGAACTGGGAACACTTCCCATAAATCCTGATGTACTCGTTACATCATAAGAAGAATGGCATCTACGCTAATTTTAGTGTCTTTGTTTATCCCGAGGTTTTCCAGGCTGTATCCAGATCTGACGAAGGACCTTTGCCTGAACCCGATGACAACGCAGTGCTGAAGTGCCAACTAGTCTCTCCCCTGGGAAGGATCCCTTTACCACTCTAAAGATAAAGCGTTGTCGGGATAATTTCGGTTTCGCGTATCTACCCCGAAGTGATAAAATTCTGTCAAAAAATGTTTGCGGCCAGACAAGTAGTTTGTTAAGGCTTGCTTTGTAGGGAATTACAAACCTGCGCACATATATTCAAATGTGCATAACTATAGAATTAATTCTTAATGCGCACGTGAGCGCCATCAGTATTTCTCACAGGTTCGCGTTTAAAGTCTGTGTAGGGAGAACGGTGTCGTCTTAGCGGTCTCTAATTTAATAACTAATGATCGTTGCGACGGAAGTGAATGAATCAAGCCGCTCTACAAAACAATCTACAAAGATGATTTGACAACTATCTACTATATGGTCTTGACAACTGCTTTAAAGGGTAGTTGATCATTCTGCCATCCTCACATCCAAACCTGTGTACTTTCTTCTGTGGAACAACATTTCACAAAACTTTTGTGTGTGTGTGTGTGTGTGTGTGTGTGTGTTCTGCAGTCAGGTTAGTAACAACATTTTTTTTTTTTTGCTTTGAGTAAATTATGATATAAGTTTGATTTTTCTGTGAACTATGCGTTTAACTTGTGAACACCTATTAGTCACTATAGTTTGTCTGCTGTCTTCAAACATATACATTGTGCACCCATATGTAGTAATGGGTTCAGAATAATGTATTTTACATAAAGAGAGAAGCATCCAGAAGAAAGACCAACATGTACAACACAAAGTATTTCAAAGCAAACAAAGACTACCTGCTATAGGCATCAGCGACTTAGCACCAACTCGCGAAGCTACCAAAAGCTTCATTACCTACCCCTGCAGCTGGTTCATCCTCACACAACTTCAAACGCATGATCCATGGCCCTCTGGCCAGAGAGAGAATGAGAGAGAAACTGGTGAGGCAAACAGACTACACGGCAAGGTCACCTCATTACAACCCATTTGTTCCAGCTGTCATTAAAAATCACACACAGCGTCACTCAAAGCAGCAACGAGAGAGGAGGGGAAAAAAAGAGAGTGGCGTAGTTGAAAATGACACCTATCAGATATACAACATAACACCCACCCACCCACGTCCGCACACACATACGCACACATCACAAAATGCATTAATCACTGAATCCTTTCATGACCTTGTGGTTCACAAACACATCCCACCTCTGCCTCCATAACACACGCCTCCCTCCATTTTGGCCTTGTACTCTCATCTCCTCTCAGCTGCTACTTCTTAATAATGAGCAACTGTAATATTGGGAGAAGAAATTTTAATAATATGTTATCATATACGGCACAGTGATAAGTCTAGCTAGAGGGAGGGAGAGAGAGAGGGAGAGACAGCTTTGGAGAGCTCTGCATGGTTAGTCATTAGTTGGACTGAAGTTTGAAAATGGCCGCCCCAGAGCTTAATTTCCCCTTTTGTTTCTCAGGAGAGATAAAAGCTCAGTGGCAACCCACTGCATTGCAGAGCAAATGTGATAGTTTTATTAATAAAGAAAGTCCTGTTTAAAACAAAGAACTTCTAAAGCTGAGCTCTCTCTGCTTTTTAATATGCCGAGAAAGGAAAGGAAGACAATTGAGTTTGGAAACCCCGGCTGTGCTTGGGAAGTACTGTTGAAATATCACTCACTCTACTTTACAAAAACTCAATTGACATCACAAAAAAAGGTTCTATCAAATGTGGTTAACAACTACAAAAGCAAAATGTAACGGTTTAATATTGATATTTTAATTATTAACCTTGTAATAGGTTGCATTTAAATGTTTTGAGATAAACTTATTTCATTAGTGTTTATTTAAATAATTCATACTTTTATTCAGTAAGTATGCATTAAATCAACCAAATATCTATGATAATTTCTGAAATATCATGCAACACTGAAGACTGAATGGTTGTTGGAAATTCAGCTTTGCCATCAATGGAATAAATTATAAATTACTTCAATATCCAATAAGGATATTGGTTCAAAATCCAATGGGCTGCAAAAACAAACCAATTGCAATTCCATTTAGTTCTAGTGCCACAGAAATTAAAGCATTTGTATAGTAACATTAACACCTGTATGTAGTCACAGCAACAAAACAATAATTCCCTGAGACTCATTTTATAATTTTATTTACAGCTAAAGTCACATTGACTGAGCTCTCAAAAAGATCTGACAGCACAGCAAGTTAAAACTCCATTTATAAAAGTTGCACAAGAACATAACAGATTGCATATTTTACACATGCGTTTAAAAAGATTCATCACCTTTCACTGTCTGTGCATCAAGTGCTCAGAAGTTTGTTTAAAGGTTCAAAGAGTCAAGAACAAGTCAGGTTCAAAAAGTGTATATATATATATATATATATATATATATATATATATATATATATATATATATATATATATATATATATATATATATATATATATATATATATATATATATGTTTTTATGTCTGATGAAGAGAGGATGATTCACGTTGTCAAGATGCAAAGACTTAAAATGACCTCGACTGTGGGTGGCTGAGAGTTTATTCAGGGTTTACAATAAACGTATGCACTTAAAGCTTAAGTACAGTAACACATGTAAAAGATAGTAAGAGTGGATGATTTTAAAGGGTATGATAAATATTACTCTCAGGAACAGTCGAAACGTTGAAGCGAATTATGTATTACGCAACAAATATTTCTAATAAGGGATTGAAATGGTCAGAGGGTTTGATCACTGCTGATCAATATGGATATGCTTAGACAGCTATGACTGAGTGGAGAACTTCTGTTTTGTGTCAGATAAGTTTAATTTTAAATAGCATTTAATCTGATCCTTCACTGCAAAAAGCAGTCTTTCCTCTAAATTAACTTAATTTATCAATTAATCCGTGGGCAAATATGTTTTCTTGTTTTAGGTGTAAAAAATATTTCAGAAAACAAGACATTATAAATCTTGATTAATAATGTTTAGATTTGTACTGGACAAAAATACTGAAGAAAACTTTTTGCAGTGTTTAGCCATTCAACAATTTACAAGTCATTAATGAAATGAATTGTCTCCAAGGCTTGGTTGTTAGAAACATAAAAACTTGTGATTCTTTATCATTGGTTATAGTGTGGATGAATCTTGTGATATTACACATCCAGATTACATCAGAAGATATTAAATCATTTAAAGAGCAGCTTCCACCCTTAATTTCTACTTGGGATAATGTAGTTATATTAAATAGTTCTATTTCAAGTTTCCATTATTGTCTATTAGAAAAAAATGTCTGTGGAAAGTCTCATATCACAAAAAACTGGCTTGCTCAAACACAATGAACTTGGTCTGTATCCGCTTTGCTAGTACATCAATGTTAAGAAAACTTGAAATAAGAATAAAAACGAAATAATGAAAAACAAATAAATATATGTAATGTTAATTTTGTACTGCTTTCTTTCAGTGCATGTAGCAGTGGTGACATTGGCAAGTGTCTCATGGAATGTGTAATGAATGTGGCTAGTGTTCTGTCTGGATGAGGGCTGCTGGGGTTGGCAGGGCAGAACTGCCAACATCAGGCCTTGCAATACTGCCAGAGAGTAGAGAGACCACATGGAGCAACTGCAGGAGCTTTACACAGTCTGGCAAAGGCAAAATACACCCCAGCAAATACAAACACGCACACAATGGGAAGCATCGGTAAACACACAAACAGCCAGCTGCAAACAGCACCCTCATCTATAAATCCATGTACTGGCATCTATGGCACAACTTTGCTACACATACCTCGATTGTGGAAACTGCTTCTAGCTACCCTTAGAGGCCATTAACTTTCCTTAAATAGAAGAGAATGGGCAGGATATTCTTCAAAAATTCAAAGTTATATGGTTTTGGAATGACATAAGGGTGAGTAAATGATAACATCATTATTTTGGATGAACCATCCCTATAAAAGACTATTCTACTATTATTGAGAGGATTAAAGCACAAAAAAGCATAAAGAAATCTTGTTATTTAGCTGTGATGCATAAAAAAATGGAACATTTAAGCATTGAAAAATTGACAATTTTATGTAAATTATTTCATGTCGGAGCTTTTCTGTCAAATACAAGGCAATTCAAGGTAAATGGATGTTCACTTTTTTCAATTGACTTATTAAAATTAGTGACATTGTCTTTCAAAATAAATTTTAAAACTTAGCTCTGCGATACTACAACAGAACAATATTGATATACTTTTAGGTAAGGAAACATAAATGTATACTGAGCTGGGAATCCAGCACCCCAAAAAAAGTACACTTGAAAAAACAAGAAAAGGCTATGTGCATGCGGCATGAGAAAATATGCAAGATTTGCATTATGCAAGGATCATATTTAGGAGCCTTTTTTGACAGTGGAGGACAGAGACTGACAACATCAGAAGCGTTCTCACCTCTGTGAGTTCTGTGAGCCATTCATCAGATCAAGAAAGAGATACAGAAAGAGATGGACAGAGAGAAATAGACAAAAAGATAGTGAGACAGCCAGGAGAAAGAAAGGACACAGAGGTGCATACGTGGAGAGAAAGATAGCAAAGGGTTTGTAAGCATAATCTCAGGACAAGAGAAAATGTATGTACCTGAGTGTGTGTGTGTGTGTGTGTGTGTGTGTGTGTGTGTGTGTGTGTGTGTGTGTGTGTATGTGTGTGTGTGTGTGTGTATGGTATAAGTATGTGCGTACATGAGAAATCGGTGTGGAAAAGGTAATTCTTCGGCTGTTTACACCTTCAGGTGATAATGTGACACCTCCTCGGCCGAAGCAATGGATGGAAAGAGAGCCAGAGAGCGAGAAAGGGAAAGAGAGAGGGATGTGTCCCCGGTGTGTTGACAGGAAAAGAGAGGTGTTGTGTGAAGTAGAAAAATATCCAGAGGGCCACTCTCTCCACAGCACCCTTCAGGCAGGTAATTAGTGCGGCGCTGGTGTAAGGCTACGAATATGAACGCCGCCATCACAGTGTTATGACAGAATTTATACCTTTTCATTAACTGTTGTCTGACTCTATAGCAAATAGCACTTTTCCTTCAAACAGGCTGGATAATTGAGGTTGAACTGCTTTATTAATCATCTGGTTTTTTTTTTAGTTTTTATGCACACTCTTCCAGGAGAGTTTAAGCACATCTTCAAGAGAACCTAAAAACATGGTCGTGATCTTTAAAAAAAGCAAATTTGAATATATAAAGGAATAGTCTGGGTTCAATACAATACAAGTTCACCTAAAATTAATTATCTCACCAGTTACTGACTGTAACTTGTGCATCATTATTGGTTAATGACCCATTAATCTACCATTCATCTTCGGAACAGATATATTTTTTTTATAAAACTTGAGAGATTTCCATTCCCCCATTGAAAGTACATTCCACCACAAAGAAATAAATGAAGTAAATGAAAAAGCATCATATCGGTTTACAAGTTCAGTATGGAGCACCGCAAGGCTCAGTACTCGGACCATTGCTTTCCAACATGTACATGCTACACTTACGAGATATCATTAGGAAGCATGGCGATGCTTCAATTGATAAAACTAACAAAAAGCATGTAAGCACGCCTGAGCTTTCCAAATACTACACAAGTTGTAACAAATAATTGATGTAAGTGCTTTTATAAAATTATATACTTCAGATTATCTGAAAATTTACCCATTTAATTCCATTATAAACTCAACCGCACTTGCTTGGTGATTGAGAACAAAATTATGAGAGACTGGATGTTGTGATAAAAAAATGGATTAAGAATAATTCCCTACTATTGAATCATGAAAAAAAACAGAGGTTTTAATTGTTGGACCCAAAATACCTCTGCACATAATATTCCAGAATACTCTTACACTTGATGGTATAGTACTCAGTATAGTATTTGTCATCAGTTAGGAACCTGGGTGTGTTATTTGATAGCAATCTTTCACTTGAAAGACACATTTCTAGTATTTGTAAAAAAAAAAAAAAAAAACATTTTCCACCGTAAAAAAAATATATAAATTATGACATTCTCTAAATGACAAATGTAGACAAGTTAGTTCATGTGTTAATGACCTCAAGGCTAGATTATTGTAATGCTCTACTGGGTGGTTGCCCTGCGTGCTTAATAAACAAACTCCAGCTGGTCCAAAATGCAGCAGCTAGAGTTCTTACTAGAACCAGGAAGTATGACAATATTAGGTGTCTCATCGATTTGTTCTCACGCATCAAGCAAGTGCGGTTGAGCTTATAATGAAAGTGAATTGGGCCATTTTCATATAATCTGAAGCATATAATTTTATCAAACAACTAAAATCAATTATTAGTTATCACTTGTGCATTATTAGAGTTAAATTGCTCTTGACATATTTATGGTAATTTAGGTTTTAGGAATTATGTTGTTATTTGGATATAACATTACACAGAAACATTAGCAAGCATTTTTTTTAGCACTAAACTCATGTTAACGTTGTTTGTCATGTGGCTAATTCTTTTCAAAACTGTGAGTATTTTAACATTTATGATTACCATTGTTACTGCCCCACTAGTAATTAAGCAACCATTTTTGCTTTTTTTTAAAGAAAAATTGGAACAAGTGGAAATTACTTTTTGCAGTAAGCAAAGATTTTGCCACTAACTGTGTTGATTGAACTTACCTTGTTCTGAACCTGGAATAGTCCTCAATGTGCATCTTCAAGAGTAAATACAAACACTGTTGTGAATGTGATCATTAGAAAAAACTAATTTGAATATCTGAGGGATATCTTTGCTACTTTTCACAATATGGAGGTGACAGATGCAGCACCATGACATGTCTCACTCAGAGCAGGTTTATAATAACATGCTCTCGGTGCATTCCCCATGGCCAAGAGCCCCCACGCAAACCTTGAAGAGCGATGAATATATGAATTCTGCACCGCTCGGCCTACGCTACTCAATCAGAAACGGATATTGGAGTTAAATTGAAAGAGTCTGTCCTCTTGGAGCTAAGGCTCAGATATGGCAGACTTATCACCATGAGAGCGGCTGGATTGGGGAGCAGGGGATAGCTTACTTTGGAAGCACAGTGGTACCCTGGTGCACGCTGGGTAGTGACCCATGACAGTGAGCCTGTATCGATTTAAAGAGCGAGATAGAGAGGCCAACCAAGAGGAGAGATATTCCTCTTAGGAGTGATACATAATTCATTCCAGGCATTATCTTCTTCCCTCACTTTTCTTTCTGTGTCTTTTTCTTCCTCCTCTCTAAGTTTTTCTTTTATTGAAGGGTGTACACCAGGGTACTTTCAATTTTAGTGAGGGATTAGGGGTTGGTATTTTAGGATGCATCCCCAATAGGAACTTTGATCTTCATCAGGATATAAATGATGGTTGACATTGAATGTGAATTGCAGGGTTAAAGAGTAACCTCTATATTACCCAAAGCTTTAAATCAAGCAACCCTGTTACCTTAAAGGCAGAGACTGGGAGGATGATGCTGAGGACAAAGTGCTATCTGAAACGTAATGATCACCATTGTGGCCCGTAAGTGGAATATAAAAGGGGATTTTTTTCTCTTTGGACATGATACAAATATTTTTGCAGTGACCTTCTAAAAAAATTGCATACAGCATGATAATAAAAAAAGAAGGAAAGAAAGAATGAAATCCGTTGGGTCGGACTCGGATTGCTTTCACACCTCAAGCGAACCGCCCCAGAATCCGTTTGCAATCGGTCCGAGACCACCTCGTTCAGGCGATCTCGGAGCGATTGTTTTGGTGCGGATCCAAGCGGGATGGCCGTGTTCACATATGCCTAAACGAACCAAACCAAGGGAGAAAATGCACCAGGTTCCGAAATAAACAGTAACGAAACTGGGAAACGATGACCACAATTAAAAACATAATTTTTTGTTTAACACAGGCCTTATAATCCTGTCATCCTTTCTATTTTCCTTATTTGAAGTCAAATAAGTGAACGAGGTCAAACTTTCAGATGCAATGCCACTACCCACAAGACAAAAGCTTGAGGAGCCTTGTGACAATAAGCCTGATGAGTTGATTTGCAGACAAAAAAGGCATAGTGGGAAATAAAGGCTTAAAAGGCAGATAGAAGATGCTATGACAGCTGAGTTAATGAGAAACCAAAGGATAAACTGAGAATCTGATCAAATAGCTTTTTACATCAACACAATGGAAGTGAAATATGTATGAAAACAGACAATGTCATTGAAATAAAGGCATTTTCTCAGTCGAAAATCATTTCAGTTGTCATTCTGTCAACTGCCCTGAAAATTAAACTAGTACGTTTTTCTTCACAGTTTGTGTTATTTCTGCCTCTGTGGTAGCAGATATGGTCTTAAGCTAACTTGTTTCTAATGAAAATACTGAGGAGGAAAAAAAATCTAACAAAGAGACATATTCATGAATTTCTCTTTTAGTGCAGCTGCATAATGAAATAAGTAAAGACTGGTTGAAGCCGTGTGCTAATCCAACTCCCAACAAGTCCTTTAGAAGAGGAAATATATTAATTATACTCAAAGAGGAGCTACAAAAGCAAAATGGGGGCTTTGAACACAGAGGGCCCTAAATGTCACTCGCTTGCTTTGAAGTGAAGGGTGCCTGTCTTTGTTTTCCCTCCCTCTCTCTCTCTCTCTCTCTCTATCTCTCTCTCTCTCTCTCTCTCTCTGTGTGTGTGTTCACAAAACACAAGTGAGACAGAACACTACAGCTTTCAAGAGGGCATCTAGGATACACACTTTTCCATTATACAAAAAGAAAATATATACACATGTACAGACATAAACAAACAGTCTTGAACAGATAGGAGCTTGGCCATGAATACAAATGGCTGCCAAATCTATGAATTCTGTATGTAAACATTTAAAAGAATATTACTAGAAACTGTATATGGTACTTCGTTTGAAAAAAATAATAATGGTGTGGAGTTACCAGTAATTTGTACAAACAGGTCATTAAATTGTTTCTTGAATATCTATAGATCTGTCCTATAAAAACTTGATTTTTCCCACGTGCCTAATAATATCCAGCGTGACAATGCAATGTTAAATCAGAGGTATACTACTGATAAATACAAATCAGCAAAGCCAAACCACCTTGAAATCACAGAAACCCTGAAGCAGCAAAGTCTATGACTTCCTGAATTTGTCAAGCAGGAGAACCAAATAAGGCTCTGTGCAATTACAATCAGCATTCACCTTGACCAATCAATTCTTTCCACTACTTGTTCCCATCAAGAGCCTGCCATCTGAGGGCATCCAGGAGATGCAAAGAAGGGGAGAAAGAAGAAAACGAAGCGGTAGAGGCCAGCGAAAGACGAGGAGAGAGGAGAAAGATGGAGAAGAGGAAGAACGTGTTGTTCAGCGTAGAGAGCTGCAGTGTGAGGAAGACTAGAACATTCTGCCAGCATGTAGAAGACCTCCTGTGGCTGTAATCGATCAGATCGCCCTCCTCCTGACAGACTACCTGTAAGAAACCAGCTGACTATGTTTTGTGGAGTGAAGAGTGGAATCTAGTCTTTGAACTGGGCAATGGCAAAACAACTTTCAGGCAACGATTTAGTGTTAGACAGTAATTCTGAATAATCATACCTATTTGGTATGGATCTGAGAATTTGTGTAACTAACCAGATTAAACTACTACATAAGAATCTTGAAGTTAACAAATCAATTAAACCATGATTCTAATAATCTAACAATCTGGCAATACCATTTTGTGCAAGCAGAGATACAGGAAAGGACAAATAACAAAGACACAGAACGCATCCTTGTGAGAATTGAGATCTCTGCAATCTTGTTGCTCAACTGACCGTCCAAACATATTATAAGTAGCGTTCAATCAATGCACAATAAATACAAAATAACATCACAAACAAAAGTCATAACCTATTAAAACATTAATTTTGGTCACACTTTAGATTAGGGTACAATTCTCACTATTAACTATGACGTTTGCCTCAATAAACTCCTAATTACTGCTTACTAATAGTTAGTAAGGTAGTTGTTAAGTTTAAAGGTACACTGTGTACTCCTATCTAGCGGAGAAATTGTATTTTGCATTCACACGAATAGTGCTCTCTAGTGCCTCGCTTTTTCACATGCGTGTTGTAAATGCGGTAGCTGTTATGTACCAAGAAGCTATGACAACATGTCTTCCAATAGCACTTCATCGTGTTTTCTTTCGGGTAATGAGGTTCGTTATTTCAAACAAACTGCAACTTGACACACAACGAACAAACGAATGTATGAAATCACAGACTGTAAAAACAAGCAAAGAAAAAAAGCTTGTAATTTAGACCGTAACATTGACTTACCTGTCGAGAAGAAAGCAGGCAACCCTTTCAAAGTCTTTCTTCTTTATTAGCTCTTTCCACCTGGAAAAAGCTATCCCGATATTTACCCTCGTTTTTTGAATTCGCCGGTCATTTTTCCTTTTAAATTAAATTTTTTGCTTTTTTGGCGACAAGGATTCCTTCTCCTGTGGCTCGGCATAAGTATGATTCTGCATTTTGAAGTACCGTGCAGTAGAGGTCTTCACAGTGAACCCGAGACCCGTTGACCTGGGACCCGACCCGGGTCTATATTTTAAAAGATCGGCCGGGTCCGGGTCGGGTCGGAATCTATTACTTCGGGTCCCGGGTCTGTTTAACATTGTGTGTAATACCCGTGCGAGTCATCAATCTCAAAAATGCGTCTTGTCACACTCATATTTAATATATTTTAAATCAGTAACATAATCTGAGGTGAACTGTCATATGAATGTTTACTTTGACACTCAAAATAAATTGCGTTAAAAAGCATATTTTAGGTTGATCCAGCTAGCGCGCATATATGCAGTCAAGCGCGTGTCATGTTTCTATGGCAACCAGTTACCAGAGGCAGAGCTTCAGTGAGGGACAGCCAAACCGCGCTTTAGATTTTACAATGTCAATTAACCGTTTTGTTTACTCTTAAAGTTTTAGTGGTCAGATTCAGACTCGATGATGCAGAGCAGAGAGCACGGAGATGATAGCAAATAAATAACGTCAGCGCAGCGGCCATGGCACTGAACGAGCAATCGTTATTATAGTTCAAAAGGGCAAACAGCCAAAAGTTATTGTGCGAGTTAGCAGCTAACTCGTTTAATTTGTCATCCGTCACCGTGAGTCCGTGACATCAAGTGGACTTTTGAAGCTGAAATAACAAGGATTAAGCTTGGACTTGGTGGAATAACGAGAAGAATAACATGGATAACTTTCTTGTCGGAGCCGAAGGAATTTGTAATGCATCACAGCCAGTCAGGTAACGTTACAAGGAAAGGATGGAGAGACTACTAACGTTACGCTGCTACGGCTCCTTAAATTCGGTAAGACAAAAAGTTGTAATTTTTTGCAACAGGTTTATTGACTTGTAATAGCAGTTTAAGGTGGATAATGTGACAATCGGGTCCAGTCGGGTCTGTGTCTTCCCGGCAGTTTCGGGTCCAGCTTACAAAAATAATCGACGGGTCCAGGTCGGGTCCGGTTAGGCATTTATCGTGTCTGCACGGGTCCGGGTCCAGCTTTTGAAATAATAGTCGGGTCCGGGTCGGTTCGGTGTAGCAAATTACGGGTCCCTTCGGGTTCGGGCACAAATTTTTGGACCCGTGAAGACCTCTACCGTGCAGTGCAGCCTTTCAAATTTGCCGGGACAGTGACAAGCGCCTCTCACTGATCTCCTTTTCCGTTTCAGCTGGCTCTGAATGAAAACGCGTTGAGGTAGGCTAGTGCTTTTTGTCCCTCTCTGCTATTATAGTTTTTCAAAATGGCGGAACGACATGGAAGCCTCCTTGGACTTGCACGTCCAATGTAAATAAAGATAAGAAATTCTTTGCTTACGAGGAAAAGTCAGATCATTGGCAGAGGTAATTTTTCACCAATGAGGACATATTTATGAATAAAGACATTGATTGTAGCTAATAAAATACTGCAAAAACGACACAGTGTACCTTTAAGTAATGGGAAGGATTAAGGGGTGTAGAATATAGTCATACAGAATAAGGCATTAATATATGCTTTATGAGTACCAATAAACAGTCAATATCCTAGTAACATGAATGCTAATAAGCAACTTGTTCATAGTGAGAATTGGACCCTAAAATAAAGTGTTACATTTATTTAATATTATAGATATTATTTTCATAGTACTTTATATCATTTAAATTTTTCTTGTTTTTGTAAAAGTGAATATGTATATTTAATGTTACTTATGCTATGTTAGAGTTAAGATTCTTTTTAATATGCCAATAAAAAAACTGCAGTCTTTTTCACTTTATTAAAATCAGGCAAAGCAAAATGACAAACGTTTACTTTCACAAGCAGTCACATGTTTGTGAGCTTGCAGGTGGAATCTCTTAAAGGATAATTCCGGTATTTAACACATTGGGCCCTATTTTGACGATCTGAAACGCAAGTGTCAAAGTGCAAAGCGCAAGTAACTCTGTGGGCGGATCCCGGCGCTGTTGCTTTTTTCCCAGCGCGATAAATGACTCTTGCGCCCGACGCAAATCTAAAAGGGGTTGGTCTGAAGTAGCTTCATTATTCATAGGTGTGGTTTGGGCGTAACGTGAAATAAACCAATCAGAGCGTCCTCTCACATTCCCTTTAAGAGCCGGCGCGCTTGTTCCGTGGTGGATCGCTATTAACGGCGGATTTGCCGGCGCACGCAGGAGCAGTTCACAGCCGAGGAGACCGGCGTTCTCGTCAGGGCTGTAAAACACAGAGAAGTGACATTGGGGATGATGGGAGAAACCCACCCAAATTAGCTTCGGTTAAACAGGCGTATAATTTGGGTAGTAAATGTGTAGCCTAATCTAGATTATTTTTTTATTTTTATTTTTTTTATCTAGATAGATCTTTTTCACATCTTCACGGACACAACAATGATTTCTCTCGTGTGTTAATATTTTTCCTTGTAATAATGTATGATTTGCAAAAATGAATACTGCTGCATCTTTTTATATTAGAGAATCAAAGTGGATGCGCGTTAACATTATGGCCAAGCACGCGCCCTTAAAATACCATATCACTAACGCGCAACGCGCCACTGTCTTTAGACTGTTTTTTTCCTGGTCAATGGCGGAATTGCTTTCTAAAACTGGAAAATAGCACCAGGGGAGTTTTGCGCCGGAACACGCCTTCTCTTTGCGCTGAACCGCCCCCGCGAGCGCAAGTTCATTCCCTAATTTACCGACGTGCGTCTGTGGAGGGAAAAGTCCGCTGTGCGCGGGTGCAGAATAGGAATGATACATGCGTCGGTGTTCAAAGTCAATTGCGCTGGGTGCAAGATAGGGCCCATTGAGTCTATATTGTAGTTTGTTTTGGATGAACAAGAGTGGTGGACAAAATTTTTTTGACAATGGTTCCTCTCTCGAGTTTTTGACTATAATAGAATTGGCCATGGACCCATTTAACATTGGAGTCAATGGGCATGTCCGAAAATGTCATTAAAACAGCCAATAATGTTCGTTTACAAAACTGTTAAACTCACCGAGTGGTTAGTGGTGTTCGTTGATGATTATAAACAATATATCGTCGCAATATATGATTCCAATCCGTTTATTTTGCTATAGTAGAACTATTTTTTCAGACACTTCACAACCGTGTAACTTCCGCTCAATATTTGAATCTGAAGCGTTAGTACACTCCCGACCACTTGATGGCGATAACTGATGTTTATGTCTCGCGGGACACTCACGGTCGTCGGTCACAGTCGAGTTCAACTTCATATTGCACTGGTCAGTGGTCACGTCTTTCAATATTTTCAAGGTTTTGTTTGTTTATTTCGCTTACTCTCCTGGAGCACAGTTGCTCTGCTCGCTAGCCTTATGAGAAACGGAAGCGAGCAAAAAGACTACATCGACCAAATGTAAACAGCCCCCTTTCCGTTTCTGGTAGCGCATTTATATTAACGAGCACTCAGTCCTTCAACAGAATTCAATGGGATTTTACAAAATGACGAATAAAACACGACAGAAACTGTATTTCGCAACACTTTTTGTTTCTGGAACATCAACTAACATCACTAATCACTCTGTGAGTTGCACAGTTTTGAAAACTAATGTTAAAGGTTGTTTTAATGACATTTTCGGACATGCTCATTGACTCCAATGTTAAATGGGTCCATGGCCAATTCTTTTATAGTCAAAAACTCGAGAGAGGAACCATTGTCAAAAAAATGTTGTCCACCACTCTTGTTCATCCAAAACAAACTACAATATAGACTCAAGGTGTGAAATACCGGAATTATCCTTTAAGTGAAAATAAGAAGTTTAAAGCTTACAGGCTTCTGTACGTGTTCTACCTAGTGTCTTCAGGGATTTCTAACGGTTCGATTCTCTCAAGTCTGCATTCGATGCATCCTCGGTATAAAGAACACATCCGGGTACTTTCATGCATCCTCTACTTGCTTATTGGAATTGAACTTCGACAGTTGATGATGACGTAGTACAAGAACACAAGGACGCAAGGTCGCATATTGAGAAAATGCCAAAATAAAGACTCTAAAACACTTCAAAAATCAGGGAAAAACAAGTGTGACTTAAACACATGCCTGTTCCTTGTTTCATATTAAAAAAAAATAATGTTTATCTATAGCAGGGGTTGGTAACCTTTCTGTCATTAAGTGCCATTTTTATCCATTTCATTCACTTTGCAGTGGTGGATGCTGGACTCAGTTTCCCACAATAGCATGAATGAACAATTGTATTGTGCATTATGTGGTAATAATTTATGTGAAACTCTTTCCTTAATGAATTTGAGTGTCACAATCATTACATTTTGTAAATAGATTATTAAAAATGTATGCTGGGTGGAATATGTTTATCCGCTGCGTGGTAATAATACCATGGAAGTCAATGGTGCCAATCAACTGTTACATGCATTCTTTAAAATATCTTCTTTTGTGTTCAGCAGAAGAAAGAAATGCATACAGGTTTGAAACAACTTGAGGGTAAGTAAATTATGACAGAATTATAATTTTTGGGTGAAATCCCTTTAATGAAATAAGTAATTTAAAGGGAGTTAAACAGTTAAAAAGAAATGTCCAATAGTTTTTTTTTTTTTTGTAACGGCTAATGTAATTCTGGTGTCACGATAATAACTTTAGCCTGTACTGATAAAAAAAATCTTGGAAGACATGATGCATTGAAAATTGTTTTGTAACCAAATAATTACCCTTTAAATTTAATAGAATTATGAGGCCATGAGGATTCACACATCTAAAACAAAGAATAGTGATATTGATATAGTAAAAATACAAAAAAGTGCAAAGAAAATGATCTTTGTCAAGGCAGTCCATTGTTCAAGTTGCTGCATGTTAAAGGGATAATTCACCCAAAAATTCAAATTAGTCCATGATTTACTCACCCTCAAGTCAGGTGTATATGACATTCTTCTTTCAGACAAATACAATCTGAGTTATATTTAAAAATAACCTGGCTCTTCCAAGCTTTATAATGCCAGTGAATGGCTGTATATTTTTTGAATTCATGAATGAAGTCACAAATTAGAAGCCTAAAAGAATAATTTCTAAAGAGAAATGTCGGAGGAGCTTCAGGCGTCAAAGCTTACGCTACTCCTACGTCATACATCGTCAAGTGTTACTCTTTTAGCGCGAGTCGACTTGTGAAGGCTGTCTGCCAGAAGCTAGTTATTTTAGTCGATACAGTTTTAAGTTTCAGTTTCTGTTTCTTACACGAACGCATCGCTTCACTTCAGAAGGCCTTTATTAACCCGCCAGAGCTGTGGAGCACTTTTATCATGGTCTCCTAGTGGCCCCCCCACCTCCCCAGTATGGAGCCCCAACTCGGCTTATTTTTTTGGATACACCCGGTCAAAGTTCAAATTTCAAGCTGGCATATCTCTGGAACCAAGCCGAGTTGGGGCTCCATACTCAGGGCACAAGGGGGTCTCCTTGTGGTCCCCACAGGCCCCGAGTATGGATGCACTTTTATGTACTTTAAAAAATTCACTGCCATTATAAAGCTTAGAAGGACATTTTTTAATATACTGTAACTCTGATTGTATTCGTCTGAAAGAAGAATGTCATATACACCTAGGATGGCTTGAGGGTGAGTAAATCATGGGCTAATTTTCATTTTTGGGTGAACTATCCCTTTAAGTTAGAAAAACAAAAAGTTATACATTTGCATAGGTTTTCATGTTTTTAAAAAACATCACACTGGTGTGTGTAACTGTGGAACCAGCTAATTAATACTGGGATGAAAAAGACTTGTAGTGGAACTAAAAACTGGGTGTGGAATGGATATGACATTATGAAAATGTTTAATAATGTTAGATTTTAGTAGAATTGGTGACCAGAAATTGTTTCAGTTTTCAACAATTAGAACTACAGAATTTATATATTTTTTTGGCAAAAGGCAATATTGATAATTAGAGATTGAGCACATTGTCACAAAAAAGGTATATCACCCTTTTCAAACAGCTTTATTTCACATACTGTATGATAATCACAAAAACTCTATTGGTATGGATTGGGGCATCATGGGTAAAAATGTTTTTTTGTGTTTACCTTTTCTCAGTCTCTGCTGAACTGTGTGTATTCTCTCTCTCTCTCTCTCTCTCTCTCTCTGACAGCCTGTCTCATTTGTCACTTTCCTTAATCTCTCACACTTGCCAACACTTTCGTCTTCATCAAGCCTAAATCACTTGATATTATTCATGCTTGTTTTCCACAAATACCTCGCTGGGGGAATTAGCAAACAAAAACAGTGCCCACATTCTCCTAATCCCCGTCTACGGGCAGAGCCTCCACCAATACACAAGAGCTCTGGCCGGCTGTCGAACTGGCTGCCACTGTTTTGAAGTTCCTCTCCACAAATCTGTGTTGACACAGCGAGTGCTTACTGCCTTGTCATCTTGCCACAGATTGGGGACTGCCTAGTCTGGACTACAACTGTCTGAAGATATCAATGAGCTTGCATAAAACACATGATCAAAGAAGGTGGGACGTTTTGAATCAGCTGTGTAGGACTGCTATATGTTTGAGAAAGCCAATGAGATTTTTAATAGAAACTATGGGTTCCTATGGACCCATTCAAACCATGCATGAACATTTGTTGTCAGAAAAAGCCAATACAAGCTTTTGGTCATGTTTATGAGCCTATGCTCCTACACAGTCGTCTGCTATTTTGCCCTGTATGGTCCTGAAGTACCTGAACATGGTGTTTTTGTTAATGTTTAATACTGAATGAACGTACATTAATCATTACACTATACCTTACTATTTTAAAATATAATCTTGGCTTTAAAATAACTGAGGTAACACTTTACAATAAAATCATGTTAGTTAATGTTAATTTGCATTAACTAATATGGACTAACAATGAGCAATACATCTGTTACAGTATTTATACATCTTTGTTAACGTGTTAATAAAAAATACAACTGTTCAGTAGGGGTGGGGGGAAATCGATTCACATATTAATCACAATTCTATCTTCTAACGATTTGAATGGATTCATACATTTCAAAAATTGATTTTATAAATGTTTATTAATAACGTGACTGCAAAAGCAGTGCAGCCCCCGGACAGTTTAGAGAATGCACATGCTTGGGGAAGCATTATGAATTAAGCTTACTTGACAACAGTTCCTATATCAAAATTTTAACTAATAGAAAATAGCATTAATTAATGTATAGTTACCGGCACACATCAAGCTTTTTACTCAATCTTGCCGCCTCTTATGTGTACAGGTAAGTTACTGTAGGCCCTGTCCCAAATGGCACCCTAAACACTCGCAAAGTGCACATCGAGGGCGCATATCGACCGCACCCTTCTGACACCCAAAATGAGAAATGGGACACCCTACGTTCTCATGGACTTAGTGGACACGCGTACGTGGCAGCCATTGTAAGTCCACAAGACCGTAAGTGCATATGAAGTGTGCTATTTGGGACAGGGCCGTACTTCATACACATGGTCGGTAAGTGCAATCAACATGGACGCGCAAGCGGTAATGAACACTACTTGTAAAAGCTAATAAACATCCTGTATCTGAGGAATTGTATTTCTAAATATTGAGAATGCAACAGCGCACATTATATATTTCTAAGTACAAATGATTGGCAACTGATCAGAACCAGCTGATAATCCCTTCCTTTGATTTGATACGTCTCTCAACTTGATGCTCACATAAACGATCACATTTTAATGATGTAAAAGACACGTGCGTGCTGATATGAAAGGACGAGTGGCAGCGGGCTAGAGTAAGATAATAATGCTTACAAGGTGTGTATAATTTTAAAAACAACTTTATTTAATCACTCCCAACCAATAAGCACTAACAATGGCTACTGTGTTTGCATACTTCTGCTTCCTTTTTCTTACTTCTGAACTCTTCCCTCTCTGCATTAAAGCTCCAGTGAATGGTTGTCAGATATCACAAAAAAAGCAAAACAAGCCCCTTAAAAATGCAACATACTGTAAGTAGACATGGCTGCACTAAACTGAACTTAATTTATTATTAATACAAAATTGTTCAATATAAAATATTTAGATAAATTGATTGTAGTAAAATAGTAACATGAGATTGAAAAATTATAATTAAACTAAATTTGAATTACAGTTTAATTGCACCTATGAGTTGTATTTAACTTCAATCATTTGGGGGCACAATTTTTCTTATATATAAGGAGGGAGGGGTTCAAAGACAAAGGGTTGTGAACCACTCCTTTAGATCACTAGTTTCTTGTTAGTTCTTGATAACTAATGAAGTTAACTAATGTTAATAAATGTAACTTTATTGTGAAGTGTTACCATAATGGTTTAGTTCAGAATGTAGTTAAGAACTACATGTGTAGTAAAATATATGTGCCAACATACAAAGACACTGGACAGATGTCGAGGCTCTCATAAAAACAGATTCTGTATTACTCAAAATGCCTCCAAACATACAGTTAGAATGCACAATTAGGATGAATTGATCTCAAATACTGTATCAATATGGCCGCACTGACAGCAAAGCCACTTGAAGGCAAGCTTGCAAGGTTAGCAAAAACCTGCGGTACACAGGGAAGGAGACCAGAGGCTTTGAATGGATGTCAATGGAGGAGAGACTTTTGTCTTTTGTGGGAAAACGGCTTCTCATTTAATGAATTGACAGCCCATCGGCTAATCTTCAACATGTTTGCTCTTCGTTTTGGATTGATCTATTTTTAGTTTACACAGAAAAAAATGATGTTTTATAAGAGAAGTGATGGACAATTGCACGACAGGTAGGATTCCGCAAACATGTTTCCATCCTAAGTGGTGAATTTAACTAATGCACAAAATGGGAATATCGCATAATGCACCGATACCCCTTTTTACCAAAATGAGTCCGATACCAATACTTTATTTTTAGTATTTGCCGATACAGAGTACCGATACCATTATATGTATTGCATTTAAAAAAATTTAGGCAGAGAAACCAAAAGAATAAGGATCAAATTGGTTGGTTTAGCAAATAGATATTTCCTATAAAAAATGTATCCAACTCAAACGAGTGCATACGTTTTTTAATGCACATTTTTAGAATTGATGCACATCTTGGCGTTTCCATCCAGCATTTTTTAATGCGATATCCCAAAATGCGCATTAAAAAAGTAGATGGAAACATAGCTATTGATTGACTGTCCAACAATAAAAAAATCGTGGCGTCAATGACGTCAAGGCTGTAATGTGATTAGATGTCAAAGCAAACGTGATTCAAGTTGGCCATTATGCTTTCTACAATGGTAGCCAAGGACCCTCGTATCTCCCAATAATAAGACCATCTCTGCTGACAGGCCTATTAGAGTATGGACAGAGTTTTCATCTTTCATGCTTTTCTGTGTGGTCCGTTTCTCAATCAGCGCCACCTATTGTACAGGAGTGAACTGTGGTTTCATGTAGGCCAGAGACCATTCATTTCAGCCTTAGTCTGAACAGACCTTTGGTCAACAATTTATTCTGCATTTGATGTGAATAGGCATTGACACAGAAAGTAGAGCTGATCAAATCTTTCTCTCCTTCACTTCACTTCTCAGTTTCAAAGCTGGATAAAGCTCAATGAACAAAACCCCCCGGGCCCTAATCGAGATGCCATACAGTATGCCCAGAGTACAGCACGCCCTGACATTGCTGTAATCACAGACCAAATTTCACACTTTCAAACCCAGGATTTTTACTGTGAGAAAAGCCTAGACACATATCCAAATGCACGGAGGACAGCATGCTACCTAATCAAAGGCTTGCATAATGTCTCAAAATCACTGCGAGTGTGATTACATGATAGCACAAAGCTATAGTCTAGAAACCGGCAACTCAGCCAGGCACTGGTTCAAATTAACAAGCCGGAGCTGATGGTAAAAAAAAAAAAAAAGCGAAAGCATCCGGTTGGGATTTTAGAGTGATAAACTGGCTCATATTTTCATCAGTAATCACAGGTTAGCAAACTTGATAGAATGTTTTCTTTTATCTTCCATGTTTCTGTAAGCTCAAACAAATACCCCATTACTGATGTTGATCATTTGAAAATATATTGAAAATAATTCAGTTCAACTGAACCCAAAGTATACATTAGCTACCTTTCAAAACTTTGTGGTCAGTAATATATATTTTTTAAGTACAAGGATGTATTAAATTGATCGAAAGTGATCATAAAGAAAATATATCACAAAATATCACGCAGCACAACCGTTTTCAATAACCTTGGTGATGAGACTTATTTAAACAGCATTAAAAAAAAATCTTACTGACCTCAAACTTGAAAAGTAGTGTACATTCATAATAAGACCTGTAGCATAGATCAACTGCACCAAAAAATACAACTTTCTTTTTCAAGAGCGAATGAAAGCGAGTAGGAGCCCAAAGTGGCGTTTGACTGACATGTGCCATCCAGGCAGAAGCTGAGACTGTGGCTTGCCCATTAAGGAGAAAAAGGCCCCCTACTGATTTAACACAGATACATTCACATAAAAATGTAAAAACACAGAACCAAAAATTTGAACAGGATCAATTTATTTTAAATAAATTATTTAAGAAATTATGATTTTTTCATAGTATTTATTTTTAGCATATTTTGAAAACCTTATCACCCTCTGTTCCTCTCTGCCTTTCTCTCATCCACAGCCAGTTAAGGAAGAGGACATTTTTGATCACAGAACTAAGTGCGCTCAACCAAGGAGGGCAGTCAAGGATGAGAAGGAGAAAGGGGTGGGAGGCGAATAAGGGGAACAGAGACGCACAGAGTGTGAGAAAGCAGGGGAGGAGGGAATTAGAGAAGGGGAAGATGAGAGATAGAGGGAAAATTAAGAAGGACAGGAATTAACTAAACCCAGAGAGGCGGCATTGGGACAAAATGAGGGTGTCATTCTACATCTGAGGTTTTATTTTGAAGACAAATGTGTAATGTGCTTTCAAATGTGCTACAAAAATATGAACTTAAGCCAGTCACCACCAAACAACACTTTTGTGATTCAGGTCCTATGTGAAGAGACATGAAGAGACATTAAATGACTGCATCTCACAAACTGTACAAGCTCCCTGATGGCCAGTGTAACGATGACAAAAACGGTGTTCATTCATTAAAAGCCATTCATTGTGCATGATCATCAATTATGTTGACTTATATTAGTTGGCATGCCTTATTGGTTTTTAAACAACACCAGAAGTGTGTGTTTTCCATAATGAGTAATGGTATCAAAAATGTATATCAAAGAGGTCTATTAACACTCAGTTCACAAAAAGAAATAAAAAAATAAAGCAATTTAGGGAGCGGGGCATAAACTAATGCAGGGTTACCGTAGTTGTAAAACACATGGTTTAAAACTTTCCACACATGCCAGCATGACAAAAAAAGTGTATTTACTAGTTAACATATCAACACTATATAGAAAATATAGTTTTCCAAGATTGCTTATTATTTAACCATAGCAAAAGTAATTTTCTTACTGAAATAAATTTTTCTTCTCAGTTTTTAGTGTTTATATAAAATAGGACAAATCTGCTATTATTTAAATTTTCAATCTGTTATTTAGCAGTTTAGGTAGTTTTTATCAGTTTTAGATCTAACCAGCATAACACACTAGCTGGGTTTAAATCTCAGCTGCGCAGGTGATTAGAACTAGGCTATGGACCCCCTTGAAAATGAGATGTTACATCTCAAGGGGCTATCCTTTCAATAAATTAAAATTCTATGATGTTAGCAATATAATTAACATTAACAATGTTTATAAATTCTATTGAGAAGAACCATGTGAAAAAGGTGAATAAAGACCAAGATTCAATGTTCTAAAATTATTATTATGTTTTGAACAATGCTGTATAGCTGTGTTTTGCGTTTTTGGTGGCACAATATTTAGTTTGTCTTGTAAAGTTTCTTGATTAGATCGGATAACATTTTAACCTGTCATATGGTCATGTTACAATGTGCCCCTCACAACTTACAACATGCCCCACCTATGAGGCAAGTTGTCATATTTCACTTCCATTTTTTCGGGGTAAATCAAGAAAAAAAGTATACACTGTTTTATTGAAACAAAACCCCATAATTGTACTAGATGTGGGAAATGAATGTGGGAAAAACTAAACACTTTGAACCCAAGTGGATTTACACAAAAGTCAAAATGTGTTCTGCTCGGCCAACTCACCCTCATGTGACTTACTTTCCCTTTCAGTCAGTCACGTTCGACGTTACGTCAAAACGACTGACGAAATGGGATCTTGCCTGAGAGCCCAATCACCTTTGAGTGTAACTAAACGAGCCAATGCACATTGGCGTGCGAGATTTGTATAGCGCACCCCGCCCAGCGAAGCGTGTATATGAGGAAGAGCGATCGCACATTCAAGATTTCGCTTCGGAGCCGAGTGTTTGTTCTGCTCTACAATCATCAAGAGTGTGCTACAAGGACAAGTGTTCGTCTAGACAAGTGTTGGTGTGATGTCGCGTCAGCGGTGGTCGCTCTTAAAGAGACAAATTTCCTGCATTTTCTGCAGGTTCCTGAAAGGGCATTTCTGCACATTGCAGGCTGTGAAAAGTCTAGCAAGTTGTGTTGCAACCATTACCTGTGCGCTTCAGCACTTAAAATAGCAATTTCCATAAAAGAGCAAGCACAAAAATGTCATTCCACCTGTGCGTTTCTGGATGCAGTTGTTTCCTGGCTCCGTCTGACAGTCACGATCGCTGCATCAAGTGTCTGGGCTTAAAGCATGCTGCGGTGGCTTTCATGGATGAGTGAATCATGGATGAGCGGTGCTGCGATCGAGACTCCATTGCATCAAACGTGGTGGAGTCCCCCTTTGCTATGCCCCGATCTAGTTCTTCTGCTGGAGATCAGCAGAGGGCTACTTCGGTGAATACACTGGGTGACAGCAACTCCGGTGAATACACAGGGTGACCTGAGGATCACAGTGGGGGATTACCCGCTGAGCCAATCTCCGTGGGCCCCCCACTCCTCTAGTGCATCGCAAGCTGTGGAGCTTCCATATGAGGGTCGCTGGTCCTTTCCATGAGGGACCTAGCATTTCATTCTGGGCTCCGGTGGACCAGATGTCAATAGTTGCATCAGAGGGTGTTGCATCAGAAGATTCGGCTGCGTTGCCCCCTTCAGGAAGAGTAGCGCTGCCCGAGTCTGATCCAGAGCTGACTGCTATGCTTTTACCGGGGCGCTGAGAGCATCGGGCTCAAGTGTAGGTCCACCGTGTCCTGAACGTTCAAAGCTGGATAATTGGTATTTCGGGGCCGGCTCACGCTAATCATCAGCATCCCACCCCAGTGCCCTTCTTCCCGGAAGTGCATTGTTACGTGCTCAGAGGATATGGTGTCCTGTTGTTGTTTTACTTTCTCCGCTATCACCTCTCAGGGCGGTGCTGTTGGCTGTTAAGGCGGTCAATCATCATTGCGATGTTTACACCTGAAAGGACGTCCCTGCTATAAAAGTCTGACGCAGACCGGAAGTGGCAGAGAGAGAAGGAGGGAGCTGATTTTTTTGTTTTGTCACGCTGTGTTGTTGGCATGTCTTGTTTTCGTTTTTTTTTATTCTTTGTTTACCCTCCGTTTTCTCCTGGTGGTTTGGTGTTTTTGTATTAAGTTGAAACTTTATAGGCTTTTTAATATATTGTCTTACAGCCGACCAGGAAGTAGTGACCAGGGAAGTATGTCACGTGATTTCAATTTCGCAACATCTAGGGAAGCGCGTTGGTAAGACACTAAGGAGCGGGTGCCACTATTGTATGTTTTAAGTTTTCTTAAGTAGTATAGATTAGGTAGGGCATGTTGAACGCCAAAGACTTTATTTTGTTTGTTGTATCTTTTTTTCTTTTCTTGTTGTATTAGTAGTTTATTGGGAAGGGGATGTAGTTAGAATGAGAGTATTGTTTTATTTCTTGTTTGATTTAGCCCCGCTCAGGTTCCTACTCCCTGTGTACGGTATTTGTGGGGGGTTTTTAGTCTCTCTCTCTTTTGAGCACTTTGTTGTGAATAAATATATTCCTTTTCTCAATTTAAACTCCCTTTGTTCTTTTGCACCAGCGCCTTAATCACATTACCAGGGTTAAACGATCTTGGAATAAACTAAATTATTTTATGTTGTGTTCCCTCATGCCCTTGGCCACTTTAGGGACGTAACATGCATGAAGAAGTTACCAGATCATGAAAGGCACCTCTTTCTAACCGAAACGAGCTGGTGCTTGTTCTGTGCTCACTACCCTCGATGGTGGGTGGCCAAGGGGTACTTGGAGATCCCCCCGGTGGAGCGTGCGGTTGTGATGCAATTGTGTCCACAAAGCACTGCCGCATGGCGGGGAAATCCACGTCTCCCATCCAAGGCCTGTTAGTTATTGTCCATGCTTACGGCCAAGGCTTACAGAGTCACTGGACAGGCTGCCTCCACCCTGCACGCAATGGCCCTGCTGCAAGTCTATCAGGCCAAGGCACTTAAAGAGCTGCACGAGGGTAGTTCTGACCCGGGTTTGATGCAGGAACTGCGCACAGGAACCTTGCCCTACGTTCGACGAAAGTCACTGCGCAGCCCCTGGGTTAGAATATGTCCACACTCGTGGTCCAGGAACTATGGCTTAACCTGGCTGATATGAGGGTCGCAACAAATACAAATTTCTCAACTCTGAAATCTCTTTCCATCTCCCAGGCTGGCCTCTTCAGTGACGCGTCGAGAACTTCGCCTAGCAGTTCTCGGCTGCACAGAAGCAGACGGAGGCGATCAGGCACATCCAGGTCCACAAAGCGTCGGAGCAAGCAGAACTCCTGAGACATGCGACCCAGCGATGGAGAAGATCGTTCGTCAGGAGATGGTAACCACACCACTTCTTCCCCCAGAGGAAGGCTAGGCGGAGATTCCTTTGTTCAGTTTCTTCGCTGATGTCGATCCATGTTTTTTCATGGTTTTTTTTTTTGAAGCAGCACATAAATTACATATATAATATTATTTTAGAGGGCTCTAAAAAGCATGAAAATCTTGAATACACTAAAAATGGAACATGCTTTCACTTATGCTGCACAATGCAAACCCTGAACTCTTAATATCCACAATCTACATTAAATGGTCTGTGACACTGACAATTACATAAATAGCTAAGTCAATCGAAATCCTTAAGGAAAATGCTATTGGACTGTCTGTCAAATGCTGATGAGATATGAATTATTGTACACTTGTGCTGAAAACTCATATAACCCTCATAAAACGCTCAAAGGATCAGTGAGAAGATACAGTCCAACACACTCACACATTAATCTCATTGCGCACACACACACACACGCTCACATATATTTCACATCAAATTGGTGGCAAAGAGTGAGTCAGGTATATGTAAGCCATTACTTTAGCTGGAGAGGCCAGGGTAATTATGGCTGGCATTTTGACAAGTGTTTGGTGGAGTGAAGGTCAACTGTGTCTGCGTGGGAGATCTATGCTAATCTGCCCAGCTGGAGCGCAGACGAGCAGCCCCTGCACCGCACCACTGCAATTACAGAGAGAGAAAGATAGAGCAAGAGAGAAAGGGATGAGTGGGTGAGGAAGTAAACACGGCAGAGATGTCAGAGATGTGGACGGATGTGAAGAAATGTCAGCAGGAAAATAAAGACAACATGAGATTGAGGGAGTACAAATCAGATGAAGTAACCAGACTCTTAAACAGACGGCGGTTCAGTTTAACTTCCTCAAAGCGAACCGAGGGGTAAGGGAGAGGAAGATAAAGAAAGGAATAAATGAGGCTGTAGCAAACTGTCACTCTGACCTATGTTAAAGTGAGAGCATGGCCATTATTGTTCAAGAAGGTCATGACCTATGACATGAACAATAGCAATTCAGGTCACGATTCCTCTTACTCCTTTCTAACCTTTAGTATATTTTTCCTTTTGACACACTGATCACCTTTTCTCGGTTTTCTCTTTTCTCCGTTTACATGAACTGAAATCCCCGTCTCTTTCTTCAATTCTGCTGTGGTAGCAGGTGTAGATGGCCTTGACAGTGGCTCTGATTGTTTGCCCGACGGGACGTGACCATCAGGGATCCATGTTCCATCAGCCCCAACCTGTCCAGACTCGGACCCATCCGGGGTTCTCACGGCCTGGGCACACCACCGGGGTCAACCCCTTAGAGACCCCCAAGATCTCCCCTAGAGATCTGGCCTGACAAATAAAGGTCATCTCTCCACCCACTAGCCTGAGACACATCCTGATCACAACCTCTCTCACTCAAGGAGTGTAATGGCCGACATTGTCCTTGGTGTGTTTAAATGTGAATGTGTGTGTTTGTGATATTATCTGGAGATACAGAAGTAATGCATTCATACAATATTTAATTTTGGAATAATCATTTAGACAGGCATATATTTTTGTCAATAATTCCACCAAAATTACATATTAAAGTTTTTTCCTGTGAAAATATTTTCTTCATGGCTTAAAATAGCTTGAATGTAACTCTACACCCTTGCTTCATTTATCATTTGTGGAACCATGTATATGCAAATTGGTCCCCGCCTCCACTCAATCACACAAGCTCGGACTAACTGATCTGCTCGGTCAACCTTACTGTAGTAAACGCTGCACAATGGCAAGTGGAAATACTGGTTTAATTAAGCCATAATGTTTGATCCAGAAAATGATTCAGAAGAAGAAGTGGAAGAGAATATTCTATAGGTTCGTTTACAATTCGATGTATAAGAATGGTAACACGTTTAGATGATTAGCCTTGGTGCCTTTGTTTAGATGTGATTAGACTTTGGCTTGACTACATTATCAAACAGCTAATAATGTGTTGCTAATATTACACAAACCATGTTCCTGTTCTCAGCACCTCAGAGTCAGACAGCTGCTTTCTAGAAATCCTTAGAAACACTTTGAACAACTTAGAACATCAGTGGAGAAAGTCGTATAGTTCTTCATAATAACGTAATATACATCATATACATAATTCACCCGCTATACTGATAAATCAACCCGATTTTTCATATCAACAGAAACATACACCGGGATAACCTGGCTTCTCTTGAGACTCCCCTGCTTCAGAGCATAGTTAATGATATGCTAAAGCCTGCCCCGCATGTTGACGTGATTGGTTACAAGGTAATTTGTGACGTAAGAAACACTGGCGAGAAACACTGAAAAGAAACACTGTATTTCACTGCAATTATAAGGAGAAAATATTCAGCAATAGTGTTGACTTATGAATTTGCACATGGTTTGTCTCAAAGCATATTAAAAACACAAACATCGCTAACATAGTGGACTCATTGAAAACTACATCGGTTATCATCATTTTTTTAAACATCATTTTAAAGAGAAAATGATCCCTTCATTCGATGTTTAAAGTGAATAAAATAGCCTCGACAGCCTACTTGCTGTTCCACAACTACTGAAGAAGTTTGTTCTCTCTCAGCGGACTTGTGTGTGTAGGTGAGGTAAAGGGGGAAAGCAGGCAGTGGACCAAAGCACTGTGAGGCAAGCGAGTTGCCTCAAAATGTTTCTAAAGGTAAAATAGTTGTGTAAGTAGTAACACAATACAAATTCAAATGGGGCAAAAAGCATAAAAAAGCATTTTAAGTATATATAATTATATTATTTACAATACACAGTGTGGTTTTTAACCCTCATACTTTAACCCCTTACAGTAGCAAACACTTTAACTTATCTTGCAATCATTTAACAAATATAATGTATACATGTCTACGACCAAATATAACCTTACCAAATATAACAAAGAGTAAAGAAACTAACAGCCTTTGTGGCACAGATTTAAAAAAAAAATTCTTAAAGGTTTTGAGTTTTATTTTATTTGTGTTTAGGTAGGCTAACTACATATAATGTGGGTTCCAATGATCATTTGGCTATAATTTATCAGCTTAAATATATTATATCGAATCGATAATGTTAAAACCTCACATTTATCTGCCTATACTAATATGGCCGCCACATTGAACATCCCTACAATCTAAAAAAACGAATATGCCTCACATTAAAGTTTTTTTTTTTTTCTTCATATATAGCAACTAAACTGAAACACTGAGATTGAAGCAAGAGTATCTCCAGAAGAGCACATCCACTCTACAGAAACACTGCCTCACTCACACACACTCACACACCTCCCACACAAACATTCCACTTTTAAGTGGATGAAGCACAATGCATTCTGTTTTATCAAAAAAGCTTTTTCTCCTCTATCACAGGAAAATCTACACTGTCGCACGTTCCCTTTCAGCATATGAATTTAGATGAGACCATTTTCTCTTTTGATTGATATGCAGCATTATGAGTTTAATATCGTCTGATCAGAGCATCATAAAAAATGCACCAGTGTACAACAGACTTTAATGAAATCTCACCCAAAAGACAAATGATGAAGCAGAATGCCCCTTCTTGAAAATGTAACTTGCAGTTCTCTTGAGAGCATTTTTTAGGATGTTATAACAAATGAACAGAATATATGTGTGTGTATATGATATTTATGAAAATGCAAGGTTGCAGTCATCCTGTTGGAACATCTATGCCCGTATACCACAATAAAGATGCAAACAAACAAACAAACAAAAAAGTCAAAATTCAACTAAACAGAACAATAAAAGTGAGGTAATATTGAATTATTTAAAAAATAATAAACTATATTTAACTAAATCAAATATTCTACATAAACGGACACATTTTGACAATTTAGTTAATTTAAAACTCCAGTCCATAACTTTTTTTGGGTTAAAAATGATCCAAAATAAAAGTGAGCAGTACATAACCAGCCAGTGTTCAAAACTATCTGCTTGCCAAAACTCGATTCTAAACGGTTATTGTTTTTAATGGTACTGGTGGATTTCCGCGGGAAATTCGAGCATGTCTTTGTGTCATTACGTCACATCAGTACACATAAAGAAGGGGTCTCGGCTAGTAGGCTATATTATGTGTGAGGATGTTGGAGGTGGAGATGTATAGCCTTTTCTCACAGCACTTGATAGAATTAAACTTATCAATTTGATGGCGGATCCAGAAAGGTTCAAACGACAATCACCAGTGACACCTGGAGATTCACACATTGTAAAATGCAAAAGACTTCGGAGTGGCAGAAAAAAAGAGACTGCAACCGGGTCCATAAGAAAACAAGGACAAATATTGGAAAGGCATTAAATGAAGTCACGCAATGCTGATGGTGTTAACAACATTAACAATTTGAGAACAAAGTATAATTTGCACGGTTTGACGTGATATGATAAGCGATCGTTAGATTTAATCAGCGTGATTTACTGCAAAGCTTTTTTCCCCTTAGTTGGTCAGAACAAAAGTGGATGTTACTTGTTCAGATGACATTTTCCAGAGAAAATTCTTATGTTGGTCATACTTCCAAAAAGTAGAATCTGTGATTCCGAATGGCAGTATCCACACCGGCGCGGTGACTGACAGCCACACGTTCTCGTCAGAACATTGGATTCATCCGCGCTGTGCCGTGCCGTGTCGTGCCGAGGCACAACCCACGTAAAGTTGATAATTCCGCGAATAACTGCAATTGCACATTTCAAACAGAGATGGCGACAAAGAGGAAAAACTACGGACTGCAGCTTTAATTAATGATGACAGACAAATCAAATAACCAGTCAAAGAGACACATCTGAAGTATACTATGTGATTATATTAATCATGTTTCTATATTTTGAATTAGAAGGGATTTAATAACAAATAAACTATGAATTAAGATCGAATGATTCCACTCAATAAGTCTACAGGTTATGATGAATGGAGATTTTTGAAATGAACAATGAATGGAACCTTCTGGTTTCAAAAGCAACATAAAAACATTCACTGATCACTATATTAGACAAAAAAATTAGATAATTGAACTTATCACCTAGATCTTATTTAACTAATTTAGATCATTGACCAGCTGAAATAAATCTAATATGTTGATGTTCAGATGAGATTTAGTGACATCTATGGTCAAGAGTAAAGATGGAGTGCCATCTGACACTAGTAAAGAGGACAGAGCGCGCACGCACACACACTTGACAAAGTATAAAGACAAAAAGATAAGCTACATGACTTAAATTGAGGACTGCAAAAGGTGAGCAGGAGCAGAAGTGGGAGACAAGCAGAAATTAAATGTGACAGGCAGAGAGGAGGAAGAAAGCATGTTAGAAAGAGAGAAAAGATAGAGTGATGAGAGATGAAGAGAGAAATGACACATTGTAAGATTACACTGTGCAGTTTAGGGTGCCATTTCATCAACACTATGGATGAATCAATGGCCCGATAAATGATTGTGAAGAGAGAGAGAGAGAGAGAGAGAGAGAGAGAGAGAGAGAGAGAGAGAGAGAGAGAGAGAGAGAGAGAGAGAGAGAGAGAGAGAGAGAGAGAGAGTTCATCTTTTGTTTTGAGACCAGGCAGGGATTACCATATCCAGTCTTTTGTCCAAAGCTTTCTTTCCAGATGAATAGAGTACAACAGCAAATTCCTCAATCCTAATGAATGCACCCCAGACCCCCCATAAAGCCCTTCAGTTAGTTGCTGTGTTGCTAGCAGTTTGAAAGACTTCAGCACAGCTTTGCATCAGAATATTAAATCCCTGCCATATACATAGACCCTAAGGATACAAACATCTATACTGCGGCTCCTTCACTGGAAATAGTCTGGCAGGAAGTGATCATTTTTTTTGTCAAAGAAAATTACATGTTTGTGAAGCCATGGTTACCGAAATGAGGTGTCGTGAACTGCAGTGACATACAGTGCATTTCAAAACAACTTTTGAGAGAGTGTGTGGCATCAAACAAATAAGAACAGCATGTTACAATAACTACATGCTCTAAAGCATATGCAACATTTATTCACCAATATTGTGCATTTTCATATTCCATATCTATATTTGCCATATTTATTCTTCATTGGTTCAGTATACAATGTATCAGCATATCGGATCCTGTGTGTAAACTGTAAACTGTATAAATGTATTTTATCCGGCAAGATTTCTTTCTGACAAAATTGTAAAGGCCAACCTGTGGGAAAAACGGGTAAATTACTTATCTTGCATAGATAGATCGTTTCGACTTAAAACATTTTTTTTATTATAAATTATGTACTCTTTGTACATGGATTTTGATATATTAATAATGTATGAGCAAATGCTTGATGATTAAATAACTATTAACTCAAAAATTACAAATCCGCTATAAATAGTAGGCCTGGGAGAAAAAAATCGATTCACCTAGCTATTGCGACTTTTTATTATTATTCTAAAATCTATTTATTTATTCCAGAATAGATATTAATTTAAATTCAATTGCTTTATTTTTGTCCTTGCTTGTAGATGAGGTTGACAGAAGTTAGCCACTTTCGTTCCAACAGAGGATGAAATGTGTTGTTATTGAGTGTTGAGTGACGTAATATCGTACAGTAAGTGGACGTGTGAAAGTGACGTGAGACTGAATGCACTGAATAGCTCTCGTGCTACTCAAATGCAGAGAGAGATAAGACCGTAGAGCTGCACGATTCATCTTTAAAAGATTGTGACCTATATTCAAACACCCACGCGATCTTTCAATTTGTCTGTCTATTAAATTTTGACAAAATCATATCGCAACATTCAAAGCTGTGTTGGTGCTGCCGCTGACCCGGAGAGAGTTGTCATGAAACAGCTTCACAAACAGTCTTTTCAACCTCATAGTATCATTATTTCTATGATGCAATAGTTAAAATTATCTTAGAAGTACTTGAATAAAAGTTTAAAGTTCAAAAATGTATTTGTTATGAATCATTTATTCAAGAGAATGTGTTGTATGATGCTTCTGAAATAAAAGTCAGAAAGGTGATGATTTAGTTTTGAAAATATGACTCTTAAACATCATACAGTATGTATAAGTGTATGATTTAACTTTTCCCGATGGTCTAGTGTTAAATTTTTTTTTACTATGTAGCCCTATGGGAATTTTGTGTTTGCTAAAACCATTATTTTTATTTTATTTTCTTTAAAATGTACATTTCCTGGTGTTAAAAATGTTTAAATAATGTTTATGTGTGTTAAAAAATTAAGTTAGTTAAAATTCATGTACCCTGAAGAAAGATCCAATCAGGAGTGAGGGTAAGAGGTCGAGAGGGGACAGGAAGAGAGGGTGAAGAGAAACGAGACGGAGAAAAACGAGAGAGAACACGAGTGAGAATTGCGCTGTGAATTGCATGTTAGAAATTGGTAAAACACCAAGTTTAATGCGTGTGAGAGAGTAAATGTATTTGTAGACTGCACAACAAGTGAGTTACAGACATTTGACTAAGTTTACAGTGTCAGTTTATGGTTGAGAAGAACTCGGTTAGAGTTTTCCACGAGGAGAAAAGAGTGGATGGCTGGTCAGCACGATCCAGCTACAAGGACTTTGCTCACGAGTAGCCTGCTCGGTTGCCCTTTTGTGCATTGCCTGGAAGCACTTATCTCCATAACCATTCCTTGCATCGCTGTCGGACAACGCCTTCCATTGCCAGCATCGTGAGCACCGCGCGGCCGCGCCTTGAATGACGACGCGCCGATCAGCACAGCTGTGAGTTGAGTTTTTTTTCTGCGCCACGGCGCGAAGCGACCGTGTGTTTGAGGTCTCAACGCTCACAAGCAACACTACAGGCCTGCATCGTATCTCTGACTGTTGGGGTATTCATTTTATTTCATTGAGTGGCCATTTAGTCATATTTGCCGGCTTAGCTTTATTTTGGGGAATTGAAGTGTTTTATTTTATTTACACTGTTGAAATCTGAACTGTATATATGTACATAATATATTTTTCTCAGTAAATAGTTAAAACTGTGGAAGTCTTGCATTACTTTGGGTTTATAAAACTGATCATTTAGATATTTAAGGTACTATATCATTGAGTTTACAGTAGCCTGGTTTAAAGTGACAGTGTTTATAAATGCTGATTAATATAAGTGAACTTTAAATTGATGCTTATTGCCTTAAACGTATTTACAGCATTTAAAAAAGGTGTAATATTAATGTGTCTTTAAAAGGTTATGTTTATTTAGCCAAGCACTCTGCATACAATTAGTGTTTTACTTTAATTTTGTTAAAAAGACATTGAATTGTTATTTTACATTAAGTTAAAATTGGATGTTAAAGTAGGCTAACTGCTAACAAATAGGTAGGCTATTAGTGACTTACATTGGAGCATTAATTAATATTAGAAATAGATATCTTGCAAAAGAGGAATTCGGGGAGCGCACTCCACACTAATAGCTAGACACGCTAGGGGGCGCTACATAAAATGGGGGCTCGTCCGGGATAATTAATGCAGTTAACTAATTTGTAATCTGATGCTGATAGCCGGTAGCAGTAGCCGTTAAATTTTTGTTAGTTTCTCAAAGAAATTAAGCCATAGTTTATTGAGAAGCTAAAAGCCTAAACGAAAATGGAGGATAAGTGTAGCACTACAGAATTAGTTCTAGAGCTCAAAGACTGGTGCAGAAGAGAAGAGTTGGATGATGTTCACTCACTCATGGTACTGATTCCAGAAGACGTCGCAAATGCCCAGATTGAAGAAGCCCTAGGAACTATCAAAGCCTTAGGGCGAGTGCGAGTGAGAGGAAGGACAGTTAGTCTGAAGCTGGATAGTCACAAGGTGCTATGTGAGTGTAAAGAGATGGTGGACCCCACCAAAGTCCCTCCTGAACTGTTGCCAGAAGGCAAGACGAAAAAGTGGACTATTGTAATTGCTTCTAAAAGTCCTGATCCTACAGACCCGTTAAAGAGTTTGTTGGAAGAACCACCAGAGAGTGGCTCGGCAGAGTCTATTATCCGGGCAGTAGGTGATTTGTTGACTAAGATGGGGAAACCATCGAGTGACAACAGCAGTTACCGTCGTCTGAGACTGTTCTCAGGTACTTTGCCAACTCCGGTTGGAGAAGAGTCTCTTGAGCATTGGTTAGAGCAAGCACGCCTGATGGTCGAGGAGAGCGAGTGTTCCACTAAGGAAAAACGACGACGTATCATGGAAAGTCTGAAAGGTCCTGCGCTAGCTGTTGTAAAGGCTGTGCGGACTGCTGATCCAGAGGTTAGTCCTGCTCTGTGCTTAGAAGCCATTGAGAGTGCTTTTGGGTCTGCTGAGACAGGCGAAGACCTGTATTTTGCCTTCAGATTGCTACAGCAGCAACCTAAGGAAAAGTTGTCTGACTTTCTTCGGCGCTTAGAGTTGTCGTTGACCAAGGTAGTTCGTCGTGGAGGTCTAACTACAGGCCGTGCTGACCGTGCTCGAGTGGAGCAGCTTCTGAGAGGCGCTGTACACTCTGATATGATGCTCGTCCAGCTCAAGCTCAGGGAAAGAAAAGAAACCCCTCCATCATTCTTGGAACTGCTGAGTGAGATCAGAAGTGAAGAAGAGTATGAATCATCAAGGATGAAACTAAACACCTCTGTCCAGAGAGTTCACACAAACCCTGCTACAGACAGTAGACAGGATGATGTTGAGCGTTTGAGAACAGAAATTCAAGAACTCAAGTCAATGTTCACTGCCATGAGTACTTTGTCTAGCCAAGCTGTAGCAGATAGCAAAGAACCTGTGTCAATGACAAAGATGCCCTCCCCAGAGACAGGTGCTGATAGTGAAGTAGCTGTTTTGAGAAAACAAGTGAAAACACTGCAAAAGCAAATGGCAAGCCATAAGCTTAAAGTCTCTGAATCCCCTACTTCAGTGCTGCGAGTAGAGCCATCAAGACAAGCCCATAGTGATAATAGAAAGCAACCATCTAACGATTCAGATGGGAACTTTTGTTATCGCTGTGGGGAAAACGGCCATTACTCTGCCAAATGCCAGAATGCAGAGAATCAAGCCAAAGTAATTCAAAAGCTGATACACGCTCTAAAGAAAGCTAAACAGGGTGATCCATCTTCTCAAGCATCAGGCGGAAGTCACACAGTGTGCTCAGCTAAGAAAAGTGAAGTAACCACCCTTGAAAGAGGCATTCCTCAAGGACTGATCGGCCCCTGTTCAATCATTCCTGTGAAGATAAATGGCCAGCACTGCGATGCACTTCTTGACAGCGGTTCTCAAATCACGATTATCTTCGAGACCTGGTACAAGCACCACCTACCTGATGTTCCAATTCAGCCAGTGTCAGGGTTGGCGATATGGGGTTTAAGCGACACCAGTTACCCCTACCTGGGATATGTTGTAGTGGAGATGGAATTTCCAGAGAAGGTCACGGGTGCAAAGGAGACCCTTTCCGTCCTTGCTCTGATTTGCCCAAGTTCCAAAAGTCCTGAAAAGACCCCTGTGATCCTAGGCACAAACGCAAACCTGTTCCAGAGACTGTCCATACTCTGCCGAGAGACCACAGGAGTGGACATTGCCCAGACTCTTGGCCTGAAGGCCAATACCTCCAGTGTTCACACAAACCAACCAATCATTGATGGTGAAGAGGATGAAGTTGCATGTGTAAAATGGATGGGTCCAGGCTCACTAACCTTACCTCCTGGTGGTGAATGCTGCGCCATCTGTGAAGTGGAGTTGAAGAGGCCTCTGGGTAAAGACATGTTGATGGTTGAGGCATCACCCACCTCTCCATTACCATCCGGAATACTGCTGCAGCCTATGGTCGTGCATGGTACTGCAGTGGATGATCACCTCACTGTCCTTGTCCAGAATGAGTCCATGAGAGACACCGTCATTCCCGTTGGAACTGTCTTAGGCCAGCTGTGTCATGCTGATCCAGTCGTTCCATCTCTGAAAGTTGAAACTGAGGCAGTGACTTTGCCAACAAAGTTAGACCCCCAACTGATTCAGTTTGGCGACTCACCCATACCACCACAATGGAAAACGCGACTTTGCCAAAAGTTATGTGAGCGAGCAAACGTATTCTCATTGCATGAGTGGGATGTCGGCCTAGCAAAGGATGTAGAACACCATATCAGGATGTCTGACGCAAAGCCCTTTAGAGAACGTTCAAGACGTTTAGCTCCAGCAGATATTGACGATGTTCGTCAACATTTGCAAGAGTTGTTAAAGGCTGGTATAATTAAGGAGTCACGTAGCCAGTATGCATCACCAATTGTGATAGCCAGAAAGAAAACTGGGCGTATTAGAATGTGCATTGACTATAGGACCCTTAATAGGCGTACAGTTCCAGACCAGTACACGACTCCTCGCATAGACGATGCGTTAGATTGCTTAACTGGTAGCAAATGGTTTTCGGTCCTTGACTTACGCAGTGGCTACTATCAGATTGCCATGGCGGAGGAGGACAAAGAAAAAACTGCCTTCATTTGTCCCCTTGGATTTTTCCAATTTGAAAGGATGCCCCAAGGCATAACAGGAGCGCCTGCGACGTTCCAAAGACTTATGGAGAAAGCTGTTGGCGATATGAATCTCCTTCAGGTGTTAGTTTATTTGGATGATCTCATAGTCTTTGGACGTTCGTTAGAAGAACACGAAGAACGGCTTCTGCGAGTGTTAGATAGGCTAGAAGAGGTAGGGCTAAAACTTTCCATTGACAAGTGTCAATTTTGTCAACCCAGGGTTAAGTATGTGGGTCACATAGTGTCCGCTGATGGTATTGCTACTGACCCTGAAAAGCTAGAGGCAGTCGCCAGGTGGCCTAAGCCCACAGACCTTAAGTCACTGAGGTCTTTTTTAGGTTTCTGTGGGTATTATCGACGCTTTATAGCAAACTACTCTGCGATTGTTAGGCCCCTCACAGAACTGACAAAAGGCTATGCACCCACCCAGCGTGGAAGGAAGCAAGCCCTAGACAAGACTAAGACATATTTTAAAGACTCAGAACCATTCAGTGACCGATGGGATCAGTCCTGCACGGAAGCATTCTATCGTATAATTCAGTGTCTGCTCAATGCACCCGTGCTGGCATTTGCTGATGCCAATAAGCCATATGTCCTACACACAGACGCAAGTTTCAAAGGGCTCGGTGCCGTACTCTATCAGGAACATCCAGAGGGGTTAAGACCAGTGGCGTTTGCCAGCAGAAAGTTGAGCTCTCCTGAACAGAGATACCCTGTACATCAACTCGAGTTCCTTGCGTTAAAATGGGCTGTCGTTGATAAATTTCACGACTACCTCTATGGAGCCAAATTTACCGTATGCACCGACAATAACCCGTTGACTTACGTCCTTACAACAGCCAAATTGAATGCGACAGGTCACCGTTGGCTTGCAGCCCTGGCCACTTATGACTTTGACGTAAAGTATAGGCCTGGAAAAGCAAACATTGACGCTGACTTGCTGTCTCGCAACTTACCTGAAGACGGGGAGTGGGATGACCTATCGCAGAACGTAGTGAAGTCCATATGTCGGCAGGTGGAAGTGGATGTATCCTCAAATTCGTCTCCCAGATATGTGGAACAATTAGGAGCTTCACCAGCCTGTATTCCAGATGTGTATGCCTTTCCGTCTCAGTTACACCTCAGCTCACTGGAACAACTATCAAAAGCGGACCTGATGACTGCCCAGAAGAGGGATGCGGTGATCAGACGCGTGATTGAGGCATTAAAACAGGGAGTCTGGCCTAGCAACAAAGACTTAGACACAGAGATGCTACTGATGAAGAGGGAAGTTGGCAGACTGGTGATGAGAGATGGACTACTTTACAGAGCAAGCAAGAAAGCTGCAGAGGAGGCACTACAGCTTGTGCTACCTGCAGAGTTCAGAGAAGTGGTGTTGCACTCTCTTCATGATGACATGGGCCACTTAGGTGTGGAGAGGGTAACTCAACTCCTAAGAGCAAGATTCTACTGGCCCAGAATGGCTCATGATACAGAGGAATATGTTCGGAATTGTGGACTGTGCATCACTCGTAAAACACCTGCCAAGAAAGCCGCTTCTCTTCACCAAATCACCAGTAATGGTCCTATGGACCTTGTGTGTATTGACTTTTTGTCAATGGAACCTGATTCCAGAGGCATTAGTAACGTCCTGGTTGTGACCGATCACTATACCAGATACGCACAAGCCTTTCCTGCAAAGAATCAGAAAGCCCTGACAGTAGCTAAGATCCTAGTAGAAAAGTATTTTGTTCACTATGGCCTGCCTGTCAGGATTCATTCTGATCAGGGAAGAGATTTTGAGTCGAGACTGATAAAAGAACTGCTGACAACCTTGGGCATACGGAAATCACGAACGACTCCGTATCACCCTCAAGGGGATCCCCAGCCGGAGCGGTTCAACCGTACGCTGCTCTCTATGCTGGCTACATTAGGCCAAGAGAAGAAGAGATCCTGGAGTCAGCATGTAGCCTCATTAGTGCACGCATACAACAGCACAAAAAATGATGCGACGGGATACTCTCCTTACTATTTAATGTTCGGTAGGGAAGCTATACTACCTGTAGACCTGTGCTTTGAGACGGCAAAAGATGGAACGGAGGAGAGGAACCATTTCCAGTACGTTGAAAGCCTGAAACGTGACCTGCAAAGAGCCTATCAACTGGCTAGTCAATCTGCTGACAAGACTCACTTGAGAAACAAAAGAGCCTATGATCAAAAGGTCAGTTTTCAGAACATACAGGAAGGAGACCGTGTTCTTTTAAAAAATCTAGGACTCAAAGGGAAACACAAACTGGAAAGCCGATGGAGTTCCATACCTCATGTAGTGGTAGCAAAGATGCCAAACTTACCTGTATTCCGTGTGAGACCTGAGGAAGGCAGAGGTGGAGTAAAAACAATTCATCGTGACCATATCTTACCTATTGGGCCATCTGTAAGGATTCCAGTGGAGCAAGTCTGTGAAGAAACCCCTGTGAGACCCAGAACACGTTCAACCCGAACAAGACAAAAACAACTGATCATGAGTCAAAGAGAAGTCACAGAAATGACTGATTCCTCATCTGATGTGGAGTGTGATCATGCCAGTATACCATACCGGGAGTACGCGGAACGTCTACTAAAGAGGAGAGAATTGTCCAATGGAGTCTCAGAGCATTCACAGTATGAAGACGCCATAGAACCACATCCTGTGCAGTCAGCTGAAGAGCTAGAGTCCAACATGGAAGACGACAAAGGTCAAGTACTGACAGATTCGGATCCTTATGATTCCGGAACGGACCTGGATGCTGGAAGAAATTCTGTCTACGCACCTAAAGGAAAACTGAGATCTAGACCAAAACTTAATAGAGTAACCAGACCAAGAATAACTGAGAAAAGACCAATAAAACCAGTGTTGAGACTTACCTATGATGAACCTGGAAAGCAAAGTGAGCAACCACTTACCATAGTTCATAGAGGAGTAATTATTAAATTAGGAAAACACTAGGTTTCCACTTAGTTCATAATTAGGAACTCATAATTATGAATAAGTAAAATAAAAAGAGCAAAAAAGTTCATTACTCTACATAGTTGAATGTGGGTATTGTGTTTTGTCTAATGAGGACATTTAGACATTTAGTAAGGGGAGGATGTAGCCCTATGGGAATTTTGTGTTTGCTAAAACCATTATTTTTATTTTATTTTCTTTAAAATGTACATTTCCTGGTGTTAAAAATGTTTAAATAATGTTTATGTGTGTTAAAAAATTAAGTTAGTTAAAATTCATGTACCCTGAAGAAAGATCCAATCAGGAGTGAGGGTAAGAGGTCGAGAGGGGACAGGAAGAGAGGGTGAAGAGAAACGAGACGGAGAAAAACGAGAGAGAACACGAGTGAGAATTGCGCTGTGAATTGCATGTTAGAAATTGGTAAAACACCAAGTTTAATGCGTGTGAGAGAGTAAATGTATTTGTAGACTGCACAACAAGTGAGTTACAGACATTTGACTAAGTTTACAGTGTCAGTTTATGGTTGAGAAGAACTCGGTTAGAGTTTTCCACGAGGAGAAAAGAGTGGATGGCTGGTCAGCACGATCCAGCTACAAGGACTTTGCTCACGAGTAGCCTGCTCGGTTGCCCTTTTGTGCATTGCCTGGAAGCACTTATCTCCATAACCATTCCTTGCATCGCTGTCGGACAACGCCTTCCATTGCCAGCATCGTGAGCACCGCGCGGCCGCGCCTTGAATGACGACGCGCCGATCAGCACAGCTGTGAGTTGAGTTTTTTTTCTGCGCCACGGCGCGAAGCGACCGTGTGTTTGAGGTCTCAACGCTCACAAGCAACACTACAGGCCTGCATCGTATCTCTGACTGTTGGGGTATTCATTTTATTTCATTGAGTGGCCATTTAGTCATATTTGCCGGCTTAGCTTTATTTTGGGGAATTGAAGTGTTTTATTTTATTTACACTGTTGAAATCTGAACTGTATATATGTACATAATATATTTTTCTCAGTAAATAGTTAAAACTGTGGAAGTCTTGCATTACTTTGGGTTTATAAAACTGATCATTTAGATATTTAAGGTACTATATCATTGAGTTTACAGTAGCCTGGTTTAAAGTGACAGTGTTTATAAATGCTGATTAATATAAGTGAACTTTAAATTGATGCTTATTGCCTTAAACGTATTTACAGCATTTAAAAAAGGTGTAATATTAATGTGTCTTTAAAAGGTTATGTTTATTTAGCCAAGCACTCTGCATACAATTAGTGTTTTACTTTAATTTTGTTAAAAAGACATTGAATTGTTATTTTACATTAAGTTAAAATTGGATGTTAAAGTAGGCTAACTGCTAACAAATAGGTAGGCTATTAGTGACTTACATTGGAGCATTAATTAATATTAGAAATAGATATCTTGCAAAAGAGGAATTCGGGGAGCGCACTCCACACTAATAGCTAGACACGCTAGGGGGCGCTACAACTATATTGCAATATCGGATCGCAATACTTGTAGAATCGCAATTCTTAAAAAAATCGCAATACATCGTATCGGCACCCAAGTATCGTGATAGTATCGAATCGGGAGATATGTGTATCTGTCAGGGTTCTGTCACTTCGGTCTACCGGTAGTTCATTTCTTGGATTTGTGACAGAGCTCTGACACTCCTGGTCTTGTCTCGTCTTTGCTCGAGTCGTGCACTCACTTGTCTACGTGCCTTGTTACATGTGCGTGGCACGGTGTTTGCGGAATCCCGGCACGTCGGTCTAGTTTGGTTTCGGTTCTGTCGGGATTCAGACATCCATGCTCCGCGTGTTTGTTTTCTGTTGTGAGCGCACGGAATGAGCCTTTATTCAAGACGTGAGTCTTGTCACGCGAGCGTGCGGTTTCGAGTTCGCTCGAGCCGCGCGCTCTTCCGTCTGCATGTGTCGTTGTTTCCTGTGTAGCACGCGGTTCGTGTTTACATCGGCCGCTTGCTTTCATGTCATGTTTTGTTTTGTGCAGCTTGTGTTTTACACTGGCTGTGTGCTTTCCTGTTGCCATGTTTTGTGTGAACACGCGGCTTATGAGTGTTTGCATTAGCTGCGTGTTCATGTCTAATTTTGTGTAAGCACATGGCTTGTGACTTGTTTTACTGGCCATGTGCTTGTGTTTTGGCATGTTTGGTGTGAGCACATGGCTTGTCATGTGTTTCCTTGTGCCATGCATAGACATCATATAGATAGACGCCCTATCGACCGCTACTGCCTATTAGCGCGGTCGAGCCGTGGAGCCGCCATCTTAAACCGGTCACCCGCTCCACTCAGTGTCATCTGTATGGCAGGTGCAATGAGCTGTCAGCGCATTTAATTAATCATACCTCACTGAATACCCAACTGATTTTCACGCGGGGTTTTTTTCTGCAAATGTCATTCATGTAGCTATGATACAGGACACATGGTTCGGCATATTTTAATATTCATAGTAGGCTTAACAGTAATATAATATTCTGATATCAGATATAAAGTGACCAGACGTCCAAAATCAAAATATGTGATGTAGGATATAAGGTATTTTATAAATCACACACTATAAATATGATAAAGAAGCAGAAACAGATAGTTTCAGTAAAGTAAGATATTTTAATAAGTTGAAGAAACAATAATGATGTGACACACACACACACACACATATACATACACTTACTCTCTCTCTCACACTCACACACACTCGATTTGCGCATCGCCGTCATGTGTGTATTAAAGTTAACGTTACACAGGTAACGTTAAGTTAAAGTTATTAACTTACATAGATTGCTCCCTGATATCATGTGCGCAAACACAAATAACCTATATTTATATATGCTTATACTACAGGGCCGTTGAATGCTTGAATCTGATAACCGAGAAGCTCTTGTAATTATTACTTTACCCAACCTCTCCATGCCGAGTGATGCAGTAAACATAGCCTAGCTAACGTTAGCTGGCTACGATTTCAGTACAGTAATATCAAAGATCCTTGCTCATCTCAATTATCTGGTAATATTCTATTCACAAAATACAACCAAAAGTACGGTAATGTTAAAAATTACTTGTGAAAAGTAATCCCGGGCCCTATATTGCGATGGTCCGCCGATTAGAACAGGAAAATGCTCCACAGTGCTCTGGAATCTAACTGCTGTTAAGCAACGAAACTAGGAGTACGACCGGTTTAAGATGGCGGCCGTATTTCTCGGTGCCCAGCGGCCAATAGGGCATCTAGTCTCTATATAATATCTATGGTGCCATGTGCTCTCCTGTCAATTGTCTAACCCCGCCCACCTTGTTACCTGATTATTGATTCATTTGCCCCACCTGTCCTCCCTCGTTACCTGCTTTGTTTGCTCTCCCTATTTATTCTCCCTGTGTTTGCAGTCCTGTGCTGGTTTGTTGTCGCTTCCATGTCATAATTCTACCCGTGTATGTTCCGCCTGTGTATTTTCTAGTCAAGTCATTCTTGTTTTCCCACCCGGGTAGTTTTTGTTGTCTGTTTTGTTTTATTTTATTATCATTAAAAGCCCATCAACTCCTGCACTTGAGTCCTCGCTCCTTTCACCACCCCCATACCTGACAGTATCATCCCAGCTTTAATAAATAGGTGTAGTATAAAGTGTTACCCAATAACAGAGTGAAATGTGATATATAACTGGCTAGACAATTATTAATGCATGTTTGGTATTATAAACCAATTGAGAATAAACCATAAAAAAAGTTTATCTTAACTTTTATTAGGTACTGTGGTATTGTAGTTGTATATATTTTTCTTTTTACACTATAAAATTCAGACAGATGGACTTTTTTGTCCCCAAAAGGGAAATACAGGAAGCTAAATAAAAATTGACACATTTGTATGACATACAACAACAACAACAAAGACAAAACACAAGGGAGCTGCTGTCATTGACAGATGCGTGTGGTAGAACCAGAGGAATACAACTAGATAAGTGGAACATGTTCATTTCAGACACCCATGAAAACATTCTCCATTTTGTGTGTCTGAATGGAGGGGGGGGTTATATATAAAGGAAGACTCTTGCCTAACAGGCTGATCTAATGTTCTCTAATGTGCTCGGGTCAACAGTACATGTGGTTTTCAGTGTCATTTAGAGCGGTGCTACAAAAGAGCTCCATACATGCACAAAAGACTGATGCCTTTCAGTGCTTCTAAAAATCAGACTGCTGAGCTAGTGGCCAATTATGCCACATATATTAAGGTTTTTGCACAATATTTAGCAAGACCCAAATTCAACTCATTCAAGCTATAATAGAAGTTTCTAATGTCCCTTGAAAATTGCAGAAATTGAGAAGTTAAATAAGCAAGATTTGGTTGTTTTAAATGTAAAAACACTGCTTCTGGAAAGATTTAGGCAAAGCAGAGATGTAAATCATGAACATAAACATATATCAACAGTAACAACCCAAAAATTATCCTCAACACTCCACCATATTTTCCTCTTATCACAAATACTGTGAAGTTGCTTAAATACCCAAAAGGTGTATGTGATGTCAAAGGCACAACAAATTTGAATAAACGATTAGGTGCGAACAGCAGTGTGTATTCAGGAGTAATAAAGTGTGAGGAGAGATTCTCTCTGTTTAAATAAAGTAATAAATTGGTATTCAGGCACCAGGGTTTTCATAATTTATCTGCTGTGTGAGAGCAGCTGATCATGTTGACTTAACATTTTGTCTGACATTTGGGTCTGACGAGCCCAGCCATTAACTCTCTCAACATGCTACAAGAGACTCTCAAAGGGAGGAGAGACTGGAGATATACACACTTGTGCAGACGCACATACACATATAAAAGTCGAAACATACACCTAAGCAATTGGACAAAACTGGAGCGCATTTCCAAAGATGCTGAAACATGCACAAACCCATTTGCATTTTGCACACACGCACGCACGCATGCACGCACACACACACACACACACACACACAATCAGAACTGGGTCTAGAAGGACGAAATGCCCAAAGACTCCAGCAACCAGCCACAAGAAGGACAACAAACGCAAATAGACTTATGCATTATCTGTAGAACTGATATTCACTACCGAGGTTAAAACACAATCAAATAAATCAAAATAAAAATTTTCATTATATACACTTCAAGTACTGGCTTGTTGGCTGCATATGTCATTATTTCAATGGGCGATAGTGAAAATTATTTGTAGCTGCAGAAATAAAAAAAGAGTAATAAACAACATAATGACTGTCAAACTGTAATAGAGTTCCAACACATACCTAGAGAGCTTTATTTTTTAAATCAACTGTGTATTTCAGGTCCAGTTTGCAAAGGTTCCTGTGAAATCTTTCCCTTGCGTATCTCTTGTCTTATCTCCTGCGTATCTGTCAGGAAGCACAGACAGACATGGGACAAATTCACATGAATCTGTTTTCCCTAGTAGTAATTATGATGGATCAAGGGAATCCAGACCTTATGATGTCAGATTCCTTTTGTTTTTCCTTTCATTCTTTGCCCTTTCTTTTGTGCATTAAAGATCAAATATGAAATCCTGAGTGTTAAATGTTAAAACAGTGACTGAAAAAGGGATGCAGTACTGCAGTCTATTCTGTTCCAGTTTATAAATGCTGAATTCCTGACACCAATGATGAAAATTCAAACGGTACTGCAAAACAACTTTTTTAGGATTTCAAAATGTAGCAAAGTCATAATTAAAAGGCATGGTCAGTATTTTCCAGCGTTGTGCTGCATTCAGAATTAAATTAAGAGTGCTTTTTAAATTTCTATTCTATCAGGATGCAGATCTGCAATTTAGATTAAAATAGGGGGGGGGAAACAAAGAAATTCATATAATATTACAGTAATAAGTGTAAATTTTAACCTAAAAAAGATTTGTTAAAATAAAACCTTGCCATGTTGAGTTGAAAAATCCTTGTCTGAAAGTTGTATAAACCTTACAAACAGATCAGTCTGGTTGAATGTCAGCTATATAAATGTTGTTTTAAATAACCAACACTACCATTCCAAAGTTTAGGGTCGGTAAGATTGTTTTTGTTTTTGAAAGACGTCCAATTCTGCATTTATTTGATTATTTGTTATTTGAAAAATACAGTAACAACAACACATTCCTGTGGGACCAATACAATTAACATTTCCACTCAAATGAAGGGGTCAATTAATCAATTCAGGATTTTGTCCAATCCTGGTATTGGTCGATACCTAAAAATGATATATACCATGATTCACAAAGGAAGATGCATCCCTGCTATTTTACTCATCCAAACAAAAACAACAAATACAAAGAACAATTTGCAAAGCCCATCCTAAATAAATACTGGTACAAAACACCAGCAGACAAAAAGACAAATGAAATGGATGACATCCTCACATCGCACCCATTTAAACTAAAACAATATAGTACATACACGGTTTATTATACATATAACAGTGATTTCACAAGGCCTGGAGACATCAGAGTCCATATTCACTAAAAGAGAAATTTTGAGTTTGATTTCTTGCTTTTGCATGTGTGCGCGCAAATTTCTTATGTGAACTGTGTAAAATGGGTGTTTAAACCTTGAAAATAACTAATACTGCAATCAAGGTCGTGGCACTATGAGAGGATCTTCCCCAATGTGTCAGGAGATGATCAGAATAGCAACTAGAACGCAGTAGTGGAACGAGAGGTGTGTGTGTTTGTGCGTGTGTGTGCATGTCTGTGTTTGTGCGTACCTGCCACTCTGGCTAGCTGGGACGTGCTGATGTTTCGAGCATTGGGGCGCACTCGAAAGGTTACTGCTGGACCCAGAACCCTGAGAGACACAGGACACAGAGCGAGAATGAGACAATAAAACAAGTAAGAAGAGAGATCTCAGTATGCAGTGAGTGTGATGAACAAAACAGTTGCAGCTTTGAGTCATGAACATAATCTTTTATAATTAAAAAAATACATTGTTACAGACACAGTCAACTGCAGTACCGCAACTGTACAGTTAAAACATCCGATCACTGGGGAATATTGCGTTTTGGTTCATTTTCTTATGACAGATCTGTGCCGTTAGCTTCCCTTTCTGCTTTTGACATAAATTGACAAGTTTTTCCTTCATGAAATAAACCCTCACGGGAAACCTGATGTTCTTAGAGTTGTCTAAAATGTTTAGTAGATCAACTCCATTCAGCAAACAGGTCCAAATGAAAAAAGTAAAATAAATCATTCTTTAAAAAAAATGCATTGTATATGAATCTCTTTGCAGCATTTGAATAGGTGAACCTGAAACGTTGTGCAAATGCACGATGGCATTTCGTACAAATGGCATTTGTGATTGAGCCAAAGAGCTGTCTGTGTGAGATCCGAGCAGCACACCTCATTCATTTATCTAGTCTAACAGAGAATCCTGTGAAGTATAATATTTCATGGCAAATTGTTCCTTTAAAGGCAATGGAAATTATTTAAAAAAAATGTTGAGTATACTCAAAACTGACACAGTTTAAACAAACCGTCACACATCCCCTCACGACTCAGGCAAAGGAAGAGAAGGATCTGTTAACTGGCACGCCACCATGACATCAAAACAGACCTGTAGATGAGCTACTGTTCATCTCGACATATCTGTGTATCTGTTTAAGATGACTAAAGATGTAAATATGTTGGTTAGCTCATAAACATGCAGTTGTCCAACAAGGGATCTTCCTGTTTCCTGCTTCTGAGGTGGATGCATTTATCTGGGATGCAGCTTCTGAAGCTGGTCCCACTGCCGACCAGGGTGAGGTGAGGGTCACAAATAGAGAGAGAGAGAAAATGGGAAGAGGGGCGAAAAAGAAAGAGAGGTGGAAGACTGGAGGAATGGATCTGTCACCAGAACAAAATCCCATTCACACGTCAGCAGGTGGCCAAAGGCAACCTCTCGTCCTCAGCAGAATTAACACACACAGACACCCAGATATCTGCTGGAAGTAATAGTGCTTCTAGTTTCTTGTGTATCCTTTTATTCTCATTATATTTTAAATTATTGTAATCCATGCCTTAATGATAACCCATCAAGACACATTTTCATTTTTAAAAATTATATCCACAGTGGGAATAACAGATGATGTTAGAAATAGCATAGCAATAACCTAATAAAAAAAATATTATAATAAAAAAATACATTATGGGGTAAAACATTAAAGAGAAACCTTTACCTTACTTTAGTTTTAAGAATAAATGTCTTAAGATTAACTGTTTTTTGTTAGTTTTGAAAAAGGAAAGCTGTATGGTAAAAGAGCTGAGAATTATATATAATGTAATTTATGGTTTTGGTGTGTGTGTGTGTGTGTGTGTGTGTGTGTGTGTGTGTGTGTGTGTGTGTGTGTGTGTGTGTGTGTGTGTGTGTGTGTGATTATATATAATTATTATTATTTGCCGTTAGGCGTGACAGGTCTTCATTTTTGTTGTCTGTGTAATGTGACAAAAAACACCTTACACATTTTTTTGCCTATCAGTGTCCTCATACACACACTTTGCCTTTTTAATATATACAGAAACATAATTCCCCCTTACAAATATACACATGCACCCTGGGAACATTATCACTCCACTTGTATTTACTTTCCCCACACCAATTTCCCCCCATATTTCACACTCTTCTTTATACCGGAACACACACCTCTGTTTGGCTTCTTTTCCCAGAGAATCTGGAAATTTCTCGATGAAAAACGCTGACTGTCAGAGCTAAATAAACACAATGGGCCAGACTCCCGGTTATAACACCATCAGTGCTGATAAGCTATCAGTAAAATGCCACCAACGTCCAGTACACAGAGGGAGGGAAGCTATAATGTAACGGTACTGTGTCTGTTCGGTTTCTTTTGCACTGTGGGGGAGAGTGTGGGATGGAGATGATAGGTAGACTGTGTGTGGGGGGGATGTAGAAGAATACATAAACGAGTGAGACAACAGAAGAGACGTAGAATTAGTGTAAATGAATGTGCGTCTGTTAGTGTTTCAATGTGTATAAGAGAACAAGACCGTCTGATTGCAAATCCACGACTGTGCGTATGCTTTTTTCTGTGCCCCCTACTGTCTGCACACAGTACAGCCCTTACGTCATGTCTGGAGTTCAGAGAGGTGCTACACTGACTCTTTATGTAACTGAAACACAGCGCAAAGTCCAAACATGGTAGCACCGCCTTTGGGTGAACGAATATTCGAGCGAGTGTGTGCTGAATTTTCGTGATCTTTAACTGCTTTTGATCACACAAGCAGCATCTTGCTTCTCCACCATGTAGTCTGCTTGTGCACTGCGGTATTCTGCCCGTCATTTCTTTAGTCCAAAATAATACAGACATTATGGCATAATGTTATATATAAAAGTGCGCATCATCCAGTACACCTTTCCATTATTTCTGAGAAAAGATGAAAAGCATGAGCTGACAATAGATACATTAGCAGGTACCTGTGTAAATAGATATGAGCCACTATTCAAGAGAGAAAATTACTCAAACACACAGACACAGCTCACCTGGACAGTGGTCACCCACACACAAATATTTAAAAATGTATATTTTAGTGTGGCCTGAAAGGCATTTCTTTAGCAAAATCTTATTTAGTATTTATTCACGCACTTGCTAACAGGGAAACAGAGGACATCAATTAGTTCCTCGCCTAATGACAAAAATCCCTCTTTCATAAACAAACTAATAAACACTGCCATTGAAAAGTTTGGGGTTGGTAAGTTAAATTTTTTATTATTATTATTTTAAAATAATAATCTTTTGTAACATTATGAATGTATTTACTGTCACTTTTGACAATGTATTGCATCCTTTGAAAAAAAAGACTTTTTAACCATAGGGTAATAATTATAATCCACAAAACTACTTTTGTGTGTGTACATACTTTGTTTCAAGAAGACAGGTAAACCTAAAAAAATCCATTTGAGGACATCTGATACATCCGTATTGATGAAAAAACAATATAGATATAAAGTTAATTATGTTTTCAGTTAGGGTTAGAACTTAGAATGTCGATTTGGGTTATAATATTCCAACTAACTGTACATAAAACAATCTGTGTGTGTGTGTGTGTGTGTGTGTGTGTGTGTGTGTGTGTGTGTGTGTGTGTGTGTGTGTGTGTGTGTGTGTGTGTGTGTGTGTGTGTGTCTGTGTGTGTGTGTGTGTGTGTGTGTGTGTGCGTGTGTGTGCGTGTGTGTGTGCGTGTGTGTGCGTGTGTGTGAGAGAGAGAGAGAGAGAGAGAGAGAGAGAGAGAGAGAGAGAGAGAGAGAGAGAGAACGAGAAAGTGAGAGAAAGATAAATTAGTAATTGCATTAATATTTGTATTTCCTTTATCCTCGTATATAAACCTCCCATGTATTAGGTGTGTGAGTGAAATGTAACCACAATAAGTTCCTCACTAAAATACAAATGTGGCAGAAAGCATTTATTGCATTCCAAACAATTAAGCAGAAAGCTGTCTTTAATCTGTGCACTCGGAGAACATTGGCTATCATCAGAAATGTGCTGTAATTGAACTGAAGTTTACCACTGCAGGCAGGTCAGAATAACACACACCTACACATACAGAGATGCATTCTCTCTTGTTCTCTCTCTGAACCATTTATATAAAGCTTGAACTTATATGCACAGAATTAAGAACACACTCATAATCATTGAGCTGTCACTTGAAAATAAGTACTTAGCCCAAACTATACTGCGAAATGGAAAAACAAAACAAAACCACAGGTTGAGTGTTCCATTAGTGCCATTAGTGTGTCGACCAGCATGAGACTGTCTTCAACAAGTATGTTTGTGTGTGTGTGTGTACTTACGAGAGTTGTAGAAAATCTGTTACATGAAGGCTGACCCTTTCAGCTAAGAGCTCCATGAGGTTCAGCCCCTGATCAGTGGACAGGGAACTATGACAAAAAAAAGACAAAAAGGAGAAGAGAAATAAAGAAAGAATAATTATCTAGACTTGTAAATTGTGGTTATATGGTTTTGTGGGTGGTTGCCAGGACGTTTACAAAATTGTTCTGAGTAGTTTTTAGAATGTCGCCATGCAGTAGCTACAGTAGGTGGTTGCTTCCTGGCAGAAAGTCAAAAAAGCCCTTTCTTAATTCTCTGTTATTCTGGACTGACTCAGGTCTCTCCTTTACTGTAAGTCTATAAGATGTTTTAACCTGTTTTACTGTTGGTCAGGTGAAATCAAAAGTCCAATCTTTTAAAACAGTAATATGACATTTCTACTTAAACAAGCTGCTTCATTTGATGTATGATTCATGTCCATAGCATAGTTACACTAATATTAAGCGCTACAACATAGGTTCTCAACCTGGGATTGCAGAAATTAATACAAAATTTCTAGGAATAACATGACGAAATCTGCAAAGTTGAACAATTTACAATAAAAACAAAAAGCACTTAATATAAAATAGTTATATTAAAATGTGTGGTCTACAGGCAATACATGAGATCATTTAAACATTAACTATAGATCTGGGTGCTGCTGGATGATACCTTATACAATTCAATATTGAAACATTGAACAACACAGCACATAGGAGGAATACAGAGAGCAGAGAGTGCATAAAACACATAGGGAATAGGACACAGGTGGCTTGCATGCTTTGATAAATCACCTGTATTTTCCTGCAATAAGGCAAACAATAAGGTGTAAATGGAATCCCTGTGAAGTGTGATGTCTTTATGATATGGCCATGCCAGCCAGAGTTAAAAACACGCACACACATCAGAAAACGTGCAAACACACACGAAGCGACTTGCACACAAGCCTAAAGAATGATAAGCATCCAAATGGAAGCATATTCACACACGTGGAAAAAAAAGAAGTGAGAATTAGAACAAGCTAGAGTTCAGCTGTATTCCTGATGCATTTTTACACCTACAACTCCATTCTAATACACACTTACACACTTTTAAATCTACTTCTTGGGATTATGCTTTTCAAGTACTCCAAGTTAAATGGGACTGCAGTTATTGAGCCAAAAACCTGGAGTGTCTGTGAGATAAATCAAGTTATTGGAGATGCAGTGGCTGTGGATACCATCATCTTTCGCTTTGAGTGATGAACTGTAGCACCACACACACACACACACACACACACACACACACACACACACACACACACACACACACACACACACACACACACACACACACACACACACACACACGTGAATATACATGAATAGGACAACTGAGGGAAACCAAACAAATTGCAGTATGGAGTGCAGTAACAAATTGAGCATGGAAACATAAGAGTGAAAGGCTCCATTCTGCATAGAAATGACAGTTTAAATGATTTTAAGCAACACCATAACCATGTACCACAGGTGACTCCTAATTAACATGGTTTAATCAATGTACTTAAAGTTTTGAAAATGTAGCATAAACACATGTAGAAACTGTAGATACAACTTCCACAGATCGTAATTACATTTTTTTAATATAAAAATTAGTTTTTATGCAATATTTTCTATAACAAATGTAAAATATTTAAGCATAAACAAGGAATAAATGTGACAAAGAAGTTGTTTTAGGGTGTTTCAGGGGTGGGTGTTTAGGGCTTAGCACAGACATTTGTGAATACGAAGGCTCTGATGAAATACCGGAATATGATGCACTGCAAAATCATAAAAAAATTAAATGCTACAACAGTGACAAGTGATTTTGTCAGGTAAAACTTTAAATATGATTAAGGCAAAAAACTAAAAATGTCCCACTAAACTGTATACCTGCTGTATTGTCCATTTTTATTCACATTTTTGAATGTTTATATAAAAATGTTCAGTACATATACACACCCATTCAGAAGTTTTTGGCCAGTAAGATTTTTCAAGAAACTGAAACTTATTCAACAAGACTGCATTAAATTGACAAAAAGTGACATTAAAGACATTGATAATAGCTAAGTTTATATTGACATATTTCGTTTTCATCAGAATTCTTTCATTCCGATTGATGAATCCGAACATGTTTACATGAACACTTCATAAAGTGATTGGGTTGATGTGCGTGTTTATGTGTCACAATCTTCAAAACGTTTTTTTTTTTAAACATGCACACATTGCACAAATATACAGAGTTTCCCGCTGTTTGCGCATACTAACCATTCTCCAACACTCTTTTATTTTCTTTGTTTTAAAGAGCAGACTTAATATTTATCTATTTCGGGTCCTGATCAGGAGACGATAAGAATATGAACCGTTGTGCCGAGCTGCTTATATTTATCAAGCAGTAAAAACGACCATTCACGCACCCAAAACAGTCGTCTGTGGAGGAGAGCCTGAAACAAGGACTGGTGGGACGTTGTCCTGCTCCACTTCACAGACGATTAGTGGAAGGATTTTAAAATGACACGACAGTCATTTATGACACTTCATTCAACAACAACAACAGCTCGTTCCAAGCATCATACATCATTACACCATCTCTACTTCATTGCACACGCGCAGTCCTTTCCAGTTTCGGTTTTCAATCCGATCAAGTGTTTCCATATCCTCTCAATCGGATTAGAAAAGGTTTAAACCACCCCTTACAATCCAAATGAAATTTTAATTGGATTTGGCCAATTCATTCCAATTGACACGGTTACATATGACTTTTTTATTCCGACTGTGCTACTAGTCCGATTACAATTGGATTAATAGGGTCCATGTAAACGCAGCTACTGTTAGAAAAAGGTTTCTATTATGGCTGGTTATGGATTCGAAACGATTTTGATTCCCAAGCTTGTGATTCATATTGATTGAATATCGATTAATTTTGATATATCTCAGGTTCAGTACATGGCAAACTAGTGCTTTAAATTATACACTTGGTACCACATTACTATAATATTAAAGGTTAAAATTAACTGATTTGTATATGATCACTTAGGGGCCGTTTACATAACATTGTTTTTAACTAAAAACAGAAATCTTTTTATGAGTTTTGGCCATTCGGTTACACGACAATCGCGTTTCGGGGGCCTGAAAACAAACTTTTGAAAACGGGTTTCAAAGTGCACGTTTTTGAAAACGTTACTATTATGGTCTCTCTCTAAACTACAAAAATGTGAATTTGTGAAAATAGTATTAAGTGTTCAGCCTATAGGAGCGTTTCTTTACAAAGTGGCATCGCCAACTACTGGCCTGGCATGCATTATACAGCGTTTTTAGTCGTTTTTCGTGAATTTGTGTGAACGGGGATTGCAATACTAACTTTATTATCACATAATTATTTTTCTACTCCACTTCATTTTTTGGAAATATAAAAATTTAAATGGAGGCTCTCCATTTAAAGAATTTGACAGATGTATTTAAACATACATTAAATATTTATGAACAGTAAAATATATAATGATAATTCAATATTGTTCATATATTTAGCACAATGCTTCTCGCTAGAGTAAATTTTTCCAGCTGACTAATGAGTTTATGGTTGAAACACTGATTGAGCGATTACATGAGACATGACGAGACTTCTTTCAAAAGCATATTGTAGATCCATGTGACCTTCATGAGTGCAAACATCTTGTTACTTGAGAAAGTGAAAGACAAGTGTTTCTATTCTTACTTACTCTTCAGTAATAATGTAGCCAAAGTCTCCGTCATGTGGACTTGAATATGCTGTAATATCCACCTCCACTCTCACACCTTTCTTTTCCACCTCCTCTTTCTCTAAAGAATTTTGTTGTGGCACTTTTCCTGGTTGAACCTCAGCTTTTACTTCCGGAGAGTCTACAGGACTGTGCATCCACTGTTCTACCTCAGCGTCCACCATTGGCTCTATATCCAAAGTGTCAGGTTCCATTTTCTTTCTCATCAGGTCCAGGTCTGTTTGCGTTGTCCGGCTCTGGACGTTCTCCAAACTAGCTCTCAACGGGCTTCCAGCGTTTGGCTGGTTGATGTACCCCAGAAAAGGCTCTTCTGCTTGGGGAGGACGAGCAGATCCATGGCCAGACTTATGATCCAGAAACTCAAGCAGCTGGCTGATAAAACCTTTGTCCTGGAAACAGAAAATTACTCAGGGAATTCCATTGACTTCATCACTGAGATATATCATAGTCAAATGGATCTATGCATAAACACATTACCTTGTCATCAGATTTAAGGCCAGTTTCTTCCGTTTGAATTTCTGTGAACAGAATTTTAAATTATGGTAAAGATCATGGGTCTTGATTGATCAATTTAAAAAACTTAAGGGCTGTAAATGGGTTTTTAAAGCATGTGTAACAAGGACCTAATCAAATATTTATCTTTGTTAAGGGATTACTACCTTTCTGTGTGGTGCCGTCTTCTAGTTTCTCCATCTGATGTGACTCTTGACTGGGTTCCCTCTTCACCTCCACTTCATCCTGTGTGGCTTCTCTACCTTTGACTCCTTCCACTCCATCAACCACTTGCAGGGCCTGGGTAATGGTCTTGGAGAGCTGTTCCAGGTCTTTTGGGGTTAAAGTATCCACATTGACGCTCTGACGGCCGAGCTGGTTAACCACTCCGTCAATGAACTTCTCTAATAGAAAATAAAAGTAAAGATAGAAAAACTATCTAATAAAGTTTTTTTGCAAGTGTACAAAAATCATCCTGCTCTAACTTGTACAGCATCTGACATAAAACATATTTCGAGTCAGACTGTGTTTCTCATCTCCTACCTCTTTCAGAGTCTCTTTAAGATTAACGTAAATGTATAATTAAATAATTGTGCTTTTTTAAGTTTTGGGAATGAAATGATCATACTGATATCAATGTTTCTTCAGTCACCATTCAGACCATTTCCTGAATATGGATAATTATAATGCAAAAACTCATCCCAGCCAACAAACTATAATATGACCCTGTTTCTCCTTATTAACATAAAATGAATTCAATTAAACATAATTTGAGAATTTAATTCCCCTGTTCATTTTTTTCCTGGTTTCTTTTTAAAATATATATAGAGAAGAAGCTCACCATCTACTGAACTAAGGGCCTCCTTGTAAGCAGGGCTGCTTGCTGAGGATTTGAAAAACAATTTTTCGATTTGGGGCTTTGGAGGTTGCTTGGAAGCTCCTGGCAGTTTTTCTATTTTGGTAGCAGGAGTGCGCTGAAGGCTGAAGTAACGCAGCTTTCCCTGTGTTTGACCTTTACCAGGATCTTGTGCTCTCATGGGCCCAGCTTGATACTGCTGAAGCTCAGCAAGAGGGACTCCAGTACGATCTTGTTCAAACCCAGTGAAGAATGATTGACCTTGGGGAGGCTGTTCCACAATGGCCTGGAGATCAGGTCGGCCTTGTAGGAAGGAGATGTGGGGTGAAAGAGGCTTCTCTTTGAGCTGCATAAAACCCTTATGATTATGGGGTCCATTTCCCTTGTACTGGGGGGTAAAATGAAAATATGTAAATTAATTAAAAAACAAAACAAACATCATATTGTGAATTTTACAAAACATTTAGTCCTCTTTCCAAAATGATAATATGCATATCGTACCAATTTGTTAATGAAATTTTGTTGTAAAAAAAATCATTATCAAAGGCTGAAGATAATAATGTTTAAAGTGCATGGAAATACAATCCATGAGTGTCAGCTTCCCTTTTTTTTTGCTCAGCATATTGTTCTGCTCTATTTGAGAGATTATATAAAACAATAAAATTCTTCCCACCCCTGCAGAATGGAAGGCCAAACTGACTTTAGAACAGCAGGGTGGGCTTCGATGAATAAACCACCATATACACACGCTGGCTCCAAAAGCACTGCAGGATACTAATGTTCAATAGTGCAGTGAACTTTTCAACTTGCACAACAACTGTTTGTTGATGGTGTATGAGTACCAAGCAGGTTCTACCTCACATTAAATGTCCCCAGTAGCTATGTGCTTGTCTGCCAGTTGTCTAAAGAAGTGCAGATCACTTTGTTACATAGAAGTGCATTAAAATAATTTTGCATTTATAAACTACTATATTTTGTACAAAAAACAACCTATCCATGTATGCATGGTAGTTTATGTGCAATTGTTTACAGTCCTAAGCTGAAGTTAAGCCCTTTCAGAAATCAGTTCACTTTTAAGGACTACTTCCATATAGTCAATTTGCATCCTTATATTTCAAGTGATAAACAAGTATACAGCCTTATTCATATATATTATTGTTAGAGATTTACCTTCCAAAGCACTTGCTGCCCTTGAGGACTCTGTTTGAAGGAGGTAACATCAGAAGGCAGGAAACCTTGAAGGTACCTTTGCATTGCCCTGCTCACTTCTTCTTTCTGAGCCTTTAGCTTCCTGTTCCCATTGGGAATGTTTAAAATACAGTTCAAAATAAACAGATTGCAGTAGAAAAAAAAGTGCCTAGAATACAAACCTGTCCATATCGGATTATCACTTTACTATAAGGTTCAATTTGTCAACATTAAATAATGTATTAGCTATTAATTAACAATACTTTTGCACTATTTATTCATTTTGATTAATTTTCTTTTGTAAATATACTACATTTTACATTTTAACATTTTAAGTTGTATAAATCAGCATTAGTTAATGAATTATGAACAAACATGAATTGATATAAGAACACAACAACAATAACTACAAAAATGTTTCCATAAACACATTGTCACAGACACGTAACACAACAGAGGATTTAGGAGCTCACCTGGAATTGCCATTGAAACGAGAAAAGGTGTTTGTAAATCCTCCAAAAGGAACCTTGGGTAGGTGTGAGAGCTCTTTTGAAATTACCTCCTGAGTTGTGTCATCCAGCCAAGTATATCCTATAATAAAAGGGGCAGAGAGAACCATAAAGTAGTATATTACTTACACATTGAATCGCTGAGATAAAAAAAGACATAAGACAAAGACCCAACAAAAAAAACTATTTTAAGTCACCATCATGGTTAAAGGGATACTTCAGGATTTAGCATTAAGCTTTGTACCAGTAGAAACATGTAGTATTTTCAAATTACCGTGCTTTCCTCCCTCATATCCCCCTGAGACAAGAGATTTATGTATTTTTTTGTCAGTAAAAAATCCTCAGATGATGCAAAAATCGTCATTTTGCGTCATCTGAGGCTTTTTTGGCCAGAGGCTAAAAACTACAGCCAGTAGAAGGCGGTAGATCCGCATGTTTACAACCCGCCCATAGAGGGTGGGATCTCACTCACAGAATGTACAATAAGTGTCAGCCATCTTTTATTTGGAAGCTAAGCTAACAGGTTCTTATTCTGTGGAGAAAGCCGAGTAGTAGGGGTTACCATCCTCTTTTTCCCAGACATGTCCGGCCATCGAGATCGTCCAAAATGTCCGGGATTAGGCTTTTGCTTTCTGCAGTCGCCATTCATTGTTTACATGCACACCTTTTGTTTCAGTCTAACTGAATTCATTCCGATTGGTGAATCTGAATGTAGTGTTTACATGAACGCTAAACAAGTGATGGGTTAATGTGCGTTTTAACATTGCTAAGAAAATTCCCGCTCCTCCGTGAGAGATCCGAGACCGTAAAAAGATAATTGTCCTGCTCGCCACAGTAAACATAATGAATAACGACTGTAAAACGCAGTTTTGGCAATCTCGAAATCCCGGGCAGACTTGTCACAGAGGCTCACTAGTAGCCTAGCCTTGTTGTTTAACTGCGCTCTTACCGGTAGGCGTGGCTTGGGAGTGGCCTCGTAGGGCAGCGAAGCAAGTGCATTCTGGGAGTTGTTGTCTTTCATCCACATGAGCCACAAAAAGATTTTCTGGCTTTTCTCAGTCTAGAAGGCTCCAAATTCAAAAATAATTTCACATTTCTACTACATAAATGACCCATTTTAAATACACATTCATCTTTCCAGAGGTGAAGTATCCCTTTAAAGCACACTGCTGCTCATTTTGCCCACCAGCAGAACAATAGATAACTTGCTGCTGATATTTAAAGTATTCACGTTAATTAGTACATATCTTTTCTTGCAGACTAAAGACAGTAATCTGAAGAATGTGTGTAGGTACCTCATGCGACCACATCACTCATTCACTTGAATTTACCTTTTTTTTTTTATCCCACATTCTGAGAAATGTTAAACTTCTGGTCAACATCAAATCTAATTCTGCATCTCGCCAAGAACGAATGACCAGGAATGAAACCAGGCCGCGTCAGGCCAGGATCCATATTCTACCATCTCACACCCACTGTCTTCAACTCAATAAAAATACTAACACTTCTGAATTCCAAGGAGGAGAAAGATTAATAGAAAAACACAGAACTAATGCGTCAAATCCCATCTTGTGCATTCTAAAGACGTGTTCATTCAGCTTTCATGCAAATGTCACCCAATCAGACATACTTGAGATGGTTCATCACCACACTTAAGGACACAGGTATGCAGTGATTGAATGGATGGATGGGAGGAATGCCATTAACCAGCCAGAGATGCCGAAGAACGAATAAAGATCTGAAGAGTATCTCCTTAAGCCCCTAGATGTGACCTTTTTAGCCTTCTACCAGCCTCCGACACTCAGTCCTGTTAATCTGTTTTCTTGGATACCTGATGTGTGGGGTTGAGAAGGGGGGACTGAACAATGTAAATCATTTATTTACATAGACTATAAACTCCCTTAGAGTGGGGGCTCAGCTCAGCTGGCTTTCAGTTAAATATCATCTGCCACCATCTGTGAATTCTATACATCACCGCATAGCATGTTGGCTGAAGAAGAGAGAATGTCACATTAGAGATGCTGTGCCTTTTTGAGGATTCGATGATGCATGTTTAATAATATAACACTAAATATATTTCTCATCTAAATTTCCAGAAAAAATGTTTGCTAACTAAGGCTTTTTTTATTTCACCAATAATAACATGGATTAAACATAAAAAATGTATCATGACAATGCTTAATTTTAAAGCATACATTGTTAACAAAAATGAGAAAATATAAGAAAAGGGGTACATGCTAACCAGGGGTGCGTTTCCCAAAAGCATCGTTAGCCGACTATGACCACAAGTCCCGTCGTTATAAGCATAGTTCAGCGAGTCAGTGTTTCCTGAAACCATCGTTCCAACGAACATTCGCAAACAGCATTGCAAAGTTGTGTGGTTGGAACGACAGCTCTCGGCCTATGGTTAGAAGCAGTTTTTTGTTTGCATGACATGTGGTGTCAATAAATCCTTATTTTGAGCCAAATATGCAAGCTGACATTCAGTACAATCTATATCTTTTATTTATAATACATACAAATGTCATTTGCATCTTTTAGTTTGTCAAGAGATTTAAAGCACCGTTTTTGAATATTGTGCATGTGCGAACATGCGCTAGTACGTAAGAACGAGCCTATGATTGAATCTGAAATTAAGCTAAATAACTGCCATAATAAGATGCCATGTCCGAATTTTATAGAAAAACATCTATCATTAATTAGATCTCAAACAGATTCATTAAAAGGAGTTATTACTCCACCACCTGCGCGACATTATTAACCAACATGGTTGAACGACCATATGAGACAATATGGTTTCGGGAAACAGTCGTGACTAGCTAGGTAGTTGATTTCTTCAACGATGCATCGTATTATGGTAGTTAAGCAGCGAGTTACGTCGCTGTACGTCATTGTGTCTAAGTCACGTTGTGAATCCATTCATTCCATAAAACTAAATCGCAAACGATGAATACCTAAAGCATAAAGAGAGTACTTTGTTCCCTTTCGAGAGGTCTCTCATAATGTGTAAGCTAGCTTACGCTATGGGTAAACTCCTTTTCTCGAGAATATTGAAGCCAAATGTTTAAAACGCAGTGCAGCTGCACAGCAGACATATAGCTGAGCGAGCGTCTAGCGTGCTCATTGGCTTTGCAGCGGCAACTGAACAAACCTATGGGAGTCGGCTCAAAATGTTGTTTCAAATGCCTTGTCTCTCCTGCGCCTCGTTATTCTATAAATGTTATTTAGTTTAACATCAGCACAAAATACCCACTGTGGTTCGAGATTTATTTGAATAAATAAAAATAACTGCCCTCTGCTTAATTCACAAATCACACCCTGGTTTTAAGGATCCAAAGATCCCTGTGAAAACTTTTTTATGAAAGAAATATAACTACATGTAGCCTAAATGATTTAATTCCTTCATTATCCACACTTTAATAATGCTAATGTCTAAGTGTGAATTGCGACTTAATCTCTTAATCTCTCTCTTAATCTCAAGAGCTCCTCTCCTCTAAGATCGCCTATAGGGGGTTTGGAGGGGCAGTTCAGTGACTTTATCGTGGGGGTACAGGACAAGGTATTAATGTCCCGTCTTTCATATGGAAAGTGTCGGGTAGCCAGCCTGATGATACGGAGCAGGCAAAGACAAAATTCCTTTCAGAATAAATCTCTCGATGTGCCCAAATAGGCCCTATCTTAATTAAATCATAAATATTGTAGCTAATGTATTTAAAGGTTTTTAATTAAAAAAAAAAATCAATTGAAGTGTTCAATACAGTTGTTTCAAGTGGTTTTGTAGAGTTGTAGAATGTTTGAGCAGTGTGGATGATTGTCAACAATCTGGCATTATCTAAACATGAACTGTTGACGAACCGCGTTCATGCCAATTGACCCTTCGCAGGGAGCTTGATTGACAGGTTATCTGACCAATCATACTTCGCCATCCGCCATTTTGTCCGACAAAGCAGTCAGGAGAGTTAGTAGATTAACATGGGAGTATTTGAACTTGAGAAATGGAGTGTACTGACGCCTCTCCGCGGTTAAAACAACATTCTGTTCATTCATGTTTATTTGATGCTATAAATTAACTAGAAGGAAGAGATGATCGGTTCACGAGCAGCTTTAACTGAGGCTCTACAGCGATCTGTCAGGCACATTAAAGTGCCACAAAACGGTATTTATTGTTTAAATTACTTTTAAAAAATGACCAAATTTGAAAGGTGAGACTTTGTTTAATATAAAAAAGTAACCGAAAAGTAACCTGGTCTGTCCTGTCTGTCAGCGCGTTGTCAGTCTCCTCTCTGCTCCGCGATGTATTTTTCACTGCATGAGAACATGGTGTGGCGTGAGAGCGGCATAGCTTGTCGGACATAGCGACAGTAACTAAAGGGGGCGGGTCTTTGCGAACGGTCAATTAAACGATAAAGAACGCTTTAATTCGCGATCAACCTCGTTTTATTGGATTGTATTATTTTATTGTATTGAATTCAACAAGGCATTATTTTTCTTTGAAGCAACAAAGGCTAAATAATTTGTTACAGTTGTTTTTTGTAATTGGGGTGGATGACACACAGTGACATATACAGTATTATCAGCTGTATGATGTGTTTCTACCCTGAAACATTTCATTTCAATAGAGACCCCAGCGCGCGCAGTGAGGGAGACAAAAGAAACTTGTTAAAAAGAGATCCAGCGTGTCTGCAAGAGAGAAGCAAAGAAAAACGCCCGACCTTAATTTATGTTGTTTTGTAGGCTACTATTTTAATTTTGTACTGTTTTAATTGTACACAGAAAAGCTGCAATTTCTTTGGCAATACAAATTTAAAATGTCGCAAGAATAAAATTCTGTATTTCTCATTTTGCATTGCAAACTGAAACGCTAATCTCGACTTGTTTTAAATAAATAAACTGTCCCGACTCTTTAAACCTTGGAATGTGTGATGGGGTTTTAAACTGAATTAATTTTAGTGTTCTTTTACATTTTCATAGTTTTTTATATTGAAAGTAATGTTAGTCTGTTATTTTTTGTAGCCAAGCCAACAAAATATTTTTTTCTGATTTGTTCAATGTATGGATCTGTTTTGAAAATTTTGGGGCGAAAATTGCCGGGTATCGTTGTCAATCGTCTCAATTTCGTTTGTTTTTGTGTTGTTTATGTTGTAATATGCCATTATTAATTAAACAAAACGCTTGACTTTAATAATCTGTTACCTATTTAAGCATCAAGAACGGTAAAACATAAACGCTGTCGGCCAACATCGGTTAACAGCATATAGGCTACAATGTTCTCGTCTAAACGCCTATTAATAATAATGAGAGAAAAAGAATAACAAAGCTCTGAAAAGTGCTTCGAATCAATAAATGCACATTTCAGAAGTTTTTATTTTTGACAAATAGCATATTAAACTAGAAACAACATTATGAAGATGGTAGAGCTGAGAGTCAAACTAAGACCATTTAAAGCACCACAAGGCACATGTTGAAGCGTTGACCACACAGTTATCGTCTGAACACTGTCTCATGAGCATGAGCTTAACGTCTTATGCTTACGCAAAGCCTCATTGATGTGGCTTTTTTATTGCAATGTTTATGTTGAAATGTTTTGATTATTTATTAAAAACAATTATGCTAATCATAACAACCTACTGTAAGCCTATTTAATTCTTAATTAATCCTAAAACACAAATGCTGTCAACATCAGTTAGCAAGTTCTGACCATGTTTTAATTTTACGATAATTTAGTTTAATTTATTTCACTGTTTCAGTTCATAAATCTATGCCTACTAACAAATTAAAATAACATGAAGTATGAGACACATAACCTATATACATGCATTGCCTTTCTAGCTATTTGATGCAATAATAGTAGCCTACATTTGTTTCAGTTCTAAATTTGTACTACGTTTCACTTGAATTTATCTGCTGGCCAGTTCTCACTGAGCAGCATCAGATTACGCAATAGAGAGAATTAACGGACACTTTTCAAAGTCTGTGATTGTAGCACCTCTTAGCAGTAAAAGGCAGCAAATACACACCCCCAATTTTAACGCCGTGGGAACGGCGGTGGTAAAAGTATTATTCTGGTTGAGTACCAACTGTATCAGATAGCAAAATTATTAGAGACATACGCTTCCTTTAAGTTTCATCAAGGGAGATGAACAGAAAACACATAGTGCTGTTAGAAAATCAAGCGTCACGTTAGTCAACCTCGCATCAGCTGATCCCCGTCTACCTATACGAATGCGACGCCTATCACTGTATACATATATTATAAGCTCCTTCAGTATTATCAGCAGCTATCGCGTTTCTCAGGACAAATTAGCCTCCTCCATCCCCAGCTCCTCCTCTCATCCAGTCAGGATTTGGCATTCTGATTCCCCTTGAATCAGAATAAATTCTCAAATGATGTTGTACTTTAAAATCTTGAATCAATGATATCTGCAATACATTTATGTTGGTTCTGTTTTGTTTACCCCAAGGGGGGTTATTGCTGCTCTCCCTGCTCTTATCCATGCTAGGCTGCATGGGTGCGCAGTGAGTTCTCGCCCAGAACGGAACCATACCGCCAATCCAAACTATATGCTAATTGTCAATCATATTTGACGATAGTGGTCCTGACAGAACTTCACTTAGCACACCGTTCTCTGTCTCTGCAATGTCTGTCAGCACAGCGCATTTTCTCACCCGAGCATGTGGTTATAATTTTTTTTATTAACATGAGCATGTGACACTTATATACACGATAACATTATGCTGACTCGAGTGTATATGTACGTTCTGTACGATAACTGGCGCAGTCTGCTTTATTAGTGTTTCCACCTGTTTGCGCTGCTAGAGCTTAAATGCTTTTGTTGTTTATATTTTTTTTGTTTAGTTTAATGTTTTCAACTAAAAGAAAACCTTAAAATATAACGTAAGCTTGTTGTGTATATTACCTAATCATATACTTGTTCAGAAATAGTGACAAAAACTTGATGAATCAAAAAATAACGTCTTTTTTTTTTGTTAAACGTTATTTAATTAAACAAATATTTGATTTTTATGAGCCCAAATATTCAAATACAATATTTTAGAAAAATGCCCATCCCTACTCGTTAGCACTGCCACTGGCCTCGATCCGTTCCCACGGCTCTCGGACCCAGCCTGCTTGCCACAATGACATCCTAAAATTAAAGGTGATTTTTGTCAAAAACCCAAACTCTGACTAAAAGAAAAAACTGCATAAACTTTAAGTGAACAGCATAAGAGAAATAGCAAGCACAAGGACAGCTAAGCGTTTATGTGTTTCACCAGAATTTACCCTCTATGGAAACACACACACTTACAACGTTGTTACCTTCCTGTCACCCACAAGCACTGCACCGTTTTGCCTCAGCAAAGGTCCACCTCATTAGGTCTTGGATGGAGCCTGATATAATGTGCTATTACTAATTAGCAGCCTGGCCATTGATGTTTCTCCTATCAAAAAAAAAAAAAAAAAACGAAATGTGTGTGGGGTGATGGTGGTGGGGGGTTGTTCTAGACATCTACTGCTTTCCTTTTTTTTCTTTTTTATAAAGAGAACACCATGATCTTCAAATATTCAGCAACAGACATGCCATCCATTCTTTGTTTTGACAGCCTTTTGGTTGTGCAGGTCAATACGCAAATGGGTGCACAAGTTAATGTGGAACCATCTACCAATTAGTGAGGCTGACAAACATTGATTTAATTCTGTTCATCATGAATTGCCTAATTTATTGTGATAGTATAATAGCATAAATTAGACAAGGGGGCAGGTGGGCTTTTCCTGGATTATATGGGATTTCCATAGTATCTTCATGATCTAATTAATTAAACCCAGGTGGCACATTTCACAAATACTGTACACATTATTATGCCATTACTTTAAACATTAGAGGCACAATTAAATATAATATTTTTTGTAGTGAGATCAAGTAGATATGTTTGATAAATTATTATTTAACATAAAATGAATTTAGCATGAACAGTAGCTTATTTTAAATAGATTAAATGATGGTACCCACCCATCTACAGTACAACCTGAGATTTATGGTCTTAATTCACTGGAGCAAAAAAAAAAAAAAAACATTAACTCATTTTAATTGCCAAACACATTTTGTGTACAACCCTGTTCCTGCATGCTTTCGCCCCATTCTAAAAATTAACAAGTACAGAACAATGATTAATTAACAGATTTTAGTATTTGCCAATGTTGGCTATCCGGTCTCCATTAAGCCCTGAAAGCTTTATAAGTACCTTCTTATCCTGACAACCAAGGTTCTGAGATCTAATATTCCCTGTCCAATTATGACGAAAGGTAATCTAAACTTCTTTTGCCTCCTACACATAACAACACAGCCCGATCTACTGCAACAGTCATCATTATTGCCCAGAAAATGGCAAAAACTGAAAACAGTGTGGCAATGTAAGCTAGTAAAACATCTGTTTACAAAAACATTTAGAAATTCCTCAAGAGAGGGCTTCTGGACAGATTAAGACTGCCTTTCTGTCTTAAGTGAAGCACATGCAAAATGATGTGATCTTTGCTGCAAAGCAACAGATGCAGAAAGATAATTATAGGCCTATTTAATAATAATTTGATATTCATAAGCCCTCTATGTAAAAGGGAACAGCCGAGAGCTCTGTATAAACTGTTGACATTTACTGTACTGAAAACCACTTCTGGAGAATTAAGATAATAATAAAATTTGCTGAAACGAAATGCAAGTAATTGCTATAAATTGTGAATTGTATTGGCAGGTTTGTTTGATAAATTGTTTTAAAGAAAGATAAATAAAAATATGCACAAGGACACATGCACTTCTGCTGTGATAAATCAAAGATTCCACAAATTACCAACAATTTGTTATTTGAAATGACGTCCCTGTTTTGCAATATTGTTTTACCAGCCCTTCTGACAGATAACTTTAGGGTGTGCAATGAAGAAATGTAAGTAAAATCTAGGACTCATTACTTAGTATGTTGGAGGGCTTACATACTGGCTAGCAGGTACCAATCAAATGTGTTTTTCATAGCCTGATCTGTCAGATATAGTGCTTCTCTCTCACTATCAAATAAACACCACATATAAATACATTTGTAGCACACCCAAGATTGCTTGGCAGAGTATAGCATTTTCCCAGCATGCATTGTGGCTGCTGAAATCTAATTTGTTGCCTTATTATTTCTGTTGTATTGTACCGTACTGTAATTCATTTGTGTTCTCCTGTTTATTTGTGTTTGTTTTCATGTTATTTGTTATGACACTTGCAAGTTTTATAACAGTGTTTTCGTTCTACTGCTAGTTACCATAATTTCACATAATGTGCCAGTTCATTATTCGCCTAGTCATGTCTTTTATTTTCAGTTCAAGCTTTAAAGTTAAATATGAGGTTAAAATGTGAAATAAATGATGTTAAAATACTGAGCTACGCATAACTGTATTTGTTATGGACCTACAGGTCACAAATCACAGTATCTAAAACAAACTGACCATCTAAAAGTTGTTACAGTATACTATTTTATTCCACACATTACTGTGGAAAGATATTTAAAACATTTGTTGTAAAGCAAATGCATTTCCAAGGACTGTTCGAACATCTCACTTGCACACAAACAACCACACAGGTGTTATGGTTGGTTTTAGCAGAGGCTAAGTGTTATACGTCAAAAATGTAGTGCACCAATGTGACTAATGCATTTTTTCCTCAATACCGCGCTCTCCTTCTCTCGGTCTTTCTCGCTCTTGCTCCCCCATGTCTCATCTCTCAGTGGGCCATGGGAGTAAGTAGCTCTAATGCACATGTCAAGGTGAATCAGTTTGCTTCGCTGAGCTTCTATCTGAACATGGAGTTTCTTCCTGGATGATGGTAGGGCCAGAGGTCACTGGTAAGCCTGAAGGGCCATGTTACACATCTCATGGCAGCAGTGTCTGTTCATACACCCCGTGTTGCGTTACCTGAAACCCGCCCACCAGAACCCACATAACATTTACTTGTGAACAAATCTGTATATTTACAGTACACCTATTCTGGAGAAAAAACAGTCACTACTGGTAATTTAAGAATGTAACGGATGGCATGTCAAATCAAATTGTATGAGGAAAAAAGTGTATCTGTATATAGTTAGTATATTATCTAGTGTGGAACAGAACACGGGGATCTTGAGACACGTTTTTCAAAGTTCAATTATTTCAACACTGCATCTTAAAAATGTGGCGTTCATTGCATAAGATGTGACATAAGATGTGACAAAATAACCAAAGATGCCTGTCTGCATATTAACCCTTTTTTATATATATAAATAGCACAGACCGAATACAATAACACATCCTAAGTCTACCCCGGACAGACTGCAAAATAGATTTATGGATTGTACGCCAAAAGACAAGTAATATATTCCCTTAAAAATATTGTTTTTCTGCTATAATGTAATGCTTTTGAATTACACTACCGTTAAATGTCTGCAGTCTGTACGATTTTTCGACACGCTCACCAAGACTGCATTTATTTAATCAAAAATACAGCAAAAGCAGTAATATTTTAAAATAGTTGTTCTCTATTTTAATATATTTTTAAATGCAATTTATTCCTGTGATGGCAAAGCTGAATTTCAGCATAATTTCTCCAGTCTTCAGTGTCACATGATCCTTCAGAAACCATTGTAATGTGCTGATTTGCTGCTCAAGAAACATTTCTTATTATTATCAATGTTGAAAACAGTTGTGCTGCTTAATGTTTTTGTGGAAACATGATACAAAAAAAATTTGAATTTCTGAATGAATAGAAATGTATAGTTATTTAATAATACATTTATAATTTAAAGTATAGCCTTTATTGATAAATTCAATGCATTCTTGCTGAATTAAAGTACTTTTTCGGTGGAAGAAAAAACTTGCATCCAAACTTTTAAAGGGTTAGTTTACCCAAAAATGAAAATTCTGTCAGTAATTACTCACCGTCATGTTGTTCCAACCCCGTAAGACTTTCGTTCCTCTTTGGAACACAAAAGTGGTGAGAATACTGGTCAGAGAATGGTGAAAATTGTACGTCAGAATGTAGGCTCACTATTACCTATATACCAGCATCACACGCATCACACACATGACCAGTGTCGGCCAATAGTGAGCCTACATTCTGACGTACAACCCGGAAGTTACACTACGTGAACTCACTCAGAGGCCCACGCAGAAAAAAAATTAATAGTTGAATAAAGTCGTTGTTTTTTTGTTGTTTTTTTGCGCACAAAAAGTATTCACGTCACTTGATATACTTAAGGTTGAGCCAATGTAGTCACTTGGACTATTTTAACTATGTTTTTACTAACTTTCTGGGCCGGAAAGTTTCAATTACAATAGAAGCCTATGAGACAGCTCTCAGATTTAATCAAAAATATCTTAGTTTGTGTTCCGAAGATGAATGAAAGTCTTACAGGATTGGAACAAAATGAGGGTGAGTAATTACTGACAGAATTGTATATTTTGGGTGAACTAACCCTTTAAGTGGATTTTTTTTTTTTTTTTAGCAAATAAGCAAAGAATTGTGATTCATAAAATTAATTCAATCAAATTTTACTGAAAGTTGATTGTCAGACCTAGTATTATAATAAAACAGTGCTGTTTTGAGCCTCTAAACAACATGAGAACATTATACTTTATGTAACTTAGACATGCAACCGAGTATATTTTTTTAAAAGAACAAATAACTTTAAATTATTTCAGAGAATCATTTCTGAGGTATTTCAGCTGTCCACTATGTGTGACTGCACTTACGAGTTCAGCCATTAAATCCGTCTTAATTCCCTCTCTTTCTCACTCTCCGTTCCAGCTGTTCCTTACCAAACTGTCTGTCTATCACCTCCTATCTGTCCCTCTCTATTCATTAATAGCCGTCTACTCCAGGAGACATCTGTAACTTCCCATTATCTGTAGACTGACCACGGCTGAAGATCAAAGAGATGGCACGACGCATTACAAGCAGGCTATAATGTTCAAATCCAGGAGCCGGGAAATCTGAAGAACCTCTAAAGACAATGGTGTGAAATATGGGGCAGCTCACAGTAGGGAGGGCTGTCAGTTGCCGTAATGGACCCGTATGACAAAGAGAGAGCATTTTTGCCATCCGGTCAATGGCATCGATCTAATGACATTGTGCAGGGTGTGCGGCAGTGGCTCCACATATTGCACGATATCTACAGCAACTCTTAACGTGTGATAAAGAGAATTGTGAGTCGATGGCATTGACGTTCTCAACATCTATCTGCCTATCTACATCTCTCCTGTGAGGAGAAACGTGGAAGGATGTTGGTCTGCTAAAGGGTTCTGTAAGGATGACAGAGTGCAATTTGATGGTTGCGAGGCGAATGTGATCAGAGGAATCTTAAACACACAAAAAATGTGTACTAAATTATCTCATAGATATACATACAAATGCACACGGATCAGAGAACAAGATAACTGCAAACATTTAATGGTTCACACATTTGTCATCGGTCTGCTGAATTGGGCACAAATTCACAGACGGATGGACAAAAACACAAAACATGCACACAACACACAGCCGTTCATTCACACACAAACGCACAAAGAGGAACATCTAAAGACGTCTGAGATCTCCCTCGCAAAACCCTCTAAAATTAAAATAAAAACACTGCAACACAGCCCGTCAATCAAAAGCCAAGGTTTCAGACACCATCTGCATCCAAAAAGAAAAAAAAAAGAGAGAGAGAGGAAGCTGAACACAGCCTCTCATCCTCCTGATCCCTCTCTCTTTATTTGGCTTGGGTAATTGGAGTCGGCCATCTCTCTGGCTCTCTAATATTCATTACCATGTTGGTAATTTACCCAAAGACGGTTGCGTGCCTTCCACGCTTTTCAACTCTCATTTATGGCTGTTTGAAAAGATCAAGCTGGGAGCAAGCCTCTGCAGCCTATTAACAGCTCAGATCCTTCACCGAGACAGACAGGATGGAGCATGCTGCCCCCAAATGGCTATACTGGAAACTGACAACAATAAGCCCTGTTTTCTGATTGGCGTCACAAAAAGCTGCTTTGAATAAACACTGCGCTAAAAAAAGCAGAGCATGAGCTGGTGTTTTTATTTAGATCCCACCAAATCATCCTAATGTTGTTCCAAACCTGTAAGACTTTCTTTCTACTGCAGAACATAAAAATATATTCTGAAGAATGGTTTTAAAAAAATGATTCAGTCGGGTCCCATGTTGTTTTGGACCCCAATGTTCTTCAAAATATCTTCTTTTGTGTCATACAGCAGGTCTGGAACGACATGAGGGTGAGCAAATGATGACAGGATTTTCATCTTTTAGGTGAGCTATCCATTTTATTAAGTCCTCTTACCTTGGAGTTCAACAGATCTATTTAATATAAAATGTTTTGTAAATTGTATTATTATAGTTAAATGAATGTGACTGATCCCATAAAACCATTGTTTGTACTCTCTGAACTGGATTTGAATTTGAATCTGAACTGAATTACAAATGATTGACTGAAAGTATAGGCCTGGTTTCACAGACAGGGTTTAGATTAAGCCAGGATTAGACCTTAGCTCAATTAGGACATTTAATGCTACACTTTTTTGTAATTTTTTAAGTTGATTCTTAGCAAAAAACACTTTTTCAAAATTAGATGTGCTCATTAATGTATAATTACTTCTACCACCTAATCAAGTATTCTCGTAAGCGTAGAATCTACTATTTATAATACATACGGGTGAGCTGCTCGAATAGCGGAAGCCATGTTGAGCCTCCATCTTGAAAATACATTAGCCAAAGAGGGACATACCTGGAAATTCAAGCTTCGCCTTTCGCGTTTTTACACTCAGTGGCACCGTGACGAATGCGAGGGGGAGATTACTCGCGACTGCCGGCAGATTTGAAATAATACGGCCACCGTAGGAGTTAAGCCGCCCTCGGAATGGGAGGGGCTAGAAAGTAATATTCAGTTGGTAGTCATATACAATTTCACCGCTAGATGGGAGTAATTCGCTCTGTGCACGAGAAAAATGCTAACTTCCGGCTTGAGGGCGGATATTGGGTACTTCGTTTCCGGTTGCCGTCTTGTTTACATCAGTGGACCGGCGTTAAGTTAGTTTAATCGTACGCAATGGCCCTTAAACATAAAAAAACCTTGTGGAATGTCAAGTCAATATAAGAAAACAACTCACCAAGGAAAAAAAGTCACATCTTATTCAATAGGAAGATTATCTGCGGTGCTTTGGTGCTCCGTGTATCTACATCGGCTTTTATTCTCGATTCTCTGTCTCGTCGTCTTCTCACTTCGTCGTCAGCTCTTCAAAGTTATCACTTTCACTCATAACTGTAATCGTTTCATTGCATTTATAATTCTCTTTCTCAACATCTATCCTTTGATACGGAGTGTCTGGAGATCCTGCTTCATCTGACTCGCTCTCTCTCTCAATGTCTCTGACAGCGGCAGTGTCGCCGGCGCAGTCTCAGTGCGCTGCTACCATTGGCTCGTTGGAGTGTCAATCAATGCAGCGCGATCAATGATTGGACGAAACACTTTCTCTTCTAAAACACTCGTTTTTCTCTTATTCTTTTTAATTTTCCCATCTTTTTACACATCTTTCAACTCTTTTACTCGTAGCCTGGATTATCCGGGTTACACTCTCCCTGCTTTGAAGATATGCAGGTCCGGCTGCATCCTTTAGGCTGCAATGTCACTGCAGTAGAATTCCCACTACACGTTACACGTTTTCTGAGGATTATCTCCAAAAGAATAGGGCTCTCCCAATGACACAGTGAAAGCTGCACTGAGCCCCTGCAGTAATGACTGCACAACCAGAGAAAGGGGATTGTCCAACGTGGGGTTGTCACGACCGCTGGTGGAAAAAGCAGACTGGATCCAAGATGCAAAGACGAGGCTTTATTTTATAAGGATAATCCAAAACGTGGTCAGGGCAGGCAAGGGTCAAAATCCAACAGAGCAGAAGACAAAACAACAAACAGACTGGGAACAGGAGAAACTCGGCAAACAAACGCGGTGTGACGTAAAACATTGATACACACAGAACAAGAGACAAACAGGGCATTAAATACATGAATGACAAAGGGAAAACGAGAGACAGCTAGTGATTACAAACAGCAGACACCTGGGTGCGATTACACAGACAGAATTGTGGGAAATGGAGTTCTAGTGCATGACACCGGGGGAAAGAAGGACATCTAGTGGACACCCGGGGAAACATAACCAGACACCGTGACATGACCTCCCCTCTACGGAGCGGCTACCAGACGCTCCAAGACCACAAGAAACACACAAAACAAGAGTCCAGGCGGGAGGAGGAAAGGTGGAGGATCAGGGGGTGGGATGGGGGGCCAGGTCCATGGAGGGGAAGAGGAACAAGGGGGAACGGCTTAAGCGGCGGCCAGGACGAAACAGACAGTCCATCGGGCGGCCAGGGCGAAGCAGACAGTCCATCGGGTGGCCACGGCGTTGAAGACCCCTCGGGCGACGACCACTCGGGCGGCCACGGCGGAGACGACCAGGGTGAAGACGACCACTCGGGCGGCCACGGCGGAGACGACCAGGGTGAAGACGACCACTCGGGCGGCCACGGCGGAGACGACCAGGGTGAAGACGACCACTCGGGCGGCCACGGCGGAGACGACCAGGGTGAAGACGACCACTCGGGCGGCCACGGCGGAGACGACCAGGGTGAAGACGACCACTCGGGCGGCCACGGCGGAGACGACCAGGGTGAAGACGACCACTCGGGCGGCCACGGCGGAGACGACCAGGGTGAAGACCAAGGCGGGACAGGGACAGACCCTGGCTCAGGAACAGTCATAGACACCAGCGGCTCAGGCACTGCAACAGACACCAGCGGTTCAGGAACTGCAATAGACACCACCGGCTCAGGAACTGCAACAGCAACAGACACGGGCACCAGCTCAGGAACAGGCTCGGCGGGTGTGACGTGAAGCTCAGGCTCGGCGGGCGTGACGTGCAGCTCAGGCTCGGCGGGCGTGACGTGAAGCTCAGGCTCGGCGGGCGTGACGTGAAGCTCAGGCTCGGCGGGCGTGACGTGATGCTGGACCGGGGCCGGCAGGGCGGGCAGCTCGGGCGGGGCCGGCAGGGCGGGCAGCTCGGGCGGGGCCGGCAGGCCGGGCAGCTCGGGCGGGGCCGGCAGGGCGGGCAGCTCGGGCGGGGCCGGCAGGGCGGGCAGCTCGGGCGGGGCCGGCAGGGCGGGCAGCTCGGGCGGGGCCGGCAGGGCGGGCAGCTCGGGCGGGGCCGGCAGGGCGGGCAGCTCGGGCGGGGCCGGCAGGGCGGGCAGCTCGGGCGGGGCCGGCAGGGCTGGCAGCATGGGCGGAGCAGGCAGGGCGAGCAGACCGTCGACGGTCTCTAGAACCACCTCCCCCGCAGTGGCAGCAGCAGCGGCCTCCGGGACAGCTTCCTCCTCCGCAGCAGCCGCGGCCTCAGGGACAGCCTCCTCCGCAGCAGCAGCAGCGGCCTCAGGGACAGCCTCCTCCGCAGCAGCAGCAGCGGCCTCAGGGACAGCTTCCTCCTCCGCAGCAGCAGCAGCCTCAGGGACAGCTTCCTCCTCCGCAGCAGCAGCGGCCTCAGGGATAGCCTCCTCCTCCGCAGCAGCAGCGGCCTCAGGGACAGCTTCCTCCGCAGCAGCAGCAGCAGCCTCAGGGACAGCTTCCTCCTCCGCAGCAGCAGCGGCCTCAGGGATAGCCTCCTCCTCCGCAGCAGCAGCGGCCTCAGGGACAGCTTCCTCCGCAGCAGCAGCAGCAGCCTCAGGGACAGCTTCCTCCTCCTCCGCAGCAGCAGCCTCAGGGACAGCCTCCTCCGCAGCAGCAGCAGCGGCCTCAGGGACAGCTTCCTCCTCCTCCGCAGCAGCAGCCTCAGGGACAGCTTCCTCCTCCTCCGCAGCAGCAGCCTCAGGGACAGCTTCCTCCTCCGCAGCAGCAGCGGATTCCAGGACATTGGGGGAATCGGGGGTCTTCCTCCTCCTCCGTCGCCTACGGCGGTGAGGTGCAGACTCTGAGCTGGGCTCTGGGGTCTGAGCGGTGTCTGGGCTGGGCAGCGATGGAGATTTCTCTGGGCTGGGCAGCGATGAAGCTTTCTCTGAGCTGGGCAGCGATGAAGCTTTCTCTGAGCTGGGCAGCGATGAAGCTTTCTCTGAGCTGGGCAGCGATGAAGCTTTCTCTGAGCTGGGCAGCGATGAAGCTTTCTCTGAGCTGGGCAGCGATGAAGCTTTCTCTGAGCTGGGCAGCGATGAAGCTTTCTCTGAGCTGGGCAGCGATGAAGCTTTCTCTGAGCTGGGCAGCGATGAAGCTTTCTCTGAGCTGGGCAGCGATGAAGCTTTCTCTGAGCTGGGCAGCGATGAAGCTTTCTCTGAGCTGGGCAGCGATGAAGCTTTCTCTGAGCTGGGCAGCGATGAAGCTTTCTCTGAGCTGGGCAGCGATGAAGCTTTCTCTGAGCTGGGCAGCGATGAAGCTTTCTCTGAGCTGGGCAGCGATGAAGCTTTCTCTGAGCTGGGCAGCGATGAAGCTTTCTCTGAGCTGGGCAGCGATGAAGCTTTCTCTGAGCTGGGCAGCGATGAAGCTTTCTCTGAGCTGGGCAGCGATGAAGCTTTCTCTGAGCTGGGCAGCGATGAAGCTTTCTCTGAGCTGGGCAGCGATGAAGCTTTCTCTGAGCTGGGCAGCGATGGTGCAGGTGAGGCTGGTGTATCCCATTGCACCCGAAAGTGGAGATACATCGTGAATCTCTGAAAATTCAATATCTCCAGCCCCCTCATCTCCCACCGGGGCAATGGGTCGTCCAAACAACGGTTCAAACAGTCTTTCAGGGTTGCATCGTCGTATTTTAAATTACGTGAACTTTCTAAAAAAGTCTGAGCAAACCCACTTATCTCTTGGCCATTCTGCTTCAAGGCCAACAGCTTCTGCAGTCTCTCCCTCCTCTCCTTCAGAGAAATGGGGAGAGAGGACGTGACACCTCGTCCTGCTGGATCCATTTCTGGTGTATCAATCTGTCACGACCGCTGGTGGAAAAAGCAGACTGGATCCAAGATGCAAAGACGAGGCTTTATTTTATAAGGATAATCCAAAACGTGGTCAGGGCAGGCAAGGGTCAAAATCCAACAGAGCAGAAGACAAAACAACAAACAGACTGGGAACAGGAGAAACTCGGCAAACAAACGCGGTGTGACGTAAAACATTGATACACACAGAACAAGAGACAAACAGGGCATTAAATACATGAATGACAAAGGGAAAACGAGAGACAGCTAGTGATTACAAACAGCAGACACCTGGGTGCGATTACACAGACAGAATTGTGGGAAATGGAGTTCTAGTGCATGACACCGGGGGAAAGAAGGACATCTAGTGGACACCCGGGGAAACATAACCAGACACCGTGACAGGGGTACTGTAGCCTTCTTGGCGGAATATACTATGGAATATACATCCTCTACGTCATCCATCAGGCTACGGGAAACTAGACACCCCCTATCGGTTTCGCAGCCGGAAGTAGCATATGCTAACGTGCACATAGTCTATTCCTACACAGTGTAGCTTTAAGTAGCTTTTATAAACTGCCAAAAACTTGGCAAAAAACAAAAAAACAATGGCACTGACATAAGATATGTTACTTTCAGTTAAAACAGCTAAACCATGCATTTTAGTCTTTAGTTTTTGTGATGAAACCACATTATAGAAAAGCTGCAACACATTCAACACTTCTAACACATAAGTACCCAGAATTTGGTGTGTAAGCACAAATGTCTTCGGTAAGACAGATCTACATATCAGAGGTCTGTTCAAACAATATGTTCAGCTTGAACAGATTAAAGGGCACCTATTATGGAATTTTGAAATGTACCTTTCATGTAGTGTGTAACATAGATCTAAGTGAACAAAAACATCCTGCAAAGTTTGAAATATGAAAGTGCACCGTATATAAAGTTATTGTCTTTCAAAAGTAAGAGTCGACTCTGAGTCATTTTTATGAATCGTTAGAAGACCGAAGCTTTTTCTCTGACTAGATGACGTCAACTTGTCAAGTTATTTGAATACGATACGCCCACTTATTGCGCTCCAAGGCCAGGGAAAACATCATGGCGACGAGACGCTGTGTTCTGAAGTGCGACTCAAAAGACACATTTTTCCATCTGCCCAAGGAAGAGCATTTGAAGACTAAGTGGCTACAATTCATATATACAACTATACCACAGAAGTATAGTACGAGCCTTGTGCTTTGTTCGCGCATTTTGACGACGACTGCTTTACCAACTTAAATGCAATCAAACTTGGATTCGCGAGCCGCTGATATTGAAGGAAGGTTCAGTTCCAAGTGTATTTGCATCAGCTTCCTCCTCCGTATCACAACCTGTAAGTGTTATTAATAATTATTTGTTGCTTTTATGTTTTATGTAGCATGCTTAATAATTATTTTGTTTGTTGTGTAAGCACCGTTTAGCTTCTAGGTTCAATGGCAATTGTATTGAGATATGTGAAGCGTTTGTCGTTTTTTTCGGAGTTGTCTTAAAGAATAGAGTAATACCTCGTAACGTAACTGCATTTTTTTTTGTAAAAACGTTATGTTTATGCATCGGGCTAATGCAAACAAAGACTGATTGTGCTTTTACAATATGAACTCTGGGCTATGCTCGCTAACATTAAATTCTTTATCTTATTTTTAGTTTTTTTACTACAAACTAAAGCAGTGGACTATAATCATTATTATAACAAAATTGAATTGATAAAAGCATCATTGTACTCCGTGTTAAACAATAAGTATTATCTCTGTAAACACTGCTGGGTCATCTGACCAATCAACGCAGATTAGCGTCGCGCAAAGGAGGGGTTTGGAAAGATGAGTCGTTGAACGAATCATTTGGGAGTCGGTGAGCAAATCAGGTAAAAATAAATGCATATTATACGACAACAAAAGTGTTTTTTGTCATTGCATGCATGTAAAACTGTTGTTGGGGACTCCCAAAACAACATTAGGAACATTTTAAATGTCATAATAGGTGCCCTTTAAGACTCACATCTCTGCAGAAATTCTCCTCTATCAGTGATAGTATATTCAGTCCAGCCCTGCTAACACATTGTATTACCGAGAAACCTTTCTGTCACGAAAGCCCTCAGATGTCCAATTCCAAGCCCCTGAGCAGTGGATGAGTGCTCAGTTTCATCCTTTCATCCTACTCTCTTTCATCTGTCCATGTGACAGACAGCAACATCGTGCCACAAAAGATGAGTGCACGTTTGGCTGTGTGTCAGCTTTGACTTGAGTTGACGAGCTCTGGAACTGATTGTGACACGGTTCTGCCAAGGATAAAACTTACTAGCTAAGAACATTGACGAAACCAGAAACTGCTGTCAGTGAAGTTTTGAAGATTTCCATGATTTTGGCCAGTATTTAGTCGTGTCAACAAGGAGCACAGCAATCAAGGTCGATATAGCTAAAGTAGCCAGTGATTACATTTACATGATTAATTTAGCTGATACTTCTATCTAACGCAACTTAATGCTACTGAGCAATGTTACAACATATATTAGCAAGATAGTATATGAAGATAGTATCATAGATGTTCTGTAATACAAAACTTTAATATTGGCTAGAAAGATACCAACTAGTACAGAGATGTAGGTGGCACAAAACAATAGTAAACGAGTAAATATTTGTATTTTTTGTGTGGTTTTTTTTACTACTTAAAAGTATAGTATAGTTCAAAAGTATGAGATTTGTTAATTTTTTTTTATGTTTCTCCTATGCTCCCCAAGGCTGCATTTATTTGATAAAAATGTTGGTCAGTAAAAACAGTAATACTGTGAAATATCACTACAATTTAAAATAGCTCTTTTCTATTTGAAAACATTTTAAAATGTGATTTATTTCTGTGATGTCAAGGCTGAATTTTCAGCATACTCCAGTATTCAGTGTCACATGATCCTTCAGAAATCAGTCTAATATGCTGATTTGATGCTCAAGAAACATTTCTTATTATTATCAATGTTGTACTGCTTAATATTTGTGATAAAATGTTTTCCAGAATCTTTGACGAATAGAAAGTTCAAACGAATAGCATTTATTTGAAATATAAATCTTCTACTGTAACCATGTAAGTCTTTATCACTTTTGATCAATTTAATAGTGAATCATTTCTGAATAAATGTTTAAAAAAATTATAGAAAAAAAAATAATACTTAGACTACCTTTTCAATGGTAGTCTAAGTATTTAGAAGAGATACACCTATGTTTTCATGTACTTCACGGTTTTGTTACAGTAGATAAAAGGGCGAAAGTTAAATAATTGGCAGTAAATAAACAGGTGAAGTGAGATGAAAAGTCAACAAGCTAATGTCATATCTAAAAAAAAATGTTAACAGACTAAAAGCTAACTTACTGACAGCCGATAAGAACTGAATAATTAAAAAGTCACGGAAGCTGGTAAACAATGAGATGTGTAATTAGAAAACAGACAATGGACTTGTGAACACAAACAATTTCAACAGTGAAAATGTATCTTACACTGTGGAAAAAGAAAACAATTAAATGAGATGCGTGATAAATAAGCACACAAGAGTGCTGGTAGAAAGGCAAACGAAAACAGGCAGGTAAAGAAAGAGAAGTGATACCTCTGTGGGCCAGCTTCTGAAGAACATTCCTCAAACGCTGCACTGCTGCTGGAGTCACGTCGTAAGTGTAGGGAACTGACCCCAAATAACTCTGACATCCACCAAACAGCCGATCTGCAAAATAAACACACACTTATAATAACCACATCATGTACATTAATCGCCATCTATTATAATAAAGAAAATAAATAAATGATCTTTATTATACTTTTACTATTATACCTCAAGGTATCTACCAAATAGTTTTCATACAAATCACTCTGATAAAAGACATGTTGTGCAAATATCAAATAATCAATAAATAATCAGGTATGACAATCACAATAAATTATTTATTGAGCTAAATTAAATTACATTTCTGCTAAATAAATATGCAAGAAACCATAATAGTCTAAATTGTTTAATGCAGTGTTGTTCCTCTAGATTGTGATAGTAACCATTATAACAGAAAACCTGCCCACCCATGTGAGGCTTGAAGGGGAAAGCACAACTGTTTGTGTCTACTGGCCATCAGTTTATTTTTTAAGACTGAAGTTTCTGCTTGGAGTCATAACAGCCACTGGGGTTTAGGGCATTTTCTTTCTTTCTTTCTTTCTTTCTTGACACTTTCGAGATAAGCACACAGGCCATCAGGAAACGCACCTATATGGAGAGACAAACACACATTATCTGGCCCCTTGTTTATCTCCCCATCACCAGGGACCCAGTGCCACTCAATAGTCTGTTGCTAGGCAACCCAAACCATGGCTCAGATTGGCTTCATAATTCAATGGCTATCTGGGCGAACAGGGAGGATGCAGGATATAGCCGTGGTCCTCACAAGGAATACTAATGACCACAAGTGTTCCTTCACCATGTAAGAGCATTTTTTATATATTTAAGTGCGCCATGACGTGATGAGCTCTGTCAGACGGTCAATACAATCTTCCTTATTGTTTTACTGCAAATAATTCCGCCATTGTAAATTCCAGACTGGCTCACTTAGTATATTCTGGGATTCATGTAGGTATTTAGCAGAATGATATTTGTCTAATATGTGAACATGAGCATGTTCAAACACAATAGGGAAGAGTGAGCGAGAATAAGAGCAACAAAAAAAGAATTCAATGCAATGAGAGGAACCAATCAAGAGAAAAATCATTTAAAACGAGACAACAAATAAAGCTTTAGTCTTCAAAAGCAGCTTCAGTTTACGCAGGCAAAACATTCTACTCTGCCTCCGTTTGATTTGGAGCCTGCCATGTCCAAACTTTTTACATACACACCAGACACATGACATAACCACCAGCGAACGGACCTTTTCACTGCCTCCGTGTCGGTTTCCATAGCAACCTCCCTCACTGTCGGGTGTCGGCTGCCTTTTTTTTTCTAGCCGTCTCTGGGAATAATCACACTCTAATTACAGTCATTGCACTCAAATATAGACTCGGCTGCGCTTTCTTCTATCCCACGATTCCTCGAGCTCTACACTGTACAACCATAAAACAGGGCCTTAGGGAAATAGAGTGAGTGGTTATATAAAATCTATCAGGCAGTTTGAATTATCAAACATGATACATTTGCTTCCCACTTGGTGGTAAATGATATGCTTCTAGAACTCTGCACTTTGTCACTCATTTGCAAAATGCTCTTTATACTGTTTAATAACAGCTCTGAGACCCCTGGCAGGTCCGTCGTCGAGAAAATCCTAGACCGCTCTATGATCACTATTGTGGCCATTATGTCCTTTGAAAGATCAGAGCTGAAGTGAAAATGAAGAATATAGATTGACATTTCACAACATTTGACCTTATTCAGAGAAGGTTTGTATCACTCAATATTCCTCTGTCATTTGATCAAATATCTGGCCACACACAGAGACAAATGTCTGGCCACACTGACCTTATACACAATCAAATCAATTATATCCAAATCATCCACATTTCTAAAACTGCTTAGTATGTTACTGAAAATGACTCAAATATTTCAAAGAAATAAATGATAATGTAAAAAAACAAAGATTGTAATAATTGTCATATTGGTAGAATTATGCTATAATCAACCAATAAACTTTTAAAAAGTACTTCAGTTATTGGCGGACACAGTATCACACTTATATAATATTAAATGATGAAATTTCAATATAAATAATATATTTCTCTCTCTCATTGTGTTAAACATGACAACACGTAATTCAACACAAAAACCTTAATGTGCTGTAATTCTTGTGATCTACCACCAGGAGGAGACTTAACAAGCAAAAAAGGAAACTGTTACGCTCCTGTTGCAAGTTCACAGCACAGCCATCCTATTGGGAAATGGATGTGTTTAACAGGTCTATATGAGCTGTCTACATGCATTATTAAAGATGATGGCTCAAATTATATTAATATATATAATATAATGATATATACAGTTATAGGTGGCTTATTTTCTGTGAGACTCATTAGCCACGTAAATAACTAAACGTTTAACAAAGTGCCTTAAATGGCATCTGACTTGAACCCCATAGAAAATCTCTGGTGGGATTTGAAGAAGGCGGATGCAACATGCAAACTATTGAACTGGAGGCTACTGGTCATGAGGAATGGGCTAAGATTACTCAGAAACGTTCCCAGAAGCTGGTGTCTGGTTATACATCTCCTTTGCAGCAGGTCATAACAGCAAAAGGGGTTCTACTAAATACTAAAAATGCTTGCCATGTAGGGGTTGAATAATTTTGAGACCGCAGAAGACCGCATTTTCAGTTGAATTTGGGGAAACCACTTGAAACAATTGTTGTGTTGAGCTATTTTTTCAATGACTTTTGTTTGATTTGTTAATTGCAAACAGCTGAAAGTCTGTAAATTTGGCCAATAAACCTGATTTGCAATTATTCAATATTGAATAATTTAGATCATAACTGTATATAATAATAAAGTGATTTTACAAAGAGCAATTTTAATTGATTTTCAATTGATTTTTGTTGTTGAATGTATACATATAACTAAACTACTGAAAGAAAGGACTAGACATAATTCAAAATAAATAATTTCAATTGCATTCTAAAAATAGTTCCGTAAAACACATTTCTTACTAAGACAAGAGGCCAGTTGTTGATATTGGCATCACACTAACTGGTGGATCTGGGATCGATGTGCACAGCCAAATGAAATAGAGAACTATTTTGGGCAAATTACTCTATATACAAAAATAACTGAACAGACTGAGCAAGAAAGCAGACGGCATTTTAAATCATTCGCTGAAACTACTGAACTGAAACTAGGAAAAATGCAAATCATAGTAACTAGAAAACTTATATTCTACTATGTCACACTTCTGTGCACATACATAAAAGATATCTAGATACCGGTATGTAGTCTGCCAGTGCATTTGGCGAAGGCAGAACAGAGAAAAGTGAGACATTAAACTTCTGTCTCATATCTAAGATTTTCTATTTTTTTGAGGCAGTGGCATTAAAAGTAAATTGTCGACACCAGACTTGCTAAAAGGATTTCTTTTCTCATATACTCCGTTTCCCCATGAGTACACAGATTATAAAGCACTTCTTTGGGGAAAAGACAGGACAATATTACAGCACAGTGTGTTTAACCTTGTCTTTGCCTTTCCAGTCAGTTGAGGTCATTGGATCTGCTTTACTCAGACATCTTTAATAGAGTAAAATATAAAACTATTGAAATGTCTCCTGTCCTCCTCTCAAGTTATGATTCTTAGCTTATCACATTAAACCCATATTCAACCGAGAAGCCGTCACAAGATGCGCGAGGATCTGAAATGAATTGCTGTAATATAGCCAGAGATTCACAAATAACAATAACTCATGACTTCCTCCTCGATGTTTGTTTCAATAAGAGAGCAGGTCGTGAGGATGCAAACGGAGCTCTTGGGAGTGAGGCAGTGAAGCATGTCTCCCATTGACAATGCTGAGGCAATTATTCTAATCGATGAAACAAGTGAAACACGATGTTGCAACCAAATCGATAGTAATTCAGATTTTTTTTTCCCCTGAATTCCTTTTCCCTGTCTGCTGGTCAATCGAGGTCTAGTGTATAAGTCATGAGATGGGCAGATAATGACAGAACAGGAGACTGCGGTTGTGTGTGAGAGACAACAGCCACAATGAACAACAGAGAGCTTGAAAATTATTCAGATACCCAGTCAGCTGTTCAAAGATGTTAACACCATTACTATAATGAGTCTCAGACAGACCACACGGATCGCCGCAGAAAATCGATTTCACCGCGCAGAGTGATACTAATGAAGATAAAGAACAGCTGGTGCCACAGAAGAGGAGTCCATTTTTGCACCATTAAGAAGCACAGATTCAGTAGATTATCTGGATTTGTTGAGGCCTTCGTTCATTGAGGCAATTAGTTCATTTGCAGATCTCACTGAAAGTTAAGCCAATACAACATGGTTACTAAGACATTATGTACCTTATCGGCAATGCAATATATTTGAACGATATGGAGTCTTTGATGGCAGATGTCGATGCTGATATCAGGGTGGTCGATGGCTGATATAAAGCCGGCATGAATTATATCACACCATTTCTTTAAAGATATACAGCATGCTGCATGAAATGTATATTTATTTACATACGCCTAATATAAAAAAATCAACAATATTTTAATAATTGATATAAAGATATGACAACATATTCATGCTTGTCTCACCAGGAAAGCAAACTCCTATGAAGGAGCACTACAAATAGGGGTATTGGTGTTATTTGTTTATGAAGTGGTTTTTCAGTGTTATTCTAGATGAAAGCCAAAATTACTCAAGCTAAGACAGAACGTACAAAATAGGTTCCTTCTAACGATCAGATCCAAAGGTCTTTTGCCTTTTACTAATTAGAAATACATCTCTGTTCTTCAAACAGGTAGTATAATCACCATAATGATTCCCCTTACTAACATTTCATTTCACCAGCATGGAATACAATATGCGGTTTAATTTGTTCAATCAGTTTTTCCTTTTCTGTTTCTTGTGTTGTCCCATTTCTGCATGCTTAACTGAACATTTGTCAATTTTAAAATAGATATGGCACTTTATGAGGACTTTTGTTCACACATCAGAGGGAGAGCTTAGGTTACAATACAGTAAGCCAATAATACCAAAATAAGCTTGGCTTCTTGTTTCCAATAGAACACAGCTCATATTTCAATTACTAAAATGTTAAACCATGAATTTTGCATGTTTTGTACTAAGAGAAAATAAACATGAAAACATTCATTGTTCATGCATCAACTTTCGGGAGAAATTTCAAACCATTTCAAAGTATTTTTCAGAATTTAATAGTTTTCATGCAACATGACCTGGGGCCTCATTTATAAAACTTTGCGTAGGATTTGCGTCAGAAGTGGCGTACGGATGAAACATAGGACGTGCGTACGCACAGAAATATTCGGATTTATAAAACCGTGCGCACGCACATCCTACGCAGTTTTCCCTTAATAAATCACAATCAATTCTAAATGTAGCGCAGCTTTTGCGGCTTCATGTCACCCCCATAGTTGCCCATAAATAGTCCGTGAAACGCCCACAAGTTAATATTCATCGATTGCGAAATCATGGCAAACACAGAGAGGAAATCAAAAAAACGTAACTTCACTCAATGTGAAGTAGAAGTTATCGTTGGCGAGGTGGAAAAGAGGAGAAACATGTTGTTTGGAGGGCACTGTGTGGGCATTACTAATGCCAAAAAGGCACTTGAGTGGCAAAAGGTTGCAGACGCCGTTAATGCTGTAGCCTCACAACCTCGGACCGTGGCCGAAACAAAAAAGAAATGTTCGGACAAGATCAGCCATTGTGCGTCATTACGCATTGCGATGGGCATTTTATTTCCATCCATTTAATTGCATCTGACAAGCTACCGATGTCGGTTATAATCTACGTGGAGATGGGAAATAGTTCAGTGCAAATGTAATTTCTTGCAGCTTTCTGAATGGTTGTTTATCAAATAATAAAACAAACTAAAGGCATAGCCTATGCATGAATACCATGATTCCGTAGCTGATGAAGAAATTTTTACTATGAAAACAACTTTCCCCAGTGGACAATCAATCCATCTATTTATCTATATATCTATCTATCTACCTATCTATCTATATGTCTGTCTATCTAATTGCATCTATATCTGCTCTGCCAGATGGACATTGACGAGAATATCAGTTTTGTACATTATTTCGTTCTGTTTACCATATTATTTATGAGGATGATTTGCATAACATGCCAATATTATTGCAGAACATATTTCACTTTTCTTTTTGCAAATATGTGTTAATTTGCATTTCTGTTGTAATTTTCGTTTGATTTTGTTTGTTTTACACTGCAGATCGAGAATGGGTGTTCGTGTAGGCTGTTAATTGTAAGACTTGTTTTGTGAAGTCTTCATGTTATTTATGAGAGGCAGTATTGCCATTTCTTTTACACAACGGTCTACAGTTTCAAACACTTTCACGTGTTTCTGGGTTTATGAGCTTTTCTGCCGACGGTGTCGCCATTTCTCATTTCACCCGTTTTTGTGCGTACGCCTGGGTCAGAGCTTGCGTGAAGGACCGCACATTTTCCTGTGAAGTTTGCTTTTTATAAATACCAATTATTGCGTAGAGAGCGGCGTACGCCTTCTTTTGTGCGTACGCAACATTTATAAATGAGGCCCCTGGACACTACAAAAACGTTAGGTAGAATTACACAAAATTTTTCACTTTTGGAACTTTTACATGATCATCATAAACTTTTTTCAATGAGTTTATTAAGTCTAGTGTTGATTATTTTTATGATCAAAGCCATAGTGAAAATGGCATTGGATGCTTTTTCAGGATCTTACAATACCCCATTCTTCAGCAATTATGCTTCCAACACAACAGACACTGGTCTAATGAAAGGAAACAAGGTTTTAAAGATAAACTTCAGAGTACAGAGAATGTCAAGTGGTTTGGCACTAGTCTGTCAGTCTGTGAAAATACACATACAAACTGCTCCTGTCCAAACAGAAAAAGTTAGATTGTCTAAGCAGATAATGACTTGCATTCTAATCTTGAAAATACAGAGTGTCCTGTGTAGGCTTATAGTTACAGTCTGCTAGACATTTTTGATCTTTTTTGAATGATCAATTGTCTCTAGGAAGAGTCGTCTAATAGGTCAAGGACTAATTGGCAGCTTTTCTGCAAGTTTATTCAGTTTCAGAAAACCCTGGGCAACCATGGTCAAACCATCAGTCGCTTACCCTTTACAGAGACAGGTTTAGCTTGTTTAACTCTTATCTATTTAATTGTATATGTAAATAATGGCCTCTATAAATGTGATCGCCTGTCCCTTAAATTGTCCTGTTAGTTTATCCTGCTTTCTTCTTTTGAATTATTTCACTTGTCAACTTTTTTTAATACCATTATAACAATGCAAGCCAGAAATATTGTATTTGGCAGGCAGTTTGATGTGAAATAAGGGAGAGGAAATTTGTTAGCACACAGCATGTCCTCAAACACATACGAATTGTGTGTCTAATTTTACTTTAGCCTTTTTAACATTACATATTAATATAATGCCCCTTGATACTGAAGCATTTTCAAAAACTAGACTCTACTTTATGGATGATCTCAATCTGTAATTATCATTCAGAGTAGAAGAGATCACAGAGGATCAATAGCTGGCAGCTAAACAAGAACAAATAAATCAAAACTGAAATGCTTTTAAAAGAATATGTTCTGGCTCATATTTCTGCCTCTTTTCCAGCATTACTGGGGAACTGACATGCCATTTATTATGTTATCTGGAAGCCAATTCATGTGCATTGTGGAATTTGTTTTTAGTGATTAATAATAAAATCATTGACTGCATTCAATCAATTCAAGCAGCATACGATAGAAATTCCACTACATCTAACAACAATGATGGTAGGGATGCACCGATATGAACATTTTATTTTAACGGATAGAAACAGAATATCAACCAAAAAATCCAGAAAAACACACATTATATATAGGTTATAAAATTTGCATTTCAGTGAGTGAAATGATTTGATCATTTGAACCCCAAGCCAAAATTTAGAACTGCTTCTTCTTGAGCCACTCTTTTGTTGCCTTGGCGGTATGTTTTGGGTCATTGTCATTCTGGAAGACCCATCCAAGACCCATCTTCAGTGTTCTGGCTGAGGGAAGGAGGTTCTCGTCCAAGATTTTACGGTGCATCCATATGGTGAAGTCGTCCTGTACCCTTAGCAGAGAAACAGCCCCAGAGCATAATGTTTCCACCTCCGTGCTTGACTGTAGGGATGGTGTTTTTGGGGGTCATAGTCAGCATTTCTCTTCCTCCAAATATGATGAGTTGAGTTGATGCCAAAGAGCTCAATTTTGGTCTCATCTGACTACAGCACTTTCTCCCAAGGCTTCTCTCAGAATCATTCAGTTGTTCATTGGAAAATTTAACACAGGCCTGTACATGTGCCTTCTTGACCAGGTGCTCAAGTGCACCTTGTGGGTGCATTAGTTCTGGGCTGATCCCTCACCTTTCTCATGATCATCCGTGCCCCATGAGAAGAGATCTTGCACGGAGCTCCAGACCGAGGGCGATTGGTTATTTTGTATTTCTTCCATTTCCGAATAATGGCACCATCTCCTTCTCACCCATTCCAGCCTTGTACAGGTCTACAATCTTGTCCCTGATGTTCTTTGACAGCTCTTTGGTCTTGCCCATGCGGTGGAGAGGTTGGAATGGAAGATAGAAATTCTGTGGACAGGTTTCTTTTATACACATTACAAGCTGACATTAGGAGTACTTTCTTAACCCTCTGGGGTTGGCAAACGCGCCGGCGCGTTTTGCTGTTTTTTTTTTTTACATAGCAGCAACATAGACTTAAAATACTCTGTCATTTATGGTCATACAGACTTAATAAATATGAAAAAATAATCTGTGAGATGTCTACTTTTGTATGTGTCCACTTACAATCAAAACAAAACGTTGTGCTTTTGTAAAATAAAGAGAAAAAAAATAGGGTGTGCTTTCAATTATGCCTCTCCGTCTCGTGAACTTTTTTTTCTTGAGCACGTCTCTAAACATAAACATAACTCAGCGAATACTTGTCACACATTTATGAGCTATATATCTTTATAAACATTTACTGTAAGTGTGTACTTTTAAATGACCTGATTCAAAAAGAAAACAAATATTATCTGTTTAAGTAATTTGTATAAAACCAACAAGATATCTAGTTTCTCAAACCCTTGCTCATTAGTTTTAATGTGACCACACCCACACGCGCAAAACATATAGACATGCAAATCGTCCACGCGTCATGCGAACGCGCTCACTACCTCAACAACAAAGCACCTAACTTCATCAGTCCTCTGCTGTTCGTCGAGTTTGGAAGACGCGCTAGCTGTGACCTTATTAGATTTACATCCGAAGAAGAAGAACGCGATTTGAAGACAAATATTTTAAGGTAAGAAATAATTCTGAATTATATTAGTTAGTGTTATTGTTGCATAAACTTCACATTCAGCGGCTCCATCGCTTCAGTAAATGTTCTAAATGTTGAGTCGCGCTGTCTGTTTGAAAAGCAAAACGCATGTTTTTACTCCAAACTAGGGCTGCAACTAACGATTATTTTAATAATCGATTAATCTGTCGATTATTTTTTCGATTAATCGATTAATCGGATAAAAAATAAATAAAAAAAAAACATTCATTCCCAACCCTTTATTCAAAAACAGAACTGACAGTGCAAATTTACAGTGCAAAAAAATCTTCAGAAAGTGGTCGTGGAAACAGGTCGCTCCTTGATACCCTATCAAGGAGCGACCTGTTTCCACGACCACTTTCTGAAGATTTTCCACGACCACTTTCTGAAGATTCTGAAGATGCACCGATACCATTTTTTCAGAACCGATCCGATCCGATACCAAAAATTCTGAGTATCGACCGATACCAATCCGATACCAGGGCAGTTTTTTTTATAAATCAAGTAGAATTTCTATAACTATGTGTGTTGAACTGATAATCACTATTTTGTGAGTTAAACACAATCTACTTAATACAGACAACTTCATTACAAAGAAAAACAACAAATCAAAAAAAATATGACCATAATCTATGACAAAAAATGCTATTATAAACTAGAATAGTGGATAATTAAGCAGTAAAATTTAGTCTAGAAAAATCACAAGTGCAGAATAATTGTATTAAATCTGACCATGAAAAAACAATTAGTGAGGAACAAATATGAGAATAAGTGTAACACTAAATCTGGTAAAACGTTACATATTGCTCTTTGTATTGTTGTAAAATACATTCATGAAAAACAAGATAACAAAAATCAAAAAGATTAATTATTTTATAGCCTACTATAAAATTGAGACATGTTTTAAATGTATAGCACAGCGGTTTAATGAGGCAGCAACATGATGGATAGTACAGAACTAGAAAGGCTATTAATAATCGTTCATTGCGTCGCTGTATTATGATATGAAAGGCCCCAATACAGTGCGGCACACAGCGCTTATGCGCATCGCGAGCGCAGAATGACGCGCTTGAAGCAACATGAGTCACAGCGCAGCGCTTCGAGTCCGCATTGAAAAGTCCGCATTGAAAAGTTCAAATCACAAAGGAAAGACATATTGATGCGTAGTGTATTATACAGTATCTATCTATGCAATAGTTTATTAAGCATTTTCTTTTAACAGTTTTAAATATCAGTTACTGTGCGCGTGAAGAACAGTTAAGCCCCTTTCACACAGAGATTCCGGAAAATACACGGATAAAGTGACCCGGGATTTGACCCGGGTTCGTTTGAAAATGGTTCATTCACACTGCCAGTGATTTGCCGGAATCAGAGAGCGCGTTCACACACAACCCGGGTATGTCCCGGATAGACGCGTGACGTTATGATGTGACGTATAAGGTACGCACGCTCGATCATTTTTTTTCGGATTCGGTCGTACACTAACGCATCACGTACCGTTCCACAAAGCTGGCGAACGATCTCAGCTTCGGCGCGGATTGCAAGGAGCTCTCGGGTCTCTGCTTCAGTCCAGTTTGCAGACATCTTTTCGTTCTTTCTTGTATCGATGACGAACACAAACTTTCTTCTAACAGAGTAACAGAGTCGCACGATAACTACGTCATTGCGAAGGCTCGTGGATCATCACTACGACACACCCCTTACGGCATTTGTCCTGGCTTTTGTTCACACAGCGCGCGTTCCGGGTCTGAACACGGCAATGTTACTAGGTCCCCAACCCGGCATCGATCCCGGCATTAAACCCGGGTCGTGTTTGCGTTCACACAGAAGGCGTTCCGGCAATTTGCCGGCAATTTGCCGGGTTCAAAGTGCTGTGTGAATGGGGCTTTATAGTGCTCTGACTCTACTGCAGTGTTGAGAGACACCCGGTAGAAAGTAGTTAAGGTACAGCAATAAAGTCCAGCAAGATAAAGTTGTTTAATACAAAACCATAGATCAAGTATAATTATAGTAGCCTAACATTAAATCATCTTGGAGAGTTTTTCATCGTGTTGACTCGTAACCGAACGCGACGCGCTGCTTGATGCTGAATGGAGAATGACTGACAGCCGCAGCGGAGGGAAAAGTGTACGTGATCTTGAATTTAATGACTTAAATATGAATTTCTATCTCGCATTATACTATATAATGGCTTCAGAACACTTATAATATAGTGCACGACAACTTTATGATGCTTTATAATGTTTTTGTCCCTTTTGTGGGGCTTAACAATAGCACAGAATATACGCACAAATTTTTTTTACATCTCCGTGTCGCGCGACACAACGAATCGATAATGAAATTCGTTGCCAACTATTTTAATAATCGATTTTTATCGATTTTATCGATTCGTTGTTGCAGCCCTACTCCAAACACATTTCATAACGTCATAACGATTGTAAACATTTGCTCCATCGCTTCAGTAAATGTTCTCTAACCCAATATTACAAATCTAAAAATGTATTCCCAGAATCGTGCAGCCCTAAAGTTTATCTTGATATCACTATGGTCACAGTTTTTTTCTTTTTTTTTTACAGGGACCAGATGAGAGACCACTGATGGAGGGTGTGATCAGTGTGTTCAATAATGTGCTTTTTTGTCCTTTGCTGTGTATCTTTGGATTATGTTGTGTTGTAAATAAATCCCAAAAATCAAAAAGCCATTCTTTTTTTAAATGCAGTCATTCTTTGTGCAAGGTTCCTCATAATGATATGGCCTGAGAGCTCCTAAGAGGGCCATTATGGGAGGGTCTTTGTCTTTCTCAGGTGTGAAACACTTAATATGCATGGTTTGTTCACACCTCCTCGCATACAACTTTCTTACACAAAACATGTCTTACAAATTTTAAATCAGTTATATTGTTTTATCTGAATGAGTATGCAGGATGATTTTCACATAGTTTTGAAGCAAATATTCTAGGCTACGTGATACAATTTTCAAAAGTCTTGTGAAGAAATAATCAGTATGGTTACTATGACCTTATTTAAGTGACAATCTTTTTTTTTCTTTGTCACAAACCACGCATAAACATCATTATCTCAAAACTACAAACTTTTACATACATGCTGCTGATATACTATTGTAGCAGAGTTTGTTCTGAATACAGTGAAATAAGACTTTAGCCATGAAAATGTCACCAGTAACAGAAATAAGCGCAAATGTCAGAGCATGTCAGAACACCTCCAGGACCCAGAAAACCCCTAAGACCCCAGAGGGTTAAAGTGACAGGACTAATCTGTGTTTCACATGGGCACATAACCAATCTGTGGGATGCAGAATTCTTGCTGGTTGCTAGGAGATCAAATACTTATTTCACTCGATCAAATGCTAATACATTTATAACCTTTATATAATGTGTTTTTTCTGGATTTTTTGGTTGATATTCTGTCTCTATCCGTTAAAATAAACCTACCATAAAATTATAGATCCTTCATTTCTTTGTAAGTGGGCAAACTTACAAAATCATCAGGGGATCAAGTAAGTATTTTATCCACTGTAAGTTTTAAATTTAAAGTTACATACCTAAGACCAACTTTCTTTATAAAATAAAAAAAAGCCTAAATAATGCACACAAGTCACTGGACAACCAATGACATTAAAGTGCTACTGAAATAAGGTTTTTTATTATGTCCACATAATCCTTTCAGTGTGTAAGTCCTTGATAATCATATATTATACAATAATGCTCTCTCACAAGCACATCCTCAGAGTTAATATAGAAACTACTGTCAAGTGCATATCCACAGTAGTCAACATTGGTGCAATCTTCTATCTCAAATGTAAATCAAGCACACAGTATGAAGGACTGCGACGTGACAATAAAATATACACACTCACATACCACATGGTTCTCTTAAACACTTCCTAGACTCACAGAGCCAGACTTTTGACTACCGGTGTAAAGTCTGGAATCTGGTCCACTTCACAACTTATTCTAGCCAAGAACCACCCACTAAAGATAAGAACAAACCATCTCACTGTTATAACAAGCAAATAATCAGAGATGGCTTCATTTTCACAAGGCGTTTAGCGGAAGGTGAATCTGAAGCAGACTGAAATCACAATAATAGAACCGACAGGCAAAAGTGGTTGATGGCACAGCGGTCTCTGTGAATGTTTGTACAGACATTGCAAAAAAAAATTGCTGAAAAATGTATATAGCCTATAGTGCAAAAGCACAGATTACTTAAATGAACGGTAAAATACAATTGAGCTCATGAAAATCCAGATTATTTGCTAATAATCTTGATCTACCAAACATTTGATATCACAAACCTCAAAAACTCAGGTGAATCCAAACGATTAGGTCTTCCTCAAAGTGCGTAATGTAGCATCCCAGACCTTTTAAAAACAGTAGTCACATAACTTGTGTGAAAAACTAATATTGTCAATCCAGAGCTAATGTCCTCACAGCTGAAATGTTTAACTGTTGTAGCTTATCCATGTTATGTGGACGAAACAGATGCTGAACACAGTCAAACATGCCATTGGAGAAGCGTCTGTTTAACGTCTGGTTAAACGATTCGGTCACTGATTTCGGCCCTCCAAAACCATTTCGGTAGCCAAAATGTTGGTGCATCCCTCAGGGCTCCAGACTTTATGGAGACTTAACTTTTCCACTGGATGCACTGGTGCTACCAACTTTCTAAGTTGGTCGCACCAGCACATGATTAGGTCGCACCTTTTTTTCTTCTTTTTTTTGCTACAACATAGATTAATCAATGCATGCTGATGAATAGTTGTCTCAATCTTTTCAATTTAATATGACTTACAAGTCTATTAGGAATTCAGGAAATTTAGGAATTATGCACAGTTACTTCCTGGTTTTCAATAAGCCAGCTCGAGCATTTCCGGTGAACATTCTGTTCACTGTACATCCACACAAAACCATCCACTATGGTTGACTTTTTAATGTTGTATTTATATTTTAATGCCGTTATCACACTTACCTAATTTGCCAATAAAGCAGTTTTATTGATTGCAATAAAGACTTTAAGCTAATGTGAACGTTGGAATAAGAAACGCGATGCCTGTAATTGGACACGTACACGCAAAAAAAATTCAGCACTTCACATTTTATTTTGAACGTGATGACCAAAAACTATATACCAATAAATATTATAAAATCACTAGGTTTAAAAATAAACTGTCAAAGTGAAGTATCAGGTATTCACAAAAGTCTCATGAAAAACAATAACTGTCAGTCAGTGCAGCGCTGCCAGCACAAGCTCACTGATTTCAGCACACTTGTGAAAACTCTAGTTTTGTTCAATAAATGTAACTAAAGCACTCACTAACCTTTTTCGTTTTCAAACGAAAGTGTGAATGATAATCGAATTTATCTGAGGAACACGTCTTTTTTTTATGTCGTCTTACATTTGAATAACTAAATGAATGCTAGGTCTGACTATTTAAGTGACTATATTCTGATTATAAACTAAGTATTAAAATATGTATGCTGTTAAATCTACCTCAGGACATTGAAGGTACCGACACACCAGCAAGTGACATTTCACCGGAGGTTTTCCAGCTGGCTAATATGAAAAGTTTTAAAGAATGCTCCGTGCATATACTGTAGTCCATTGACGCGTTTCATCATCAGTGTGCAATCAATGCGCGTGTACGTTTTCTCTCTAGCAGTTAATAAACAAGTCTTGCGGAAGAACACAGTAGACGGAGCTACTTCTCTCTGTTAATGTCTATGGCGAGTCACGCAGGCACTGTGCTCCTCCGTAGCGCAGCCAACTCCGATCTAAAATAGTCAGAATATAGAACACTTATTATAGGCGTACCGTAGTGATTCAGGATAAGACAAAAACACGGTTTGGAATATGGATTCATGATGTACTCGTTCATTATATAAATTCTGTTCATTTTGAACACAAAAAGTTAAGGACTGCAGCAGTTACGGATAAAACGGCGTTCTGTTGAGCACGCGCAAATTTAACTGCGTGCATGACCATGCACTCGCACAAATGCGACCACATCAAATTCTAACTCACACATTGTCAAAAAATGGTTGCATATGCGACCATTTTGGTCGCAGTCTGGAACCCTGTCCCTACTTATAACGAGAGGATTTGCAAGAGTGCAGAACTCAGCACTGGACAAAAACTCTGGCATTTTGGGCATTTAAACACCTCTGATTGTCCATTGTTATCAAGAAATCAACAGATATGTTTGTGATTGGCTACATTGCTCAACGTTGCAAAAACATATTGTAAATAGAAACCTTTGACGCTCTCAAGAGCGCAAACACCATCTCTTTTGCTAATATGTTATTATAATGGAGAAAACTGATGCTAGACCAGCAGTTATGGGCAGCTTTCCCCTCTAAAAGCAATCACAAGCAGCAGCAGTCAGTGGTTTGAGCCAGAACATTCCACGCTAGTCTCAAGTCTGTGGCCAAAGGAAGGCTAAGCCTAGCCCTAGGCTATGTGTACTTGCTTGACACACTTCATTTGTGTTTCAAAGGTGAAAGAAAGTTTCATGGGTTTGGAACAACATGAAGAAGACTAAAGGATGACTGAGTTTTCATTTTTGTTAGAAGTAACACTAAGGACTCGCTGACAAACTACTGCAAAAAAAGCACTGAATGTCCTCATGTCAAATCTGTTCGTGCACTGTCTAGATTATTAATTGAATTGTCAGACTGTACCACCTCTTTCAGACAGATGACTGGTCCTAACAGTCCTCCGGAGCTCCACAACTCCTGTGTGTTTCTGTAATTTTTTCTGCTGCAGGCTGTTCTCACCTGTGCCAGAATACTGGGTCCAGCACCAGCTTCCTGTCTCCAGACCGCTCTTCATTGTCAACGGAGGAGTCATCTGTGAATATCTGAGGTGGCATGAGCAGCTATTGTGTAGAGATTAAACAGGGACTGAGACAGGACAATTTCCTGAAGTGCCACAATATTATCTGACAGTAAGGTGCTGCAGAATAGCCCCCAGGGAGTGATTCCCACTCTACTCCAGCGTCTCAGGGTGCTGAAGAGGTAGTGAAGGGGCCCATCCATTAAAAATAAACAAAGCTTGTCACTCCAAATCATTCACACGAGAACAGCTTGTGCAACAACACAAAACCAGAGAAGGAGAAAGAAACCAAGGGGAGATAAAAGTCCCCTGACAGTCCTTGGCATATTTCTTTCATAAGTCCTGAGGTTTGACAGCACTCCCTGAGTACTTGGGTTTTCACTCTTCACTGCATTTGTTTAATTGAAGTGAATGACTTGGTGCTTATCTTGTCTGGGCTCCAAAAGTGTTCCACGTCACGAGAAAATCATCACACACGGGGTTCCAAATACACCATCGCACAAATTAAAGAATTTAACCTTTGAATTGAATTTGAACTGACCAAATTTGTAGGTATCATAAACTATTTTGGTCAATGCACTGTGCTTCTTTGGTACGGAGTCAACAAAATACATCAAACCGTCAGAACTTTCAGTATCTGCCAATATCCATAGCTATAGGACGCTGACATCTTGGAGCCTGAGTCTGCGCCGTATTGAGCATGAAGTGTAGCCGCGGTATCAAGTCCCCGCCACACTCGTGCAGAATCGTTTAGTGCAGTTTACTGCAGAACAACTCATTATGTCGGTGTGAAATAAACAGTTATGGAAATGTAGAAATTAAAGTTTAAGCTCCAATCTCCTCCTGAAGATCATGCATAAAGTCTGTTAGTGCCTCGATGGTGCCTGTCAATCATGACTTCACACCCTTGTTTTCAAATCAAAACTAACAAAAACGAAAAGAAAAAAACCCTAAAAAGACAGAAACCATCTTTGGAAAAAAATATTTGAAGGTTAATTTGATTGTTTAGTTTGTCTCACGTCCCATTAGATTACATGGAGAGGGCGGGGTTTATAACTTTTACTGCTTCGAGCCACATGGGGGAGATCGAAACATTTTGGCTTCACTTTTCAGGACTTGTGAAGCATACTTGTTGATGACGTGTTTACTTGCACGAGGGAGAGACAATGGGTGTTTCTCAAACGGAAGGCTGCATATCTCGGCTACCATGTCATCAAACATCGCTGAAGGCCATCTCAATTTTAAGGATCCTTGAAAGGCAGCCTCCATTTCTCGTCCTTCAGTCGGCCTGTTTTAACGGACGCATCATATGTATCCTTCGTGGCCTAAAATCACACACAATCCTTTGCTCACATTCAAATTCACAAAAATAAATGTTTTCGGACATAAAAGCATAGATGTTATCTTTTGTCATGCTATAAATTAATCACTTAACACTAAACTGACAATAATGTAAGCCACTGGGAGACCACAGACAACTGTCATTTACTGTATTGCATTACTAGAAAGCCAGTTAACTTAATATAAAGATTTGTAACACAAAGTATATTCCAAAATTAAGTTTTGATGGTATTTTTGTGCCATGACCGTGGGGGCGGGAACATGTGTGACATAGCCATGCACTCTTAAGCCCCGTTCACACCGCCAGCTACACGCAGCGACAAAGCGACAAGATCCCATTCATTTCAATGGAGCGCTGGCGACTTCCGGCGACACGAGCGACAGTGACCGTTGGCGACAGAATGTGGGCATGTCAAGCGACAGGAGACAAGCGACAAAAGTTCTGAAATGTCAACTTTATGCAAATGAGAAGCGATTTTCACGAGCGACAACCAATAGGAAAGAAGACTTTCAGTGGAGCTCACGTTACGTCACCATCTCGGAGTGCAGGCAAGACAGAGTTCGAGGGCGATTTCACTTATATGATTTGACTAACCTCATTCATGGGTATAATAAAATTATGCATGGAAAAGAAACTGTCGACAGTTCGAGTGTTGTAAGTTTTTGATGCAAGTTTAGCACTGCTGCATTGTGTTGACTATTAGGGACAAGAAAGTATGAGTGAATTTCATTTGTTGCTTGATCGATCGTTAATCTAGTAAATGATTTAATCCACTGAATACTGCTATGGTAATATAAAAACACTCTCCCAACAGCATACTGTTTCTTTTGAGCCTATAGTTGCAACACTTGTGATGGCATTTAGTATAGATATGGCAAGACGTCCAGTCAACCAATAACATTAGAGCGACAGCACTACCGACAAAATCGCTGGCGGTGTGAACGGGGCTTTACTAGCCTACTAGAACATTTAATTGATAAAACGTATCGATCGTCGATTAAGCAGGTACATGCGCATGCGTGCTGCTCAACCGCGAAACATGTAAAGCGAGCGTGCCGGAGTTATGTTTGGGACCATTTCACACCTTCATTATTACTAAAGGTTTGCGCGTGCAGCCTTTTGTTTTGTGCAAATACTTGTAATATTGTTTTTATTTTGTGTAGTTTGTCTCATATAGGATGCGTTTCTTTGAGTTAAATAACGCGCTAGCAAAGTGCTCCAGTTTACCGGTGTCCATTCAGCACGCAGCTCAAACAGCAATGCACAACTAATAATAACTATGATTGGGACATTTTCCATCATATTACTTAAAAAACACAATTTTATTAAATTGTTGTGATTTTGGTTTAGTTTCCGTTGTCAGCTGGTTGTTCCAGGAAGAGCACGCGCTTTTTTGACTAGCACAACACATTTTGACTAGCACGCATCTGAGGCGGTGTTGATGACATGCTGAATAAGTCGTTATTTGATTATTAAATAATCAATTTATTAAATGATCAATCACATTGAAACATTTTACAATACTAACGCGTAGATTAAAGGAACACTCCACTTTTTTTGGAAACTAATTTTCCAACTCCCCTAGAGTTAAACAGTTGAGTTTTACCGTTTTCAAATCCATTCAGCCGATCTCCGGGTTTTTGGCATTAAGAGTTTATTTAATTAAATAAATAAAAATTGTATTTGCTTTTAAACTATACACATGAACATATACATTTCCATGTAACAGATAACAAGAAAAAAAATCCTATTTAAAACTTGACTCTTCTGTAGTTACATCGTGTACTAAGTACAACAAAAAAAATGAAAAGTTGTGATTTTCTAGGCCAATATGACTAGGACTTCTCATTCCTGCGTAATAATCAAGGAACTGTGCTGCCGTACCAGCAGGCGCAATGATATTGCAAACTTAGTCCCGGTCACGTCGAAAGTTACCTAGCTGGGGACTATTTTCAGGTGCTGTGTAATACCATTGCGCCTGCTGCACCCATGGTACGGCAGCACAGTTCTTTGATTATTACGCAGGAATGAGAGTATAGTTCCTAGTCATATTGGCCTAGAAAATCCCAAATTTAAATTTTCTGTCGGTCTTAGTACACGATGTAACTACAGAAGAGTAAAGGTTTAAATAGGAAAAATAGCGAAATATTTTTTTGAGAGAGATGCTAACGGTCTAATCAGATATAATGATCTACAGTAAGCTATGCTAAAACTGCTACCGCCAGTCCCGGAGATCGGCTAAATGGATTCGAAAACGGTAAAACTCACCTGTGGGGAGTTGGAAAATGAGTGTTCCTTTAAAAACTCTTCTCATTCATTTGGTGAGGAACATGTCGTTTTGAGCAGCATTTGCACACACTGTCATGCTGTTGGCTATACCACTGCAGACACATTGCAGTATTACGTCTATAACGATTAATCAATTAATTGATCTTTAATTTAAACGACGATCGATCATGGGAATTTGTGAAAATTGACATACTGTACCTCCCTACATAGAATAGAATAGAATAGAATAGAATAGAATAGAATAGAATAGAATAGAATAGAATAGAATAGAATAGAATAGAATAGAATAGAATAGAAATATATTTATCGTCCACCGTGGTGGAAATTTGTCTTTGGACACTTTTTGGATTACACTTTTTGGATTAGGCCTACTTGATAATGATGAAACCACAAAGCCAAGAAGAGTAGAATTCCAATGCTGAAGCTCAAGTCTAACAAAACGATCTGCAATCAGGTGGCACAAGGTAAATCTCATCTTTCTGACAGCTAAACCTCGATTGGATCTTTTCACTTGCTTGCACTTGAAAGGACTTGACTTGATAGGTCTTCTTCACAGCCAAGTCCCCATTCAGTCCCTCACTTTCTATTTTAAAGCTACACATACATTGATTTGCAATATGAGAAATGTTGATAGCTAGCCCTACACAGTTACTGCCTGGCCCCATTTCATAATATGGACAATCCAGCCTCATAATCACTACAATAGGCTACTACCACCATTCCTCGTTCAAGTTTTCCTTATTTCCGAGATTCAATGAGAAGCACTGTCTTGCTTTCCAAAGATTAAATTACATCACATCAGTGCAGATAAAGCTGGAAAATGACTAGTTGAATTTCACAATCCAGCCTAATTAAAACATAATTTAAAAGTAAACTTTGATTAGATTGTATTAAACAAATAAATAGGCTACTGTAAATAAAATAAAATAAACGTACATTAACTTGACGCTTAATTTCTCACTAATAGCACACTGAGTGTACACACACACACACAAACCATTTACTTCCATCTCTGAACTATTTTTGTGACATTTATGTTTTGCCGTTTTTAAAGTGTCAGTATGATAAGATAAAATCTTAACATGAGATCATTAAATAAAATTGGGTAGTAGAGTGAGTGACAGCTCGTTTTGGAAGAGACTTTATCTATTTTTTGCAGTTAAAATTAAAAGAATACTTGGTGCAAAATGTAATCTTTTTACGACTCACCGTTGATGCAGACTTCATACGACTCACATACCACATCTTCAAACAGACAACCTGTGAAAAAAAAAAAAAAAATCATCATTGGAATGGAAAGCCATAATGAAAAGTGTGAGGGAATTCATAAAAACGGTTTGTTCAGCCCCTCAGTTTTCTGCTGATCAGTATTTGGAATGCAACCCGCAAATAATCAGCCATGTACGAGTTCTAATTAGCAGGACTTCCAATTTGTGCAGTAAACAAATTTGAAATAACCTTATTTTAGATCAATATGATTTGGTGTGACACTAGATGGCTGTCACTTTTAGCGCATGCAACAGTGCGATTGCGAGTGTGATATTGTTTCCAGTATCTATACAATAGTTCAATAAACAAGTAAGTATTGAGTAACTTACATTTTAGAAGCAATATCATCAATCTATTTTGCTTCACCAGCTCAAAATGTATCACCGTTTCGCGTCTATGGACAACACACAGTTGTGGCGTTCCTAGTATCACGGAATGAATGGGTTGAGCAAATTACTCACTTGTGTAGTTCCTGTTTGATTTAGCTGTGTCTCATTTTGAAGGCTGAACCCTCCGGAAGTCGCATTTGTCAGCCGCATAGGTCATTGAAATGTCTCATTACAGAAAAGCATCCATTATAAAATTGACTGTTATTTCTTGTAAGTCATAAATTACTGTAATGTCTTGTTCACTTTAGAATAATGGTTACTTTTCTGAAATGAGACCGTGTCAATGCGGCTGACAAATGAGACACAGTTGTTGACTGAATCGGTTGAGTAAATGATTCAATGACTGACTCATATTTGTTTAGTTTCTGAATGAATCCATTGAGTGAATGAATCATTGACTCACTTATAAAGATAGTCACCTGTCAGCACCTATGGCGTAATGGTGTAATAACATGTAGAAAAAATCCCACCATTAAATCCAAGGGTAGTAATAAATCCCTATGGTGTTGAACTGTATATCAGCACTGTAAATTTATGATGTTAAATGTGTCACTCTTATGAATTATAATGTGTCATTTATTTACATATACAGCTTACAAAGACATTTTTAGAGTAGATCAGTAGCTCAATAAAAGGGGGAAACAAGAAGGCACAGAACATTTTTAAAAGAAAGAAGAAAGAAAATGAGATATATATATGAGATAAAAAGATTGAGATATATAAAATAATAATAGCAGATGGACAAGATGTTACACATGAAAAAAGAGGAAGAAAAGTGCTGCAGCTTGTGATCCACAGAATTCCTATCATTCACAGTCTTTAATGGTTCAGTGCAAAGAGAAGCTCTTGAAACTATTCATTGACCTTAATATAGACTCATTCAGCACTGAGCTCCACCTTCCACTGAATCATCTGCAGAGTACACAGTGAGGATAATTCAGAAATAACGAAAAAAGAAAATGACAAAAAGTTTTTGTAACTATAGTGGACATCATTTCTAGAGAGATGAGGCAGGATTAGATGCGAACACACAGACTGCTGAGGCTAAACCGACCAGAACATAAACTGTGACACAAAACAGTTTGCCGTCTCCATGGAGACAGGACTGAAAGGGAGCTCTTAGGTGACAAGAGGAAAGATTACAAAGCTTTGTACATGTGCCAATGTGTGTGTGTCCATGCACATGGCCAAGGGACTCTTTAGCAGCTGTCCTTTGATAAAGCACAAGGGAAAGACAAAAGGGAGAGAAAGAGAGAGAGAGAGAGAGAGAGAGAGAGAGAGAGAGAGAGAGAGAGAGAGAGAGAGAGAGAGAGAGAAAGAGAGAAATCAGAGCTCTCATTTTGCCTTTCCCTTTTTCATTACCACATACATTTATTACATTGTTCACAGTAGAGAAATGTTTCATTTCTTTCCTCCTTTCTCAAGCCTCTGAGATGACTTTATAACCTACACATTTGCTTTATTATCCGTCTTTCTCTTTTCCAGTCTGTATGCCCTCACGGCTGTCATTAGTGTAAAAATCATAATTCATAAAAGAGCCAAGGTTCATGTCACTGTTGCCGACCCAAAAATGAAGAATCAACACACTAGAGCAAAATAAAGTCTGCGAAACAACCCATGTCTACTCAGAAAATCGTCCTAAAAGATATTAGAGTTGAAGTGCAGTGCAGCTATTGGCATGCTGAATCAGAAAGCCGGCAGTAATAAATGGCCTGTCAATGGTGGAGGGAGGGTCAGGGGAAGATTCTATTAAACATGAAGACAGTCCCACACTAAACTCTGTTCTACACACTGTTTAAAGCTCTGTAATTACTCCTGGGCACTCAAGTCTTATCAAACCACTCAGCCTCTTTTATTAGAACTTGTCAGAATTCTCATCAGCATTCCATATTAATTACCCCCGTTCCTCACACCGACGTCTGTCTGGATAAAGCGCGTTCTGCCTGCTCCTAGCTCCTAAATCAGGTCGACAAAACCATTTGTTATCTCGGAAGAGTGTCCACTCACGCAGGCCGGCCTGTGCTTGTTGGCTCCTGAGGTTGACTAAAAGGAAACATAATTAAACAGTAATAGCTTTTTCTTTTCTTTTTTTATCATAGGGAAGACAAGGTTCTCCCATGGCACAGCGCACTAAAGAGAATCACTTTGGCAAAAGATTACCATGTTCCACACTTCTTTTGAGCGTGTAAGAAATTGTCAGTAACAATACTGTATAATGAGAAGACAATATGTAAGGTATATCATTATTTTAGGGTGATTATGACAAAATAAACCCAGACAAGATTATCAAGGTATTATCATATATTTAAAGATTTTGCTAAGAAAAAAAAAATCCAGATCATGTAAAAATCAATTGCCTGAAGAAGACCCAGTAGGGTCGAAACGTTGCAATTTTATTAAATATGGGAGTTAGTAGCAGTGTTGCGGACATTACAATCCTTTCGTTTTAATATTCCTTTTTGTCCAGCACCTGCCAGAAGTTGGGATGTGCACACAATAACCCCCTTTTTAATATGTAAGGTATATCATTATTTTAGGGTGATTATGACAAAATAAACCCAGACAAGATTATCAAGGTATTATCATATATTTAAAGATTTTGCTAAGAAAAAAAATTTCCAGATCATGTAAAAATCAATTGGTCTAGCAACAAGAATTTTGTATTATTAATACTAAAGTCTGTATGAGCTCATTTTCACTACAAACGATATGAGAAGCAAGACGGTGGCAATTGCGTTTGGATGTAATGCGAGAGCGAGTCTGCTGTGTGCCACAAGGGACGTGAATTTTGAGAAATTGAGCCCTCCCTCGATATTGGGTCTACATCAACTGTCAGTTAATTTATGAGTACAAGCAAATTACTAGCTACAGTACATACTGCATAATAAAACAAAAAGTACTCATACTCATTTTTCCCATAGGAATAAAAAAAGTTTAAAAAGCAATAAGCCATGAACCAAATCAATCAGGTATAAGGTGAATCACAACATTACAAACTGATGCACAACGTATTTGAAAATCAGTGAAAAGACAAAAGGTACAAGACTATGTGTGCTTAATGAGGCAATAACTACAATTCTTTGAAGCCTTGTGAATGACTGATGAAATATTGATTATATATACAGAAAAAATATGGTTTATTGCAAGATATTTAGGCATAAATATATTTAGAGTGTAGCGATAATGACTATTACGTCAATCGTGGGAGTGGGTGGGCACTTAAGAGTTGTCTTGGTGCAATTTGCTTGTTTAAATCCTCTTATTGATGGAGAGTTTTCACAAAATCATGAGTAATGCAGTTTTTCATCAGGAACTTCACTGTTGAAGTCGGCATAAACTGAAAGCTGTGATAGTATTTTCTTCCCTATTGTGACGTAGGCTATATCTGAGCAAAATGGCTTGTGGAATGAGAAAAAAATGTAGGGCGGGACTTGAGTTTGTCCATCAAGGATTGGTTGGATTGTTAGATTATTGTGGTTTGCTATTGGTGTGATCTCATGTGAGTGACAGGCTTCCCCGTTTTCATGCCATTAAACACGTTATCAGAGAAGAGATGTCAAGAGGGATTATAATAATACACATAAATCATATATAATAAATAAAAATAAGAATTGTCCATTTTGATTTCATGGTGAATTTAAACAAGTTTATACTGATGATTAACAACTTCATGGCTCACAGTAGGTCTGTCCTTAAAGGTTTAAGTTATTGTTAAAAAATCAATTCCCCTGGAGAAAATGAATGTGATTTTTAACTCCAAAACTTGACTGCTGACTTTCAACATCATGCTTTCAGACATGACTGTTGCAGTAATTTAGGAGGAGCTTGTCGATTTAAAGCATTCATACAACACAAGTTTCAATGGAGATGACAGTGATACACAGTGATACACAGAAAGATCAAAATAAATTTTAAACAAACATTTAACTAATTCTACAGTTATCTTTGTCTAGCAAGCAACACTCTAGTACAGATTACATTTTGTGCTTGAATCTGATGAAAATGTCCTTTTTACACAGAGCCACAGGAAGCACACCATGTGCTGAGTACATCTGAGTCTTCACCCCTCCCATAGAACAATGCTTTGACTGAAGCCTACAGGCTGACATCTTTATGAAGAATCCATTTTAACCCACCCACCACTCACACAGTGCCTCATTTCCCCATAGGTTCAGTCTTTGAGGAAGAAGAACAACAGCAGTGTATGTGAAGCCTCATTCTATGGTGATTAAAACAAGCCTGCAGAACTGCATACTGAATGATGATGGTATATGCATTAGGGTTGCGAGATTTATACACACTTATATGTATTTTATGGATATCCAATGGCTTTTAATGCTAAATAATTGTTTATATGCACGACCCTGGTGCAAAAAAAATGTTTGCACTACATACTAATTCTACCATAATTAACTACCGGTACATGGAAATGGATTTTGGTGAGGTTAAAAATAACCAGTGCCAAGTGACCTGAATTCTGAAAAATTAATTCACATCACTATAATCCATGGAGGATAGGGGATTCTATTCACTTATGACTGTACTTGTTTAATCATTTTTGTCCTGGTATCATTGTAGACTATTATAATATGGATGTAAATTAAACTAACTGCTATATGATTATTCTGTTATTCTCAGAATATTTACAACATCTGTTAAATGGTAGTACTATTGGTATGAATATGACATTCATCAACCAACAGCTTGTTGCGCTCTAGAGATATTTAATGATGGAACATTAGGCTATTGTCTACTATATTTATAGAAATGTTGAATTTCCTTATACCATTTTATTGTAAATGGGTCAATAAAAATCATTGCATGATTTACTGTATGAAGTACCACAAATATTCACATGGATTATTCAGTATGTTAATATGTTATAATTACCCACTCTAATATTTGTACATTCTTTAACACTCAAAAATGACTTGAATTTTTAGCATAAAATCACTTTGAACTTGAGCTTCAGTGGTCATGAATGACGACTACATGTAAAAAAAATTATGGATCCTTTGGAATTATATGGATTTCGTCTTGAACCACACAAGCAATAAAAGCATACTCTTTGTGTTTTAGTTTGTTATAAAACTTTCTTTATTCAATACTATGTTACAGATTAGGGTTAGATCTAAATAGCTACTAATTTTGATATCCCAAATGTTTTAGAAACTCAATCTCAGAAATGCTATATTGCTTTAAATATGCTAAAATTCTTAAAGTGTCTAGATGTTTTATTCTACCAACAAGCACAGAAGCAGACCTGTCATCATTCAGTGTCACTCCATCCTGACGATCCTTCAAATTCAGCCAATGAATATAATGGTACATAAGTTACAAATCTCCTCCCTTTAGTGGTTGATAAAGTACAAAGGTGTCTCTTTTAAGGTACTACCCTAGTGACAAGCTGTTGTACCCTACATTTTTTTAATATCCTTACTGGAGGAATGATATGTAACAGTTTAGGTGTGTACCAATCATACAAAGCATTTAATTAGAAGACGCTATCTTTTCTCTTTCTTACATTAATCGTGACATATATGCCAACGACACAACACAACTCTCTCATTCTTCAACCTTATGTTGGCTTGTTTTCGGGTTCACACTGTCCCTTGTTGTACCTTACTGAATGAGCTTTTAGGTAAAGCAAGGAGGCATATAAAGAAAAGACAGAAAAAGAGAGGAAGGGGCTGCAGAGAGAGGGAAAGGGGAAATGAGAGTGGAATGGAAAAGAAGCAGAGTTGTTTGCAGCTGCATACTCTGCCACACAGACAGGGTACATGACCTGAGAGTAAATTAATAGCGCATCTTGAATAGGAGAGTTTTGTGCTCACTGAGTCTCATTAAAAGCCACCTCAGTCAAGGTGAAGGCAACTCTTTTTTTTAAATAACACAATGAAAAGTGAGAACAAAAAGTCAAAGCTAAAAAAATATTTTTTAAAGATACACTATGTAACTTTTTTGGTTCAAAATTTAAATATTAAGACAATACATTATCAATCCATCTCCCAAAACATGTTTTTGTATTACCCTGAGTCACTATGGTAAGCCTACTATAAGTGTTATATTTTAGACCTGTCAGACCATGTAAATATAAATTGTTGTACATACACGTCACTTGCCCGTGCGTGTCTTGTCATATAAACAGAGAAAAGTTGCTCCTGCTACTTAGTAGTGTCATAGGTTATTTGTCACAAGGAGTGAGAAAGGTTGATCAGCTAAATCTCAAACCTCAGAGGAATCACACATTTTAAACAAACGCAGAACAGAGGAGAGTCCGTTGGCAAAAAGAGAGAACAGAGACAGAGCTTGTAATAAAACGAGAATCAACATTTGGTTGACTTTTCTAAGATAGCAAGTTTCGAAGTGAGGAATTTTAAATGTTTTAAAAGTACACAGAGATGCCGTTTTTATTACTCACTCAACATGTGAGTAAGGTATTTTATTGAACAGATAAATTGCCATATTTATAAAGATAAATTGCTAGTGTTCATTCATTGTTACCGAAAGAACCAGTGGCAGGAGTTCTTGCAGAGACTTATAGATCCTATTTAGTTCCTCAGAGAACTGTCCTGGTTGTTTCTTGTTTTGCTTTTTAAGGTGTTGATTGTAAAGAATGTGTACTAGAGAGAACATTGCCACCCTGAACCAGGATTCATCACTGATGACAACCACACATTAAAAAACTTAGGTGGTGACAAATTATAACAGTTGCACAGTTAAATTATAACACTACCAGAATGAAACTCTCAATTGACAATTATTTTGTATTAGCCTATACATATTTGCAAATCATGCATATATTTAATTCTCAAAAGAAAATCAGAAAATTATATAGAGTGAGCATTAATAAATAGTAATATAAGCCCTGTATCCTCAAAAGAGGGTAATTAGGCTACTTAATTAAGAATCAATAAAATCTGCAAAGAACAATACTCCCAATAACTCAGGTCAGGTCCATCTATTTTTTTATGCTTTGGTATATAAATAGTATAGTATAAAATTTGCATTTATAAATTTAGTTACATTTAAACTGGAGTGATAGTGAATCAGGGTCTCTTTAAAATGATTTATGCATTTCTTCCACCCTTAGCGACCCAAAGCAATCTTAAAAGAACAAAACAGTAGGCCTATTAAAAAAATTGCATAAGTAAATTTCCTTGGTAATTGAAGCAAATACACACAATAAGCACAATTCTCTATAGGAGTTTGATTAAATTGCTATATATATATAATATATATTCTATATTCTATATGGCTGTAAGAAAATAGCTAAAGAATTGAAAATCCCCATTTTGACCATGAGGGCAATAATTAAGAAGTTCCAATCAACTAAAACAGTTATGAATATGCCAGGAAGAGGACGTGTGTCTATATTGTCTTAATGCACAGTGAGGAGGAAAGATTGACTGGCCAAAGACTCTTAAAGGATCACAGATGGAGCCTACCAAAAATAAAACATAAAACAACCCTTACATCCCCACATGTTGTTTGGGAGGGTTTCAAGAAAAATCCTCTTCGCTCATCCAAAAACAAACTCCAGCAAATTCAGTTGTCAGACATGACTGGAACTTCAAACGGCACAGGGTTCTGTGGTCAGATGAAACTAAAAAAAAAAGCTTTTTGGCAGCAAACACACTAGATGGGTTTGGTGCACACTAGGATAAAAAGAACCCCCATGTTAGGGCTGTCACGATAACCACAATATTGTAGTACCGCGCTACTAACAAGCCAACCGCAGAGGAATAGGCGGCTGCATATATGGGGGAAAAAAACACCTAACCCTAAAAAAATTCTAACAAAAGGTTTCTCAGCTGTTTTTTTTTTTTTTGTGGTATTAGATGTCCTTAATAACATACTAAAAGTTTACCAAAGTTTGACCACTAGAAAGGTGTAATTTTCAAGATGGTGTCCAAGATGGGCAGGAAGCCCTAAAATATCATAACTCCTTCATTATTTGACCTAGATAAGTAATCTTGGTGTCTAACCCCATGTTTTCTGGGTCTATGAATCCATTGGACTTGTCTAAATTGCACTGAACATACTTATGGAATACATGATTTTGTGAGATTACTGTAAGGTTTAATCTTTGTTTGGGGTGAACCAGAGATGTAAACGATTTAGCCTATGTCATGTAACTCCTACTCAGTACGTATTTTTGGACATACCCTTTTTTTGCTAAAACACAGACTTGACATTCAATGTAAAAGTTATTGCACCCAAAAGTAACTTAAATTGGAGTTGTATAATTTTGATCATAAACAACTCTGAATTAGCCCGAACAGAGGTGTGTGAACCCTCTAAAATGGTCACTCATTTCAATTTGAATATGTAATGCATCCTATATAAATGTTTTTGAGTACAAAGGTGGCATTATACTAAACCTCAGGTTAGATACGCCTTTGGGGGAAAGGCGTATCAGTATCGGGTCCTTCCATTTGGTCTAGCTCTGGCTCCGCGGACGTTCTCCATGTGCATGCCCCCTTGAGGCTCCAGGGCATCCATATGCTAAATTATCTAGACGACTGGCTCATTCTTGCTCATTCCAGAGAGTTGGTGTGTCGTCACAGGGATGTCCTTCTCCACCACCTCCGATCTCTTGTCTCAGGTTGAATGCTCAGAAGAGTATCTTAACCCCTTCTCAGCAGACCACTTTCCTGGGTGTCCAACTCGATTCTCTCTCGATGCAGGCCCGTCTGGCCCCTGCTCGAGTTTCCAGTCTCTGTGCATGCTTAGCCCGCTTCAGGCTCGGCCATCATGTAGCAGTGGGCATATGTCGCAGGCTTCTGTGGCTCATGGCAGCAGCCTCTCCTGTGCTGCCCTTGGGTCTCCTTCATATGAGTCCATTCCTGTGGTGGATGAAACTCAGGGGCATCCGCCCTTCTTGGTCTGCCTTCCGCCTGCTGAGAGTGTCAGGCAGTTGCCTTCGCTCTTTGGAGATGTAAAGTTTTGTCTGTCTCGACAGGCATGCGCACCGCCTCCTCCTTTGGGCTCAAGACAGGTTTCTTTCGCTGAGAACAGTTCACGTTCCAGGGGACCTGAACATCGCAGCGGACTTTCTGTCAAGACAGAAGCTCAAGTCGGGGGACTTAACAGTGGCTCAAATTTGGAGCATGTTTGGCGAGGCAGACCTCTTTGCAACACAGTGCCCCCTGTGGTTTTCCCGGTCTCATCCGACGCCTCTGTGGATAGATGCCCTCGCTCATCCGGTCAAGCTAATCCCTGCAGTTCTTTGCAGAGTGAGGGAGTATGGAATCCGCCTCCTTCTGGTTGCCCCATTCTGGCCATCCCAGACGTGGTTCTCGGAACTGAGCTCCCTGGTGGAGAGATCCCCTTGGCAGATTCCTATCATCTGCGGTCTCAGCTCCCGGGCAGGATTTGGCATCATCGTCCCGAGATATGGAGGCTGTGGGTGTGGCTGATAAGAGGCAATCGCTAGCGACAGTGGTGTCTGGTCTTCGCGGTGATGTTCGGGAGACCATTGATAACACTTGTGCGCCTTCTACTTGACTACTTTATTTCTCTAAGTGGAAGGTTTTTGAGTCTTGGTGTTCGGCTCATGCAGTGGACCCAGTCAGCTGCCCAGTCAGTTCAGTGCTGGAATTCCTGCAGGATAAATTTGAGACTGGAACATCTGCTACCACTTTGAGAGTTTATGTCGCGGCTATCGCTGCCTATCGGGAGTCAGACGAGGTCCCCTTAGGTAGACACAGTCTGGTCTCCTCGTCTAAGCATGGAGTTAGACGCTTGAGACCTGCATGTCCTATTAGTGTCCCCACCTGGGATTTATCAGTTGTTCTGGAGGGGCTATTAGAGCCTTCCTTTGAACCCTTGGATCAGCTCCGGACCAGATTCTGAATCTCAAGGTGGCACTGTTGTTAGCGTTGGCATCTCTCAAGCGCGTGGGGGATCTGAAGGCTCTTTCTGTGAGTGAGCCTTGTACGGAGTTTTCCCCAGGTCTTGTGAAGGTGTTTCTACGGCCTAGACCTGGTTATGTCCCCAAAGTTGTGTCCACAACATTCCGCTCTAAAGCAGCGCCGCTGAGGAGGCGATGAATTGGCGTGATTCGATATGGGTTCAGACAATCAGCACATGCCTTCACGTGGCAGCCCTGTTTTGACTAATTTTACAGTACCACACAGTTCTAATGAATTTATTCTTTTTTGGAATGGTTATGAACCACAGAAACCACCATTACTAGGCAAAACGATTTGAGAAAGAAGAAATATGCAATTACTTAAGGGAAATTGTACTTATTTTTCACATAAATATGCTTGTAACCAATTGCTTTAATATATAATTAGGGGCCAAGCACTGAAGGTGCGGGCACCTATTGTATCTGTTCCCGTTCTTATTCTTCTTTTTTAGGGGCCAAGCACTGAAGGTGCGGGCACCTATTGTATCTGTTCCCGTTCTTATTCTTCTTTTTCTTTTTTTTCTTTTTCTTTTTCTTCCGACTGGGCGTCTATGGCAGCCTATAGAACCGTTTGCGGGAAACTTATGAAAATTGGCACAGTGATAGAGGACAGCCTGAACTATCACCATAGCAAATTTGGAGTCTCCGACTCATTCCCTCTAGCGCCACCAGCTGTCCAAAGTTTCACTCATGTTTATGCTAATAACTTTTGAACCACAAGGGCTAGAAACAAAATTCTTTTTTCCTCTGATTCCTGAGCTCACGACGATTCGACTGCACCCTATGACGTCATTTTCCGTCATAATAGTTTTCCCGCCATTTTGAATTTTCCAAAAAACCTACTTTTTCGAACTCCTCCTAGGCCGTTGATCCGAATTTCACGAAAAATGAACCAGATCATCTCCAGACCTTGACGACCAAAAGTTATGGAATTCAAGTTTATTCGAATTACCGTTCTCGAATACCGCGCAAATAAATTTTACGTAGCGCTTGCGAAAACAGACGTAAGGCCGTATCTCCACAACGCTTTGTTGGATTCAGACCAAATTTGGTACATGTCATCACAAGCATGACCTGAGGCTACATGCTGCGTTTCGGCGCAGCGCCACCTACTGGTCCGGAGATATGAAGAATTTATGTTTTTGCTTATAACTTCTGAACGGTTTGTCCAAAAATCACAAAAGTGGTCTCGTTAGATTCAGGGCGTCGTGTTGAGTTGACTGATATCCAATTTTCCCATATCGGCCATTTTGGCTGTCGGCCATTTTGAATTATGTGCTAAAATGCTGTATTTTATGAACGCATGAACGTATCGTTACGAAACTCAGTATGGGTCATCAGTACAACGCCCTAAAGGTACTCAAAAATGTATGAGACAGCGCCACCTTTTGGTCAAAAGTTATAATGAAATTTCCAAAAATGCTAATAACTTTTGAATATATTTGCCTATAGTAATGACACTGATCTCAATAGATTCCTTGGGTTATGCTGAAAACATAGATACCAATTTTGCCATAGTCAGCCAAACTTCCTGTCCGCCATCTTTATTTTCTTTTAAAACCTACTTTTTCGAACTCCTCCTAGACCGAACGTCCGATTTTCACCAAAATTGGATCGTGTCATCTCCAGACCGTGCCGAGTAAAAGTTATGGATTTCGTGTCGATAGACGAAACCGTTTTCGTATACCGCAGTGGCAAAGTTGAGTCATGATGCCAAAATGACTATTCAGGCTTTATATCTGCAATGCCTTGACATATTGACACCAAACTTTGTATGTGTCATTGTCACTTCACTCTGACCACATCACATCAGTTTCGTAACTGCGCCACCTATTGGTCGAAAGTGATAATCATATTTTTAGTTATTGTATGTGATTTTTCAACCATTTTGCCAAAATTCATCTTCAAATGTCTTTAATTGCTCCTTGCTGCAGTGGGTCTCACACTCCCAGCCACTTTGGCATGTCTTGTCGTCTTGCTTGCGCTTGGCCCCGGTGATTGCTGCTTGTCTTTTTCTTTTTTTTCTTTTTCTTCCGACTGGGCGTCTATGGCAGCCTATAGAACCGTTTGCGGGAAACTTATACAAATTGGCACAGTGATAGAGGACAGCCTGAACTATCACCATAGCAAATTTGGAGTCTCCAACTCATTCCCTCTAGCGCCACCAGCTGTCCAAAGTTTCACTCATGTTTATGCTAATAACTTTTGAACCACAAGGGCTAGAAACAACATTCTTTTTTCCTCTGATTCCTGAGCTCACGACGATTCGACTGCACCCTATGACGTCATTTTCCGCCATAATAGTTTTCCCGCCATTTTGAATTTTCCGAAAAACCTACTTTTTCGAACTCCTCCTAGGCCGTTGCTCCGAATTTCACGAAAAATGAACCAGATCATCTCCAGACTATGACGACCAAAAGTTATGGAATTCAAGTTGATTCGAATTACCGTTCTCGAATACCGCGCAAATAAATTTTACGTAGCGCTTGCAAAAACAGACGTAAATCCGTATCTCCACAACGCTTTATCGGATTCAGACCAAATTTGGTACATGTCGTCACAAGCATGACCTGAGGTTACTTGCTGCGTTTCGGCGCAGCGCCACCTACTGGTCCGGAGATATGAATAATTTATGTTTTTGCTTATAACTTCTGAACGGTTTGTCCAAAAATCACAAAAGTGGTCTCGTTAGATTCAGGGCGTCGTGCTGAGTTGACTGATATTCAATTTTCCCATATCGGCCATTTTGGCTGTCGGCCATTTTGAATTATGTGCTAAAATGCTGTATTTTATGAACGCATGAACGTATCGTTACGAAACTCAGTATGGGTCATCAGTACAACGCCCTAAAAGTACTCAAAAATTTATGAGACAGCGCCACCTTTTGGTCAAAAGTTATAATGAAATTTCCAAAAATGCTAATAACTTTTGAATAAATTTGCCTATAGTAATGACACTGATCTCAATAGATTCCTTGGGTTATGCTGAAAACATAGATACCAATTTTGCCATAGTCAATCAAAGTTCCTGTCCGCCATCTTTATTTTCTTTTAAAACCTACTTTTTCGAACTCCTCCTAGACCGAACGTCCGATTTTCACCAAAATCGGATCGTGTCATCTCCAGACTGTGCCGAGTAAAAGTTATGGATTTCGTGTCGATAGACAAAACCGTTTTCGTATACCGCAGTGGCAAAGTTGAGGCATGATGCCAAAATGACTATTCAGGCTTTATATCTGCAATGCCTTGACATATTGACACCAAACTTTGTATGTGTCATTGTCACTTCACTCTGACCACATCACATCAGTTTCGTAACTGCGCCACCTATTGGTCGAAAGTGATAATCATATTTTTAGTTATTGTATGTGATTTTTCAACCATTTTGCCAAAATTCATCTTCAAATGTCTTTAATTGCTCCTTGCTGCAGTGGGTCTCACACTCCCAGCCACTTTGGCATGTCTTGTCGTCTTGCTTGCGCTTGGCCCCGGTGATTGCTGCTTGCAGCTATATTTGTACTTGTAATCACTTATCTATCATACAAATATGCTAATTAGAATATTATATGGCCCAAACATGTATCAGGCACCAGTATTCCTGGTCTAGGAGGAATACAAAGGAGTAATGGTCATTTTAAGGACCTGACGGCCGCCATTTTGAAAATGGGGCCTTACTGTAAACCACTGAGAAACCTTTTGTTAGAATTTTTTTGGGGTCAAGCCATATTTGCAGCTGACTAGAATCCAAGTAACAGCAGCAACCGCGATATTTGCGTGCTTTCTTTTTTCATAAGGCTATACCCTTATTGTTTTGAACTTTGTGCATGTATATTGAATGTTAAATAAGTTAATAATGATAACAAGACTGTTTATCATGGTCATTTGTACAGAGGCTTCATGGATTTGCACTTAAGCCTAAACAGACAATGAATGAGAGAGATCGACTGAGCGTGTGCGATTACCCGCGTCTGTCTTTGAAGGTCAAGTCAAGTCATATATATTAGTGAAAAGGTAGCCGTGTCCAATGAAAGCGAAATATTTGTCGTATCACCCTTTTAACGTTTACGGGTATTTACCATGAATGGCGACAGCGCTGGTCAGCATTCCTCAGTGCGAGGAAGACGCGAGAAAAAAATCAGAGAGTCACGCATTGAATCAATGCCAATGGTCTCTATTAAAGGGATAGTTCACTTTAAACTGAAAATTCTGTCATCATATACTCACCCTCAAGTTGTTTCAAACCTGTATGAATTTCTTTCTTCTGCTACACAAAGGAAGATATTTTTAAAAATGTCAGTAACAAAACAGTTACCAGGTCCCATTGACTTCCATAGTATTTTTTTTTCCTACTATGGAAGTCAATGGGACCTGGTAACTGTTTTGTTACTGACATTTTTAAAAATATCTTCCTTTGTGTTCAGCAGAAGAAAGAAATTCATACAGATTTTAAACAACTTGAGGGTGAGTATATGATGACAGAATTTTAATTTTAAAGTGAACTAGGCTATCCCTTTAAGTAAAGCATCAGCTTCAGCGTCTGTCCCAGTTCCCTGGCCTTATGAGTGGGCTGAACTGAAGAGAAGAAGCACCAGCATGGATCTGGGAATCTGAAGGACCTGGAGAGATTCTGTATGAAGGAATGGTCTCTGATCTCTTGTCAGGTGTTCTCCAAACTCATCAGGAATTTTAAGAGAAAACTCAAAGCTGTTATCTTGGCTAAAGGAGATTGCAAAAAGTATTTAATAAAAGGGTGCCAATAATTGTGGCCAACGTGTTTTGGAGAAAAACATTTATTTCATAATGTGATTTCCCTCCCACTTTCAATTCTTTTACTTCAATGAAAGGTTAGATTTTTGCAATTTTTTTAATGAAAGGTCAAAAGGATAAACAATGCATATTTATTTTTTACAGCCATCTTTGATCATATTCATATTTACCAGGGGTGCCATTAATTCTGACCACAACGGTATATAATATATATGGTTGAACCAGGGAAAGCAATTACCCACTAGGGGGCTCCAGGCATCAACCTATCAGTATGAATTAAAGATGTGAGAGACATGATGGGACTATGGGAGTCAGGAATAGTCAGTGTGACCTTTCCCTTTGTCCTGCTGAATGATTTAGACGTACACAAAACAGAGAAATGGAGGATAGAAGACAGACAGGGAGAGATTTTGCTCTCATTTTGGAGTGACGAGAGCTATTTCTCCAAGGGAAAAAATACCTGTGGTCACACACACTGACAGACCGTCAAAACCAGAGGGAGAGATTAATAAACAGAGTGAAGTGACACTCAACGAGGGGAATGTGAGAGAGAGATCTATCGTTCTAATTAGCCAAGTCAATTCACATGCTTAGACATGAGCGACAATCATTAAGGACAAGAGAGACCAACTAACTGTCGAATGAAAGGTCAGAGTGTATCACGTCCAGCTTGTGTTCTGTATTTATTTGAGAGAGATCAGAAAGGTTTTAATTACAATATCTTGCCACACTGTTAGACTTTGCCGTAATTTTACAGTTACTTACTGGTAAAAAAACATAAATTTTTATGAAATTTAAAGTAACTTACTGTATACAGGAATTTGCAGTACTTTACTGTTTACGCAAATGCAGTAGTGCTACTGTAAATCAAGAAGACATATTTCTTGAAGTGTGTGCTTCTGTTGACAAGGACTGCATCTCTGCAGTATGAATCGGCAATAGCCTACAAGCCAAGCACTGTACAAGTTGTAATCATTACCTTATAATTCATGGTATGACTGGACATTTGTTCATACACATCTTGAATTACTCATAGGGCTATATGCATATTGTATTTATGTTTTAGGCATATTAAAATGTCATATTATTATACCAATAAATGATAATTTAACTTTTAAACATCCAGCGTGTGCATAACTTATAAATGGGAATGCAGATTCATGATTTTCATCTGCAGAACAAGATGGGGGGGGGGGGGGGGGACTATATATTTTTTTATAAATTGGGGTACAGGGTGATATGGCTGCTGGCCAAAAAACATGTGGATGGAAGGATTTAAAATGACTTCTTAGTGAGAGACCAGAGCAATTTTAATATTAGCATGTTCTCCAATAACAAAAAAAAAAAAAAAATACACAACTGGTTCCCATCTACAATATGGTTCCCATACAGGCAATTTTTTCATTTTTTTATTCCAGTAAAACAGCACACGTGTGGTGATATAGGTGTATTTTTTAATTTAAATGAATAAATAAACTTTGCTTACACCTCTCAACATTTTAATTGTTGCTCGCAGAATGTAAACTGAGGTGTGACGTGTCGAGTGTGCTCTTATAACAGACGTCCCTGCTGGTGGATTGATATCGCTAGATGCCAGTTGTGAGTTTTTCTGAGGTAAGTACTTTTTACAGAACAAAGTTACTGATGTAACATAAACGTCGCTGGTAAAACAAATCTTGCTCCATTCTTAATCTTTCCTCAAAGTAGTGAGAACGACAGACAATCTGCATTAATATACAGTTTTAGGTAATAGTGGCCCACAACTAATTAGCAGAAGTATTTCAGTAAGACAGTTATAATGTGAGTTAACCATTTTTTAACTCCCAGAGGACTACTTTCTGCCCAACACTGCGGTCAGGCCAGAAGACTAAAGCGGAGCGCTGGAAGGGCCAGTAGCAGTGCCGTGTTGGTAGATATCCCTAGTTCATCAGTTATTACGTACGCCATAGTGAACTGACGAAGGGGAACGTCTCCATTACGTATGGTAACCCTCGTTTCCCAAAGAGGGAACGGAGACGTACGTCTCCTCGCCACAGTTGCTGAGCTTCCACTGTACGGCCGAGTCACAAGTTTGGCTCCTCAGCGGAAAAACAAAGATGCGACACACCTGCTGCTCATTTTATGCTCGCGCCGCGATGCACAGCAGCTGGTGCAATTATCACATGCCAGTGTGCATTGGCTCGTTTAGTTTAGCTACTCTCGAAGTAGATTGGTCTCTCAAGCAAGATCCCCATTTCGTCAGTTATGACGTATGTCTCGGTTCCTTCCTCGGGGAACGAGGGTTACCGTACGTAACCTTGCCTTGGATGTAGTTTTATGTAGGTCAGTGGGGAATACAAGATCTGCTCAGAAAGGATTGTGAAAAACACATCCACATCTAGGTCATTAGGGAAATACAATTATTTACATAATACTTATCCAAATGACTGCACACAGTTTTGTTGAAGCAAGCATGATGGAATTTCAGAAACACATGAACACTGAAAATACATAACTTGAACAATAATACATTGAACATAATGGATGCGTTTCTTGATTGTGACACAGTTCCTTGACTGGCCATTGCCACAGATTATGATTTGGTCTTTTTTCAATGTATTTTCAAATGTTAAAATGTGCTCTGGGCCACTAGTCTTGATAGAAGGATATCTTTTTTTTTTTTAACCACCATAGACATTGAGGGACACCGATTGACTTTAACTATTATATACCCCCCAATAATGAATATGTGGTTGCAGTCTCATATGTGATTTGTTTGTTATTTTATGGTTTAGAAATCCTAGTCAAGGGTAAACGGACTCGAACGGACCTCAGTCAGGGTAAGAGGGATATTTAATTTGTCGCAAGTGAAATTAAAACTCTGAGGGGTACAGTGCATTTAAGTGGTTGCAAGGTTTGTTTTCAGTCATTGATCTCATGTGATTTAAAGAGTTTGGTTTAAGAGAAAAAACACATAAAAATGACAGCAGGTGGGAGGTGAGGAGATGCCATCACTTGATGGATGAGATTTGAGTAATCTGCCAAGATCTAAAAAAAATCACTGATTATTGCTAAATAGATTATGCCACCGATGATATATGAGAGAAGTAGATGCACACACACACACACACTACTTGGGCTAAGTGTGGTATAATGACAGTCTGCGTTACCTGAGTGTGCCAGAATGCCAGACACTGTGGGGTGCTAAAAGGATGCTGGGATACACTCACAGATAACAGTTTGTGTCTGCACACACAAGCAAAGGAGGACTTTATCTCCATCTCACACTCCAACAAAGACAGATGACAAGACCACACGCAGATACAAAAGCTCATCTAGCAAAAACAGGACGGGGATGACAGACACATTCAGCTCAAGCAGTGCTTCAAAAACAATGAGATTTCATACTGAGACGATTAGCAGTGACACTCAGAGCTTCATGAGTGTTTCATTGAGAAACAGCCAACGAACATAGACATACCTAATGGAATAGCTTACTGAAAAGTCATTTACACACCTTCATGTTGTTTCCAATTAGTATGACTTTTTGCTTTGGAACACTATTTTGAATTATGTTTCAACATGGTTTATTCCATATAATGAAAGTCAGAGGGGTCCAAAACAAGACAGACGCATAGTTTTTAAAGACATAAAATTATCCTTTGTGTTCCACTGAAGACAGTATGGGTTTAGAATGACATGAGGGTGAGTAAATGCCAAAAACAAAATTATACTTTTAAGATGTTTTTGGGTGGAAAAAAAATAAATACTGTAATACAATAATTATCAATAAAGCTTCTGGAAGAACAAAGCAGTTATATTTATTGTTAAATATAGCACTCAACAGTAAACTCTATTTAATGAGGACATATTACACCTTTGTGTCCATTCAGTCAAGTTTGATTATATTAGGAGAAGCATGCAGTTAACTGGAAATGAAGCACCATGCTGGTAAAGCTCATTACTCTGAATGAATGTTGAAAATCTTTAGGCTACCATTCACCCAATTTTATTTATTGTCATGGTTATCTCAAATGGAGATTTGATTGGTCGTTTTTGTTTGCTAATCTTGACTAATCATAATTTAAACAAATTGAAATACATTTTGATGCTGAAGGCCATAGATCCCACCATTAGATAGGCCTAAGCCTGATGAGACCCAGGCTGTGAATTCAGCCAGGCTGTCCACATCTGACCATATTATCTCTTTCTTCTAACCTTCCTGACAGGACCTTTATTAAATGCACTGAAAAGCTGAACCTCGCAGGGCTCAAATAAAAAAACTCTCTCTTAAACAGACCTCACTGAATGGCTTGGATGAGATATGGAGATAGAGGTAGCCTAGATAATGAATTATTTAATACAAAACTGAATGAGATAAATGACTGGGTGTCATGTCTATCTCAAACTTTGTCAATTTATCCATGTATGTTTAAATGGGGAGACTTACATTAGCCTATATATAGCTTCATATAAGGAATATTCCTTATTAATTTAAGCTCAATTAGCTCAATAATCAATTAAAATTATTTATGTCCTTTGATTCGTTTATAGGCTACCGGTGCATGTTATAGTATTTTTTTTCTCTCTTACTTTTCTGTGCAGCACTTTGGCCAACCAAGGTTGATTTAAAATGTGCTTTACAAATAAAACTTGATTTTGCTAATACATCAGTTTGTCTAATAAATCATGTTTGATTTGAGCTGTAAAGTTGTTCTCATTGTATTTGCGGTTATTTCAAGATTTTAAAGGGCACCTATTATGGAATTTTGAAATGTACCTTTCATGTAGTGTGTAACATAGATCTAAGTGAACAAAAACATCCTGCAAAGTTTGAAATATGAAAGTGCACCGTATATAAAGTTATTGTCTGTCAAAAGTAAGAGTCGACTCGGGAGTCATTTTTATGAATCGTTAGAAGACCGTAGCTTTTTCTCTGACTAGATGACGTCAACTTGTCAAGTTATTTGAATACGATACGCCCACTTATTGCGCTCCAAGGCCAGGGAAAATATCATGGCGACGAGACGCTGTGTTCTGAAGTGCGACTCAAAAGACACATTTTTCATCTGCCCAAGACGGAGCATTTGAAGACTATGTGGCTACAATTCATATATACAACTATACCACAGAAGTATAGTCCGAGCCTTGTGCTTTGTTCGCGCCATTTTGAAGACGATTGCTTTACCAACTTAAATGCAATCAAACTTGGATTCGCGAGCCGCTGATATTGAAGGAAGGTTCAGTTCCAAGTGTATTTGCATCAGCTTCCTCCTCCGTATCACAACCTGTAAGTGTTATTAATAATAGTTGCTTTTATGTTTTATGTAGCATGCTTAATAATTATTTTGTTTGTTGTGTAAGCACCGTTTAGCTTCTAGGTCTTCAATGACAATTGTATTGAGATATGTGAAGTGTTTGTCATTGTTTTCGGAGTTGTCTTAAAGAATAGAGTAATACCTCGTAACGTCTGCATATTTTTTTTTTTTTTGTGTGTAAAAACGTTATGTTTATGCATCGGGCTAATGCAAACAAAGACTGATTGTGCTTTTACAATATGAACTCTGGGCTATGCTCGCTAACATAACATTAAATTCTTTATCTTATTTTTTTACTACAAACTATAAAGCAGTGGACTATAATCATTATTATAACACAATTGAATTGATAAAAGCATCATTGTACTCCGTGTTAAACAATAAGTATAGAGAGCCTAAGTCCCGCCCCTCCGCTTCCGGCTCATGGGACCTTATTTCGGAAAAAATATGTATGGAAGTCAATGGCGAGAGATAACTTATCTTTTTATTCCGTCTGAACTGTCCCCTGAACTACACATATGATGTTTGTCAATTTAAAAGGTAAATATGAAAGTCAAGAAAGTCGCAGTTTGTCATAAAACAGAAGAGTAACGTTTAGTTGTATGTGAAAATCGCTCGATGAACTACATCTCTCGTCTCGCACTATGTAGCCTACGTCACAAGATCCGTTGCTCGTATGTGTGTATTCTGGCTCAAAACACGAGTCAGGCATGACGGCGTAACGTTAGGATTATAATGTAAGACTATAGAAAAAATGACAGACGTTAGCTTCAGTAAAGTTAGCTTCATTCATTGAGAGAAAAGGTATGACGTCGCATGTGCGCCTTCTGGGTTTGTAGTCTTTGTAATTACGTATTTTCACAGTCTTATACCTCAACAGTTTTACATCAAACTGCGACTTTCTTGACTTTAAAATGTATCTTTTAAATTGACAAACATCATATGTGTAATTCAGGGCACAATTCAAACGAGATCAAAATATTTGTTGTCTCTCGCCATTGACTACCATACAATATTTTTCCGAAATAAGGTCCCATGGTGGTCGACCGGAAGGGGAGGGACTTAGGCTCTCTATTATCTATGTAAACACTGCTGGGTCATCTGACCAATCAACGCAGATTAGCGTCGTGCAAAGGAGGGGTTTGAAAAATGAGTCGTTGAACGATTCATTTGAGAGTCGGTGAGCAAATCAGGTAAAAATAAATGCATATTATACGACAACAAAAGTGTTTTTTGTCATTGCATGCATGTAAAACTGTTGTTGGGGAGTCCCAAAACAACATTACGAACATTTTAAATGTTATAATAGGTGCCCTTTAACATTTAAGTATCAGCAGTGTAACTTTGGATTAACAACCTTCAAACGTACAGTATAGGCCTACTGCAAAACGAAACTAGTTCAAAGGGGTAGAAGTACCACAGTCCAGCAAAATATGTCCAACGGACAGTGGATTCTGACAAGATTAACATTTTTGGGAATTTTGTCCTGAATCTGAGAGTAAAAAAAAAAAGTGAGTCCTGAGCAGAGATAGGCTAGACTTCAGCATTGTCCGTCTTTTTGACAGACAGGGTCGTAAACATTCCGTCATTATCTATTAGGCTATTACCCGTCATTTTAAGCAATTAAATAGGCTCTGTTTTTATTCACATTTTTATTTTTATTTTCAAACTTACAGGACAATCATATAGCTATATTTATCGTTTTGCCGCTCTTTAATACGAAGCGAAGCGGAGCACACGAGTGAACGCGATCAATTCCTTCCGTTACAGGACGAAATAAACATGAATGAACATCAACAAATATGTTGAAAGATACAGTCCAACTTACCGAAATCCGTATCATGTCTCTCATGTAATCACTCAATCAGTGTTTCAACCGCAGAAAGACGTCAACAAAACAGCTTGTTTACAATAATGTAACTCTGAAATGCCATTCGTTGACCATTAACTTGATAGTTAGCAAGAGCGCACTCACCACCAAGTGGACAGGAGTGAGAATTACAGTTACAAGGTACAATAACATCCCACTCTCAGTGTCAAAATGACGGTCGGCTTCGGGCTTTCCGTCACTGCTAAAAAAAAGAAGACGACAGAAATGCATACCGACAGTTTTTGCTTGTGAAACCTTAAAACCGTTCTGCGTTGAGCAAGATTGTATTTTAGTTGGATTTTTTGCTCAATAGTTTTCTGTAACAAATGCAGATCTACATATAAACTACAGAGAACATCAGAACCAATGACTATTGCAATGCGGTCTATTTTAATGCTAAAAAGAGCTACAGATAAAATCCTTCCTTGAGGTACTCTAAGTTCATGTTTATGCAGGCCAGACAGTGTGTTTGCTACTGTCTGTTTAGTATAAATATTTAAATGAAGAAAAAAAACTCTACAATTCATTTCGTACAAATAATTTAAAATTCCAAGTTTCCATGTCATGTCACAGGCTTTCTTCAAATTAAAAATAGCTATGACATGTTCTTTAAAAAAAAAAAGCATCACCAATATAACTTTTAAGACAGACAAGATGGTCATAGGCTACTAGTAATTCGACCTTTGCTGAATCCACATCAGGCATTAATTATGAGATGCCCAGATTCCAGTATCCAGACCAGGGTGTCATTAACCATCCTCTCCATTGTTTTGCATAAGCAACTGTTTAAAGCTTTAGGACGACAACTAATGGAATCTGGAAAGTATTTTTATGTTTGCGGATTTGTCCCAATCACTTCCATTGTAAGTTCCTCACTGTAACCCAGATGTTTGCTAGCCTGGGTTTCCCCATACTGCCTTTGTGGAGCGCGATTTTATTCACGCTGAAAGGCAGTCTGGATACCATGGACCAGATTTTCACCTCATCTAGGGAACCAATCACAGAACAGGGAGGGAGCAGCAAGACGATGACGACATCTATGCGACACAACTAAGCAGTTTGTTTATATCCATATATACCTTCGACCCTCATGTTTATCTTGCACAAACGGCAATACGTCATTGTTTACACAAAAATATCTTACCCATCGTCTTCTTCCTTGTCTAATTTCTGTCGCTCTACATACGTCATCTGGTATAATGGAAACGATTGGCTATGAGCTACGTACAGGCGCATTTGATAGACATTCTTAGCACCCAATAAACGGCGCCGGGCATTCGTAAACCACGCCTCAAATACGAGAAAATGCACATGTGGTTCCCAGACCCAAGTCTCAACGAGAATTGGGTCTGGCGTTAGCCAGGCTAGATGTTTGCCATATTTAAAGAAAAGGAGTGACAAGTCAAATATTTTGTGTGTGTGTGTGTGTGTGTGTGTGTGTGTGTGTGTGTGTGTGTGTGTGTGTGTGTGTGTGTGTGTGTGTGTGTGTGTGTGTGTGTGTGTGTGTGTGTGTGTGTGTGTGTGTGTGTGTGTGTGTGTGTGTGTGTGTGTGTGTGTGTGTGTGTGTGTGTGTGTGTGTGTAAACAACATGCCTCAAGTGCTGTTGATTGATGATATCTTGTACTGAACCGGAATATTCCTTTAAGTGAGACTAGAGGAGAATGCTGTCAGTTATGTGTATTTCAAAACGTCAGCTGGTGTGTGATCTTCTTCTGCAGCTCCTTGAGCTATAGGTGTGTCGGGCGTGGGAGATATTGTTCACCTCCAATTAGGGCTGGGCGATAAAACGATAACGATAATTATCGCGATATAATTTTTCTCGATAAAACGATATCAAGAGTTCGATAAATGTTCGATAATGTTTTTGCGCCAAAAGCGGAACGAATCTCATTTGAACCGCGCGCGCCACACGGACCGTTATCCGCTCGGCTCAAAGTCCAAACGGCAGCGCAGCGCGAGTTCACTAGAGCAGACGCGTTTACTCTGATCGGTCTCGGTCACTAGATCCAGTGAGAAGCGCTTGTATTCAGCGAGGAACACAAATGTCTCAGTGATTTAAACCAGTTTAAAGGCAGATGAAACAGCGCTGACGAACATGAGAAACACTGTGCGCAACGATACAGAGAAGGCTTTTCCGTCTACACATTTCCATCATTTACCACGGATTTAACGTTACTGTAACATTAGCCTAGTAATATTAACTGCACCATGAAATGTGCGTGGGATATAGCCTATATAAATTGAATTGTATAATATTATTAATGTAGACAATGTATTAAAGGACTAATGGAATATAATTACAGTTTTTAATAATGTATTTAGGCTACTGGTTTTCATAAATACCATAGAAACCATAAAGTTAAATTTTATCTGTGGTTATGATCTAAATGCATGATGCTGGATGACCAATGGTTCATTTTAATAAAACTAAAGAATATTACATTTTACCAAATAAAAATAATGTTGTTACTTTTTTTTTAACAGATGTTACTGTTTTTGTTAATGAACATAAATTGTATATAGTTAAATCTGCATCCTAACTCAAGCTAATACTACTGAAATAAAGATATTTATTTTGTTAGGGAAAAATGACAAATGTTTGAATGTTCTACCTCGGATTTGTGAAATGTTCCCCTGTTTGGCAAGTGTTTGTCTCATGATATGTTCTGACAATAAAGAGTAGTTTAAAAACACAACGCTCTGGTTTCTACAGCTTTCACTTTGGAGTAAAAATCTGTCTTTAAACTTGAAATAAATAAAGATTTGACATTTATCGATAATTATCGATATCGACTGATATAAAAAAAAATATCGTGATATTTTTTTTTGGCCATATCGCCCAGCCCTACCTCCAATGTACAGGAAGCATCAGAGATTCTAACTGAGCCATAAATAATCTCTTCTGTTCAAATAGCCCAGTTTGCATCTCTGCTGTTTCCTGTATATTTGAGATGAGCAATATCTCCCACGCTCCCCATCTCCTCACAGGAAGATCATGGAGCTGCTGAAGAGGATGCAGGGGAATTAGCATCTCCTGTATCATGTTCATTAAGTGACGTAAACGTAATGCACAGTGGGACTTATTAAAAATAATAATGTGCTTCTGTGTGTGTGTGTGTGTGTGTGTGTGTGTGTGTGTGTGTGTGTGTGTGTGTGTGTGTGTGTGTGTGTGTGTGTGTGTGTGTGTGTGTGTGTGTGTGTGTGTGTGGACGCAAACTGACTGTGAAATCAGCCATCACCAACACTACAACAAAACCTTAAAAATTCTGAAACTCTGACCATTTGCATATCTCACAGGACAGTGACTCACTGTTTCCTATCCAACAAATCCAGCATTCCTCATTCTGTGTCCATGCCATTTGACATAATGATGACGATTAGAGTAGTACATTATAATGTTTAAGGGGTTAAACAAACAATGTATGCATGTTGAATCCACAAGTTGTAATGTATTATATTCCCCATAGTTATAATGTATTATAAGTCTCACATCTTGATATTGTTTAAAGCAGGGTTCCTCAAATTCTGTCCTGGAGGGCCAATGTCCTGCAACGTTTAGCTCCAACCCTGATCAAACACACTAGATATGAGTTTCTAGTGATCCTGAAGACATTGATTAGCTTGTTCAGGTGTGTTTGATCAGGGTTGGAGCTAAACTCTGCAGGACAGTGGCCCTCCAAGACCGAGTTTGAGGAACCCTGCTTCAAAGGGACACTTCACCCATTTGCATTAAGCTTTGTATTGTTAGAAAAACAGTCATATATTATAATGGTTGTGGTTTTTTCCTTTATTTTTCCCTGAGATGGGAGAAATAAGGATTTAAGTGTTTCACTTCCTGCTTATAGTGACGTAAAAATGGTAATTTTGCGTCATTATAAGCAGGAAGTCACATTTAATTGAATAGTGTATGAGACTACAAACACTAGCTCCTCATTATTCCAGGGGGTGGGACCCACTCACTCTACAGGCCTATTACAGATCAGTGGGTGGGACTAAACTTACAGAAACTAAAATAAATATCCGCCATCTTGTTTGGAAGCTATCAAGCTAAGCTAACAAGCGCTTATGGAGTCATATGGGAATTTACGAGAATGGCTGAAGGAACTACACATGATATGGAAGAAGAGGATTTTGAAAGTCTGTTGCTCGAAACAGATGTCCGTGGCTGTCTGTACGAGTCGCAATATAGCGAAGAGCAGCTTAGGCTGATGGAGGAACAGGAGGCGCCGGCGGCTTCTGCAGAGTGCAGCCGAGGCAGAAGACCTGCCTATCGCGGACGAAAAGCCCAGACTGGCTCGAGCTGGGGCGGACTGGTGGTGCATGTGCGCATACGGACAGCATAGAGTCCGTCTGCTGCAAAGAATTTCAACGATGGCAATTTCTCCTGGACGAAATCTCTGAATCAGACGAGAACACGGACGTTTGCGTTGTGAACCATCATAGTTCCGCACCGCATCTGTTCTGACTGAACATCCCGGTACCATGCAATAATTCACCATTTTGAAAGAAATACAAACGATGAGTAATTCACTAATGAGTTCGCCAACTAACTTTAATGTTTGTGTGAAATTAATTTCAAGCTCTGGTGGTTAGCTAGCTTTGAGCTAGCGAAGAGTGATTTCTCCATAGACAGTATATAAACTGGACACAGCGACCCCATAGGTTTCAACGGAGAAAAGTGAAGTCAATTAGAAGCAATCACTTCCTGATGGCTGGGCGAACTGCGCAGGCTCAAACTGAGCTTGACGACGTAGATGTGACGTGAGCAACCTGTCTGACAGCTGTAAGTCTTCTAGTAGCTGTGCCATGAGAAATCTGAATCATTCCCTTCCGAATCTCGCAGAGACGGAGAGCGTGAGTATTAGCTGTCCATGAGCTAGCAGCGGGAGCAACTTTATGACTCTCTATGGGCTTCTCCCTTGCCTTTATGCCTCCACGTCCCCCTGATTGCTTGCGAGCTTCTCTGCATGTCTATACGGTAATTTCTCGACTTGTGCGACAGAAAGTCGAGTGGTTATGACGCAATCGTTAGCCTATTTTTACAAAAACTGCTTCTACGGGGCCATAACGTAAGATACAAGGTAATGGAGCCTTTTATTCATTGTCGTGTTTCTTTAGAAATAAATAATGGACAAATGGAGTCTTTAAACGCCTCAGATGTAAAGTTATTCGCTGTCAAAGTGACGCCAAAATGAATGGGAGTCAATGGAATGCTAACAGCAGGTGGGGGTCCGCTAATCAATGGCGGCCCCCGGGGAAGCTTCAGTTTCCGGCTGATGGATTACCCCCTTGGATTTCTCTGATCGACGGATACCTCATATGCGCCGTTCTGGATTAGTGGGAGTGGCTTGCGGAGCTTTGCAATGTGGTGCATTGTGGGAGTTGTTGTCTTTCATACAAACGCGCCCTAAAGTTACTTTCTGTCTTTTCTCGGTCAGGAAGGCACCAAATTCAAAAATAATTAAAGCTGCAAGCAGCATTTGTCGGTGTTCAAGCAGTTAAGGCCTTTGAGCACATTTAAGCATTTAAGACATTAAGATTTATTTAGCAAGCTTTTAATCACTGACATCATAGATGGAATTGACCATGTTTTAGCATGATTTAGCATGATATACCATATTTTAGTGTGATTTTTCATGATTTACCATGTTCTTGTATGATTTACCATGAATCTAGCATGATTTACTATAGTTTACCATGATATACCAAGTTCTAGTATGATTCAGCATGATTTACTCTGTTCTATTATGGTTTACAACAATTGAACACATTGTAGTATGATTTAATATGATTCTAGCATGATTTACCATAGTTTACCATGATTTATCTTAGTTTACCTTGATTTACCATGTTACAGGATGATTTACCATGATATACCACATTCTAGAATGATTTACCAGGAATCTAGCATGATTTACCCTATTTACTATGATTTACCATGTTTCTAGAGTTATTTACCATGATTTACCACGTTGCTAGCAATAATGTGAAGCATCAGAACAAATGAAGTGATAAACTCTGACAAAATATGATTGTGTTATAATAGTAATCGTTATGTAAGGGATTTTTTAGTGTCTAAATATATACATGTAAAATGAAAGTGAGCCAATAAGTGGTCTTCTACTGCCCTCTGCTGGACATTCTACTTATTAATAGTCTTTTAATATGTACTTTTACAAGTCTTGATTTTTACCAGTATTTTGCAATAAACCAAACCAGTTTTTCCATGTTAACTCCATTATGCATGCTTACACACATTACACGTCCATCAAAATAACAAAGATATAGCTTTAAGCATTTGTTTGTTAGTCAATGCTGAAAGCTGATAAAAAGATTACAAATATAATCCTGCTGCTCTCTCTAGTGGACGACAGTGTTATTGCAGCCTCCATCTTACAGTTGAAGTGAATGAATGGAAATTAGTTTTTTTTTTTAACTTATATTTCGGGAACGAGAAGGCAAAAAAATCTGAAAATCGGAGTTTAGATAGTGCTCGAGGGGCCCTGTGTAATGAGACCATCCTGGTGTTGGTGGGTGATTGGGGCCGGGAGTTATTCCCGTTCAAATGCAATCCTTTTTTGGCTTATATCTCGGGAATGCCCGGGCCAAATCGCACCAAAATCGAATCGAAGCTAGGCGGGGACGGGCCCTTTCCAACAAGCTATTCCACAAGGATCGGGGTGGTCTGGTTCGGGAGTTACAGCCGTTCAAATTCGGAGGTCTCGCGAATTCGACATTCGCGGGGGGGCGTTCCTGAGCTCCGCGACAATAGATTTCGATTAAGAGCCTGGAGAGGACCTTACCATCAAAATTTGAGCGCGCAACGACTTTCCGTTTTCGAGTTATGAATGAATTTGTACTGCGAGGGGCGTGGCCTAAATGGCGGCCTCCGTTTCACTTTCACAATTCCCATTTCTCAGTGTGATACAATTGTCAATAGTAATACTCCAATAGATTAATTTTGTCAAAATGTGATTGTAAATGTTAAAATAGTGATTTTATAAAGTCTAAATATGAATTATAGAACAATATTAGTGAGTAGTATGACCAAGTGGCCAGAAGGGGGCAGTATTAAACCACTTATGTCAATATGACTAGTTTGCAAAAGTAGGTTTTTAACATAATAGCAAATATTGAATGAACAATTTTATTGACAGTAGTGGTTCTTGAGGCAAAGTTGTTCAGTATGAGGAGATCTATCAAAATATATGCATATTATGTGGATGTTTTTAACACCACGTGATTACAGAGATGGAAAATACCATTTACAGCCAATACAGGCAAGTCACCATAGGGAATACATGGTTTTCAAAGCTTTTTAACAGTTATAGCGCCACATATGGTCCGATCTCCATGAAACTCGGCGTGCTTCTTCAGCATGTTATGACACATATGCCTACCAATTTCTGTGAAGTTTTGAGTTTTTGTTTAGGATTTATAGGCTTTTGAGTGTAATTTGCCACGCCCATTTTTTAAAATGACCCTGTTACAGCCACCCAAAGGCAAAAGTTCAACTTTTTTTCAATAATTATTGATCTAGAGAGTCCAGAGAATTGTCCTAGACTTGTTTGGTTCTGATTGGGCGAAAAACCAAGGACTAGTTCGTAAAAGTAGGTTTTTAACATATTCGTGAATATTTAATAAACGGTTTGATTGACAGCAGTGGTTCTTGAGGCAAATATGTTCACCATGAGGAGATCTATCAAATGATATGCATATTGTGACGATATTTGTAACACCACGTGATTACAGAGCCTTAAAACTCGTTAGCGCCAACTAGTGTCCGATTTCTTTCAAAACTCTTACAGACCTCTGGGGCCATGAGTTGAACACGCCCATCGAGTTTCGTTCTGATTGGCCTCCGTTAACCTTGTCTAATAGGTGATTCAACTTAATTGGCCAATGGCGGCCATGTTTTTTGAGATACGCCAATATCCTTTTACACATACATGGGGCCTTGGGCCAAGACACTGCATACCAAATTTTAAGTGAATCGGACAAACGGTCAGGTGTTTATATGTTTTTTCTGTGTTATAGCGCCACCATGTGGCCAATCGACGCCTTTTTTTTATCGTGACCTCAGATTGACCTCCTACACATGTGTACCAAGTTTGGTGAAGCTATCTCATTTACTTCTCGAGTTATAGGCATTTTAGTCAAATAGGCTCCTCCCACAACGTTGATTTTGCGCCCCCTAGCGAGCCCGATTTGAAAATTCAACTTTTTTTCGATCATTATTGATCTTCAGACTCCAGAGAACATTTCTGCACTGGTTTAGTTCCGATCGGGCAAAAAACCAGGGACTACTTTGCAAAAGTAGATTTTTGACAAAATTCAAAATGGCGGAAAAATTTGCATACCGGAAATGAAATCGGAGATATACATTTTTTACGTCAGGTGGTCAGCTTTCCAATGATATGAGACATTTGAGTCTACGACATACGGTCTAGGAGTTATGAGCAGTTTTGTGCAATTGATTGCTATAGCGCCACCTATAGGCCAATCGGGCTCATAATTTGATAACCTCTCCTCGATTTTTGTACTACCTACTGGCAAAGTTTCAAGTCTCTAGCACTTACGGTTTGGGCTGCACGATGCGTTTTACAGGAGAATAATAATAATAATTAAAGCTGCAAGCAGCATTTGTCGGTGTTCAAGCCTTTAAGGCCTTTGAGCACATTAAAGCATTTAAGACATTAAGTTGTATTTAGCAAGCTTTTAACCACTGACATAATAGATAGAAAAGTCCATTTACCATGATTTACAATTTACCATACATTTAGCATGATTTACCATAGTTTACCATGATTTATCAAAGTTTACCATGATTTACCATGTTCTAGGATGATTTATAATGATTTACTATGTTCTAGTATGATCACCATGATTTACCATGACTTACCATGTTCCAGTATGATTTACCATAGTTTTCCATGATATACTAAGTTCTAGTATGATTCACCATGATTTACCTTGTTCTAGCATGATTTACAACAATTGAATACATTCTAGTTTGATTTAATATGATTCTAGCATGATTTACCATAGTTTACCATGATTTATCTTTGTTTACCTTGATTTACCATGTTACAGGATGATTAACCATGTTACAGGATGATTAACCATGATACACCACATTCTAGCATGATTTACCCTATTTACTGTGATTTACCATGTTTCTAGCAATAATGTGAAGCATCAGAACAAATGAAGTGATAAACTCTGACAAAATATGATTGTGTTATAATAGTAGGCTAATCGTTATGTAAGGGATTTTTTAGTGTCTAAATATATACATGTAAAATGAAAGTGAGCCAATAAGTGGTCTTCTACTGCCCTCTGCTGGACATTCTACTTATTAATAGTATTTAACATGTGCTTTTTCAAGTCTTGATTTTTACCAGTATTTTGCACTAAACCAAACCAGTTTTTCCATGTTAACTCCATTATGCATGCTTACACACATTACACGTCCATCAAAATAACAAAGATATAGCTTTAAGCATTTGTTTGTTAGTCAATGCTGAAAGCTGATAAAAAGATTACAAATATAATCCTGCTGCTCTCTCTAGTGGACAACAGTGTTATTGCAGCCTCCATTTTACAGTTGAAGTGAATGAATGAATGGAAATTTGGTTTTTCACTTATATTTCGGGAACGAGAAGACGAAAAAATCTGAAAATCGGAGCTTAGATAGTGCTCGAGGTGCCCTGTGTAATGAGACCATCCTGGTGTTGGTGGGCGATTGGGGCCGGGAGTTATTCCCGTTCAAATGCAATCCTTTTTTGGCTTATATCTCGGGAATGCCCGGGCTAAATCGCACCAAAATCGAATCGAAGCTAGGCGGGGACGGGCCCTTTCCAACAAGCTATTCCACAAGGATCGGGGTGGTCTGGTTCGGGAGTTACAGCCGTTCAAATTTGGAGGTCTCGCGAATTCGACATTCGCGGGGGGGCGTTCCTGAGCTCCGCGACAATAGATTTCGATCAAGAGCCTGGAGTGGACCTTACCATCAAAATTTGAGCGCGCAACGACTTTCCGTTTTCGAGTTATGAGTGAATTTGTACTGCGGGGGGCGTGGCCACCGTTATAGTTTCGCTTTCAGGCTTCCCATTTCTCAGTGACACAATTGTCAATAGTAATACTCCAATAGATGAATTTTGTCAAAATGTGATTGTAAATGTTAAAATAGTGATTTTATAAAGTCTAAATATGAATTATAGAACAATATTAGCGAGTAGTATGACCAAGTGACCAGAAGGGGGCAGTATTAAACCACTTATGTCAATATGACTAGTTTGCAAAAGTAGCTTTTTAACATAATAGCAAAAATTTAATGAACAATTTTATTGACAGTAGTGGTTCTTGAGGCAAAGTTGTTCAGTATGAGGAGATCTATCAAAATATATGCATATTATGTGGATGTTTTTAACACCACGTGATTACAGAGATGGAAAATACCATTTACAGCCAATACAGGCAAGTCACCATAGGGAATACATGGTTTTCAAAGCTTTTTAACAGTTATAGCGCCACATATGGTCCGATCTCCATGAAACTCGGCGTGCTTCTTCAGCATGTTATGACACATATGCCTACCAATTTCTGTGAAGTTTTGAGTTTTTGTTTAGGATTTATAGGCTTTTGAGTGTAATTTGCCACGCCCATTTTTTAAAATGACCCTGTTACAGCCACCCAAATAAAAAAGTTCAACTTTTTTTCAATAATTATTGATCTAGAGAGTCCAGAGAATTGTCCTAGACTTGTTTGGTTCTGATTGGGCGAAAAACCAGGGACTAGTTCGCAAAAGTAGGTTTTTAACATATTCGTGAATATTTAATAAACGGTTTGATTGACAGCAGTGGTTCTTGAGGCAAATATGTTCACCATGAGGAGATCTATCAAATGATATGCATATTGTGACGATATTTGTAACACCACGTGATTACAGAGCCTTAAAACTCGTTAGCGCCAACTAGTGTCCGATTTCTTTCAAAATTCTTACAGACCTCTGGGGCCATGAGTTGAACACGCCCACCGAGTTTCGTTCTGATTGGCCTCCGTTAACCTTGTCTAATAGGTGATTCAACTTAATTGGCCAATGGCGGCCATGTTTTTTGAGATACGCCAATATCCTTTTACACATACATGGGGCCTTGGGCCAAGACACTGCATACCAACTTTTAAGTCAATCGGACAAACGGTCAGGTGTTTATATGTTTTTTTCTGTGTTATAGCGCCACCATGTGGCCAATCGACGCGTTTTTTTTATCGTGACCTCAGATTGACCTCCTACACATGTGTACCAAGTTTGGTGAAGCTATCTCATTTACTTCTCGAGTTATAGGCATTTTAGTCAAATAGGCTCCTCCCACAACGTTCATTTTGCGCCCCCTAGCGAGCCCGATTTGAAAATTCAACTTTTTTTCGATCATTATTGATCTTCAGACTCCAGAGAACATTTCTGCACTGGTTTGGTTCCGATCGGGCAAAAAAACAGGGACTAGTTTGCAAAAGTAGATTTTTGACAAAATTCAAAATGGCGGAAAAATTTGCATACCGGAAATGAAATCGGAGATATACATTTTTTACGTCAGGTGGTCAGCTTTCCAATGATATAAGATACTTGAGTCTACGACATACGGTCTAGGAGTTATGAGCAGTTTCGTGCAATTGATTGCTATAGCGCCACCTATAGGCCAATCGGGCTCATAATTTGATAACCTCTCCTCGATTTTTGTACTACCTTGTGGCAAAGTTTCAAGTCTCTAGCACTTACGGTTTGGGCTGCACGATGCGTTTTACAGGAGAATAATAATAATAATTAAAGCTGCAAGCAGCATTTGTCGGTGTTCAAGCTTTTAACGCCTTTAGGGCCTTTAAACACATTAACGTTAAAAGACATTAAGATTTATTTAGCAAGCATTTAACCACTGACATCATAGATGGAAAAACACCATTTACAGCCAATACAGGCAATTTACCATAGGAAATATATGGTTTAAAAGCTTTTTAACAGTTATAGCGCCACCTATGGTCCGATCTCCATAAAATTTTGCATGCTTGTTAATGATGTTATTGCACATATGCTCACCAATTTTTGTGAAGTTTTGAGATTTTATTTAGGATTTATAGGCTTTTGAGTGTATTTTGACACGCCCCTTTTCTTAAATTACCCTCTTATAGCCATCCAAATGCAAAAGTTCAACTTTTTTTAATAATTATTGATCTAGAGAGTCCAGAGAATTGTTCTAGACTGGTCTGGTTCCGATCGGGCGAAAAACCAGGGACTAGTTCGCAAAAGTAGGTTTTTAACATATTCGTGAATATTTAATGAACGGTTTGATTGACAGCAGTGGTTCTTGAGGCAAAGTTGTTCAGCATGAGGAGATCTATCAAATGATATGCATTTTGTGATGATATCTGTAACACCACGTGATTACAGAGCCGTAAAACTCGTTAGCGCCAACTAGTGGCTGATTTCTTTCAAAACTCTTACAGACCTCTAGGGCCATGAGTTGAACATGCCCAATGAGTTTCGTTCTGATTGGCCTCCGTTAACCTTGTCTAATAGGTGCTTACACTTCATTGGCCAATGGCGGCCATGTTTTTTGAGATACGCCAATATCCTTTTACACATACATGGGGCCTTGGGCCAAGACACTGCATACCAAATTTCAAGTCAATTGGACAAACGGTCAGGTGTGTATACGTTTTTTTTTGTTTATAGCGCCACCATGTGGTCAATCGACGCGGTTTTTTTATCGTGACCTCAGATTGACCTTCTACACATGTGTACCAAGTTTGGTGAAGCTATCTCATTTGCTTCTCGAGTTATAGGCATTTTAGTAAAATAGGCTCCGCCCACATTAACGTTTTGACGCCCCCTAGCGACCGTGAATCGATAATTCAACTTTCTTTCGATAATTATTGATCTTCAGACTCCAGAGAACATTTCTGCACTGGTTTGGTTCCGATCGGGCGAAAAACCAGGGACTAGTTCGCAAAAGTAGGTTTTTGACAAAATTCAAAATGGCGGAAAATCTATCATGGCGGAAATGAAATCGGAGATATACGTTTTTTACGTCAGGTGGTCAGCTTTCCAATGATATAAGACACTTGCGTCTACGACATACGGTCTAGGAGTTATGACCAGTTTCGCGCAATTGATTGCTATAGCGCCACCTATGGGCCAATCTGGCTCATAATTTGATAACCTCTCCTCGATTTTTGTACTACCATATGGCAAAGTTTCAAAGCTCCAGCACTTACGGTTTGGGCTGCACGATGCGTTTTACAGGAGAATAATAATAATAATAATAATAATTAAAGCTGCAAGCAGCATTTGTCGGTGTTCAAGCTTTTAAGGCCTTTAAGGCCTTTAAGCACATTAGCGTTAAAAGACATTAAGATTTATTTAGCAAGCATTTAACCACTGACATCATAGATGGAAAAACACCATTTACAGCCAATACAGGCAATTTACCATAGGAAATATATGGTTTTAAAGCTTTTTAACAGTTATAGCGCCACCTATGGTCCGATCTACATAAAATTTGTCATGCTTGTTAATGATGTTATTGCACATATGCTCACCAATTTTTGTGAAGTTTTGAGTTTTTATTTAGGATTTATAGGCTTTTGAGTGTATTTTGACACGCCCCTTTTCTAAATTAGCCTATTTTACCATGCGCAAAATGCAAAAGTTCAACTTTTTTTTAATAATTATTAATCTAGAGAGTCTAGAGAATTGTCCTAGACTGGTCTGGTTCCGATCGGGCGAAAAACCAGGGACTAGTTCGCAAAAGTAGGTTTTTAACGTAATTGCGAATATTTAATGAACGAATCGATTGACAGCATTAGTTCTAGAGGCAAAGTTGTTCAGCATGAGGAGATCTATCAAATGATATGCATATTATGGGGATTTGTGCAACACCACGTGATTACAGAGCCGTAAAACTCGTTAGCGCCAACTAGTGGCCAATTTCTTTCAAAACTCTTACAGACCTCTTTGGCCACGAGTTGAACATGCCCGACGAGTTTCGTTCCGATTGGCCTCCGTTAACCTTGTCTAATAGGTGCTTAAACTTCATTGGCCAATGGCGGCCATTTTTTTTTTAGATACGCCAATATCCTTTTACACATACATGGGGCCTTGGGCCAAGACACTGCATACCAAATTTCAAGTCAATCGGACAAACGGTCAGATGTTTATATGTTTTTTTTATGTTATAGCGCCACCATGTGGCCAATTGACTCGTTTTTTTTAACGTGACCTCAAATTGACCTCTTACACATGTGTACCAAGTTTGGTGAAGAAATCACATTTACTTCTCGAATTATAGGCATTTTAGTAAAATAGGCTCCTCCCACAATGTTCATTTAGCGCCCCCTAGCGACCCCGATTTGAAAATTCAACTTTTTTTCGATGATTCTTGATCATCAGACTCCAGAGAACATTTCTGAACTGGTTTGGTTCCGATCGGACAAAAAACCAGGGACTAGTTTGCAAAAGTAGGTTTTTGACAAAATTCAAAATGGCGGAAAATCTATCATGACGCAAATTAAATCGGAGATATACGTTTTTTTCTCCAGGTGACCAGCTTTCCAATGATATAAGACACTTGAGTCTGCGACATACGGTCTAGGAGTTATGACCAGTTTCGCGCAATTGGTTGCTATAGCGCCACCTATGGGCCAATCTGGCTCATAATTTGATAACCTCTCCTCGATTTTTGTACTACCATTTGGCAAAGTTTCAAGTCTCTAGCTCTTACGGTTTGGGCTGCAGAACGCGTTTTACGGCAGAATAATAATAATAATAAAAATCAGTACAATTACAATAGGTTTTCAGCACTTCGTGCTTGAACACCTAATAATTAAAGCTGCAAGCAGCATTTATCGGTGTTCAAGCCTTTAAGGCCTTTGAGCACATTAAAGCATTTAAGACATTAAGTTGTATTTAGCAAGCTTTTAACCACTGACATAATAGATAGAAAAGTCCATTTACCATGATTTACAATTTAGCATGATTTACCATAGTTTACCATGATTTATCAAAGTTTACCATGATTTACCATGTTCTAGGATGATTTATAATGATTTACTATGTTCTAGTATGATTCACCATGATTTACCATGTTCCAGTATGATTTACAACAATTGAACACATTCTAGTATGATTTAATATGATTCTAGCATGATTTACCATAGTTTACCATGATTTATCTTTGTTTACCTTGATTTACCATGTTACAGGATGATTGTAGCTACCCCACTTGAAATGATGATCAAATTACTCCTTAAACTGATGTTTCCATTAGCGTTTTATTCGTGACACTCATGTAGACACCGTAAGAGCTACAGCAAAAACACAAACAATAAAAACAAACACTGTCACTCAAACACATTAACCAACATCACAATAAAACGATACAATTACAAAAAATAATAAACATCAAACTTAGTTTACCTTATAACCCTCAAGTGGGATGCACAAAACTTCATGAGGGGGAGAAAACCGTCATGTATCACAAGCTGCGTCCTTCACAAAAGTGTGCGCACATACACATAGCGGAAATAGAGCGCGCTTTATACACATGTTGGTGCACGTTAAGGCCGTATCATAATAAAAGTCCTTCAAATAATTATACATAAATCGGTACAGACCTTACAAATTCAAGCAAATTAACAATCCTTTACACTCCCACCAAATCATGCGTTATAATAAACAAATGATTTCAAAATTACAATGACACTTCAAACAATACAAAACAACAAAAAAAAATAAAGAAACAAACAAACTTTAACAAGTCTCCAACAGTAAAACCAACTTCTGAATAGGACGTTCAATTACAGAAGGCTTCCCTAGACGTTCTCCCTTCTTTCCAAGATTTTTGTCACCAAGATGAACCCTAACTCTCCTCACAAGTCCATCCGAATCTATGGTCGTTTCTACAATCCTACCTAACAACCATTTGTGCCTAGGTAGATCATTGTCCTTGACGATCACTATGTCCCCAATTGACAAATTTCTCTTAGGGGTGTGCCAACGCTGTCTGACTGCAATGTTTGAGAGATACTCTTTACGCCAGCGACTCCAAAATTGTTCAGCAAGATATTGGACATGGCGCCACCTTTTTCTGGCATAAAGATCTTCTTTAGTGAACTTGCCTGGAGGAGGTAAGGCAATGGTGGATTTCATGGTAAGAAAATGATTTGGCGTTATGGGTTCAAGGCTATTTGGGTCACTTAAATTGTTGACAGTGAGTGGGCGACTGTTTACAATTGACATGGCTTCGTAAAAGAACGCTCTTAAAGATGAATCGTCAATCCTTTCAGAAGCAATTAAAAGTGTAGACTGGAGGACACTTCTGACAGTCCTAATTTGTCGCTCCCATACACCTCCTGTATGACTTGCACATGGTGCATTCATAACAAAGTCGCATTGATTCAAAGCCAAGAAGTTATTCAACTTCTCAGTGTCAAGTTCTTGGAGTGCTTCAGCCAACTCATTCTTAGCCCCCACAAAGTTGCTCCCTTGATCAGATCTAATCTGCCGCACAGCTCCACGTATGGCAATAAAACAGCGCAAGCTATTAATGAAGGAATCTGTTGACATTGAATCAAGCATCTCAATATGAATGGCACGGGAAGACAGACAAGTGAAGATCAATCCATATCTTTTGTGCACCTTTCGTCCTAGTTTCACAGAAAATGGGCCAAAACAATCCATACCACAGTAAGTGAATGGTGGAGAAGGATTCACTCTCTCTGAAGGCAAGTCAGCCATCTTTTGCTCTTCTGTTGGACGCCTGTGTTTTCTACAGGTAACACAATTACGCACATGAGATGCTACAACACGATTGATGCCTGGGATCCAAAACCCCCTTGAACGAATCTCATTGATGGTAAATCCTTTACCTTGATGTTTAACTCTTTCATGGCAGTCAGCTATGATCATTTTTGTAATGTGATGGTCTTTGGGGATAATTGTAGGATGTTTGAGTAGACTACAAAGAGAAGAATTGCGAAGTCTTCCTCCCACCTTAAGCACACCATCACTATCGAGAAATGGATCAAGGTTGCACAATTCATTGTGAGATGACAATTGGATACCCTTACTTAATGCTTTCAATTCAATTTCAAACACATGTCTTTGCAGAAGTTTGATTATGTGGCTCTCAGCCTTTTCTCTTTCCTCAACTGTAGAAAGTCTGTTTGACTTATCCTTGCGAATCCGTCGTTGAATACGTGCAATTGCTCCTATTACCTGAGACCAAGTTGAGAACTTTGACAGGCGATTTATAATGGTTTCCTGTTCCACTGCCTTTGTGTTAAGCGTTTGAGAGCATCTGACTTCTGAGTCACCTAGTTGTAATTCTGTAATCTCGTTGGCGGGAAGAACCATCTCCTTATTCCATAAGAACCTTGGCCCTGTGAACCAGTCAGATGAAATCATTTCATCAACAGTGAGACCTCTTGAGACATGATCTGCAGGATTGTCCTTTGTTGGAACATACCGCCATTGCTGCGGAACTGTACTTAAATGAATCCTTTGTACTCTGTTAGCAACAAACGTATGAAATCGTCTGGCCTCATTATTGATATATCCCAGAACAACCTTGGAGTCAGTCCAGAAAAACTCTGTGATGTTAGTAAACCGAAGTTCTTGCTTAAGGATTTTACTGACATTCACTGAAACGACTGCAGCCGTCAACTCCAACCTTGGAATAGTTGTAATCTTTAAAGGAGATACACGAGACTTCCCCATGGCAAGAGCAACATGGACATTTTTACTTTCATTCTTCAATCTCAGATATGAGCACTGTCCATAGCCACTAGTACTAGCATCTGAAAAATGATGCAGCTCTACTTCCGTTACCTTTCCAAACCCAGGAGGAGCATATGTGCGGGGAATATTCACTTTCTTCAAGTTGCCCAAATCTCTTTTCCAGCACTCCCAACTTGGCTGCAACTCATTTCTCAGTGTGTCGTCCCAACCTGTACCATGTCTGCATACTTCCTGAAGTATTTTCTTTCCATGAAGAATGAATGGAGCCAAGAACCCTAATGGGTCATACAATGATGCAATCGTAGATAAGATTCCACGTCGAGTTGCTGGCTGTTCCTTGAGAGAAATATCAAACTTGAAACAATCACGTTCCATATTCCACTGAATCCCCAATGTTCGCTCTGTCAAGGAATCAAATGAGAGATCAGGTTCCTTTACATTGATTGCTCGTTCTGAGGGAGGAATACTTTCCAGCACAGCATTATAATTGGACACAAATTTGTGAAGTCTAAGGCCACCAATGGCACAAAGGTCTCGGGCTTCTTGAGCAAGTTGAATTGCATCCTCTGTCGTTTGTACACTTGTAACACCATCATCTACATAGAAATCATTCATTACAAACTGAAATCCCAAAGGGTACTGATCCTTGTTACCTTCAGCCAAATGCTTCAATCCATAGTTCACACATCCTGGAGATGAAGACGCTCCAAAGAGATGAACTGTCATTCTGTACTCTTGAGGTTGTTCTTTTAAGTCTCCATTTTTCCACCACAAGAAACGCAGAAAGTCTCTGTCTGCTTCAGGCACATGGAACTGATGAAACATTTTCTCAATATCACATATTAAAGCAACAGGGTGCTGGCGAAATCTGAGAAGAACACCGGTCAAATTGTTCATCAAGTCAGGTCCTTGCAGGAGATGATCATTTAAACTTATTCCACCATACCTCGCAGAACAATCAAAAACAACTCTCAGCTTATCTGGTTTCTTCGGGTGATAAACACCGTGATGAGGAACATACCATTTTTTACCTTGACTCCCTCCATCTTTAACTTCCTCTGCCTCTCCTCTGTCAATGACCTCCTCCATAAATTTGACATAATGCTCTTTGTACCTTTGGTCCTTTAACAATTTTCTCTTTAGATGGTTAAGTCTCACAAGAGCAAGTTGTCTGTTGTCTGGCAAATTAGGTCTCTCTTTAAAGGGTAGAGGCATTTCATAGTGTCCAGAGCTATTTCTCTTTATACCATCACTTAATTTGTTCAAAAAGGTGATGTCATCTTGGGAAAGAGTTTTGTCATCATCATTAGCATCCTTAAAATCAGATTCTAAAATGCGTATGGCATCTGCTGGAGTCAATGAAGGAATTTCTTTAACAGAAAGTCTATGACAGAGACTAGTGATACCTGAAGAGTCAAGCCTGGGTAATGAAGGTCCAACAATGCTCCAACCCAAATCAGTCTTGACCGCATAAGGTTCGTCATTCTCTCCTAAAATCGCTTGTCTTGGTGCCAGCGCTCTAGCACAGTTATAGCCAATCAAAAGACCAGCTTCACAGTCCTTCAAAGAGGGCATCTCCTCAGCAATTGCAGAAAGATGATTCCAACGTTTGGCTGTTTCACACGTAGGTATATGTGCATGGTTGACAGGAATACAATCTTTAGTGTAGACAGGGGGGAGTTCAATGTAAGTGGCAGAGCTATAACCCCTTACACGAAGTCCTGAAATCCTTTCACTCTTCACTATGGTATCCTTTCCAGTCATGGTGGTCAGTTTTAACTTGACAGGAAATTTATCTGCCTGCAAGACATTGCTCACTTCTTGGTCGATAAAGGTTGTATCACTTTGTGAATCGAGCAAGGCATAAACTAGTTTTTCCGTACTCACATTGTTGCTTGATGATAACCATACTGGCACAACCATCGATGTATAAGATGATCCCTTTCCAGCCACACTCAGAGACAGAACGGCTGTTGACTCATCTTCTAACCTTGGAGCAGATGCCGTTAATGGAATTAGCCTTTCTCTTTTGGTGAAGTTATCGTCGTGAAGGCAAGTAGGATGTTTCCCTTTACATGAGTTACAGGAATGACGATGGCGACAGTCTCTTGCACTATGGCCAGTTTTCAAACATCCATAACAAAGATTATTTTCCTTTACATATGCCCGTCGTTCTGCTAGTGTCTTGGTCATCAGTTTGGAACAATCATAGAGCTGATGTTTAGGATCTTGACAAAACACACAGGGAGGTTTGACATTTTTCTTGATGATCTTTGGTCTGTCAAGTCCCAAATCGGTCTGAGTATTAAGGACATTAGCTTTATTTCCCTTGGACTCTCTGAAAGTTTGTTTGTTACCAGATGTTAAACTGAGAGCATAAGATGACGTGACTGGATTACAACCAATCTCTGCTTCAAATGAAACAAAGGCTGCAAAGGTCTTGAAGTCAGGAAAATCCTTATTGTCTCGCAAGGTTTGTGTAACTTGTCGATTCCAACGTGAAGCAGCCCATTCAGGTAGTTTTTGAACTAACTTTTGGTTTTCGTCACAGTCATTTAAGATTTGTAAACTTGCAACATGAGGTATGGCATCTTGACAGGCATTAAGAAAGTCCGAAAATTCTCTAAGTCCAATAGCATCCCTTGACTGAATTTTTGGCCAATTTGCAAGCTTCTGGCGAAAAGCACGTTGAATCGCAAATGGTTGACCATACCTTTGATCTAATTTACTCCAGGCATCCTTATAAGCTTCGTCGTCACTCCTGTAGAAGGTACCATCCAAGGTTTTGCGTGCCGATCCACCCACATACCTTTTTAGATAATAAAGTTTGTCAGCAGCAGATATACTCTTTCGATCGATCAATGACGTAAAAGAAGCCTTCCACTCAACATACTGAATGGGATCACCGTTAAACACAAAGGGCTCTGGAGCTGGCAATCTGTTCAAATTTATGCTGTCTTGTAGGGCTTGAACAAGAAAAGGCAGTTCATTTTGAGATGGAGATATATCATTAGCAGGTTGGCTAGAAAAGCTTGGAGGCAGGCAATGTTGTTCTCTGATAACACGGTTTGTTGAAGGATTGTCAACTTCCTGCACTGCTATCCGATTATAGGCCTCGAACCTTGCCTGTGCTACTTTTAAATCCCTTTCCGCCTGTAACTGCTCTAGTTCACGTTTTTGAGCATCTAGGTCTCTTTCTTGTTTTTCTTGCAAGTCTTGAATTTTCTCCTTCCGTTTATTTTCCTCCATTAGCATTTTGTACTCCACTTCCTTTGCCGCCAATTCTGCTGCTGCTTCAGCATGTTTTGATGCTACACATGAAGATGCAGAACGATGACTTGACTGAGCACTAGACTTATGGCTAATTCGAGAAACAGTGGAGCCATAGATAGAACGAGCATGGCTAGATTCAAGTAAATCTTTTAAGCGATGTTTTACTTGTTCTACATCAAATTCATCAATGCCTGATATTCTTTCATAAGCAACTTTCATTATTTCTGTTGTCACAGCCTCACAAGCATCAATACGACGTCTCAGTTCAGTAGATGGCGTGACATAATTTCTAACTTCAACATAGATACGCATAACCTTCTCCTTTTCCTCTTCCAGGGTGTCAATTAGAGTTGCTAGCTGGCTTTCAGAAATATCAGACTTGAGTTGATCTCTAGCCTTACGTGCCGACATTTTCCATTGTTCATACATTGAAATAAGCTTTCTTTCTTTCTTCTGAATTTCATCCTTTTGAAATGCAAGCATTTTTTCTGTAGGATTTCGTGGACGAACAGAACGTCGAGGACCTTGAGAGTTTTCTTGAAGTTTACTTTTAAGTTCACTCAAAGTTTGTTCTTTAGCCTCAATTGTCTCTATTATCTGTGGTCTATTTAAACTCTCTGTTGATGTGTGATACTCATTATTAAGGGTTTCAATATCATGTTGGAGACTATTTATCAGCCCTTCACATTCAACATTATCAAAGGAACAATTTGGCTCTGTCATTTTAAAATTACCAGATTAACACACAGTAATATAAAATGTCCAGCACAGTTAAAAGGTCATTTAAATTCCCAAACAGTAACGTTAATCATGTAGCCTCAAACATTAATATCAAGTGTTTTTTTAAAATAACCCCCTTTTAAAGACAAATATTTCCTTTAAAACTCGTATAAATATCCCTTCTTCAGACACAACATATTATTTGGTCTTTCAAAATGCTTTAAACATTTCAACCCTTGTTTTAAACTTGAAGAAAATGTCTGTCGTTGGTTAAATGTTTCACCTTAATATCCGTTTACTGCTGTAGAAGTGCGTAGAGGGATAAATGTCACCTGAAGAAGAACACAGTCTTTCGCAATCCGTAGTGTATCGCTTAATCCTTGATTTCAGCCGTAGTTATCCATAAACGAACCACATTTGACCATCGGAAATCGACCTGCTGCCCGTGAACATCCACTTCTTAAAGACCCGTCGGCATGGACACCAGTCATTAACGCAGCAGACGAACGACGAATGGCCAAGCTCTTACTGTAGCTACCCCACTTGAAATGATGATCAAATTACTCCTTAAACTGATGTTTCCATTAGCGTTTTATTCGTGACACTCATGTAGACACCGTAAGAGCTACAGCAAAAACACAAACAATAAAAACAAACACTGTCACTCAAACACATTAACCAACATCACAATAAAACGATACAATTACAAAAAATAATAAACATCAAACTTAGTTTACCTTATAACCCTCAAGTGGGATGCACAAAACTTCATGAGGGGGAGAAAACCGTCATGTATCACAAGCTGCGTCCTTCACAAAAGTGTGCGCACATACACATAGCGGAAATAGAGCGCGCTTTATACACATGTTGGTGCACGTTAAGGCCGTATCATAATAAAAGTCCTTCAAATAATTATACATAAATCGGTACAGACCTTACAAATTCAAGCAAATTAACAATCCTTTACAATGATTTACCATGTTACAGGGTGATTAACCATGATACACCACATTCTAGCATGATTTACCCTATTTACTGTGATTTACCATGTTTCTAGCGTTATTTACCACGATTTACCACTTTGCTAGCAATAATGTGAAGCATCAGAACAAATGAAGTGATAAACTCTGACAAAATATGATTGTGTTATAATAGTAATCGTTATGTAAGGGATTTTTTAGTGTCTAAATATATACATGTAAAATGAAAGTGAGCCAATAAGTGGTCTTCTACTGCCCTCTGCTGGACATTCTACTTATTAATAGTCTTTTAACATGTACTTTTACAAGTCTTGATTTTTACCAGTGTTTTGCACTAAACCAAACCAGTTTTTCCATGTTAACTCCATTATGCATGCTTACACACATTACACGTCCATCATAATAACAAAGATATAGCTTTAAGCATTTGTTTGTTAGTCAATGCTGAAAGCTGATAAAAAGATTACAAATATAATCCTGCTGCTCTCTCTAGTGGACAACAGTGTTATTGCAGCCTCCATCTTACAGTTGAAGTAAATGAATGAATGGAAATTTGGTTTTTCACTTATATTTCGGGAACGAGAAGGCGAAAAAATCTGAAAATCGGAGCTTAGATAGTGCTCGAGGGGCCCTGTGTAATGAGACCATCCTGGTGTTGGTGGGTGATTGGGGCCGGGAGTTATTCCCGTTCAAATGCAATCCTTTTTTGGCTTATATCTCGGGAATGCCCGGGCCAAATCGCACGAAAATCGAATCGAAGCTAGGCGGGGACGGGCCCTTTCCAACAAGCTATTCCACAAGGATCGGGGTGGTCTGGTTCGGGAGTTACAGCCGTTCAAATTAGGAGGTCTCGCGAATTCGACATTCGCGGGGGGGCGTTCCTGAGCTCCGCGACAATAGATTTCGATTAAGAGCCTGGAGAGGACCTTACCATCAAAATTTGAGCGCGCAACGACTTTCCGTTTTCGAGTTATGAGTGAATTTGTACTGCGGGGGGCGTGGCCTAAATGGCGGCCTCCGTTTCACTTTCACTTCCACAATTCCCATTTCTCAGTGTGATACAATTGTCAATAGTAATACTCCAATAGATGAATTTTGTCAAAATGTGATTGTAAATGTTAAAATAGTGATTTTATAAAGTCTAAATATGAATTATAGAACAATATTAGTGAGTAGTATGACCAAGTGACCAGAAGGGGGCAGTATTAAACCACTTATGTCAATATGACTAGTTTGCAAAAGTAGCTTTTTAACATAATAGCAAATATTTAATGAACAATTTTATTGACAGTAGTGGTTCTTGAGGCAAAGTTGTTCAGTATGAGGAGATCTATCAAAATATATGCATATTATGTGGATGTTTTTAACACCACGTGATTACAGAGATGGAAAATACCATTTACAGCCAATACAGGCAAGTCACCATAGGGAATACATGGTTTTCAAAGCTTTTTAACAGTTATAGCGCCACATATGGTCCGATCTCCATGAAACTCGGCGTGCTTCTTCAGCATGTTATGACACATATGCCTACCAATTTCTGCGAAGTTTTGAGTTTTTGTTTAGGATTTATAGGCTTTTGAGTGTAATTTGCCACGCCCATTTTTTAAAATGACCCTGTTACAGCCACCCAAATGCAAAAGTTCAACTTTTTTTCAATAATTATTGATCTAGAGAGTCCAGAGAATTGTCCTAGACTTGTTTGGTTCTGATTGGGCGAAAAACCAGGGACTAGTTCGCAAAAGTAGGTTTTTAACATATTCGTGAATATTTAATAAACGGTTTGATTGACAGCAGTGGTTCTTGAGGAAAAAATGTTCACCATGAGGAGATCTATCAAATGATATGCATATTGTGACGATATTTATAACACCACGTGATTACAGAGGGCGTAAAACTCGTTAGCGCCAACTAGTGGCCGATTTCTTTCAAAATTCTTACAGACCTCTAGGGCCATGAGTTGAACATGCCCACTGAGTTTCGTTCCGATTGGCCATCGATAACCTTGTGCTAAACTTAATTGGCCGATGGCGGCCATGTTTTTTGAGATACGCCAATATCCTTTTACACATACATGGGGCCTTGGGCCAAGACACTGCATACCAAATTTCAAGTCAATCGGACAAACGGCCACGATTTTATATGTTTTGTCTATGTTATAGCGCCACCATGTGGCCAATCGACGCCGTTTTTTTACCGTGACCTCAAATTGACCTCCTACACATGTGTACCAAGTTTGGTGAAGCTATCTCATTTACTTCTTGAGTTATATGCATTTTAGTAAAATAGGCTCCTCCCACAACGTTCATTTTGCGCCCCCTAGCGAGCCCGATTTGAAAATTCAACTTTTTTTCGATCATTATTGATCTGCAGACTCCAGAGAACATTTCTGCACTGGTTTGGTTCCGATTGGGCAAAAAACCAGGGACCAGTTCACAAAAGTAGGTTTACAACAAAATTCAAAATGGCGGAAAAATTTCCCTACCGGAAATAAAATCGGAGATATACGTTTTGTTCACCAGGAGTCCAGCTTTCCAATGATATAAGACACTTGAGGCTGGGACATACGGTCTAGGAGATATGACCAGTTTCGCGTATTTGCTGCTATAGCGCCACCTATGGGCCAATCGGGCTCATATTTTGATAACCTCTCCTCGATTTTTGTACTACCCATTGGCAAAGTTTCAAGTCTCTAGGACTTACGGTTTGGGCTGCACGATGCGTTTTACAGGAGAATAATAATAATAAAAATCGGTACAATTACAATAGGTTTTCAGCACTTCGTGCTTGAACACCTAATAATAATAAAAATCAGTACAATTACAATAGGTTTTCAGCACTTCGTGCTTGAACACCTAATAATAATAATTAAAGCTGCAAGCAGCATTTGTCGGTGTTCAAGCTGTTAAGGCCTTTAAGCACATTAACGTTAAAAGACATTAAGATTTATTTAGCAAGCATTTAACCACTGACATCATAGATGGAAAAACACCATTTAAAGCCAATACAGGCAATTTACCATAGGAAATATATGGTTTAAAAGCTTTTTAACAGTTATAGCGCCACCTATGGTCCGATCTCCATAAAATTTTGCATGCTTGTTAATGATGTTATTGCACATATGCTCAACAATTTTTGTGAAGTTTTGAGTTTTTATTTAGGATTTATAGGCTTTTGAGTGTATTTTGACACGCCCCTTTTCTTAAATTACCCTCTTATAGCCATCCAAATGCAAAAGTTCAACTTTTTTTAATAATTATTGATCTAGAGAGTCCAGAGAATTGTTCTAGACTGGTCTGGTTCCGATCGGGCGAAAAACCAGGGACTAGTTCGCAAAAGTAGGTTTTTAACGTAATTGCGTATAATTAATGAACAATTCGATTGACAGCATTAGTTCTAGAGGCAAAGTTGTTCAGCATGAGGAGATCTATCAAATGATATGCATATTCTGACGATATTTGTAACACCACGTGATTACAGAGCCGTAAAACTCGTTAGCGCCAACTAGTGGCCGATTTCTTTCAAAACTCTTACAGACCTTTAGGGCCATGAGTTGAACATGGCCATCGAGTTTCGTTACGATTGGCCTCCGTTAACCTTGTCTAATGGGTGCTTAAACTTCATTGGCCAATGGCGGCCATTTTTTTTTTAGATACGCCAATATCCTTCTAGACATAGATGGCCCCTTGGGCCAAGACACTGCATACCAAATTTTAAGTCAATCGGACAAACGGTCAGGTGTTTATACGTTTTTTCTGTGTTATAGCGCCACCATGTGGCCAATCGACGCGGTTTTTTTATCGTGACCTCAAATTGACCTCCTACACATGTGTACCAAGTTTGGTGAAGTTATCTCATTTACTACTTGAGTTATAGGCGTTTTAGTAATATAGGCTCCGCCTACAACGTTAATTTTACGCCCCCTAGCGACCGTTAATCGATAATTGAACTTTTTTTCAATAATTATTGATTATCAGACTCCAGAGAACATTTCTGCATTGGTTTGGTTCCGATCGGGCGAACAACCAGGGACTAGTTTGCAAAAGTAGGTTTTTGACAAAATTCAAAATGGCGGAAAATCTATCATGGCGGAAATTAAATCGGAGATATACGTTTTTTACGTCAGGTGGTCAGCTTTCCAATGATATAAGACACTTGAGTCTACGACATACGGTCTAGGAGTTATGACCAGTTTCGCGCAATTGATCGCTATAGCGCCACCTATGGGCCAATCGGGGTCATAATTTGATAACCTCTCCTCGATTTTTGTACTACCATATGGCAAAGTTTCAAAGCTCCAGCACTTACGGTTTGGGCTGCACGATGCGTTTTACGGCAGAAGAAAAATAATAATAATAATAATAATTAAAGCTGCAAGCAGCATTTATCGGTGTTCAAGCAGTTAAGGCCTTTGAGCACATTTAAGCATTTAAGACATTAAGATTTATTTAGCAAGCTTTTAATCACTGACATCATAGATGGAATAGACCATGTTTTAGCATGATTTAGCATGATATACCATATTTTAGTGTGATTTTTCATGATTTACCACGTTCTTGTATGATTTACTATAGTTTACCATGATATACCAAGTTCTATTATGATTCAGCATGATTTACTCTGTTCTATTATGGTTTACAACAATTGAACACATTGTAGTATGATTTAATATGATTCTAGCATGATTTACTATAGTTTACCATGATTTATCTTAGTTTACCTTGATTTACCATGTTATAAGATGATTTACCATGATATACCACATTCCAGAATGATTTATCAGGAATCTAGCATGATTTACCTTATTTACTGTGATTTATCATGTTTATAGCGTTATTTACCATGATTTACCACGTTGCTAGCAATTATGTGAAGCATCAGAACAAATGAAGTGATAAACAAACAATATATGACTGACAAAATATGATTGTGTTATAATAGTAATTGTTATAGAAGGGATTTTTTAGTGTCTAAATGAATGCAAAAGCACATGTGAAAAGACTATTAATAAGTAGAATGTCCAGCAGAGGGCAGTAGAAGACCACTTATTGGCTCACTTTCATTTTGAACTGCTTGGTTTCACCAGTATTCTGCATTAAAGCAAAACATTTTTTTCATGTTAACTCCATGATGCATGTTTACACACACACATTTGGGATATGTTATTGTGAAAATCTATTTTAATGCTGTATAATAAGCATTTTAGGATTCCCATTTCTCAATGTGACACAATTGTCAATAGTAATACTCCAATAGATGAATTTTGACAAAATGTGATTGTAAATGTTAAAATAATTATTTTATAAAGTCTAAATATGACTTATATAACAATATTAGGGAGTAATATGATTAAATGACAGCAGGGGGCAGTATAATACCACTTATTGGCTTAATATACCATGTTATTCATATCATTTTCATCTATTTTAACTGTTAAAGAGGCAAATTTTGTCCGATCTATCTGAAATTTGTCATGCTTCTTTATCATGTTATTTCACATGTTCTGACCTGTTTTTAAGAAGATCTGAGCATTCATTGAAGATATATAGGCTTTCGGGGACACTTGGTCAAGGCTACATATTGAAGTGACCCTATTATAGCCATCCAAATACAGAAGTTCAACTTTTTCTGATAATCATTGATCTAGAGAGTCCAGATAATTATTCTGCACTGGTTTTGAACATTATGATATGAACATTATTTGATCATAGATGGAAAACACCATTTACAGCCAATACAGGCAATTTACCATAGGAAATATATGGTTTTTAACTGTTTTTAACTGTTATAGCGCCACCTATAGTCCGATCTCCATATAATTTTGCATGCTTGTTAATGATGTTATTTCACATATGCCCACCAATTTTCGTGAAGTTCTGAGTTTTTTTTTAGGATTTATAGGCTTATGAGTGGATTTTGCCACACCCATTTTCTAAATGACCCTGTTATAGCCACCCAAATGCAAAAATTACACTTTTTTTCAATAATTATTGATCTAGAGAGTCCAGAGAATTGTCCTAGACTGGTCTGGTTCTGATCGGACGAAAAACCAGGGACTAGTTCGCAAAAGTAGGTTTTTAACGTAATTGCGTATATTTAATGAACGATTCGATTGACAGCATTAGTTCTTGAGGCAAAGTTGTTCAGCATGAGGAGATCTATCAAATGATATGCATATTATGGGGATTTGTGCAACACCACGTGATTACAGAGCCGTAAAACTCGTTAGCGCCAACTAGTGGCCGATTTCTTTCAAAACTCTTACAGACCTCTTTGGCCACGAGTTGAACATGCCTGACGAGTTTCGTTCCGATTGGCCTCCGTTAACCTTGTCTAATAGGTGATTCAACTTCATTAGTCAATGGCGGCCATGTTTTTTGAGATACGCCAATATCCTTCTAGACATAGATGGCCACTTGGGCCAAAGCACTGCATACCAAATTTCAAGTCAATCGGACAAACGGTCAGTTGTTTATACGTTTTTTTTTGTTTATAGCGCCACCATGTGGTCAATCGACGCGGTTTTTTTACCGTGACCACAGATTGACGTCCTACACATGTCTACCAAGTTTGGTGAAGTTATCTCATTTACTTCTTGAATTATAGTCATTTTAGTAAAATAGGCTCCTCCCACAACGTTCATTTTGCGCCCCCTAGCGACCGTGAATCGATAATTCAACTTTTTTTCGATGATTATTAATCATCAGACTCCAAAAAACATTTCTGCACTGGTTTGATTCAGATTGGGCAAAAAACCAGGGACTAGTTCGCAAAAGTAGGTTTTTGACAAAATTCAAAATGGCGGAAAATCTATCATGGCGGAAATAAAATCGGAGATATACGTTTTGTTCTCCAGGTGACCAGCTTTCCACTGATATAAGACACTTGAGTCTACGACATACGGTCTAGGAGTTATGACCAGTTTCGCGCAATTGATTGCTATAGCGCCACCTATAGGCCAATCTGGCTCATAATTTGATAACCTCTCCTCGATTTTTGTACTACCATATGGCAAAGTTTCAAGTCTCCAGCACTTACGGTTTGGGCTGCACGATGCGTTTTACGGCAGAATAATAATAATAATAATAATAATAATTAAAGCTGCAAGCAGCATTTATCGGTGTTCAAGCCTTTAAGGCCTTTGAGCACATTAAAGCATTTAAGACATTAAGTTGTATTTAGCAAGCTTTTAACCACTGACATAATAGATAGAAAAGTCCATTTACCATGATTTACAATTTAGCATGATTTACCATAGTTTACCATGATTTATCAAAGTTTACCATGATTTACCATGTTCTAGGATGATTTATAATGATTTACTATGTTCTAGTATGATTCACCATGATTTACCATGTTCCAGTATGATTTACAACAATTGAACACATTCTAGTATGATTTAATATGATTCTAGCATGATTTACCATAGTTTACCATGATTTATCTTTGTTTACCTTGATTTACCATGTTACAGGATGATTTACCATGTTACAGGATGATTAACCATGATACACCACATTCTAGCATGATTTACCCTATTTACTGTGATTTACCATGTTTCTAGCGTTATTTACCATGATTTACCATGTTGCTAGCAATAATGTGAAGCATCAGAACAAATGAAGTGATAAACTCTGACAAAATATGATTGTGTTATAATAGTAGGCTAATCGTTATGTAAGGGATTTTTTAGTGTCTAAATATATACATGTAAAATGAAAGTGAGCCAATAAGTGGTCTTCTACTGCCCTCTGCTGGACATTCTACTTATTAATAGTCTTTTAACATGTACTTTTACAAGTCTTGATTTTTACCAGTATTTTGCACTAAAGAAAAACAGTTTTTCCATGTTAACTCCATTATGCATGCTTACACACATTACACGTCCATCATAATAACAAATATATAGCTTTAAGCATTTGTTTGTTAGTCAATGCTGAAAGCTGATAAAAAGATTACAAATATAATCCTGCTGCTCTCTCTAGTGGACAACACTGGTATTGCAGCCTCCATCTTACAGTTGAAGTGAATGAATGAATGGAAATTTGGTTTTTCACTTATATTTCGGGAACGAGAAGGCGAAAAAATCTGAAAATCGGAGCTTAGATAGTGCTCGAGGGGCCCTGTGTAAAATGCAAATGCAAATGCAAAAGTTGCACTTCTTCTTGATAATTATTGTTCAGCAGAGTCCAGAGAACTGTCCTAGACTGGTTTGGTTCAGATCAGGCCAAAAACCAGGGACTAGTTCGCACAAGTAGCTTTTGGACAAAATTGGCCATAACTTTTTTTTTTTTGCTCCAAATCGAATTTGGAGACATACATCTTGTTCTTCTTGAGCCAAGGATTACAGTGATGTGAAAACTGTGATTCTAGCACAAACGACCTAGAAGTTATGAGCAATTTAGTACTTTGGGTTGCTCTAGCGCCACCTATGGGCCAATTGGGCTCATGTTTTGATAACCTCTCCTCGATTTTTGTACTACCATCTGGCAAAGTTTCAAGGCTCCAGCACTTATGGTTTGGGCTGCACGATGCGTTTTAGGGGAGAAGAAAAATAATAATAATAAAAATCAGTACAATTACAATAGGTTTTCAACACTTCGTGCTTGAACACCTAATAATGACGGTACCTTTTTGCCAGTTTTAGCGCCACCTAAGGTCCGATCTCCATGAAACTCGGCATGCTTGTTAATGATGTTATGGCACATATGCTGATCAATTTTTGTGCAGTTCTGAGTTTTTGTTTAGGATTTATAGGCTTTTGAGTGCATTTTGACACGCCCCTTTTCATAAATTACCCTGTTACAGCCAGCCAAATGCAAAAGTTGCACTTCTTCTTGATAATTATTGTTCAGCAGAGTCCAGAGAACTGTCCTAGACTGGTTTGGTTCAGATCAGGCCAAAAACCAGGGACTAGTTCGCACAAGTAGCTTTTGGACAAAATTGGCCATAACTTTTTTTTTTTTGCTCCAAATCGAATTTGGAGACATACATCTTGTTCTTCTTGAGCCAAGGATTACAGTGATGTGAAAACTGTGATTCTAGCACAAACGACCTAGAAGTTATGAGCAATTTAGTACTTTGGGTTGCTCTAGCGCCACCTATGGGCCAATTGGGCTCATGTTTTGATAACCTCTCCTCGATTTTTGTACTACCATCTGGCAAAGTTTCAAGGCTCCAGCACTTATGGTTTGGGCTGCACGATGCGTTTTAGGGGAGAAGAAAAATAATAATAATAAAAATCAGTACAATTACAATAGGTTTTCAACACTTCGTGCTTGAACACCTAATAATAATAATAAAAATCAGTACAATTACAATAGGTTTTCAGCACTTCGTGCTTGAACACCTAAAAATCAGTACAATTACAATAGGTTTTCAGCACTTCGTGCTTGAACACCTAATTAAAGCTGCAAGCAGCATTTGTCGGTGTTCAAGCTTTTAAGGCCTTTAAGGCCTTTAAGCACATTAACGTTAAAAGATATTATGATTTATTTAGCAAGCATTTAACCACTGACATCATAGATGGAAAAACACCATTTACAGCCAATACAGGCAATTTACCATAGGACATATATGATTTTGAAGCGTTTTAACAGTTATAGCGCCACCTATGGTCCGATCTCCATATAACTTTGCATGCTTGTTAATGATGTTATTTCACATATGCTCACCAATTTTTGTGAAGTTATGAGTTTTAATTCGGGATTTATAGGCTTTTGAGTGGATTTTGCCACGCCCATTTTCTAAATGAGCCAATTATAGCCATCCAAAGGCAAAAATGACACTTTTTTTCGATAATTATTGATCTAGAGAGTCCAGAGAATTGTCCTAGACTGGTCTGGTTCCGATCGGGCGAAAAACCAGGGACTAGTTCGCAAAAGTAGGTTTTTAACATATTCGTGAATATTTAATGAACGGTTTGATTGACAGCAGTGGTTCTTGAGGCAAAGTTGTTCAGCATGAGGAGATCTATCAAATGATATGCATTTTGTGATGATATTTGTAACACCACGTGATTACAGAGCCGTAAAACTCGTTAGCGCCAACTAGTGGCCGATTTCTTTCAAAACTTTTACAGACCTCTAGGGCCATGAGTTGAACACGCCCACCGAGTTTCGTTCTGATTGGCCTCCGTTAACCTTGTCTAATAGGTGATTCAACTTCATTGGCCAATGGTGGCCATGTTTTTTGAGATACGCCAATATCCTTTTACACATACATGGGGCCTTGGGCCAAGACACTGCATACCAAATTTCAAGTCAATCGGACAAACGGTCAGGTGTTTATATGTTTTTTCTGTGTTATAGCGCCACCATGTGGCCAATCGACGCGGTTTTTTTATCGTGACCTCAAATTGACCTCCTACACATGTGTACCAAGTTTGGTGAAGCTATCTTGTTTACTTCTTGAGTTATAGGCATTTTAGTAAAATAGGCTCCGCCCACATTGACGTTTTGACGCCCCCTAGCAACCGTAAATCGAAATTTCAACTTTCTTTCGATAATTATTGATCTAGAGACTCCAAAGAACATTTCTGCACTGGTTTGGTTCCGATCGGGCAAAAAACCAGGGACTAGTTCGCAAAAGTAGGTTTTTGACAAAATTCAAAATGGCGGAAAATCTATCATGGCGGAAATAAAATCGGAGATATACGTTTTGTTCTCCAGGTGACCAGCTTTCCACTGATATAAGACACTTGAGTCTATGACATACGGTCTAGGAGTTATGACCAGTTTCGCGCAATTGATTGCTATAGCGCCACCTATGGGCCAATGTGGCTCATAATTTGATAACCTCTCCTCGATTTTTGTACTACCATATGGCAAAGTTTCAAGTCTCCAGCACTTACGGTTTGGGCTGCACGATGCGTTTTACGGCGGAAGAATAATAATAATAATAATAATAATAATAATAATTAAAGCTGCAAGCAGCATTTGTCGGTGTTCAAGCTTTTAAGGCCTTTAAGGCCGTTAAGCACATTAACGTTAAAAGACATTATGATTTATTTAGCAAGCATTTAACCACTGACATCATAGATGGAAAAACACCATTTACAGCCAATACAGGCAATTTACCATAGGACATATATGATTTTGAAGCGTTTTAACAGTTATAGCGCCACCTATGGTCCGATCTCCATATAACTTTGCATGCTTGTTAATGATGTTATTGCACATATTCTCACCAATTTTTGTGAAGTTTTGAGTTTTTATTTACGATTTATAGGCTTTTGAGTGTATTTTGACACGCCCTTTTCTTAAATGACCCTGTTATAGCCACCCAAATGCAAAAGTTCAACTTTTTTTCGATAATTATTGATCTAGAGAGTCTAGAGAATTGTTCTAGACTGGTCTGGTTCCGATCAGGCGAAAAACCAGGGACTAGTTCGCAAAAGTAGGTTTTTAACGTAATTGCGTATAATTAATGAACGATTCGATTGACAGCATTAGTTCTAGAGGCAAAGTTGTTCAGCATGAGGAGATCTATCAAATGATATGCATATTCTGACGATATTTGTAACACCACGTGATTACAGAGCCGTAAAACTCGTTAGCGCCAACTAGTGGCCGATTTCTTTCAAAACTCTTACAGACCTCTAGGGCCATGAGTTGAACATGTCCACTGAGTTTCGTTCTGATTGGCCATCGTTAACCTTGTCTTAAACTTAATTGGCCAATGGCGGCCATGTTTTTTTAGATACGCCAATATCCTTCAAGACATAGATGGCCCCTTGGGCCAAGACACTGCATACCAAATTTCAAGTCAATCGGACAAACGGTCAGGTGTTTATACGTTTTTTCTGTGTTATAGCGCCACCATGTGGCCAATCGACGCGGTTTTTTTATCGTGACCTCAGATTGACCTCCTACACATGTGTACCAAGTTTGGTAAAGTTATCTCATTTACTACTTGAGTTATAGGCATTTTAGTAAAATAGGCTCCGCCCATATTAACGTTTTGACGCCCCCTAGCAACCGTGAATCGAAATTTCAACTTTTTTTCAATAATTATTGATCTTTAGACTCCAGAGAACATTTCTGCACTGGTTTGGTTCCGATCGGGCAAAAAACCAGGGACTAGTTCGCAAAAGTAGGTTTTTGACAAAATTCAAAATGGCGGAAAATCTATCATGGCGGAAAAAAAAAACCTGCGCGATTTTTTGTTCGTCTTGAGCCAAGGATTCCAATGATATAAGACACTTGAGTCTGGGCCAAATGGTTATTGAGATATAAGCAAAATAGTGAATTTTTTTTGTTTTTTGCGCTATAGCGCCACCTATGGGCCAATCGAGCTCATAATTTGATAACCTCTCCTCGATTTTTGTACTACCTACTGGCAAAGTTTCAAGTCTCTAGCTCTTACGGTTTGGGCTGCACGATGCGTTTTACGGCAGAATAATAATAATAATAATAAAAATCAGTACAATTACAATAGGTTTTCAGCACTTCGTGCTTGAACACCTAATTAAAGCTGCAAGCAGCATTTGTCGGTGTTCAAGCTTTTAAGGCCTTTAAGGCCTTTAAGCACATTAGCGTTAAAAGACATTAAGATTTATTTAGCAAGCATTTAACCACTGACATCATAGATGGAAAAACACCATTTACAGCCAATACAGCCAATACAGGCAATTTACCATAGGAAATATATGGTTTTAAAGATTTTTAACAGTTATAGCGCCACCTATGATCCAATCTCCATAAAATTTTGCATGCTTGTTAATGATGTTATTTCACATATGCTCACCAATTTTTGTGAAGTTCTGAGTTTTTATTTAGGATTTATAGGCTTTTGAGTGTATTTTGACACACCCCTTTTCTAAATGAGCCAATTAAAGCCATACAAATGCAAAAATGACACTTTTTTTCGATAATTATTGATCTAGAGAGTCCAGAGAATTGTCCTAGACTGGTCTGGTTCCGATCGGGCGAAAAACCAGGGACTAGTTCGCAAAAGTAGGTTTTTAACATATTCGTGAATATTTAATGAACGGTTTGATTGACAGCAAAGGTTCTTGAAGCAAAGTTGTTCAGCATGATGAGATCTATCAAATGATATGCATTTTGTGATGATATTTGTAACACCACGTGATTACAGAGCCGTAAAACTCGTTAGCGCCAACTAGTGGCCGATTTCTTTCAAAACTCTTACAGACCTCTAGGGCCATGAGTTGAACATGCCCACTGAGTTTCATTCTGATTGGCCATTGTTAACCTTGTCTAATAGGTCATTAAACTTCATTGGCCAATGGCGGCCATGTTTTTTGGGATACACCAATATCCTTTTACACATACATGGGGCCTTGGGCCAAGACACTGCATACCAAATTTCAAGTCAATCGGACAAACGGTCAGGTGTGTATAGGTTTTTTCTTGTTTATAGCGCCACCACGTGGCCAATCGACGCAGTTTTTTTATCGTGACCTCAAATTGATCTCTTACACATGTGTACCAAGTTTGGTGAAGCTATCTCATTTACTTATCGAGTTATAGGCATTTTAGTAAAATAGGCTCCGCCCACATTGACGTTTTGACGCCCCCTAGCAACCGTAAATCGAAATTTCAACTTTCTTTCGATAATTATTGATCTTCAGACTCCAGAGAACATTTCTGCACTGGTTTGATTCCAATCGGGCAAAAAACCAGGGACTAGTTCGCAAAAGTAGGTTTTTGACAAAATTCAAAATGGCGGAAAATCTATCATGGCGGAAATAAAATCGGAGATATACGTTTTGTTCTTCAGGAGTCCAGCTTTCCAATGATATAAGACACTTGAGGCTGGGACATACGGTCTAGGAGATATGACCAGTTTCGCGTATTTGCTGCTATAGCGCCACCTATGGGCCAATTGGGCTCATATTTTGATAACCTCTCCTCGATTTTTGTACTACCTATTGGCAAAGTTTCAAGTCTCTAGCACTTACGGTTTGGGCTGCACAACGCGTTTTACAGGAGAATAATAATAATAATAAAAATCAGTACAATTACAATAGGTTTTCAACACTTCGTGCTTGAACACCTAATAATTAAAGCTGCAAGCAGCATTTGTCGGTGTTCAAGCTTTTAAGGCCTTTAAGGCCGTTAAGCACATTAGCATCAAAAGACAATAAGATTTATTTAGCAAGCATTTAACCACTGACATCATAGATGGAAAAACACCATTTACAGCCAATACAGGCAATTTACCATAGGAAATATATGGTTTAAAAGCTTTTTAACAGTTATAGCGCCACCTATTGTCCGATCTCCATAAAATTTTGCATGCTTGTTAATAATGTTAAGACACATATGCTGATCAATTTTTGTGCAGTTCTGAGTTTTTATTTAGGATTTATATGCTTTTTAGTGTATTTTGACACTCCCCTTTTCTAAATTAGCCTATTTTACCACGCGAAAAATGTAAAAGTTCAACTTTTTTTCGATAATTATTGATCAAGAGAGTCCAGGGAATGGTCCTAGACTGGTCTGGTCCCGATCAGCCAAAAAACCAGGGACTAGTTCGCAAAAGTAGTTTTTTGACGTAATTGCAAATATTTAATGATCGATTCGATTGACAGCATTAGTTCTAGAGGCAAAGTTGTTCAGCATGAGGAGATCTAACAAATGATATGCATATTCTGACGATATTTGTAACACCACGTGATTACAGAGCCGTAAAACTCGTTAGCGCCAACTAGTGGCCGATTTCTTTAAAAACTCTTACAGACAACTTTGGCCACGAGTTGAACATGCCCGACGAGTTTCGTTCTGATTGGCCTCCGGTAACCTTGTCTAATAGGTGATTCAACTTCATTAGCCAATGGCGGCCATTTTTTTTTTAGGTACGCCAATATCCTTCTAGACATAGATGGGGCCTTCGGCCAAGACACTGCATACCAAATTTCAAGTCAATCGGACAAACGGTCAGGTGTGTATAGGTTTTATCTTGTTTATAGCGCCACCGTGTGGTCAATTTACGCGATTTTTTTATCGTGACCAAAGATTGACCTTCTACACATGTGTACCAAGTTTGGTGAAGTTATCTCATTTACCTCTTGAGTTATAGGCATTTTAGTAAAATAGGCTCCTCCCACAACGTACATTTTGCGCCCCCTAGCTACTGTAGATCGATAATTCAACTTTTTTTCGATAATTATTCATCTTCAGAGTCCAGAGAACATTTCTGCACTGGTTTGGTTCCAATCGGGCGAAAAACCAGGGACTAGTTTACAAAAGTAGGTTTTTGACAAAATTCAAAATGGCGGAAAATCTATCATGGCGGAAATGAAATCGGAGATATACGTTTTTTACGTCAGGTGGCCAGCTTTCCAATGATATAAGACACTTGAGTCTATGACTTACGGTCTAGGAGTTATGAGCAGTTTTGCGCAATTGATTGCTATAGCGCCACCTATGGGCCAATTTGGCTCATATTTTGATAACCTCTCCTCGATTTTTGTACTACCATATGGCAAAGTTTCAAAAATCCAGCACTTACGGTTTGGGCTGCACGATGCGTTTTACGGCAGAATAATAATCAGCACAATTACAATAGGTTTTCAACACTTCGTGCTTGAACACCTAATTAAAGCTGCAAGCAGCATTTGTCGGTGTTCAAGCTTTTAAGGCCTTTAAGGCCTTTAAGCACATTAACGTTAAAAGACATTAAGATTTATTTAGCAAGCATTTAACCACTGACATCATAGATGGAAAAACACCATTTACAGCCAATACAGACAATTTACCATAGGAAATATATGGTTTAAAAGCTTTTAAACAGTTATAGCGCCACCTATGGTCCGATCTCCATAAAATTTTGCATGCTTGTTAATGATGTTATTGCACATATGCTCACCAATTTTTGTGAAGTTTTGAGTTTTTATTTAGGATTTATAGGCTTTTGAGTGTATTTTGACACGCCCCTTTTCTTAAATTACCCTCTTATAGCCATCCAAATGCAAAAGTTCAACTTTTTTTAAATAATTATTGATCTAGAGAGTCCAGAGAATTGTTCTAGACTGGTCTGGTTCCGATCGAGCGAAAAACCAGGGACTAGTTCGCAAAAGTAGGTTTTTAACGTAATTGCGTATAATTAATGAACAATTCAATTGACAGTATTAGTTCTAGAGGCAAAGTTGTTCAGCATGAGGAGATCTATCAAATGATATGCATATTCTGACGATATTTGTAACACCACGTGATTACAGAGCCGTAAAACTCGTTAGCGCCAACTAGTGGCCGATTTCTTTCAAAACTCTTACAGACCTTTAGGGCCATGAGTTGAACATGGCCATCGAGTTTCGTTACGATTGGCCTCCGTTAACCATGTCTAATGGGTGCTTAAACTTCATTGGCCAATGGCGGCCATTTTTTTTTTAGATACGCCAATATCCTTCTAGACATAGATGGCCCCTTGGGCCAAGACACTGCATACCAAATTTTAAGTCAATCGGACAAACGGTCAGGTGTTTATACGTTTTTTCTGTGTTATAGCGCCACCATGTGGCCAATCGACAAGGTTTTTTTATCGTGACCTCAAATTGACCTCCTTCACATGTGTACCAAGTTTGGTGAAGTTATCTCATTTACTACTTGAGTTATAGGCGTTTTAGTAATATAGGCTCCGCCTACAACGTTAATTTTACGCCCCCTAGCGACCGTTAATCGATAATTGAACTTTTTTTCAATAATTATTGATTATCAGACTCCAGAGAACATTTCTGCATTGGTTTGGTTCCGATCGGGCGAAAAACCAGGGACTAGTTCGCAAAAGTAGGTTTTTGACAAAATTCAAAATGGCGGAAAATCTATCATGGCGGAAATTAAATCGGAGATATACGTTTTTTACGTCAGGTGGTCAGCTTTCCAATGATATAAGACACTTGAGTCTACGACATACGGTCTAGGAGTTATGACCAGTTTCGCGCAATTGATCGCTATAGCGCCACCTATGGGCCAATCGGGGTCATAATTTGATAACCTCTCCTCTATTTTTGTACTACCATATGGCAAAGTTTCAAAGCTCCAGCACTTACGGTTTGGGCTGCACGATGCGTTTTACAGGAGAATAATAATAATAATAATAATTAAAGCTGCAAGCAGCATTTATCGGTGTTCAAGCTTTTAAGGCCTTTAAGGCTTTTAAGCACATTAACGTTAAAAGACATTAAGATTTATTTAGCAAGCATTTAACCACTGACATAATAGATGGAAAAACACCATTTACAGCCAATACAGGCAATTTACCATAGGAAATATATGGTTTAAAAGCTTTTTAACAGTTATAGCGCCACCTGTTGTCCGATCTCCATGAAATTTTGCATGCTTGTTAATTATGTTATTGCACATATGCTCACCAATTTTTGTGAAATTCCGAGTTTTTATTTAGGATTTATAGGCTTTTGAGTGTATTTTGACACACCCCTTTTCTAAACGAGCCAATTATAGCCATGCGCAAAATGCAAAAGTTCAACTTTTTTTTGATAATTATTGATCTAGAGAGTCCAGAGAATTGTCCTAGACTGGTCTGGTTCCGATCGGGCGAAAAACCAGGGACTAGTTCGCAAAAGTAGGTTTTTAACGTAATTGCGAATATTTAATGAACGATTCGATTGACAGCATTAGTTCTAGAGGCAAAGTTGTTCAGAATGAGGAGATCTATCAAATGATATGCATATTGTGGGGATGTGTGCAACACCACGTGATTACAGAGCCGTAAAACTCGTTAGCGCCAACTAGTGGCCGATTTCTTTCAAAACTCTTACAGACCTCTTTGGCCACGAGTTGAACATGCCCGACGAGTTTCGTTCCGATTGGCCTTCGTTAACCTTGTCTAATAGGTGCTTAAACTTCATTGGCCAATGGCGGCCATTTTTTTTTTAGATACGCCAATATCCTTCTAGACATACATGGGGCCTTGGGCCAAGACACTGCATACCAAATTTCAAGTCAATCGGACAAACGGTCATGTGTGTATTAGTTTTTTCTTGATTACAGCGCCACCATGTGGCCAATCGACGCGATTTTTGTATCGTGACCTCAAATTGACCCCCTACACACGTGTACCAAGTTTGGTGAAGAAATCTCCGTTACTTCTTGAGTTATAGACATTTTAGAAAAATAGGCTCCTCCCACAACGTTCATTTAGCGCCCCCTAGCGAACGTGAATCGATAATCGATCTTTTTTTCGATAATTATTGATCTTCAGACTCCAGAGAACATTTCTGCACTGGTTTGGTTCCGATCGGGCAAAAAACCAGGGACTAGTTTGCAAAAGTAGATTTTTGACAAAATTCAAAATGGCGGAAAATCTATCATGGCGGAAATGAAATCGGAGATATACGTTTTTTTCTTCAGGTGACCAGCTTTCCAATGATATAAGACACTTGAGTCTACGACATACGGTCTAGGAGTTATAAGCAGTTTCGCGCAATTGGTTGCTATAGCGCCACCTATGGGCCAATCGGGGTCATACTTTGATAACCTCTCCTCGATTTTTGTACTACCCACTGGCAAAGTTTCAAGTCTCTAGCACTTACGGTTTGGGCTGCACGATGCGTTTTACGGCGGAAGAATAAGAATAATAAAAATCAGTACAATTACAATAGGTTTTCAGCACTTCGTGCTTGAACACCTAATAATAATAATAAAAATCAGTACAATTACAATAGGTTTTCAGCACTTCGTGCTTGAACACCTAATAATAATTAAAGCTGCAAGCAGCATTTGTCGGTGTTCAAGCTTTTAAGGCCTTTAAGGCCTTTAAGCACATTAGCGTTAAAAGACATTAAGATTTATTTAGCAAGCATTTAACCACTGACATCATAGATGGAAAAACACCATTTACAGCCAATACAGCCAATACAGGCAATTTACCATAGGAAATATATGGTTTTAAAGATTTTTAACAGTTATAGCGCCACCTATGATCCAATCTCCATAAAATTTTGCATGCTTGTTAATGATGTTATTTCACATATGCTCACCAATTTTTGTGAAGTTCTGAGTTTTTATTTAGGATTTATAGGCTTTTGAGTGTATTTTGACACACCCCTTTTCTAAATGAGCCAATTAAAGCCATACAAATGCAAAAATGAAACTTTTTTTCGATAATTATTGATCTAGAGAGTCCAGAGAATTGTCCTAGACTGGTCTGGTTCCGATCGGGCGAAAAACCAGGGACTAGTTCGCAAAAGTAGGTTTTTAACATATTCGTGAATATTTAATGAACGGTTTGATTGACAGCAAAGGTTCTTGAAGCAAAGTTGTTCAGCATGATGAGATCTATCAAATGATATGCATTTTGTGATGATATTTGTAACACCACGTGATTACAGAGCCGTAAAACTCGTTAGCGCCAACTAGTGGCCGATTTCTTTCAAAACTCTTACAGACCTCTAGGGCCATGAGTTGAACATGCCCACTGAGTTTCATTCTGATTGGCCATTGTTAAACTTGTCTAATAGGTCATTAAACTTCATTGGCCAATGGCGGCCATGTTTTTTGGGATACACCAATATCCTTTTACACATACATGGGGCCTTGGGCCAAGACACTGCATACCAAATTTCAAGTCAATCGGACAAACGGTCAGGTGTGTATACGTTTTTTCTTGTTTATAGCGCCACCACGTGGCCAATCGACGCAGTTTTTTTATCGTGACCTCAGATTGATCTCCTACACATGTGTACCAAGTTTGGTGAAGCTATCTCATTTACTTATCGAGTTATAGGCATTTTAGTAAAATAGGCTCCGCCCACATTGACGTTTTGACGCCCCCTAGCAACCGTAAATCGAAATTTCAACTTTCTTTCGATAATTATTGATCTTCAGACTCCAGAGAACATTTCTGCACTGGTTTGATTCCAATCGGGCGAAAAACCAGGGACTAGTTCGCAAAAGTAGGTTTTTGACAAAATTAAAAATGGCGGAAAATCTATCATGGCGGAAATAAAATCGGAGATATACGTTTTGTTCTCCAGGTGACCAGCTTTCCACTGATATAAGACACTTGAGTATACGACATACGGTCTAGGAGTTATGACCAGTTTTGCGCAATTGATTGCTATAGCGCCACCTATGGGCCAATGTGGCTCATAATTTGATAACCTCTCCTCGATTTTTGTACTACCATATGGCAAAGTTTCAAAGCTCCAGCACTTACGGTTTGGGCTGCACGATGCGTTTTACGGCAGAATAATAACAATAACAAGACAAATTAAAGCTGCAAGCAGCATTTATCGGTGTTCAAGCAGTTAAGGCTTTTAAGCACATTAACGTTAAAAGACATTAAGATTTATTTAGCAAGCATTTAACCACTGACATAATAGATGGAAAAACACCATTTACATCCAATACAGGCAATTTACCATAGGAAATATATGGTTTAAAAGCTTTTTAACAGTTATAGCGCCACCTGTTGTCCGATCTCCATGAAATTTCGCATGCTTGTTAATTATGTTATTGCACATATGCTCACCAATTTTTGTGAAATTCCGAGTTTTTATTTAGGATTTATAGGCTTTTGAGTGTATTTTGACACACACCTTTTCTAAACGAGCCAATTATAGCCATGCGCAAAATGCAAAAGTTCAACTTTTTTTTGATAATTATTGATCTAGAGAGTCCAGAGAATTGTCCTAGACTAGTCTGGTTCCGATCGGGCGAAAAACCAGGGACTAGTTCGCAAAAGTAGGTTTTTAACGTAATTGCGAATATTTAATGAACGATTCGATTGACAGCATTAGTTCTAGAGGCAAAGTTGTTCAGAATGAGGAGATCTATCAAATGATATGCATATTGTGGGGATGTGTACAACACCACGTGATTACAGAGCCGTAAAACTCGTTAGCGCCAACTAGTGGCCGATTTCTTTCAAAACTCTTACAGACCTCTTTGGCCACGAGTTGAACATGCCCGACGAGTTTCGTTCCGATTGGCCTTCGTTAACCTTGTCTAATAGGTGCTTAAACTTCATTGGCCAATGGCGGCCATTTTTTTTTTAGATACGCCAATATCCTTCTAGACATACATGGGGCCTTGTGCCAAGACACTGCATACCAAATTTCAAGTCAATCGGACAAACGGTCATGTGTGTATTAGTTTTTTCTTGATTACAGCGCCACCATGTGGCCAATCGACGCGATTTTTGTATCGTGACCTCAAATTGACCTCCTACACACGTGTACCAAGTTTGGTGAAGAAATCTCCGTTACTTCTTGAGTTATAGACATTTTAGAAAAATAGGCTCCTCCCACAACGTTCATTTAGCGCCCCCTAGCGAACGTGAATCGATAATCGATATTTTTTTCGATAATTATTGATCTTCAGACTCCAGAGAACATTTCTGCACTGGTTTGGTTCCGATCGGGCAAAAAACCAGGGACTAGTTTGCAAAAGTAGATTTTTGACAAAATTCAAAATGGCGGAAAATCTTTCATGGCGGAAATGAAATCGGAGATATACGTTTTTTTCTTCAGGTGACCAGCTTTCCAATGATATAAGACACTTGAGTCTACGACATACGGTCTAGGAGTTATAAGCAGTTTCGCGCAATTGGTTGCTATAGCGCCACCTATGGGCCAATCGGGGTCATACTTTGATAACCTCTCCTCGATTTTTGTACTACCCACTGGCAAAGTTTCAAGTCTCTAGCACTTACGGTTTGGGCTGCACGATGCGTTTTACGGCGGAAGAATAAGAATAATAAAAATCAGTACAATTACAATAGGTTTTCAGCACTTCGTGCTTGAACACCTAATTAAAGCTGCAAGCAGCATTTGTCGGTGTTCAAGCTTTTAAGGCCTTTAAGGCCTTTAAGCACATTAACGTTAAAAGACATTAAGATTTATTTAGCAAGCATTTAACCACTGACATCATAGATGGAAAAACACCATTTACAGCCAATACAGGCAATTTACCATAGGAAATATATGGTTTAAAAGCTTTTTAACAGTTATAGCGCCACCTATGGTCCGATCTCCATAAAATTTTGCATGCTTGTTAATGATGTTATTGCACATATTCTCCCCAAATTTTTGTGAAGTTTTGAGTTTTTATTTAGGATTTATAGGCTATTTAGTGTATTTTGACACGCCCCTTTTCTTAAATGACCCTGTTATAGCCACCCAAATGCAAAAGTTCAACTTTTTTTCGATAATTATTGATCTAGAGAGTCTAGAGAATTGTTCTAGACTGGTCTGGTTCCGATCGGGCAAAAAACCAGGGACTAGTTCGCAAAAGTAGGTTTTTAACGTAATTGCGTATAATTAGTGAACGATTCGATTGACAGCATTAGTTCTAGAGGCAAAGTTGTTCACCATGAGGAGATCTATCAAATGATATGCATATTCTGACGATATTTGTAACACCACGTGATTACAGAGCCGTAAAACTCGTTAGCGCCAACTAGTGGCCGATTTCTTTCAAAACTCTTACAGACCTTTAGGGCCATGAGTTGAACATGGCCATCGAGTTTCGTTATGATTAGCCTCCGTTAACCATGTCTAATGGGTGCTTAAACTTCATTGGCCAATGGCGGCCATTTTTTTTTTAGATACGCCAATATCCTTCTAGACATAGATGGCCCCTTGGGCCAAGACACTGCATACCAAATTTTAAGTCAATCGGACAAACGGTCAGGTGTTTATACGTTTTTTCTGTGTTATAGCGCCACCATGTGGCCAATTGACGCGGTTTTTATATCATGACCTCAAATTGACCTCCTACACATGTGTACCAAGTTTGGTGAAGTTATCTCATTTACTACTAGAGTTATAGGCGTTTTAGTAATATAGGCTCCGCCTACAACGTTAATTTTACGCCCCCTAGCGACCGTTAATCGATAATTGAACTTTTTTTCAATAATTATTGATTATCAGACTCCAGAGAACATTTCTGCATTAGTTTGGTTCCGATCGGGCAAAAAACCAGGGACTAGTTTGCAAAAGTAGGTTTTTGACAAAATTCAAAATGGCGGAAAATCTATCATGGCGGAAATTAAATCGGAGATATACGTTTTTTACGTCAGGTGGTCAGTTTTCCAATGATATAAGACACTTGAGTCTACGACATACGGTCTAGGAGTTATGACCAGTTTCGCGCAATTGATCGCTATAGCGCCACCTATGGGCCAATCGGGGTCATAATTTGATAACCTCTCCTCGATTTTTGTACTACCATATGGCAAAGTTTCAAAGCTCTAGCTCTTACGGTTTGGGCTGCACGATGCGTTTTACGGCAGAATAATAATAATAATAATAATAATTAAAGCTGCAAGCAGCATTTGTCGGTGTTCAAGCTTTTAAGGCCTTTAAGCATTTAAGACATTAAGTTTTATTTAGCAAGCATTTAACCACTGACATCATAGATGGAAAAGACTACGTTTTAGCATGATTTACCATGATATACCACATTTTAGTGTGATTTTTCATGATTTACCATGTTCCAGTATGATTTACCATGAATCTAGCATGATTTACTATAGTTTACCATGATATACCAAGTTCTAGTATGATTCACCATGATATACCCTGTTCTATTATGGTTAACAACAATTGAACACATTCTATTATGATTTAATGATTCTAGCATGATTTACCATAGTTTACCATGATTTATCTTAGTTTACCTTGATTTACCATGTTACAGGATGATTTACCATGATATACCACATTCTAGAATGATTTACCAGGATTCTAGCATGATTTACCCTATTTAATATGATTTACCATGTTTCTAGAGTTATTTACCACGATTTACCACGTTGCTAGCAATTATGTGAAGCATCAGAACAAATGAAATGATAAACTCTGACAAAATATGATTGTGTTATAATAGTAATTGTTATAGAAGGGATTTTTTAGTGTCTAAATATATACATGTAAAATGAAAGTGAGCCAATAAGTGGTCTTCTACTGCCCTCTGCTGGACATTCTACTTATTAATAGTCTTTTAACATGTACTTTTACAAGTCTTGATTTTTACCAGTATTTTGCACTAAACCAAACCAGTTTTTCCATGTTAACTCCATTATGCATGCTTACACACATTACACGTCCATCAAAATAACAAAGATATAGCTTTAAGCATTTGTTTGTTAGTCAATGCTGAAAGCTGATAAAAAGATTACAAATATAATCCTGCTGCTCTCTCTAGTGGACAACACTGGTATTGCAGCCTCCATCTTACAGTTGAAGTGAATGAATGAATGGAAATTTGGTTTTTCACTTATATTTCGGGAACGAGAAGGCGAAAAAATCAGAAAATCGGAGCTTAGATAGTGCTCGAGGTGCCCTGTGTAATGAGACCATCCTGGTGTTGGTGGGTGATTGGGGCCGGGAGTTATTCCCGTTCAAATGCAATCCTTTTTTGGCTTATATCTCGGGAATGCCCGGGCCAAATCGCACCAAAATCGAATCGAAGCTAGGCGGGGACGGGCCCTTTCCAACAAGCTATTCCACAAGGATCGGGGTGGTCTGGTTCGGGAGTTACAGCCGTTCAAATTTGGAGGTCTCGCGAATTCGACATTCGCGGGGGGGGCGTTCCTGAGCTCCGCGACAATAGATTTCGATTAAGAGCCTGGAGAGGACCTTACCATCAAAATTTGAGCGCGCAACGACTTTCCGTTTTCGAGTTATGAGTGAATTTGTACTGCGGGGGGCGTGGCCTAAATGGCGGCCTCCGTTTCACTTTCACTTCCACAATTCCCATTTCTCAGTGATACAATTGTCAATAGTAATACTCCAATAGATGAATTTTGTCAAAATGTGATTGTAAGTGTTAAAATAGTGATTTTATAAAGTCTAAATATGAATTATAGAACAATATTAGTGAGTAGTATGACCAAGTGACCAGAAGGGGGCAGTATTAAACCACTTATGTCAATATAGTTTGCAAAAGTAGCTTTTTAACATAATAGCAAATATTTAATGAACAATTTTATTGACAGTAGTGGTTCTTGAGGCAAAGTTGTTCAGTATGAGGAGATCTATCAAAATATATGCATATTATGTGGATGTTTTTAACACCACGTGATTACAGAGATGGAAAATACCATTTACAGCCAATACAGGCAAGTCACCATAGGGAATACATGGTTTTCAAAGCTTTTTAACAGTTATAGCGCCACATATGGTCCGATCTCCATGAAACTCGGCGTGCTTCTTCAGCATGTTATGACACATATGCCTACCAATTTCTGTGAAGTTTTGAGTTTTTGTTTAGGATTTATAGGCTTTTGAGTGTAATTTGCCACGCCCATTTTTTAAAATGACCCTGTTACAGCCACCCAAAGGAAAAAGTTCAACTTTTTTTCAATAACTATTGATCTAGAGAGTCCAGAGAATTGTCTTAGACTTGTTTGGTTCTGATTGGGAGAAAAACCAGGGACTAGTTCGCAAAAGTAGGTTTTTAACGTAATTGCGTATAATTAATGAACAATTCGATTGACAGCATTAGTTCTAGAGGCAAAGTTGTTCAGCATGAGGAGATCTATCAAATGATATGCATATTCTGACGATATTTGTAACACCACGTGATTACAGAGCCGTAAAACTCGTTAGCGCCAACTAGTGGCCGATTTCTTTCAAAACTCTTACAGACCTCTAGGGCCATTAGTTGAACATGCCCACTGAGTTTCGTTCTGATTGGCCTCCGTTAACCTTGTTTAATAGGTAATTAAACTTCATTGGCCAATGGCGGCCATGTTTTTTGAGATACGCCAATATCCTTTTACACATACATGGGGCCTTGGGCCAAGACACTGCATACCAAATTTCAAGTCAATCGGACAAACGATCAGGTGTTTATATGTTTTTTCTGTATTATAGCGCCACCATGTGGCCAATCGATGCGGTTTTTTTATCGTGACCTCAGATTGACCTCCCAAACATGTGTACCAAGTTTGGTGAAGCTATCTCATTTACTTCTCGAGTTATAGGTATTTTAGTAAAATAGGCTCCGCCCACATTAACGTTTTGACGCCCCCTAGCGACCGTAAATAGAAATTTCAACTTTCTTTCGATAATTATTGATCTTTAGACTCCAGAGAACATTTCTGCACTGGTTTGGTTCATATCGGGCAAAAATCCAGGGACTAGTTCGCAAAAGTAGGTTTTTGACAAAATTCAAAATGGCGGAAAATCTATCATGGCGGAAATGAAATCGGAGATATACGTTTTGTTCTCCAGGTGACCAGCTTTCCACTGATATAAGACACTTGAGTCTACGACATACGGTCTAGGAGTTATGACCAGTTTCGCGCAATTGATTGCTATAGCGCCACCTATGGGCCAATGTGGCTCATAATTTGATAACCTCTCCTCGATTTTTGTACTACCATATGGCAAAGTTTCAAAGCTCCAGCACTTACGGTTTGGGCTGCACGATGCGTTTTACGGCGGAAGAATAATAATAATAATAATAATAAAAATCAGTACAATTACAATAGGTTTTCAGCACTTCGTGCTTGAACACCTAAAAATCAGTACAATTACAATAGGTTTTCAGCACTACGTGCTTGAACACCTAATAAAAATCAGTACAATTACAATAGGTTTTCAGCACTTCGTGCTTGAACACCTAATTAAAGCTGCAAGCAGCATTTGTCGGTGTTCAAGCTTTTAAGGCCTTTAAGGCCTTTAAGCACATTAACGTTAAAAGACATTAAGATTTATTTAGCAAGCATTTAACCACTGACATCATAGATGGAAAAACACCATTTACAGCCAATACAGACAATTTACCATAGGAAATATATGGTTTAAAAGCTTTTAAACAGTTATAGCGCCACCTATGGTCCGATCTCCATAAAATTTTGCATGCTTGTTAATGATGTTATTGCACATATGCTCACCAATTTTTGTGAAGTTTTGAGTTTTTATTTAGGATTTATAGGCTTTTGAGTGTATTTTGACACGCCCCTTTTCTTAAATTACCCTCTTATAGCCATCCAAATGCAAAAGTTCAACTTTTTTTAATAATTATTGATCTAGAGAGTCCAGAGAATTGTTCTAGACTGGTCTGGTTCCGATCGGGCGAAAAACCAGGGACTAGTTCGCAAAAGTAGGTTTTTAACGTAATTGCGTATAATTAATGAACAATTCGATTGACAGCATTGGTTCTAGAGGCAAAGTTGTTCAACATGAGGAGATCTATCAAATGATATGCATATTCTGACGATATTTGTAACACCACGTGATTACAGAGCCGTAAAACTCGTTAGCGCCAACTAGTGGCCGATTTCTTTCAAAACTCTTACAGACCTTTAGGGCCATGAGTTGAACATGGCCATCGAGTTTCGTTCCGATTGGCCTCCGTTAACCTTGTCTTAAACTTAATTGGCCAATGGCGGCCATGTTTTTTTAGATACGCCAATATCCTTCTAGACATAGATGGTCCCTTGGGCCAAGACACTGCATACCAAATTTCAAGTCAATCGGACAAACGGTCAGGTGTTTATACGTTTTTTCTGTGTTATAGCGCCACCATGTGGCCAATCGACGCGGTTTTTTTATCGTGACCTCAGATTGACCTCCTACACATGTGTACCAAGTTTGGTAAAGTTATCTCATTTACTACTTGAGTTATAGGCATTTTAGTAAAATAGGCTCCGCCCATATTAACGTTTTGACGCCCCCTAGCAACCTTGAATCGAAATTTCAACTTTTTTTAAATAATTATTGATCTTCAGACTCCAGAGAACATTTCTGCACTGGTTTGGTTCCGATCGGGCAAAAAACCAGGGACTAGTTCGCAAAAGTAGGTTTTTGACAAAATTCAAAATGGCGGAAAATCTATCATGGCGGAAAAAAAAAACCTGCGCGATTTTTTGTTCGTCTTGAGCCAAGGATTCCAATGATATAAGACACTTGAGTCTAGGCCAAAGGGTTATTGAGATATAAGCAAAATAGTGGATTTTTTTTGTTTTTTGCGCTATAGCGCCACCTATGGGCCAATCAAGCTCATAATTTGATAACCTCTCCTCGATTTTTGTACTACCTACTGGCAAAGTTTCAAGTCTCTAGCTCTTACGGTTTGGGCTGCACGATGCGTTTTACGGCAGAATAATAATAATAATAATAAAAATCAGTACAATTACAATAGGTTTTCAGCACTAAGTGCTTGAACACCTAATTAAAGCTGCAAGCAGCATTTGTCGGTGTTCAAGCTTTTAAGGCCTTTAAGCACATTAATGTTAAAAGACATTAAGATTTATTTAGCAAGCATTTAACCACTGACATCATAGATGGAAAAACACCATTTACAGCCAATACAGGCAATTTACCATAGGAAATATATGGTTTAAAAGCTTTTTAACAGTTATAGCGCCACCTATGGTCCGATCTCCATAGAATTTTGCATGCTTGTTAATGGTGTTATTGCACATATGCTCACCAATTTTTGTGAAGTTTTGAGTTTTTATTTAGGATTTATAGGCTATTTAGTGTATTTTGACACGCCCCTTTTCTTAAATGACCCTGTTACAGCCACCCAAATGCAAAAGTTAAACTTTTTTTAATAATTATTGATCTAGAGAGTCCAGAGAATTGTTCTAGACTGGTCTGGTTCAGATCGGACGAAAAACCAGGGACTAGTTCGCAAAAGTAGGTTTTTAACGTAATTGCGTATAATTACTAAACAATTCGATTGACAGCATTAGTTCTAGAGGCAAAGTTGTTCAGCATGAGGAGATCTATCAAATGATATGCATATTCTGACGATATTTGTAACACCACGTGATTACAGAGCCGTAAAACTCGTTAGCGCCAACTAGTGGCCGATTTCTTTCAAAACTCTTACAGACCTTTAGGGCCATGAGTTGAACATGGCCATCGAGTTTCGTTACGATTGGCCTCCGTTAACCTTGTCTAATGGGTGCTTAAACTTCATTGGCCAATGGCGGCCATTTTTTTTTAGATACGCCAATATCCTTCTAGATATAGATGGCCCCTTGTGCCAAGACACTGCATACCAAATTTTAAGTCAATCGGACAAACGGTCAGATGTTTATACGTTTTTTCTGTGTTATAGCGCCACCATGTGGCCAATCGACGCGGTTTTTTTATCGTGACCTCAAATTGACCTCCAACACATGTGTACCAAGTTTGGTGAAGTTATCTCATTTACTACTTGAGTTATAGGCGTTTTAGTAATATAGGCTCCGCCTACAACGTTAATTTTACGCCCCCTAGCAACCGTTAATCGATAATTGAACTTTTTTTCGATAATTATTCATCTTCAGACTCCAGAGAACATTTCTGCATTTGTTTGGTTCCGATCGGTCAAAAAACCAGGGACTAGTTCGCAAAAGTATGTTTTTGACAAAATTCAAAATGGCGGAAAATCTATCATGGCGGAAAAAAAAAACCTGCGCGATTTTTTGTTCGTCTTGAGCCAAGGATTTCAATGATATAAGACACTTGAGTCTAGGCCAAAGGGTTATTGAGATATAAGCAAAATAGTGATTTTTTTTTGTTTTTTGCGCTATAGCGCCACCTATGGGCCAATCGAGCTCATAATTTGATAACCTCTCCTCGATTTTTGTACTACCTACTGGCAAAGTTTCAAGTCTCTAGCACTTACGGTTTGGGCTGCACAATGCGTTTTACGGCAGAATAATAATAATAATAATTAAAGCTGCAAGCAGCATTTGTCGGTGTTCAAGCTTTTAAGGCCTTTAAGGCCTTTAAGCACATTAACGTTAAAAGACATTAAGATTTATTTAGCAAGCATTTAACCACTGACATCATAGATGGAAAAACACCATTTACAGCCAATACAGACAATTTACCATAGGAAATATATGGTTTAAAAGCTTTTTAACAGTTATAGCGCCACCTATGGTCCGATCTCCATAAAATTTTGCATGCTTGTTAATGATGTTATTGCACATATGCTCACCAATTTTTGTGAAGTTTTGAGCTTTTATGCTTCGTGCTTGAACACCTAATTAAAGCTGCAAGCAGCATTTGTCGGTGTTCAAGCAGTTAAGGCCTTTGAGCACATTTAAGCATTTAAGACATTAAGATTTATTTAGCAAGCTTTTAATCACTGAAATCATAGATGGAATAGACCATGTTTTAGCATGATTTAGCATGATATACCATATTTTAGTGTGATTTTTCATGATTTACCATGTTCTTGTATGATTTACTATAGTTTACCATGATATACCAAGTTCTAGTATGATTCAGCATGATTTACTCTGTTCTATTATGGTTTACAACAATTGAACACATTGTAGTATGATTTAATATGATTCTAGCATGATTTACCATAGTTTACCATGATTTATCTTAGTTTACCTTGATTTACCATGTTATAAGATGATTTACCATGATATACCATATTCTAGAATGATTTATCAGGAATCTAGCATGATTTACCTTATTTACTGTAATTTACCATGTTTATAGCGTTATTTACCATGATTTACCACGTTGCTAGCAATTATGTGAAGCATCAGAACAAATGAAGTGATAAACTCTGACAAAATATGATTGTGTTATAATAGTAATTGTTATAGAAGGGATTTTTTAGTGTCTAAATGAATGCAAAAGCACATGTGAAAAGACTATTAATAAGTAGAATGTCCAGCAGAGGGCAGTAGAAGACCACTTATTGGCTCACTTTCATTTTGAACTGCTTGGTTTCACCAGTATTCTGCATTAAAGCAAAACATTTTTTTCATGTTAACTCCATGATGCCTGTTTACACACACATTTGGGATATGTTATTGTGAAAATCTCTTTTAATGCTGTATAATAAGCATTTCAGGATTCCCATTTCTCTATGTGACACAATTGTCAATAGTAATACTCCAATAGATGAATTTTGACAAAATGTGATTGTAAATGTTAAAATAATTATTTTATAAAGTCTAAATATGACTTATATAACAATATTAGGGAGTAATATGATTAAATGACAGCAGGGGGCAGTATAATACCACTTATTGGCTTAATATACCATGTTATTCATATCATTTTCATCTTTTTTAACTGTTAAAGAGGCAAATTTTGTCCAATCTATCTGAAATTTGTCATGCTTCTTTATCATGTTATTTCACATGTTCTGACCTGTTTTTAAGAAGATCTGAGCATTCATTGAAGAGATATAGGCTTTCGGGGACACTTGGTCAAGGCAACATATTGAAGTGACCCTATTATAGCCATCCAAATGCAGAAGTTCAACTTTTTCTGATAATCATTATACTAGAGAGTCCAGATAATTATTCTGCACTGGTTTTGAACATTATGATATGAACATTATTTGATCATAGATGGAAAACACCATTTACAGCCAATACAGGCAATTTACCATAGGAAATATATGGTTTTTAACTGTTTTTAACTGTTATAGCGCCACCTATAGTCCGATCTCCATATAATTTTGCATGCTTGTTAATGATGTTATGTCACATATGCTCACCAATTTTTGTGAAATTCCGAGTTTTTATTTAGGATTTATAGGCTTTTGAGTGTATTTTGACACACCCCTTTTCTAAATGAGCCAATTATAGCCATACAAATGCAAAAATGACACTTTTTTTCGATAATTATTGATCTAGAGAGTCCAGAGAATTGTCCTAGACTGGTCTGGTTCCGATCGGGCGAAAAACCAGGGACTAGTTCGCAAAAGTAGGTTTTTACGAATTGCGAATATTTAATGAACGATTCGATTGACAGCATTAGTTCTTGAGGCAAAGTTGTTCAGCATGAGGAGATCTATCAAATGATATGCATATTTTAACGATATTTTGAACACCACGTGATTACAGAGCCGTAAAACTCGTTAGCGCCAACTAGTGTCCGATTTCTTTCAAAACTCTTACAGACCTCTGGGGCCATGAGTTGAACATGCTCACTGAGTTTCATTCTGATTGGCCATCGTTAACCTTGTCTTAAACTTAATTGGCCAATGGCGGCCATGTTTTTTGAGATACGCCAATATCCTTTTACACATACATGGGGCCTTGGGCCAAGACACTGCATACCAAATTTCAAGTCAATCGGACAAACGGTCAGGTGTTTATACGTTTTTTCTGTGTTATAGCGCCACCATGTGGCCAATCGACGCGGTTTTTTTTATCGTGACCTCAGATTGACCTCCTACACATGTGTACCAAGTTTGGTAAAGTTATCTCATTTACTACTTGAGTTATAGGCATTTTAGTAAAATAGGCTCCGCCCATATTAACGTTTTGACGCCCCCTAGCAACCGTGAATCGAAATTTCAACTTTTTTTCAATAATTATTGATCTTCAGACTCCAGAGAACATTTCTGCACTGGTTTGGTTCCGATCGGGCAAAAAAACCTAGGGCTAGTTTGCAAAAGTAGGTTTTGAACAAAATCCAAAATGGCGGGAAAATTTGCATACCGGAAATGAAAAACCTCCGCGATATTTTCTTCGTCTTGAGCCAAGGATTCCAATGATATAAAACACTTGAGTCTAGGACAAAGGGTTATTGAGATATAAGCAATAGAGTGAGATTTTTTTGTTTTTTGCGCTATAGCGCCACCTATGGGCCAATCGGGCTCATAATTTGATAACCTCTCCTCGATTTTTGTACTACCTACTGGCAAAGTTTCAAGTCTCTAGCACTTACGGTTTGGGCTGCATGATGCGTTTTACAGGAGAATAATAATAATAATTAAAGCTGCAAGCAGCATTTGTCGGTGTTCAAGCTTTTAACGCCTTTAGGGCCTTTAAACACATTAACGTTAAAAGACATTAAGATTTATTTAGCAAGCATTTAACCACTGACATCATAGATGGAAAAACACCATTTACAGCCAATACAGTCAATTTAACATAGGACATATTTGGTTTAAAAGCTTTTTAACAGTTATAGCGCCACCTATTGTCCGATCTCCATAAAATTTTGCATGCTTGTTAATAATGTTAAGACACATATGCTGATCAATTTTTGTGAAGTTTTGAGTTTTTATTTAGGATTTATAGGCTTTTGAGTGTATTTTGACACGCCCCTTTTCTAAATTAGCCTATTTTACAATGCGAAAAATGCAAAAGTTCAACTTTTTTTTAATAATTATTGATCTAGAGAGTCCAGAGAATTGTTCTAGACTGGTCTAGTTCCGATCGGGCGAAAAACCAGGGACTAGTTTGCAAAAGTAGGTTTTTAACGTAATTACGAATATTTATTGAACGGTTCAATTGACATTATTAGTTCTAGAGGCAAAGTTGTTCAGAATGAGGAGATCTATCAAATGATATGCATATTCTGGGGATGTGTGCAACAACACGTGATTACAGAGCCGTTAAACTCGTTAGCGCCGACTAGTGGCCGATTTCTTTCAAAACTCTTACAGATCCCTTTGGCCACGATTTGAACATGCCCAACGAGTTTCGTTCCGATTGGCCTCCGTTAACCTTGTCTAATGGGTGCTTAAACTTAATTGGCCAATGGCGGCCATTTTTTTTTTAGATACGCCAATATCCTTCTAGACATAGATGGCCCGTTGGGCCAAGACACTGCGTACCAAATTTCAAGTCAATCGGACAAACGGTCAGGTGTTTATAGGTTTTTTCTGTGTTTTAGCGCCACCATGTGGCCAATCGACGCATTTTTTTTATCGTTACCTCAGATTGACCTCATACACATGTCTACCAAGTTTGGTGAAGTTATCTAATTTACTACCTGAGTTATAGGCGTTTTAGTAATATAGGCTCCGCCTACAACGTTATTTTTACGCCCCCTAGCAACCGTTAATCGATAATCGAACTTTTTTTCAATAATTATTGATTATCAGACTCCAGAGAATATTTCTGCACTGGTTTGGTTCCGATCGGGTGAAAAACCAGGGACTAGTTTGCAAAAGTAGGTTTTTGACAAAATTCAAAATGGCGGAAAATCTATCATGACGGAAATTAAATCGGAGATATACGTTTTGTTCTCCAGGTGACCAGCTTTCCAATGATATAAGACACTTGAGTCTGCGATATACGGTCTATGAGTTATGACCAGTTTTGCGCAATTGGTCGCTATAGCGCCACCTATGGGCCAATCGGGGTCATAATTTGATAACCTCTCCTCGATTTTTGTACTACCATCTGGCAAAGTTTCAAAGCTCTAGCTCTTACGGTTTGGGCTGCACGATGCGTTTTACGGCAGAAGAAAAATAATAATAATAATAATAATAAAAATCAGTACAATTACAATAGGTTTTCAGCACTTCGTGCTTGAACACCTAATAAAAATCAGTACAATTACAATAGGTTTTCAGCACTTCGTGCTTGAACACCTAATAATAATAATTAAAGCTGCAAGCAGCATTTATCGGTGTTCAAGCCTTTAAGGCCTTTGAGCACATTAAAGCATTTAAGACATTAAGTTGTATTTAGCAAGCTTTTAACCACTGACATAATAGATAGAAAAGTCCATTTACCATGATTTACAATTGACCATACATTTAGCATGATTTACCATAGTTTACCATGATTTATCAAAGTTTACCACAATTTACCATGTTCTAGGATGATTTATAATGATTTACTATGTTCTAGTATGATTCACCATGATTTACCATGTTCCAGTATGATTTACCATAGTTTTCCATGATATACCAAGTTCTAGTATGATTCACCATGATTTACCTTGTTCTAGCATGATTTACAACAATTGAATACATTCTAGTTTGATTTAATATGATTCTAGCGTGATTTACCATAGTTTACCATGATTTATCTTTGTTTACCTTGATTTACCATGTTACAGGATGATTTACCATGATACACCACATTCTAGCATGATTTACCCTATTTACTATGATTTACCATGTTTCTAGCGTTATTTACCACGATTTACCACGTTGCTAGCAATAATGTGAAGCATCAGAACAAATGAAGTGATAAACTCTGACAAAATATGATTGTGTTATAATAGTAATCGTTATGTAAGGGATTTTTTAGTGTCTAAATATATACATGTAAAATGAAAGTGAGCCAATAAGTGGTCTTCTACTGCCCTCTGCTGGACATTCTACTTATTAATAGTCTTTTAACATGTACTTTTACAAGTCTTGATTTTTACCAGTATTTTGCACTAAACCAAACCAGTTTTTCCATGTTAACTCCATTATGCATGCTTACACACATTACACGTCCATCAAAATAACAAAGATATAGCTTTAAGCATTTGTTTGTTAGTCAATGCTGAAAGCTGATAAAAAGATTACAAATATAATCCTGCTGCTCTCTCTAGTGGACAACACTGGTATTGCAGCCTCCATCTTACAGTTGAAGTGAATGAATGAATGGAAATTTGGTTTTTCACTTATATTTCGGGAACGAGAAGGCGAAAAAATCAGAAAATCGGAGCTTAGATAGTGCTCGAGGTGCCCTGTGTAATGAGACCATCCTGGTGTTGGTGGGTGATTGGGGCCGGGAGTTATTCCCGTTCAAATGCAATCCTTTTTTGGCTTATATCTCGGGAATGCCCGGGCCAAATCGCACCAAAATCGAATCGAAGCTAGGCGGGGACGGGCCCTTTCCAACAAGCTATTCCACAAGGATCGGGGTGGTCTGGTTCGGGAGTTACAGCCGTTCAAATTTGGAGGTCTCGCGAATTCGACATTCGCGGGGGGGGCGTTCCTGAGCTCCGCGACAATAGATTTCGATTAAGAGCCTGGAGAGGACCTTACCATCAAAATTTGAGCGCGCAACGACTTTCCGTTTTCGAGTTATGAGTGAATTTGTACTGCGGGGGGCGTGGCCTAAATGGCGGCCTCCGTTTCACTTTCACTTCCACAATTCCCATTTCTCAGTGTGATACAATTGTCAATAGTAATACTCCAATAGATGAATTTTGTCAAAATGTGATTGTAAGTGTTAAAATAGTGATTTTATAAAGTCTAAATATGAATTATAGAACAATATTAGTGAGTAGTATGACCAAGTGACCAGAAGGGGGCAGTATTAAACCACTTATGTCAATATAGTTTGCAAAAGTAGCTTTTTAACATAATAGCAAATATTTAATGAACAATTTTATTGACAGTAGTGGTTCTTGAGGCAAAGTTGTTCAGTATGAGGAGATCTATCAAAATATATGCATATTATGTGGATGTTTTTAACACCACGTGATTACAGAGATGGAAAATACCATTTACAGCCAATACAGGCAAGTCACCATAGGGAATACATGGTTTTCAAAGCTTTTTAACAGTTATAGCGCCACATATGGTCCGATCTCCATGAAACTCGGCGTGCTTCTTCAGCATGTTATGACACATATGCCTACCAATTTCTGTGAAGTTTTGAGTTTTTGTTTAGGATTTATAGGCTTTTGAGTGTAATTTGCCACGCCCATTTTTTAAAATGACCCTGTTACAGCCACCCAAAGGAAAAAGTTCAACTTTTTTTCAATAACTATTGATCTAGAGAGTCCAGAGAATTGTCTTAGACTTGTTTGGTTCTGATTGGGAGAAAAACCAGGGACTAGTTCGCAAAAGTAGGTTTTTAACATATTCGTGAATATTTAATAAACGGTTTGATTGACAGCAGTGGTTCTTGAGGCAAATATGTTCACCATGAGGAGATCTATCAAATGATATGCATATTGTGACGATATTTGTAACACCACGTGATTACAGAGCCTTAAAACTCGTTAGCGCCAACTAGTGTCCGATTTCTTTCAAAACTCTTACAGACCTCTGGGGCCATGAGTTGAACACGCCCACCGAGTTTCGTTCTGATTGGCCTCCGTTAACCTTGTCTAATAGGTGATTCAACTTAATTGGCCAATGGCGGCCATGTTTTTTGAGATACGCCAATATCCTTTTACACATACATGGGGCCTTGGGCCAAGACACTGCATACCAAATTTTAAGTCAATCGGACAAACGGTCAGGTGTTTATATGTTTTTTCTGTGTTATAGCGCCACCATGTGGCCAATCGACGTGTTTTTTTTACCGTGACCTCATATTGACGTCCGACACATGTGTACCAAGTTTGGTGAAGAAATCTCCTTTACTTCTCGAGTTATAGCCATTTTAGTTAAATAGGCTCCTCCCACAACGTTCATTTTGCGCCCCCTAGCGACTCCGATTTAAAAATTCATTTTTTTTTCGATCATTATTCATCTTCAGACTCCAAAGAACATTTCTGCACTGGTTTGGTTCCGATCGGGTGAAAAACCAGGGACTAGTTCGCAAAAGTAGGTTTACAACAAAATTCAAAATGGCGGAAAAATTTCCCTACCGGAAATAAAATCGGAGATATACGTTTTGTTCTTCAGGAGTCCAGCTTTCCAATGATATAAGACACTTGAGGCTGGGACATACGGTCTAGGAGATATGACCAGTTTCGCGTATTTGCTGCTATAGCGCCACCTATGGGCCAATCGGGCTCATATTTTGATAACCTCTCCTCGATTTTTGTACTACCCATTGGCAAAGTTTCAAGTCTCTAGGACTTACGGTTTGGGCTGCACGATGCGTTTTACAGGAGAATAATAATAATAAAAATCGGTACAATTACAATAGGTTTTCAGCACTTCGTGCTTGAACACCTAATAATAATAATAATAAAAATCAGTACAATTACAATAGGTTTTCAGCACTTCGTGCTTGAACACCTAATAAAAATCAGCACAATTACAATAGGTTTTCAGCACTTCGTGCTTGAACACCTAATAAAAATCGGTACAATTACAATAGGTTTTCAGCACTTCGTGCTTGAACACCTAATTACATTTCGACTACATATACCCACTTTCAATAAAGATGAATGTTCCCACGGGTGAAATGCTCCTTTAAGATCTGAACAGTATCTCACTACATCTTATGAGTGGTTTATCATATTTGTGTGTTTTGTGTTAGGCTAATGTTAATTTCAATGTGAGCTGGTTTAAGATCACTGGTAACCCTTTTACAAAACAATCCAATACGGTGTTGCTGCTATTACAATAAATATAGCAGATGTGTCATATAGCCCATTCATGATTCTGGCTTAATCTGACAGAAGCCCTGTCTATGAAACCAGGCCATCAACCCCCGGTTTCACAGACAAGGTTTAAGATAGTCGCAGACTAAAATGCATGTTTGAGCTGTATTAACTGAAAGCAACTTGCACTGACATATCTTAAAATATTTCAGTGCCATTGTTTTGTCTCAAGATGCACAGCCGTAGTGTTTTTTTTTTCCTAAGGCACGTTTATAAAATCCACTTAAATACCCTAATTGAACTAAAATATAATCCTGGCTTAATCTAAGCCCTGTCTGTGAAACCAGGCCTATGTTATAACTGTTGTTGTGACATTTACGAGATGATACAACAAAGGTTTTTACAAGGCGTTATGCATGTGTTATGCATGCATTATAATGAATTAAGAATATACCTTATAATAATATAGAATGATAGAATGCATACTAAATACAAGCTTCATAGAAAGTGTTATAAGATATTTTCATACGAAACAACCAACAAAATTAGGAAAATAAAGAGAGAAAGTTAGACCCAGAATCAGTTTGAATGTGCAGTGATAAGCCTCCAACAGACTCTTTGGAGATGCTTTACTGCTCTATTCATCAGGGCTTCACAGAACTCGCTCATCCCAGCCTCTGCCAAGCTCATATGCCAGCCGCAGAGAGAGCCTGCCTCTAATGATGCATTGTTTTCCAACCACAGCTTACTTAACAACAATCCTGAGCAAACCCAGCTGAGTGTTTGCTAATCATTTAGTAACACTTTGTGCATTCTAGAAAACTTCCGAACCAGCATCACAAGCTGCCTGGTGTTATTTGGCTTTTGGCTTGCTAACAATGAATTAAACCTTCAGGGTAGCAAATGTCATATAAATCAATCCTACACTCTTAAAAATAAAGGTGATTTATTGGCATCTGGCTCTATGAAGAAACTTTACCATCCATGGAACCTTTCCATTGTGCAAAAGTTTCTGTATAATGGAAAAAGGTCCTTAAGATTTTAAATGGTTATTCCATGGCATCACTGTAAGAACCATATTTTGGAAGCTTGATTTTTGAGTGTAACCGTAACCAATATGCATCCACATGATCCAATCTATAACACAATTTCTGCTTTAAATTGCCATATGGTTTTAGTGTACGAGAGTAGAAAACAGACACCAAGAGAAAGGGAGAGACCGACAAATTGACACAGACCAGATTCAAACCTGCACCCCCGTGATCGCATACACTACCCACTGTGCCACAGCTCTGACCTACAACAAGATTTTGATGTACATGGCATGTGTTGGAAAAGTCACAGGCACATCAGATCAGGTATTTTACGGCTCCAGTCTTTAAAGTTAGCAGTCATTCATGTCTTCAAAGATCAAAGCTCCCTCACCACCCATGTGTGAATGCACAGGTTCATGGAGCGCGTAGAGCCGTATCTGTTTACAGCTCGAGTCGGGTCCTTCCCATCTGAGGCTGGCTCTTGCTCTCGGCCTGCGCCTTTGAAAGATGAAGCCTGCCAAGATGCTTTAACAAACCGTAACACGATTATGTAATCCACTGTCAGTGAGGAGCACTAGAACTATCTTCCATTTGTCCTATGTGCTCTTCTATGATACAGGAAGCAAATCTCTGTCCTAAACACAATTTTTCTTATAGAGAACCAAAACATTTTGTTAGATCAGTATCATTTGATGGTACTGGAACAACAATCCTATCAAAAAAGTGTCCAGCACTAATCCTAACCCTCAACTACCACTAACATACACTCAGTGTGCAAACATTTCACCCTTTGGGGTACAACAGCTTGTCACTGGGGCAGTACACTATAAAAACCAGTGAAATATGTAGCCTATATGTATACTATGAACATTTCAGGGGTAAATACAATTGTCCCTTTAAGGACACTGCTCCAGTAACAAGCAGCTTTAACCCTAAAGATAACATTTTTTGACAAAAAAACTTCTGTGTAAGAAAGAAATAGTTTGATGGTGTAGCCTACTACAAGCCCTTAACTTATTTTATCCCTGAAACCTGATTGGTTTATGGGGAATGAGCAATGTTAATTCTGATACATGTGACTCAGAGAAGCACATCACTAATGTGATGTCAAAATCCATAAACATAAGGGTGAAAGATTTGTGACCATACTGTTAACCAACCAGCTGGATACATTTTTTAAACAGTATGCTAATTTGCATAAAAACCGAACATCACACACGTCAAACCGCCGTTGTGATTAACCTAAGTAGTTACTCTTAAGTTAAGTAACCCACAATTTGTTTTCAAAGGTAAGACCGTCTAACGACAAACGTCACTCACTTAGTGGGGCGTCACGTCGAACTAACTTACCGAATTTCCTGTCCGCGATGGCAACGGCGAGCGCGTGGACAGACAGCAAGGCGAGGAACAGCGCGCGCACAGAAGCCATCCTGCCCATCGAGCGCAAACAGCTCCCGTTAATTCGGCATAGCGGCTCTCACGTTTCAGGGGTGATGTGATTAGAGCGGAAGTAGGTCAGAGGCGAATGTGATGGAGAATAGTGAGATGAGTGATGCTCTGGTACCCCGTGTCCTGCACTCAACTCTAAAAGCGCGAGGCGCATTCAGCACCACGGTCAGCGCCCCGCCTCAGCTGCTGACGTCACGCGCTACATGCGCTTTCTCGCTGTGTTATTTAAGACTTCTGCGCGGTCTGTTGTTTTTATTTTGCAGAAATGGAGCTCGCTTCTTCTCTGCTTTTCTCTTATCAGACAGAATAGGTTGAGTTAGTGTTATCTATGTTGCTCTACAGCGCAGTTATTATGCTCAAAGGTTGTGCCCTCTACCGAGACGCAGGTATGCTGTACTTGACAAAACGTAATAAATCGCCTGCCACCTGTGTGATGAAATATTAAAATAACGACCCATTAAAAGTAGAAAAGTGAAGTGATAAGGGAAGACTAAATACCTATAGACACATGCACACTTAAATTTTTGAAATTTTAATAGTGCATTCATGTAAAAGTATCGCCACCATTATAAGAAACAAAATCCAAGCAGAAATCAAAATGGAGAAAAAGTAATGTAAGAGTAATCTTGTCAATGTAGAATCAGAAGATGACAGTCCACCCAAACATTAAGGTTCAAGTTCAAACAGGCAACACAGCTTTTTCACAAGTAATCTGAATTTCATGTGCTTTTTTTATTTATTTTATACCATGATTTTAGATGGATACTGTATAGACCTCAGATTAGAAACATTTTCAATCATATATTCATAGCTCAGAACACATTTAGTAACTACTTTAGCAACATTTCTACAGTTTGATATAGGGAAAAAGTTAAGTATAATCTTTGATAACATGTCACACCCAAGTTGGATCTAAGTATAACGCAGAATATGTAAATGGGAGGGACATATTTCATCACAGACACCTTGATGAAATAATCTTATTTTAAGACATACCATATTCTCTGTTTTTAAAAAAAAGAGCCTTTGAGAGGATTATAACCTACAATTATCTGCAATACAAGAACCCAACTGTTTGAAACTGTACAAAATAAAATGATGAAATATCAAGGGTGATGGACAGTGTGAGCACTCTGCTTTTAGTGAACCAAGATGTTTTATGGAAGTCTTGCTTACTTAAATAGTGAAGGCACTTGTATATCAAATCCATCCATATGTAGAGAGAGAAAAACATGCAACACAATATACAGATGATAAAATGAACAAGTGAACAATGGATTTTGTGTGAGTATGCAAAAGCTCTAAACTATTAGCTTGCCCGTTTAACGGTTTGGTTGTTGGCATGGATTTAGGATGTCATTCAGCATCATGATAGTGGATTCATAGATGGTCCTAAGATTGAGAGAAAAAAAGAGCAAAGCAACATTAAAAGTCATACAGCTATTATAGTGTATACTGTAGGACAGACAACAGCATACTTTCAAAATATGACATTTTTTTACCTCTGTACATTGTCAGAGTTTTCTGCAGAGAACATGTAAAAGTTCTGTATTTGTCTGCGCACAGACACAGCAATTTCTTTCAAATCCACAACAAATGCATCAGCTGTAATAAAGCAGAAAAGTAAAAATGTAAAATAATGATGCATTTATAGGATTATATCACAGAAACAAAATTAAACCAAATCTAACTTGATATCATTTATGTTTCTTCATCCAAGTCCAACTCAACTGGACTTGTTGTATGCTTTAGTACTGGATAGTGTAAAATTATTGTGAAAATTTGTTTTGAACAACTTGGCTCTGAACCCGGTTCAAGTAAAGAAAAACAAAAATCGGAAACAAACAATTCAAACTAGCCCATGATTTACTCATCCTAGGTGTATATGATGACATTCTTCTTTCAGTCGGAGTTATATATATAAAAAAAATGTCCTGGCCCTTCCAAACTTTATAATGGCAGCAAATTGCTGTTTGTTTTGAAGTCCATAAAAGTGCATCCATCCATCATAAAATAACTCCACACTGCTCTTCTGAAGCAAAGCGATGCGTTTGTGTTCTTGGTGCTGTTATTATAATAGTCTTGGTGTGGACTCTGCTATTAATTTATATTTAGAATTATTTTTTAGAACTATACCTTTAAAAATGTCCAGAGTAAAAAAAAAAAAAAACTCACATTGTTTGATGATGGTCAGAATGTGTGTAACTGCAGCCCATTGTGTGATACTATCGATAGCCTCAGACTCTATAGAGGAGCTAATTTCAGACAGAAAAAACCTAGAACATACCAGAATATCAATCAGAAATGTTCAATTTAAGTAAAAATACAGGGCTTTTAGTTCTAGCTGGTGTTTCATATTACCTGGTAACAGCAGGAGATCTGAGCGTCACTTTGAGTATGGTGTTCGATAGACGTGGAAGGTCATTTACGGTCTCTGGTGTCAACACCTCTTCCACATGAGAGATCTGCATGTAGAAATATGAATTGTCTCAATTGGTTTCTTTTATCCTTTAACTTATTTTTATACATGGCTTTAGACAGCTCTTCCACACTGTTTGTGGTTTTATTTTGTCTCAAGAACAAAATAATATTTTCTGTCATTTTGTCAAACATTACACCCTAGAAAAAATAAGAAATGCTATCGCATTGAGCTCAACAAATGTTTCAATTACAAAGACAAGAAAGAAATGCCACCCAAACATCACACTAACAGCAATACAAAAATAAATGATTAGTGGATTTACCTTCTGCAAGGTGCGGCTGATATCAATAATAACTGCTGCACAGAGAGATGAGAAGACTCCTGTGATAAACTCTGACCTCTCAGTTGCAAACTTAGTCACCAGCAGAAACTCATGGAGAGCTTCCTCAGAAGAGCAACACAGCTAAACATACATACAGAAGGGCATTTTGAAATGAAGTGTTAGAAAGAAATGTTGTCAGGCAGAAATGTCAGCCAAATTTGAACTAAATTCAGTTTAAATATGTACATGTGCACAAAGGTTTGGTAAACACATCCAGAAATGAACGTGCTTGAGGAAGACTTGAATGTCTCTTATCAAACGCCTCACCTCCTGACCCTCTTCCTTGTCTTTACGCAGTCGATGTGCTATGATCTCCACAACTTTCTGGAAGATGTTGGTCAAAATGCGAATAGTGAGTAACAGTTGATCTTCCTGCCCCTCAGCCTTATGGGAAAGGCAGCCCAGTGCCACCTCAGTAAGCAGAGCGAGCACATGAGGAGTGCATATATATCCTTTCTCTATATGAACACACATACACACACAATTGTGATAAATAAAACATTATGCTACTGATTACATCTTTCTTGATTAAATGTACATTTATCAAACTGAAAAAAAGTACTAAAGGACTCACCTGTCTGCAGTAGAGAGGCAATGTGCTGCAGTAAGTGGTCTTTGAAATCACTGTCTCCGACAGAAACCCGCAGCACATCCGTGCACACTGCTAAACAACTCTGACAATGACACAAGAGGGGAAATAAATCAAAGGAATATAATGAAAAAGCATACAAATTCATTGTAAAATTGTGAAACAGTGGATATTTTTAGGATTAGGACTTGTTTTTTCTACAATTTAAAATAAATTATTTCTATTTTAATATTTAAAAATTGTTGCCTGTGATGCAAAGCTGAATTTTCAGCAGCTATAACTCAAGTCTTTAGTGTCACATTATTCTTCAGAAATCCTTTTAGTATGCTGATTTGGTGCTCAAGAAACATTTCTTATTCTTATCAATGTCGTTACAGTTGTGCTGCTTAGTATTTTTGTGTAATATCCGCATTAAATTTTTTCTAGGATTCTTCGATGAATAGAAAAAAAAAATTCTTACTGACATATATTAAATAGAATGAGATATCTGTGATAAATTTGTCAAAGAGAATAAAAAAATAATAATAATACTTTCACACTGATCATGTCACTCACTTCGACGGTCTTCCTGCTTAAAGACAGCTGTTGCTCACTGCTGGAGTTGGCCAGGAAAGGAAGGACTCTCTTCTCTACCCAGGACACAGAATGCTCCAGGGATTTGAGGAACTCCCGCTCCTCTGGGTACTGTAGGATCAGAAACATGTGCATAGATTTGTTCAATTTAAAAGTGAGCTTATAGAGCATCTGTAGTTCATGAAATCTCAGTTATGTCTATAATGGAAACCATTTGCACAGTTCAGCACAGAACGTCAAAACAGTAGTATATTGGCTTGAGATCCTGTGACCTGCTTCAACTGCTGAAATGGATTTGTGTCATATCACCTCAGTGCTTGAGAAGTTTTGTACTGAGAGACAACTTATTTCTCTTAAACCTCTCTTCACATTCTAATAACATAATTTGTCTAAGTGTGTTCAGTGAATGAATGCTTTGTTTGGTGAGTAAAGGACTCAAAGAGCTAATGCAATGCGGTTTCGGCTATATACTCACTTTGTGTTGAAGGTGGATACTGAGTCTGCCATGGAAGATAAAAGCTCTCAGCGCTGTCTCAATGACTGCCACGCTGACCTCTGATCCACTCAGAGAGGAGAACAGCACCGACTGGACACATTAACAAAAGAGCAATAAAAATAGTTCTGAATTAAAGGTACATTATGGATTAAGTTCAGAACAAATAACCTAAAAACTTTTCCAAAGAAGAAAAACCAGGAAAAAATTTATGTAATATCTAAAAACCTATACATAACTTCCCTTGGGCATAACAAAACTTCTCTAAGCTCACAGTGCTTTTCTTATTATAATAAGGGCAAAAACATCACGACATTTAGCCAAACAGCTCCATGCACCATTATCTTCAAAGAAAGACTGCTGAAAACATGCAATTACCATGTTTACTTTGTAATGACAGCAATAACACGACAACGCTTGCACCAATTCTCTGTAATGGTAATCATCAAACCTCATGTCTAAGGTACCTTCCATTTGTTGAGGGCCTTCTGGAGCGGTCTGATCTGATCCAGCGGCAGCGTAAGAAGACAGTCTCGTGTTTTAGGGCGCAGGAGCAGATAATCCAGATAGTCCAGGCCCAGATCTGGCTTTGACTCTTCTAACCCATCAAAATGCACTTTGCCCATCGTATCTTCATCACCCTGTTGATTAGTGAGTGATCATAGAGGATATAAAAGCACCATAAACAGCTAATAAACCCCAACAATAGGGCTCTAGACTGGGACCTTTTTTCCTTCCGGTGTGACTGAATTTTGTTAGAGGTTGCGCTAGTGCCACATCCAATTTGATAAGCGCTGCCATTTCTGTTGTGTATGAAAAACCTTAAACAGAAAACACACCAAAAGCAAACCGAAACAGCACTGCTCGTTTGAACGGGGCTACATGGACCATTTATCAGCTTAGTGCAAAATGCATTTTACAGGCGGACAGGTCTCGATCACGCAACCACTAAAACAGCGCTGTGAGATCCAGTGAGAAGCGCTCGGGTTTGGCGCAGAATTCTCTGATATAAACCACAAATATCTCAGTGGTTTAAACTAGTTTAAAGCCAGAGGAAATAGCGCTGACAATCTTAACCACACTGATGCGGAATACTATACGAATAATATTAGTGTTTCTAACACACACTTAGAAACACTGAGCCTTTTCAATGGATTTAATGTAGCAACACTAACTGTAAACATGGTATTGTTGCAGAAATGTGGGATATTAATAGTGAATTTTGTTTTATTATTAATGTAGACGTGTAGCCTATTTATTAATGGAGTAATGAAATAAGTACAGTATTTTTTGTTAAGCTATAGTAGTTTAGTTTTTGTGCATTTATATTTATACTAAATGTGTTTAGGTTACTGTTTTTCATGGCAAATACAATCCATAGTTTTTACCATGATAATGAGGTGCCATGCATGGTTTTATAGCTGGGTATAAATAAATAAAAATCGATATCGATACCATGACTTTGAGACCGGTTTCTGAATGATAATTGTTTTGATTTTTATACCAATTTCATGAACAGATAATGCTATAGCGGAGGCTGTAACATTAAAGCTACAATACGTAAGATTTTTGTAATAAAATATCCAAAAATCACTTCCACAGTGTTATATATTTCCAGCAGTTGGGTACTTACAATATCCCAAAAGTTCCCAAAGATTTTTAATCTCAGAGAAATTCCAATTTTAAATAATTGCCATTCCGGAAAACCTGTTCACTTGTCGCCTGTCACTGACGTAATACCCGCGTTATCTCTGGTTTCCGGCCACTCGTACTGCCATAGTAACCGGCAGACGTGGACAACTGTGTAGTGCGTAACGTCTTGCTGCACGCTGTTGTTGTTTCGTTCAAACATTATGGACATGGCAAGCAGACTTTGGGAAAAAACGACAACTAACACGAGGATCAATAGGTCGTCATTTGGCAATCAATAGGTCAGTGCTTAAAAAGTATCGACCTCGATACCCAGCCCTACCTGTGGCTATCATTATCTACAAATGTATAATACCATGGAAGACCAATTTTAATAAGAGTAAAGTCCTAACTCAGTCAGCAAATTTAAATTTTACCCTTTAAAAATTAGGCTGTTAATTATTCTTTTTTTGAAGATGTTACGGTTTATTTTTTTTAATAAAAATAAATGTACATCCGCTTCCTAGCTCAAGGTACTGCTACTGTCAACACAAGTTTCTGTCAAATGTGCATTCCAAGAGACAAAACATGTAAGGAATAATTGACGACAGGCCATTGAATTATTAGAAAAATAATGCACACCCGAGGTTTGTAATGCGGTCACGACGCGAAGCGGAGTTATTACAATAATTACGTAAACCCGTGCAGCAGGACTATCAATTTATTTAAATAATCAGTTTAATTTTCTATTGATTATATAGGCTATAGGACTTTATTTATTAAAATTAAACCACATGTCTCCATTGATTGTGAAGTTAGACATTGAAAATTGTAGACCAAGCGCATGGGGCTGCATGGTTTTTCTTGTTATGAATTGTATCCTATTTTCTGTTATTACAGTTAACTACGCGAAGTGATATGGAACTGTAATACGGTTAAGACCTGCCTGGAACTACTTTAGCCGTGCGGTTCCCTGAAAATAATTGCACACCTCAGAACGTTCGTCAACCAATCAGATTCAAGCATTCAACGGCCCTGTAGTATAAGTATTATTAATACCCCCCACCATCCCGGAGCTACCAAATCAGGTGCTGGTGCCACCATCCTTAAAACTTGGAAGCACTAGTGCCACTGCTCTTAAATTTTAATCTAGAGCCCTGGACAAGGACACTTTACACATCATTCACCTCTTTTACAGGTGCAGCCTCCGTCAGCCAGTTCTCTATCAGCTCCACAATATGACTGATCTGCCCCCAGCTACAGAGACACTCCACCGACTGACTGTATGCCGTCACAGCGGTGCCGGCTTTCAAACTCCTCAAGTGAGACATCACTTTACTCCTGCAGAGAGGAACACACAATCATGCAGTACACCCAGACTGTCCTACAGATCGCTCTAAAGCCTTGAAAACACACTCAATCCCACCAGCATTAAAGGACGTCTTTCGGATCAAATGGGAATCAGAATTGGCATTTCACTTTTGAGCCAACCTGCTGTTCTGGGGAGATGGCTGAGACACCATGCCAACTGTGTTAAGACGCTCAGCAGGAAAGAAAGTTTTGAAAAGCTCTTTTCTTCATCTAACTGTTCTTTGCAGGAAGTTTCCCCAAAAATGACATTTTAGAAAAATCATCTCTCAAAGAATGCGTTTTCATTTTTGGCTGTCCTATTCCTTTAAAAGGGGGCATTTAACAATGTGAGCTGGTTGTTCAAGGGGAGAGTCCTACTAACCTCAGAGCTGGAACAGCAGTGGCAGGAAGTAGAGAGGCTAGAAGAATGAGAGGGGCTTTACACCGCTCCTCCTGCACACACACATATACATAGACAACTGCTTCATGTTGCAACCATATTGCATCAGCTCTAATGATGTGATTACAGTGTGCAGCTTTGCTCTTTGAATTGCCCTTTGGTTCCCCGTGTGTGAATGTGCCTCTTACCTGAAAGATTTTTAGATACTGGGGCAGAACAGATGCAAATTTTGACGTGGTGTACTTGAAGGCCTCTTGGTTAGCCATAAGAGATTTTTGAACACTTTTCCACAGAATGACAAGGATCTCGAGCAGGCTGGCCATGGAGGCAGTGTCCTGCACTGAGAGAACATCCTCCAACATCTAGTGACAATGACAAACATAAGCATTATTATTTATAGCTGTTTGAAGTTCCACATCATCGCTCGGCAGTGTCTAGGGTATTGTGGAAAACATTTAATCTAAAAGCTGAGAGGCCTTTGTGCCCGTTTAAGAATACATTTCCGATACATGGAAAAAAGGAAGCAAGATTCAGTTTGCAAAAAGAGTATATCAAATGTACGTCATTTTAATGTTTTTTTTTTTTGAAGAAATGAATACTTTTATTCAGCAAGGATGCATTAAATGAATACAAATTCACAAAAAAAATATCTTTACATTATTACAAAAGATTACCATTTCAAATAAATACTGCTGTTTTCAACTTTCTATTCATCAGCGAATGCTGAAAAAAAGTAAAACGGTTTCCACAAAATTATCTAGGTGCACAACTGTTGTCAACATTATAAGAAATGTTTCTTAAGCAGCAAATCAGCACATTAGAATGATTTCTGAAGGATCATGTGACACTGAAGTAATGATGCTGAAAATCCAGCTTTACCATCACAGGAATAAAATACATAGTAAAATATATTAAATTAGAAAAAATGTATTTGAAATTGTAATATTTTACAATATTACTGTTTTTACTGTATTGTACTTGATGAGCATAAGAGGCTTCTTTTAAAAACAACAAAACATTTTTACGGACCACAAACTTTAAAACAGTGAATATAAAACCTCACCGTGCTGTTTTCTTTATTGCTAGATACAAATTCATCATCTCCTGCATTTTGAATGCACACATTCAGACATTTTCGGATCACCAGCATTAGCTTGACTACAAAGAAAAAGCACATTGAGTTAATAGTGACACATACTGTACTTCCAAATAACAAGACCAAACCCTGGTAACTCAACACAACACACAATATAAAACAGAATTGACATTAAGAAAGATTACTGGGGTATCTAAAGCAATCTAACCTATATTAGCAGGAGCTGTGTACAGATAGGCATGCTGGTAAAATTTGCGAGCCGCTCCAGGGTTTGTCTGAATCAGGGTGACGCATCGCTCACACCAGACAGTCTCTGGTTGGTTGACTGGAAAGAATGAGTTAAACAGGAGATTGACTATTCGCTTAGAGACAGGAGGAGAGTCCATCTCCAATCGAGCCAGCAGGTGCTCCAGGGTACAAACTTTCCAAAACTGGAGAATAACAAGGAGTAAAAGAATAGGCATGAATGAATACACAAATATTTTGCTTAAATTAAATTTTTTAACTCAATTAAAAGGCATCATATTTAGTGAGAGATCAAACGATGTGACATAATATCAATAAAATACATTTTGATGTAAACTTTTACCTTGGCTGCCCGTACACCCTTGATCTTGAGGAGCATGCCCACAAAGGCAACACGCACCTTTTCAGAGCTGTCATGGAGGCTACTCTTCAATGCAGGCAACAGTTTTTCCATGAGTGGATGGCTTAAACTGTTATCCAGAATTATAGACATGCACTGCAGAGCAAACAAACAGGCTATAATAAGGCTTAGTCGTGCACAAAAAATGAGGATGAAAAATATATAGACCATGCTGAGTTCTCCATCTCATTACACAAAAATTGAAGCTAGTATTTTACTGCCGCTAAGATATTTAAAACTATAATTATGTCCCTAAACATTATAAGAACAAAAGAGCAAATGAATTGGGAACATATTAATTTAACTTAACTTTCAGGTTAAAATGATTTTGCAAGCACTGCTAACCTCTGAACTATAAATTAATGGTTGGGTATGCCCATTCCCCCTAAAAAGCCTTTTAGTTTGAAGCTCTTAAACGAACAAATTACACTGAAATCACAGAGCAGAAGACAGTGTCCTTCCTCGAGCTGTAAATGGCTTTAAATTGCATTTCACTGCAAAACTGGAAAGATGCCGAGCAATTGCTCCCCATCTCTCTCTCTCTCTCTCTCTCTGATCACTTATCTCAAGTGACAGAGACAGTCAGGGGTTTTACCATGAAGACGGCGCAGCGGACATCTGGAGAGCTTGTGTCATTAGCCAGCTGCAGGATGAGCTTCTCCAGGAGGTCGGTGATGACCGTGGAGGGTATGACCTCCCAGCATCGAGCCAGGACAGAACAAACCCCGAGTACTGCTGAAGAGCGCACAAGGGGCTGGGGGTCATCAAGCAGAGCCTATAGAGACACAAAGAGACAATTTAATGGCGGTATAAGTTAGTGATATCTTTTTTGTTGACTGCTATTGAGTGCAACAGTCGGGTTCTGGCAGTACAAATCCAATTTATTTTCTCCACAGGGGAATTGATTTTAACAATAACTTCTAAAGCATTAAAGACAGACCATGCTCAGGTTGTTGTGTTTTTTAAGCCATTAGACTGCATTATTTCAACTTTTTAATTAGTTTTAAATAATCATGTTTAACAGTCCTTGTGAAAAGCTATAACCATGATACTGCAATTGCAATATATATATATATATATATATATATATATATATATATATATATATATATATATGTATGTATGTATGTATGTATGTATGTATGAATGAAATAAATAAAGATATATATAAGAAATATTTCTTTCAAAGAAAGAAAATAATTACTTATCCCAAACTTTTGAACGGTAGTGTATACTGTAAGAAAATATTTATATTTTAAATAAATGCTGTTCTTTTTTCTTTTCTTTTTTTATTCATCAAAGAATCCTGAAAAAAATTATCACAGGTAACAAGTATCTCAAAAATATTAAGCAGGACAACTGTTTCCAGCATTGATAATAAATCAGCATATTAGAATGATTTCTGAAGGATCACGTGACTGAAGATTGGAATAATGATGCTGAAAATTCAGCTTTGCATCACAGAAATAAATTATATTTTAAGTATATTCAAATAGAAAACCATTATTTTAAACTGTAATAATATTTCACAATATTACTGTTTTTCTGTATTTTTTATCAAATAAATGCAGCTTTGGTGAGCATAGGAGACTTCTTTCAAAAACATTAAAAATAGTAATGGTAATGAATAATAGTAATGAATAAATATTGGTCCTAAATTTGTATAAATTTGACTGGTTGTCCACTTTTTGTGTATAATATGTCAGTTTCCTTTATATATAATATATATATATATATATATATATATATATATATATATATATATATATATCACAAACACACACACACACAAAAACACACACACAAAAACACACACACAAAAACACACACACACACACACAAATATATTGTTTCTATATATAATCAACTACATTATTTAAATCAATAGTTTTATATTTCTCCATGTTTTTAATTTGTCATTCGCGATTCTTCTTGAGATTGTAGTTCTTTCCCCTCACTAAAGGTATGTTTGTGTCTGATTTTTAAACACTTTTTTGCTTCAAATTAAAGTTTGTAATACTGTGATTAACATCATCGCTGGTTGGTTTGATTCATGGCTTACAACTCTTAAAATCCATATGGGAAAAATACTGCCGGAACCAAAGCCGCCGAAAAAGTGGGTGGGGCCTGTTGCACTCTATTTGCACACATTGAAACCGTTGCATAAATCCTTGAATATTACAAAATATCAATAATCCATAACTATGCTAAATGGAATCAGCTGTTGACATACAAACAGTAAATTGAGTTGATTCTGAACAGCCTGGTCAACAATCTCACTGCTCATGTTGGGGTCATGGATGGGAAAAGCCTCAGTAAAGAGCAGTGTGGCATTGGCACGAACCTCAGCATTAGTGGCCTGTTTAAAATGATCAGAAACATGTCCAAATGAACAAGGCGATACATTTCAATGAGGTATTAATTAATTAACTTTAGGCTTTAACTCAAAGAACAGCATATTTAAAACAAAATAACAATAAAACAACACAGTGTCAACTACTTCTTGATCTACCTTTAATGCTTTCCACAGTATTGGCTTGTAAAGTCTGTGCAGCATCTCATCGATTCCATCGCGAAACTTCTGCTTGTGGAAATAAGTAAGAACCTACATAGAGAGACAGAGACCATTTTTATTTACAGTGAAGAATTGTTTCAAATTCAGATCACTAATTTATCTGTTCTCAAATCCTCCCTATATCAAATCTGATTTTCATTTCTGTCATTTTCAGAATCCTTACAATGGCACCAGCACAACTTTAGCAGTATATCATGAACATAAGGCAAGGATTCATGCATATTCACTTACATTGCAGTTCGAAAGTTCGGAGTAAGATATTTTTTAAGTATAAAACATACTTTTATTTAGCAAGGACTTTATTTATCAAACAGTGACAGCAAAGGCATTTAAAATTATTTACATAAAAATATTAAGCAGCACAACTGTTTTCAACATTGATAATAATAATAAATGTATCTTGAGCACCACATCATCATATTAGAATAATTTCTGATGTAACACCAGAGACTGGAGTAATGATGGTGCTGAAAATTCACAGGTAGGGCTAGGTATTGACTCAGATTTACAATTCGATTCAGATTCATAAGCTCTTGATTTGATTTGGTTCTTTCTGATCTCGATTCGATTCAGGTACAGTATGTCAATTTTTCTTAAAGAAAAAAATCTTGTTCAGCTAAAGTTGTAAACTATACAGGGAACTCTGTCAGTTGGTAAATTACAATAATATTAAAGGCTAAATTCAAAACGGTTGGTTAAAGTAAAAATAATCATAATCAGCAATCAAATAATAACTTGTTTGATCTGTAAGCGCCAAAACGATGATTTATTGTTTGAATTTTGTGATAAAATTGACAGCTGAGATTTTGTTTCATATCAAAAGTAACAAAGCACAAAGCTTATTGCCATTTTTGGATGAGATGCATGCAACAAATAACTGAAAACAGCATAGACTAAAAGATTAATCTTGGAATTTAAAAATAAAATTTGGTTCATCAAAATAAAGATCAACTGAAATTGAGAAATCAATGTCAACCCAGGTCTAATTACAGGAATAAATTATATTTTGAAATACATTAAGTTTAAAAGTTATTTTAATAAAATTTAAAATTGCTTAATACACTAATATTAATGATATTGGTCAAATAAATGCAGCCGTGAGCATAAGAGACTTCTTTCAAAAACATTAAAACATTTTTTTGAACATTCATAAGTTCACAACCTAAATGTAATGATCTACTTCAATGTAATAAAGAGGATCTGTGGTTTCTGACCTGTCTGACTTTGCTGTGTACAGGTGAGTTTCTGTGCAGCAACAGAGCATGCTGCATTAAGTCCTGGATGCAGGTGGACTCAATCTCCTCCAGAGAAGGACCTGATGCTTTCCTCCATGCTCTGAAGTAAATCTCAGCCACATGAACAGATAGAGTTCTGCAGGTATAGTGAAAAAAAGAATAACTGTGAAGATCAAAAAGAAATAGCAGATCAAACAGTCTGCAGACACCACTCTAATATTGTTTGTCTGATACATATGTGAAGGTTATTACAGAACCGTCCGTCACATAAAAAAAATTACTGAGTGCTTTTTTTAGCATTATAAAACAAGAGGTGATGAGTGTATGAAATACTTTGGGAAAAACGGCAGCTGATTCTTAATAGTTTCATGAATCATCCGAATGAAGTTGTCGTTCCAAGAAAAAAGGAAGGCAAGGAACCGTTTCCCCTGAAAAATGAGCAATAACAGAGTTATATAAAATTATCTCCTGTAGAAAATAATGTCTCAAACTCACGAGCCCACAAACACATATCACAAACCTCTTCTTGTTTGATATGAGAGGTCCTGAAGAAGCACTGAAGCAGTGGATCAATGACCTGCTGACCTCTTTCAGATGCAAAGTCCACACTGAGAAGCACCTCTCGAAGAGTACAGAGCCTTCTGAGCTCACTGACCTGGGAACATACCCAAAAAGCATCAACACTGCTCATCTACAATACAGAGAATGATATCAATCAAATGATACACATGTTAATATAATAATGACATATCTGTCTGTTAATAATGCATATAAAGCAATAATTGTACCGGTTTCTCAAGCGTAACAGTGTTCTCCAAACAGACAAGGAAAGCAGTCCAACCAAGCTCCTCTTTTCCTTTTAGATCCTGTCTCCACCAGCACTCAAACAGCCAATGAATAGCCTGCTGGAGGGGTGTGTGTGACAGTGGCAAAGCACTCTCTATACCTGGAGAAAAAGACAACATGGGAGGAAATACATTCGATATCTATTTAAGAAAAATATTTTGAATTATAAACCCATTTCATTTTCAAGTGTTTAATGGTGATGGGAAATGACAATGATGAAAAATAAGATCAAACCTGCAACTACGGTATTTGTCTTTAATCTATAACACCCCTTTGTTTTAAAGAAATACTTCTATTCATCAAGGACACTTTAAATTGTTCAAAAGTGACAATAAAAACAATTATTTTCTAATGACTAGATGCTAATGAAGAGTTGCATTATCCCCTGGTTTCACAGACAAGGTTTAAGCTAGTCCCCGACTAAAATGCATGTTTGAGCTGTATTAACTGAAAGCAACTTGCACTGACATATCTTATTATGTCACTGCCATTATTTTATCTCAAGATGTGCACCAGTAATGTTTTTTTTCTTTTTTCTTCTTCTAAGGCACATTTTATAAAAGCAAATTAAATGTCTAATTGAATGAAGGCCTAATCTTGGCTTATTCTAAGTCCTGTTTGTGAAACAAGGCTTATAAATACTTACAGTTTAGCATCTGGGCACAGTTGAGGAGAGAAGTATAAGTGTCATTTTCCTGCAAAATGTCCACAGATACTGTAGACACAATGGTGACACCCTCGATTACTGCCATGGTTTGTATCTGAAAGGAAACATGAACAACAAACTACCTGTCATTTTTTGTCACAGTGATTTTGCCAAGACAGACATGTTCCTGGGTCAACATATTTTGTTGATCCTGGAACAACATTTATTCTCTGAAAATGTAGTCCTAATCCTATCCCACCGCTAAACCTAACCCTACCCAGTACCCACTCACTTACCAGAGATAAGTGATCCCTAAAATTAGTGAATAATACTAATGTAAAAGCATCTTGACATTAACTGAAAACTTGTCCTTCAAATCTTTTTGAAATGTTTTTTCCAAGACCAACAAAGGTGTTGATCCAGGAACATGTTGCACTTGGTGAAATCACGTTCACTGTCTTTATGACATGTTACCAAAAGGCTCTTGGTTTTCTGTCTCTTATGAAACATTAGCAGCCTGACCTGGTCCTCAGAGATCTCCACCTCCATGTCGCCCGCGTCCTCCTCAGCCCCAGTGATCCAGCGCTCTGCAGGGTGAGCAGTGAGACTGTGCTGCAGTAACTTCAGCTGTCTCTCCCACAGCTCCTGCCTCTGACTCCTCTGCAGCTCCGCCAAAACCTCTGCCAGGTCAAACGGATCTGCTCCATCCTTCTGCAAAACAAACAGCAATGAACGCTATAACCTTCTATATAATAACAAACACTGGGGTTTTGCAGTCCTTTCTGAATCCCTGATTTCACTGCTAGTTCTGAAGACTCACTTATGTAGACTTTCTTTCTTTATTCTGAATGTTAACATAGTCGTTATACTAAAAAAAAAATAGCAGCATCATTAGTCAGAAAAGTATTGTTTGTTATTTTGCTCTCAAATTTCAAACATGTAACGTTATCCAGTGTCATTTACATAAAGTAATGTACATACTAATTGACAATCTCTAGTGAAAAACAAGAAAACCTTGGCATACTTTCAAAAATAACTTATTCTGTGACACTGACAGCGAGCGTTGAAAACATGACTCACATGTAATCTGATGAAGTTCAGAAAATCTTGGACGTGCTCATGATGGACCGAGTCCAGAAACTGCTTTCGTTTCGACATTTCGCTGAAAAACCTATAAGACAGAACAGAAGCACTTACTACATAACGTGAGTAACTGTGACTGATCTAACTTTAATCTAACGTTATACGTTTATGTTATTAACGTTAACGTTACCCGTGCACAGGGTACGTTAAGGCTACAGTTATGTAACTTACGCAATAGCATAACGTTAAGTAACTTATCAATGTACAGTTTCTTTCTCCTATAACGTTACGTAACTTAACGTTAGCACTAACTTACATGTCAAACCAAAGTTAAACTGACGACAGTTAACGTAACGTTAAAGCTTTAGTTTTGTATATATACACAGCACTATTTCTACTATATCAGCACAAATTACAGCACATTGTTGATATACATTTTCCATCACCTTAAACCTGTCAGTTTGTTGCATAGACTGTAAAAAAGTTTGTTTACATACAGAAGATCCTCAGAGATCCGCCGAGTCCGTTTCAATATTTCCCCGCTCAAACTTAAAGAAGCGTCATGACGTCAGGCAGGCGTAATGTTTTTCGTCCTCGTCGTGCCGATGAGACAGTGCCATCTGCTGTTGTGGAGATGAACGGTCTTAATGTACTAAATTCCCGCGCCGCCGCGCGCTCTTAATCTCAATGCTAAAACCGTATCTATCTTCTGTAATAAATTGTTATAATTCTCAAAATGCTTCAGACGCTAACTACTATTTCACAACGTCAGCGAATTTATTTTCCTACTCTAAAATCTACAACAACTAATGTCCACCAGATGGCGCCAAAAGCACGTTGTATGTTTTGTTTTTTTAATTGCTTAAAGAAACACACAATACCAAACAAACCTCAAACGACAAATCTTATTATATTTCAAATAAGTCCAAATAGCAGCAAACAGTGCACGTTGTATGTTAAGCCCCCAATAAAAGGCACAAAGGTCAAGAAGTTACTCTGAGATATATTGTAATTACATGCTTACTACTTATCTGATATAGGAAAATGTTTTTATACAAAATAAACCAACTTTTAAATGTGTTCTCTCTATTTTTGCACTACCAAGCCAAGCAAACTGCCACCAGATTGTAGTTATTAGAAAATATTGCTCTTTATGAATTGAAGGCCAACTGGCCAAGTATGATAACCCACCAAGTTACACACATTAGGTGCAATTAGCGCGCGTGTTTATTTGTGTGTGTGTTATCTCTTTGTGTTGGCAACATTTTGTTCCCATAACGTAGGGTATACCTTAACACACACACACACACACACACACACACACACACACACACACACACACACACACACACACACACACACACACACACACACAGTAATTTGGGGTTAAGTTCCTTGCTCTGGGGCACCTCAGTCATTTCTTGCCTATTGAGAATTGAACCCACAGCCTTTGGGTTACAAGTACGACTCTCTAACCACGACTGCCCCACTGTAGTCCGTATCATTACCACATTCAATAATGGAGTATTGCTGAACCTAAACCAGGGCCAAAATATTGAGCATTATCTTTTATTAGGTTGCTTCAATACCTTCCACATAACCTTGTTAAAACATACCATCAAAAACAAAAGTATAAAGAGAGACTAAATTTAAAAAAACTGTTGAAACAATATTAATATAATGAAATTAATTTAGGCTCTTTAACTCTGAAAGGGTGGGGTTGGTAGTGATAAAATGGTACATTTACCTATACCATAAAAAACAAGATGATTTCGGTAAGATAATATCGAAAAACTGGGCAGAAAAACCCAAAAGGAAGAAATTCCTCATGCACACTTCTGAAATTGTCTCTGACATGATGAGACTGGGCAAATACTCAGGGCCCGGTTTCACAGACAGGGCTTAGACTAAACCAGGATTAGGCCTTAGTTCAATTAGGGCATTTAAGTAGCTTTTATTAACGTGCCTTAGAAAAAAACAAAAACATTACTGATGTGATGTGCTTGAGACAAAACAATGACACTGATATACTGTATCTTAAGATATGTCAGTGCAAGTTGATTACAGTTAAAACAACTCAAACATGCACTTTAGTCTGGGACTAGCTTAAACCTTGTCTGTGAAACCGGGGGATTGGGTCCAAAAAAAGTGCACAAATCCAAATGACGAGTTCAGTGATACAAATTGAATTTCATATTTCAATGATTTCATGCATGATGCATAGAGAAGAGTAAGGCTGGAAATCACACTAACAGCCAATACACAGTCTTTAAACAATCCATGAGCAAAACACTTTGTAACCAAGCTATCAATCTACTTACAAACGTAACATACAGATTTTGCTTCACCTGATAAAACTCTTGCAAACAAAATTGGTATCAAACATTTCTGTACAGGCTTTTTGTGCTGTGCAACAGGAAACAGTGAAATACTTTTAAAATAAAGTATTATCAATGGATCATTTATGAAGAGCTGAAAATAACTTAGAATTTCCTTTACCATATGTGGTAGGAAAAAAAACAGCAGCATAAAATCCAGGGGGAAAAAATGTGTTCATACATACATATATACATGTGTAGTGTTTTTCTTTTACAAATGTGACCCTATACCTCTTTGGCCATGTGTTTTGTGTAATATGCTGACACAACAAATAACAATGTTAAGTAACATGTCTGCCTTTCTGTTGTGATTCTAATGGTTTACAAAATGTAGCATTACAAATGTAGTAATAAACCCAGAAGTCAAAAGTTTAGAATATTATCAAAATATCTTAAATACAATAAAGAGAGTGTATTCATGAATCTAAATGATTTTTTTTGTTTCTGTTGTTTTATTTTTCTTTGTGGGTAACCATTTTTATCTACTCGGAAACAAAAATGTGTGCAAACACTAATAAGATAGACTGAATTAAATGATAAGAGAGAGACTTTGTAGGCCAGTGTAAATCCCAGTAGAAGTAGCCTGGTTTAGTTAGTCCAACGCTGCTCTTCTGCTACTAAAGATTCTCTGTTATCCTGTGCGGGCTGTGACATGTCCCAGTTATCCGCACGTTTCATTCTTTCCTGCCTTCTTGCACGGACCACTACATCTGAATTATCTTCTTCGATCCATCCTCAGTCAGTTGATACCTGAGAGAAAAAGGAAGCCTTTATAATCAAGTAAAAGCACACGTACAGGAGTGACAGTATGAATGAATGAGAATCATACCATTGAGTCCATCCTTTAGAAATGTCTTCACTTGCCAAGTCCACAAGTGCCTGTGACAAAGACATTTGCGAGCCTCCATAAAAATCCAACAATCCACAAAATGAGAAAAAGTAGGAATAGTGAATGTGTCAGGGTTTTTACCTTGCCCAGTAGCACTTTGTGTTTGGACAGCAGTCCTCCTCCATTCTTAACAGCAACATCAAGAATCCTCCTGTGCAGTTCCACTACAGACACACTGAACTCAAAGCTGAAAAAAGCAACACAACAAGAGACTGTAACTTACCACTGTTATTGGTTAGTATGACACCTCAAGCTGCACTTGAATATGCACATACAACTGGCATCAATAAACTTTCAGTAATGGAACTACAGAAAAAGAAAATTTCTCAGAAACATGGGCAGTTGCATCATATATTATAAAGCCTTGATTGACTTGGTTTTGAGGGTAAAACAGTCAGCTAAATCTGTCCAGTAGGAAGCTCCGCAGTGGATTTAATATGAAAAGGAATGTCATGCAAATGCATACAGCAAGATAAACAGCAGATATGAGTTTGAATTTGGTGGGTCCTCTTCTAATTTGAATGCCGTTTCAATGAGTTAAAGTCACGGTGTCTGTAACCGCTTTAGGTTTTGCATGCGAACAAGAGCGCAGTAATAAATAAATACTATTAGCAAAAGTTAGAATAAAAATCACTGTAATATGGTCGCCTCCGAATTTACTCATGAACTGCCTTTAAAATCACCTTGTTACCAGCTTACACAATACTGCACATTAAAAAGGAAGATTAGTAAAGTACGGCGTCAAGCTAAATAAATATCTTAAAATGTTTGTCAAGTTCAAACAAGTCAGTTTAATCGGTACATCAAAATTGAAAAGAACACAGGTAGACGTATGACAACGCTGCTAATCAGAGCTAGATGTGACGCATGGGTTGTGATTAAAAATAAGCGTGTTTAATATATAAGTGTGCTATAATGCATTTTTTGTGTACTTAAAATTTTAAAAGCATTTTTTTAAAAACTACTTGCAGATAATATATAAATGAAATACGTTTTAATGTTTTATAAATTTTTGTTGTGTTTTAGGGTGTTAAAATGGACTAATAACGCTATATTATGTATGCCAGCCAGACAAGTAGTTGTCGATGTCACTTGGTAAAGAAAGTGACTGCGCACATTCGCATTCTTTTACTACATTGCACTCGAGCCGAACACACATGCTTAAAGTCACAAATTACATAATCTATTTTTTTTTGGTGTCCAATTTTCATTATAAGGATGTTAATGTTGATAATTACTTTATCTTCTGGGTAAATTTCATCTCCACAAAGCTAGAAACATTCACTGTAATCCCAATTTTAGATAGTTCTCCTCAGATATAAAGTCTTATACACAAAGGCTTCGAAAACATATCCTTGAGTCTGTTGTAAAGAACCTTTAATTTTTCATGATGACAAAATGTTGTACTGAGTTGATTTGTGTAATTCTTATAACCACTTGTGATGATGTCTGTATGTCCCCCCTTATTTCTTATTGTTAATATCTGTATCCTTTTATTTGCAAAATAAGAGAGACTAAACTATAGACTAAACACGTAATACACATGTGCATTACGTCATCAGCGTTTTCACAGATTTGCGTTTTTGTAGTTTACACGGAGATGATAACTAAATTACATGGGTGTCATTTTCAAAAACGTGCACTTGAAACCCGTTTTCAAAAGTTTGAGATTTCAGGCTACGAAAACACCGCTGTCGTGTAAATAAATGGCCAAAACGCATAAAAAGTCTTCAGGTTTTATTTGAAAACGGTATTGTGTAAACAGCCCCTAAAAGAAGGACACTTATGTATGTGTTGACTAAAGCACATGTAAAGTGATTATTCGATATTAAGTGTTATTCGATATTACATTTAAAGTTTATATATTTTAAATGTACTAAATTGCGACTTTATCATTATAAATGTGTACAAAACATAACATTTATGTCACACTTAAGTTCATTTTTAAGTATATTCCTTCAGTTTTATTTCCATAATGTGTTATCTGTTTAAAAAATGCGAAAGTGTACTTCTTTTTCAAAAGTACTTTTGTACCAATTATTATGAAGAATATAATTCAAGGTTTGCTGGTTGGTACTCTTGGTCTTGTGTCTGACTGTGTGTTCAGTGAGTTTCTTACAAGTGGTCATAGACGGGGTTGAGCGTCTTCTTGAGTGTACTGGTTTTTCTGCGGCCACTCCGGCTCTTGTCTGGTAACAGGTACAGGCGGATGTATGGGTCTGAGCCATCTCTGGTCAGTGCTATGAGGTTTCTGTGATTATGACACACGGAAACACATTTACACAAAAGCAAGATAAGTATTTTCACAGAGACCTGTTTTGTCACATTTATACAAATTTAAACTTACAAATGCAAAAACGTGTCCCCCATTATTTGCACACACTGTTTTTAATACTCAAGAGAAGGGAAGCTGGGCTGTGTGGCTAGAATGGGAACTATTCTTGCAAGAATAAATGTATCTTTTCTTTTAAATACAATTTGAATCTTGACGTCTCTTTTGCCTGGGAATGCTGCGTTTGTTAAATATTGTTTTTGCCACAACAATAGACCTAATATAACTTTTTCAATTGTAGTCTTTAAAAAGGCATCTAAAATAATAAACTAAGTGCAATCTAGTGTTGTCAAAAACATTGATTTTTCAATACATGTCGATACTGAACTAATTTAGTTCTAAATAATTAATTCTAAATGCGTTTAATTTGCTCCGGATGAATATTGTTGGTGTTACAGGGTGAGGGATTGCACATATTGAGCATAATTGTACTCATTCCCGCAGATTTTGTGCTCACACCCAAAGTGCTTGCACATAAAGACAAGTATATTAGCTTTTTAAAACAGTATAATGGGTCCGTGTCTTAAAGCAACAGCAGCCTAATATACCGGCTGCCAAATAATGAAATAATATTAAAGCAAAAAAGTTAATGTCAAGCCCTGCTCAAGAGAGTTAACCACTGATCATCTGGCAAAAAAAACCTCACTAATATCCTGTACGTGTTCAGTGTAAAAAAAAAAAAAAAGCAAACAAAAATGATTGGAAGTGGTACTAAAATATAGAAAGGAGGACTGTACAGTATGTTTGGTATGAAGGTTACCTGCAGGCATGAACCACTACAATAAGTTTATTCCTTTGTGAGCTGTGTCGAATAGTGAGCTGGACTTCACCAAGCGGATACTGCCTCAGCCCAGAGCCGCTGTAACAGAGAAACAGCATGTTCATCTGACAAGAGAGTGGGACTACGTTTTTCTTCTAACAAATTCTTAAAGTAAACATGAATTCAAAATGGACTATATTTCCTTTTCTTAATGCATGTTCCTGATCTTATTTTGTATGCCTTCTTTGATGCACTCCATTCCAAATTAAATTGACTTTAAATATTTGAAGTACTTTTTGAATTATAACTTTATGATTATATATTTTTAACTCTTTTTCCTCTTAACTCACACAACCTGGATAGATTCTGTTATTTAACAGCCACTTTTCACAATCAACAGGTAAAACGATGAATGGCTCCTCATTACCACAGTTAGATGTAACTACAGTTTGTTATAAAAACAGAAATTATGGCAAATAATAATAGGCTTTTAGCAGCCTTTACAACAGTCTTCAGTCCCACATGATCCTTCAGAAATCAGGATTCTTTGATGCATACATTTTGTAACATTATAAATGTCTTTACTGTCACTTTTGATCAATGAAATGGATCCTTGTTAAATAAATTATTTATTTATTTTGAAAAAAAAAGAAGTTTTGAACAGTGGTTTATTTGAATAATTTCATTACATTTACGGTAGTATAAATATGCAAAACTACTGCTAAAATAGTCCAGGTAGTGTAATAGTTTCAACTAGCTGAGCTATTTGAGATGCCATAGGCGTTTGTAAAAGGGAATCAGTGACAAAAACAAATGGGTCGTGTCACACTTTCCACTGCTTCACTGTTCAAATTGTTTTGGGTGCCTCAGTAGAGACCAAATCTGCTCAGTGCTATCCAATAAGTCATGCCGTGTTGTTCATTGGGCGGTGCAGATAAATGGTTCGCAATGAACTGGGTACTGCTGTTGCGACTTATTTGGCTTTTGGTGTTTCTCATACACAACAGAAAATGGCAGTGTGACTCCTAACAAAATGAAATTGCATTGACAAGAAAAAAGCAAACCGCAAACATGACTTCTGCATATAGGGAATCAGTGTGTGACACGAACACAGACTCACTTTTGTAGCTGCTGTAACCGCTGCTGCAGTTCCATTGTGGCACAGGGCAGTGAAATGTCGGAGGCCAGACTAGGAGTAGAGTCTCTGTGAGTCTGATGCTTGTGCGAGCTGCTTATCACTAGACTGGAAACACTGCGGCCTACCTCCGCAAGCCGCACCGGGGAGCCATCCGATCCTCTTTTCCCTTGAGGGGTGTCCGGTGGAGGGGTACATGGTGGGTTATGTGACGGCTGGATGACTGTGGAGTTGCTGGTGCTAGTAGCGGTTTGAGATTGTGGGGACACGTAAGTGTTATTCTGACTAGTGTGTCGAACTCGGACAGATGATGGTTGGCTGGATGTGACCTCCTTTTCCAAACAGAGGACCTGTTTACACAAAAACATATTTATATGGACAAAACGTATTGAAGTGCTGAATGAAACATACACAAATAATAATAATTATCGCACACAGACACACCAACCCTGAGAGCCATTTTGAGTTTGAGGGTGCTGTTGGGGCCAGAGTTCTGCAGGGGGAACTGCTGATTTAGCGTCATGTCCGCCTCCTTCAGGAGAGAACCGAGTGCCAGCTGCACACTACCCAGAGAGCACTTGTGCTTATTATCCTTCACCTGAGACACACAAACAACATCTATACATGTCATTTGACACATACAAAACACTGTCTAGCCCCATTCACACAGCACTTTGAACCCGGCAAATTGCCGGCAAATTGCCGGAACGCCTTCTGTGTGAACGCAAACACGACCCGGGTTTAATGCCGGGATCGATGCCGGGTTGGGGACCTAGTAACATTGCCGTGTTCAGACCCGGAACGCGCGCTGTGTGAACAAAAGCCAGGACAAATGCCGTAAGGGGTGTGTCGTAGTGATGATGCACGAGCCTTCGCAATGTGGTAGTTATCGTGCGACTCTGTTACTCTGTTAGAAGAAAGTTTGTGTTCGTCATCGATACAAGAAAGAACGAAAAGATGTCTGCAAACTGGACTGAAGCAGAGACCCGAGAGCTCCTTGCAATCCGCGCCGAAGCTGAGATCGTTCGTTCGCCACCTTATACGTCACATCATAACGTCACGCGTCTATCCGGGACATACCCGGGTTGTGTGTGAACGCGCTCTCTGATTCCGGCAAATCACTGGCAGTGTGAATGAACCATTTTCAAACGAACCCGGGTCAAATCCCGGGTCACTTTATCCGTGTATTTTTTTCCGGAATCTCTGTGTGAAAGGGGCTTCTGTGTCTCTTTTTGAGGATTGTATGCAGTGGTTAAATTGGGCCGGGGCTCTCCAGGGCTCAGCCCCGGCACATAAGCCTGCCAGTGGCGCAAAAAGTGGGTATATGCCAAAGCGATGAAAAAAAAAGCGATTGTGATGTAGCTGCTGTTGTGCGTTTCTAAATAATTTCTGCATTTCCTTATATAACATTTTAGAGGACTAACAGAGTAGGCGCCCTCATAAGATTTCATCATAGAATTTTGACATAGAAGGGTCCCCTCAAATAATATCGCGAGCGAGCGTGGGCGCCGTGAGTGCTGAGCGAGCAGGTGAGTAGTGAGTTGTCGTCGAAAAAGATGTATAAAGCAAAAAAGCGGTCAGGGGCTAAAATAGAAAAAGAAAGAACCCCGGACCCCCGGACATTATTTTAGTCATTATTAATTACTTAAAGACACCATTAAATCAAAATGGACGATTATTATTTTTATGGAATATTGTGCTATTTATTATAAATGGTTTATCCATGCACACCATTATTTTATTTGTATATTAATGTGGCCTCGTAATCTTTAATCAAAATAATTTCCACTACCACTTGCAGTGACATCTCTTCTTTTCTCTGATGATGTGTTTAACATGTTTACTGGCTCAAGGGCGGGACATCCCGTCTCTCACATGAGATCATAGCAATAACAAACCACAATGATACAACAATCCAATAAATTCCTGATGGAGAAAATCAAATCACACCCTACATTTTGTTCGAGAAGCCGTTTCACTCTGATATACTACGCAATAGGATAAAAGACCCCAGCGCAATTTCTGTTTCATGCAGACTTTAACATTCATGCTTTTGGTGTGGTTTCTTATAGAACACCTCAATTTCCAGTTCCTGAGTGTGGGGGTTGTTGATAAGGAAGGAAAAGGCCTCCTCCCACAGCGGCTCAGAAGTTTTATACCTAACCTGAAAATACAGGAGCAAAACAGGACTGATTACCGGTATATATGCGCTGTTAGTCTTCAAACAGGGTAAAGCTGATTTATAAATGTTACCTTGCTTGTATACATCTTTTTTCCTACAGTCAGTTTGACAAAAGGATTTGGATCTATGCTCACTTTCTTCCCAGACTGTTGAACAAAAAAGAAAGAAAACTTTAATTGTACAGTATTATATGACAGTCACCATATATGACTGTCTCCTTTAATAGTCACCAAATCTACTTAACATCTGCTTTCTGGTAACATAATACAATATTTCCTGCATATACTAGATTGAATACAAATTATATCATAAATCAGTAAGCCTTTATTTATGTTATGTTTTTTTTTACTAGCGCTTTGTGGTAAGAAGGTGAAAATACCAGCAATGTAAATACAATAAGCCTCCTGTTTTAATTTGGAATAAATTAAGAATAAATAATAATTAAAGCTGCAGTCCATAACTTTTGACGCTCTAGCGGTTAATAAACAGAGCTGTATGCATCTTGCGGAAGAACATTGTAGCCGAAGCTACTTCTCCCTATCTTAATGTCTATGACAAGTACTAGGCAACTCTGCAGTGGTACGACCCATACCAGTCTAAAATATTTAGACTATAAACACTTCTAATAGGTGTACCATAGTGATTCAGGATAAAACAAAAACACGGTTTGGAAAATGGATTTATGATGTACTCGCTTATTATATAATTTTTGTACATTTTGAACACACAAAAAAAGTTACCGAATGCAGCTTTAAATTAAGTTAAAAAAAACGTATACAGTAGTATATTAACTCAATGAATTTGGTGTTAAGTTAATAAAAGCAAAAAAAGAGAAAAATGTATATTGACAATCTGCAAAATCCAAAGGACTATAAATGCATGCAGTGAGGCATGAGGGAAGAATACATTGGAGAAGCATTTAAGAAATAAACCCAATCACAAAAGAATGAAGAAAATCATAAAAGATGTGAACTCATGCTTAGGCTACAAATATACCAGATATGAGTGCAGTGCCTGTTATGCATGTCACTGTTTGAAATGCATGCATTCTCTATGTACCTTCAGGCCTTTATAAGGGGGTTTGGGGCCATCAGGGTTAAAGTCAAGAGGATTGGTCTTTCCACAGGAAGTTTTGAGAGAAATTGAAAACAGGAAAGTTATTAGAAAAGGACATGCAAGAATGATAGTTAGATTGGTCCAATCTTACAGATTCTTAATAAAATATGTATTAAAATCAAATACATATCGAAAACCATATTTATATTTCTTTTCACTGAAACAATGTTGGCAGGGATACAAAGACCTTTAAATAACCTAGTTTTGTCCCAACTCTTCAGACTGCTAACTTACTCTTAGACCAGGAAACGTCAATCATATGTCTAGTCTAAGATTAATCTAAGATTAAGATTAATGTGACTTCAGAATCAGTTAAAAATAAATGGTGAACAAAATGTATATATAAACCTTGGCCTCTGACAGTCTGATAAAACACAAATTATATGTAATAAAAAATATACATTCTTAGTTACTGAGCGATTATAATAGTTTTGAATGGGACAAAGATCTAAGAAATGTGATGTTCATAGTTTATCTTCAACCCTGCTCCTGAGGACCAGAGTTGGGCTCCAACCCTAATCAAACACACCTGAACAAGCTAATCAAGATGTGTAGGATAGCTTGAAGACGGTTGGGAATACATTTCCCAGGAGCATGGTTAAAGACTTCAGGTTTATTGCATGACAATTACGCGTTACACATGCCCAACATGTAAAAAACACATGCACTAGATCAACGTAAATCTGCATTGTTTCCTTGTTACTGAAGAAAAGCTTGACTGGAAGAAATGTCTATTCACACTGTTAGGTAAACAGCTACAGCTAGTTCTGGAGAACCAGGATGCAGATTACTGGCAAACTCACAAATAACGTTCTATAGAGAGAGTCGGGGTTCTCACAAAAGACTAGACCAGAGGCCCTCCTCTCCTTTAGGTTTCCACAGCCAAAGCTGCCCTCAAAGACACTCTTACAGTAGAGGAGGAAGGCACAATGCATTAAAAAAGTGGGCAAGACTGGATGACTACTGTATGTTTGGGTCAAGAGTCACTCCCTTTCTGACAATAAATTACTGGAGTGAAAATAAAACAACTCAAATAGTTAGAAAACTTCAAAGCTACTCAATGTTCTGCATATACTAGATCAAGCACTCAGCAAGCAACTGATCTTGTTTAATGAAGCTTGTATTACTACTTGTTGGTAATGTAAATGTCATGTCAATGAAACTGAAACTGAAAACTACTTAAATTACATTTCCTGACTCTGTTAAGTACATAATTCTATGGTCACATAATTAAAGGTGCCACATAAAAATAAAATTTTCCTTAAAGTAACCATTAACCTAAAATGAAAATTGCAGTGTTGTTTTGGGCCACATTGACTTTCGTTGTATGGACAAAATAGTATAAAATATAAATTGTATAAAACATAATCTTTTGTGTTCTGCAGAAGGAAAAACATCAACAGCAGATCCTCAGGCAGAGCCTATGTACACGGCTACACGCACACACAAAAGTATACTTATTCTTACTGGCAAATTACTGGCAGAGTCCAGGTAAACAACTAGCAGAGCTGAAGAGAGATTGTCATTAGCCTTTATGCACCCCAGTACCTAATAAGAGAGCAAAAGAGAATGAAATGATCAAAGGTTTAGCTAGTTATGTTTAAATCATCTCTATCAGTGTCGGTCAGAGAGTTTGTGCATACTTGATCTAGTTTTTCATCACTCGGGTACAATGAAAGCCACTCTAATCTCAGATGAAGTTTGCCTGTCGTGACTTCTTCCAAGTCAAACCACTGCAGAAAAAAAAGTGTTTAATGCACTGGAATGGCAGCAATGGGCTTAAAGAACATTCTGTGCATTCCAAAACAGTGATGAAATAAAAAACGGATGATAAACTTTTCTTTGGAAAGATGAAAAAAATGTCTATGAAATTTTAAATACAGCAGTATCTCAGCAACTTTGGAAACTCAAAGTCAGTTTATTAATTAGAGGGTGCTGAAATAAAACCTGGTGACATTGGTTTAAGGATAACAAGAATGTACTTCTGGATATTAATTGTGGAAAAATATCTTGTTTTGAACTAAAAAGGCAATATATTTTCCCTCTGTAATTTAAAAGCAGAGGCAGTGTTATGAATAACTGGAATGAAAACAAAAGACTCAAATAGTTTGAAAACTCAAAAATGTTCTGCATAGAGATCAATCACTCAAACAACTAAACCGGTTTAATGAACCTTGTATTACTACTACTACTACTAGTAGGTAATGTAAAGAGTAATATCAATGAATACTGAAACTGAAAACTATTTGTAATTTTCTTCAAAACATCTACGTTTTAATGCATACATTAGAAACAGACATTTAATATATATATATATATATATATATATATATATATATATATATATATAGTATATAAGGGGGCAGCGGATAAAGGAAGAATCAATGCCTGCCAATACAGAATAATCTCAATAATTTAGGAAGCTCAATGTCAGTTCATTAATGAGAGGGATGTGAGCTATAAATTAGCCTCAACAAGAACGAAAGTGTGAACGTATTACCTCATCAACCTTCTGTTCTTTATGAAGCTCACTCAAGTCGATCATTAGACTGGAAAAAAAATAAATGAAACATTACAAGTTTTTAAAAAGCTATATAATAAATAATGTTGTACATTTCAGCTACATAAATGAATATGGCACCTGCCCAAGAAGTCATCTTTATCTGGGTCTTCATCGAAAAGCTCTATTTCCAGATGCTGTCCTGAATGTTCATATACTAGTGCCTAATAAACAAAACGCAGGAATACACATTTTAGTGTATGTGCATGAGTCTTATGAGTGCAGCAAATTAGTGTGTGTATGTATATGTGTGTGTGTGTGTGTGTGTGTGTGTGTTCACCTCATACACCTCGTTCCATTTGGGGTGCAGACATTCTTTGATGGTCTTGCTTCTAAAGAGCTGGTTGCTGACAAGCAGCATGCCATATGGGTCAGACTTGCCTTTGATCAATCCGCCTAGATATGTGTCCTTAACTTCCAGATTATGAGCCTCAAGAAAATGAATCCTTAGAACTCCCTAATGAGTGTGTGAGAGAATTAAACATAGCAAGAGATTACTGAATATTAATATGAACGGAAGGTTTTCCAAATAATAAGAACTGAGATAGTTGTGTATGTGTTTGAGTATTCACCTTTGGCATAGGGAAACGGAGCTGTGCCAGTTCAACCTCACCTATCAGTGGTACAGTGATCCTGTTGGGCAACACCATGTAAGTGCTGATAATATCCTGGATCATGTGGTCTGAAAAGCCACTGCCAATGAAAAAGAAATCATGATAAACATGAATTATTACTAAAGTGGTAAAGTACCACTTTTAATAGTTTGGTAGGGCGAAAATATTATACAATTCTTGTTTTGATGTTAAACACAACATTAGGATATTTTTCCTTTGTGGTTTATTAAATAATGCATCAGAGAGTTAAAAGCAGAGGTAGTGTTATGAATGACTGGAAAGAAACCACAAGACAAAAATAGTTTGAAAAAAAAAATAAACATTTCAAACCTGCTCAAAATGTTCAGCATAGAGATCAATGACTCAGCGAGAAATTTAAAACTGTTTAATGGAGTCTAAATGTTTCTGCATTAGTTGGTGATGTAAATGAAACCTCGGTATACAGGAACAGACAATAAAAATATCTATAAATAAATATTAAAAAATATAAAGCATTACATAATTACTGAAGAAGTTAGAAATTGCCTTAAAACAAAGTCTAACTGATATAGATATACTGACGTAGATGATTTAAAGACATTTTTTTAAACATAATCCTGTCCCTCCCGGATGTATTGCCAGCCACAAAAACTGCATTCAAATGTTGACTTGCTGACAAAACCAACAATTTGACAAAAGATCATCTGACACTGTTTAATCAAGTATGTTTTTGTAACATTAGCATGAATACATTTTCTACGTTTCGGCGGGCTCCTGCAGCAGCATTTGGTGTGACAGTATTTGCATCTACAGTAATTGGCCCAAAGCCTGCTTGTCCCAACACAAAAACACTACAACCTTGTTAAAATACAAGCACAAGAAGGGGAAGAGGCAATGGAGAGGAAACACACAGAAGCAATAGTGCCATTTTGAGGACTGTGCTGAAATTCCTCAGCTCCCCCCTCTCACATTTTACTCCTGTCACACATTTTTTCCTGTCTCTGGGCAGCTGCCTGTCTTTGTTGAAAAGGCTGTAGTTCTGTCAGTGCCACCTGGGTTTAAAGTCATCTTAAAACACACAGATACGAGCAGTCCTTGGCGAACTGTACAGGAAGACAAATAATATTTGCCATGGCAATAAGAAAAGTAAGAATCAAACCAATTGAAAAACAACTGCACACAGAGAAATATATAAGACCACCAAAAGTTACATCCAAATCATGTTATGTCCAGTCTAGGAACGGCGTGGCGTAACATAACTGAAGAACAGCGTAGGTTTTCTTTCATTTATTGTAGGAGTGTTCGGCCTGTTCCTTTTACAGGCCACTGAGCTTCGGAAATGGGTATGCAAAAATAACAAACAAAACAGAAATAAACTATTTATTTAAGCACACCATAACCTAACAAAGTGGTGTGCAGGCTGAAGAATACGAAGAGGCAAAAAGGATTTTTGTATAGTATTATTACTATAGTACTTTTACTATAGTAACTCACACAGGTTCAGAGTTGACGGGCAGAAGGTTAACACACACACACAGAATACAAAGTAGAACGGACATACAAAGGTATATACAAATAAAGGTAAATACAAAGGTGATGAGGAGAAAAATGACAGACAGCTGTGAAGAACATAGGTGTCCATGTTGATTGATGACATGCAGTCGATATGTGATCAGGTGATGGCCTCTAGTGTGCAGGTGGGAAACATGAGGGATGCTTTGAAGTGTAGTGCCGTTGAGGTGTGACAGTACTTCCCCTCCCGCAAGGCGCAACCTCGCGCCTAAGATAGACCAATTGCGGAGGGAGGGGGCTAAGGAGGAGGACGAAGAGCAGGTGAAGGGCAGACAGAAGGCAGGAGGGACAAGGGCGGAGCAGACGGTGTAGGCGGCCAGGGCGGATCAGGTGGCCACGGCAGATCAGGTTGTGCAGGGCGGAGATGAAAGAGGGAGGAGCCATGGAGGAGGCAGGGCTGATGACTCCAGGGGGCCGACTGACGGGGCAGAGCAGGTGCGAGAGGAGACCAGGGTGGAGCCGGAGAGCCGACGAGCCCAGGCGTCACAGAGGATCCGGCGGGACATGGCAGGGCCGCCGGCTTTGGCAACTGAGGTGCAGGCGGGGACACAGAAGGGCACGGTGGAGACAGAGGGAGTGAGGACCAAGGAGGAACTGGATTGACAGGATTGACGTGAAGCTCAGGCTCGGCAGGACTGACGTGCAGCTCAGGCTCGGCGGGCATGACGTGAACAGTCTCTGGCTCGGCGGGCATGACGTGAGCAGTCTCTGGCTCGGCGGGCATGACGTGAGCAGTCCCTGGTTCGGCGCGCATGACGTGATGCGTAGGCTTGGCAGGACTGACGTGAAGTGCAGGCTCGGCGGGACTGACGTGAAGAAGCTCAGGCTCGGCAGGACTGACGTGAAGAAGGCTCAGGTTCGGCAGACATGAAGTAAAGCCACTCAGGCTCGGCAGACATGACGAGAAGAATCTCAGGCTCGGTAGACATGAAGTGAAGATCAGGCTGGTCGGGCAGGACGTGAAGATCAGGCTGGTCAGGCAGGACGTGAAGATCAGGCGGGACGTGAAGGTCCGGAGGAAGACAGGGTACATCGGTGTCGAAATCAATTAAGTTTACTTCCTCAGGACTTTGGATGAGGATAGGAACAGGGGACTCAACAAGGACGGTCTCGAGGGGACGCTCCGGGCTGGGACGAAGGGTTATCTCTGGTGCGGGCATAGAGATGGCTGCTGGAGGTGTTGATAGTCCTGGGGAATCGGAGATCATGTTCTCGTCGTCCTTGACGACTCACACAGTGAGGGAGGATCCGCACACCCACAAGGCGCAGTCAACAAACTCGATGAAAGGAAGGTGATCCTCCCCCAACAGCAGCATCTGGCCAAGTATATCATCCACCCTGCTCCAGAAAAGCTGTTTTAGAGTTTCATCATCCCAGCGTGCCTCGTGATAGAGTTCGAGGTACTCCACATAATCCTCCAGCGACCGGACGTTCTGTGAAATGCTGTCCTCGTTCATTTTGTAGTCCGTTCTTCTGTCACGGTGTGGCGCGCAGGCTGAAGAAGACGAAGAGGCAAAAAGCTCCAATACAAACTTTTACTATATTAACTCACACAGGTACAGGGTTGACGGGCAGAAGCTTAACTAACTAACTAACTCACGCACGCACGCACTCTTGGCTGTCCATCGTTTCCGATGATGACGCTTGCTTCAGGGTTAGGGCGGGGATCAACGACATTGCCGTTGGTGCCACTTCTCGTGGGCGTTGAGGCCGATACTTGAGCCGCACACTCGTCCACAGGTGGAGCAGGGAAAAACCAAAGGACAGAGGAGCCCCAGCTGCCCTCTGGTATCTTTGTCTGTGTCTCTCGGCTCTCCGCTGTTGGTCTTTGTCGTGGATTTGTGAAACTACTTGGGCACAGGTAACCTGCCAGGCTGATCTGTCCTGTGCCTGAGCTTCAAGCTGCATGGGATTGATGTTGGAATGCTTTAAAAGTCCCTTGGTGTAGTCCTTATAGCGCTTCTTTTGTCCACCAGCTGCTCGTTTGGCGCCTTGTAGTTGGCCATAGAGGACTTGGCGAGGCAAGCGGTGGTCCAGCATACGGATGGTATGCCCTATCCATCGTAGATGTTTCTTAGCCACAGAGGCTTCCATGCAGATAGAATTGGTGCTCTGTAGGATTTCCGCATGTTGGACTCGGTCCATTCAGGAGAGGCCGAGGATCTTCTGGAGGCAGCGGATGTGGAAGGATTGCAAGAGTGGAATATGTCGGCTGTATGGAGTCCATGTTTCCGCCCCATAAAGCAGGGTGGAGACACACACAGGATTATAAACAGCAACCTTGGTGCTGACCCTCAGATTTCGGTTTTCAAAAACCCTACTACAAAGGCGACCGAATGATGAAGAGGCTTTTTTGATACGGGTGTGTATTTCCATATCAAGGGAGCAGCAAGAGGACAGAGTTGAACCAAGGTAGGTGAACTGATCTACATTTTTGAGTTGAATGCCGCTTATATGAAAGCTGGGGGGTGAGGAGGTTTGAGAGAAGATTTGGGAAATAACTTCAGTTTTTTTAATGTTAACCTGAAGACCAAAGAATTGGTAGAGACTGGATATTGTGTTGAGGGCGTGCTGCATGGATTCTGGACTATGTGCTAGAATCGCGCAGTCATCAGCATATTGTAGTTCAGCTATGCAGCAGGATTTGGTCTTTGTGTAGGCCTGCAACCTCCGGATGTTAAAGAGGCTTCCATCAAGGCGGTATTAAAGGGATACTCCACTTTTTTTGGAAATAGGCTCATTTTACAACTCCCCCAGAGTTAAACAGTTGAGTTTTACCGTTTTCGAATCCATTCAGCCGAACTCCGGGTCTGACGGTACCACTTTTAGCATAGCTTAGCATAGATCTTTGATTCTGATGAGTCCAGTAGCATTTCTTTCAAAATGACCAACGAGTTTCAATATTTTTCCTATTTAAAACTTGACTCTTCTGTAGTTAAACCGTGTACTAAGATCGACGGAAAATGAAAAGTTGCGATTTTCCAAGCCTATATGGCTAGGAACTAACTCTCATTCCGACGTAAGAATCAAGGAACTGTGCGGCCGTACACACACACACAGATTAGAAAGATCCTTAATGTGTTGGTGTAACATACTGTCTGCAGTAAAAAAATTGGAGCAGACTCATGAGTGCTGCACCTCAGGATGCGCACGCACGCACACGCACACACACACACACACACAGACAGAAGGGAACTAAATACAAAGGTGCTGACGAGACAAATGACAGACAGCTGTGAAGAACATAGGTGTCCATGGTGATTGATGATGCAGGTGATAGGTGATCAGGTGATGGCCGATAGTGTGCAGGTGGGGAACATGAGGGATGCTGGGAAGTGTAGTGCCGTTGAGGTGTGACAGTACGAGTACCAGAACAATTCGTATCTAAACAAGTTTAGGTCACCAGTTCGGAGGAACGCAAACAAGAGGAGACAATTCGCTTTTTTCAAGGTTTTGCAATTCAAGGTTTTTCTCTTTAAAATTCAACAAATGTTTGCGTGACTACTTCCTTATGATGTCAGAATTTTGGTCTGTAAGCCTCTGGGACTAGCTCATATGCACGCAACACATCATAATCAAAACTACAGTAGTATCGGTGGGCAGGGATGCACATACCTCTTGAGCTTTTCCAACTAATTTACATTGTAAAAGAAGAGCCCACATTTCTTTTGGCCACTGAAGGGCCGCAGTCACCACTTCAAATGCAGTAAAATAGGAGTCTACCTCAGCCTCCCTGAAAGGTGGGACCAATTTAACATGTTTTGCCCCATCAAAAACGGGAGCTAAGGGGCAGAGCTAACTTGACCTCTCCTTCCTCTGCATCTTTTCCTTTTGAGCTAATTTGCTACAACCTCAACTCTACTCAAAATGTTCCGTACGGAGAACAATCCCTTAGCTAATGGAGTCTAAAGAAGTCTATATTATTGATAATACTAGTTGGTCTTGTAAAGAGTGGTGTACTTACGGTAATTAAATTGTGTCTAATCTACTTAAATATGCAAAAATTAAGTGTACTTAACTGGGCAGTGGATTTTTAGTTCCCAGCATGCTTTGCATAGGGCTGGATCATAATGAAATAATTATGCTAAATATTAAGAGTTATTTCATGTGTTTTTGAGTAAAGGAAAAAGTTTTTGTTTCCCATTATTCTGAAGAATATAGTTTGTGGTTAGGTTGAGGGTGGCTACATGCATTAGGTTTATAGTGTATATGTTGCTCTTATCCATGAGCAATAGCAGTACTAATGGAAGTACAAGTTACTTATTACTTGTTAATTGCAAACATTTCCTATACAAGCTGCAGAAGTTATTTTAAACATAAAATAATAAACAAGAGTTTGTATTACTTTTTATAATTAGTTGTGTAATGTATTGACAAAAGTTAGAAAGACTTTACCTAATTTATTGTCATAGCTGTTAAATTGAGGAAATGTTTATTCAAAAGTCAGCAGCACACTGCCACTGCTGCTTCCAAAGAATCAATTTATTGAACTGTACAATGTTTCGACCCGAAGGTTAAAAACAAGTACACAGCAAGGTCCAATTTATATCAACATGATCCGTCACACCTGATCTAATTATACGACTCATTAAGCCAATCACCCAATAAATGGAGAGAAAAAATACAAAAAAGCACCCCATATATGGAAATAAAGTAAACAGAAAAATACAAAATAGTAACCAACATAACAGAATGTTATTTTTTTATATATATTTTTTTATTATTATTTATTTATTCTCCACCTTTTTGTGTCAATGTTGGTTACTATTTAGTTTTTTTCTGTATACCGGTACTTTATTTTCATATATGGGTCAATAAATTGATTCCTTGGAAGCAGCAGTGGCAGTGTGCCGACTTTTTTTTTTATAATTGCTTAAAGTTTTCTGTATGTGCGCATACTACTACTTTGAATTGTTTATTCAACACATGGGATAAAATCTACCCAAATAAACTTGTGCAAATTGTTACCTCAGATTTATTGAGTAGATTCTATAGGTTTGCTTTATATTAATATTACATTCAGTTCATTCCATTGATGTAATATCATTTCATCATTCATTTAATATTAATATCATTATCCACATATGGCAATGTGGAGGTCAATGCTCAAAAACATAAAAGAAACATAAGAACCACCCAAGAAGCTATGAAGAAAAACATCAGGATATCTGAGCATTACAAACAATGTAATTTGAAGAAATGAATGAACTAAAAAACTAAAACAAAACAAGAAATTAACCCTTGTGTGCATTGTTGGGTAAATTTTATCAGTTCCCTGGAACTCAGCTCATCATCTACTACATGGAAAAGAAACACGACACTCAACAACAAAACCCAGAATGATGCAGATGCGAGTTGCAAACTATGAATCCATCATAGAAAATTCAAAGCTTGTTCGACATATTAACATCAAACTTAAGCAGTTAAGCTTAAGTAACTACTTTTGATTATGTCCAAGTAAATAAAAGGTATCCCTATACCTTCTTAAAGGTATCCCTAAACCCCATGGCGATTAGACAAATCCATTAAGAGCTTTGTATGGGGGATGTGCAAGGCCAAAGTACATGTCATGAAGATAAAATACTTAATCTTTCTTGAGAGCCCTATGGAAAGTAGAATTAAATAAATTAGTTTTAAACAAATCTCTACTCTTTTACCTGATTAAAACCTTAATCTGCTATATGCACTTCAACTTATCTCACTCATCAAATCCTTTCTCTACATTTACCAAAACCTATTTTGTGAAATTCATTGCACCTGTTCCCCTGTAGCAATCCACTCCAATCTGTTATTCCCCATTTCTGTCCAAATTTCTTTCTCATCTCTCTTGTCAGCAACACTTGACAATTAATCTCTCACATTTTAGAGTGCTGTGGTAAAACACAGATTCATTGTTAATTACTTCCTTTGTAATAAAAGAACACAAACATAAACTGGGTAACACAATACGCTGAACAGAATTAATAAATACCATTAAAAAAAAAATGAAAGCAAGAATGATGATCATAACTCTCATATTGATTTGCTTCCCAAGCAGATGCAGTTCCCTAAACATCTTCATAATGCAAGCTTAGCGCTCTCTGAGACTATAACAATCACTCAACAGTCCTAAACAGTGGGACACTACAGATATACAGCACAGAATTACACTCCATTAGGGTATTATGGTTGCCTGGACTGACAGATCTCAGCTTTTCTTCAGTCTTACATTAGCTATATGATGCAAGGAGCATGGCTGACATGGGAGCAGCACTTCCTTTGTGCAGTGAAGATCCAAAGCAGCACCAATAAACTTGAATAGCCTAAGAACAAGGACTCTCAATGCTGCAGTGCTAATGACCACAGCCTAATGTTGCTTATTTCCTTGCAATAAGGATTATTAGAAGATCAACCTACCAAACAGCCTCAACTAGTGCAATTATTCAGTTTTGCAAAAACATGATACACAAAACAATCAGCAAAATAAACATACAGATTTAAACTGTGCTAGAGCTGTGTAATCACTCACGTGTGTGTGTGTGTGTGTGTGTGTGTGTGTGTGTGTGTGTGTGTGTGTGTGTGTGTGTGTGTGTGTGTGTGTGTGTGTGTGTGTGTGCATGATCAGCACATCCTGAGGTGCAGCACTCATGAATCTGCTCCAATTTTTTACTGCAGACAGTATGTTACACCAACACATTAAGGATCTTTCTAATCTGGCATTTCAGTGGACATTTAGAGGCAATTTGAAAACATTTGTTTTTTTGTGTGTCTAAATAATTCCTAGGGAACACATACTGGAAAACCGGCTACTCTGAATCGACGTGCAATCGTGCATAATGCATAAATGTAATTATTGTCATTTAAGTGTGTATGTTTTGCAGGGCAATATAGTAAACATTATTCAATATATAAATCATTATTGAGGTAGTTTGAGAACAGTTTTACTGAGGTTAGGAAAATGCACTCTCTGTACAATTTGAAGCAGACTTTCCATGTTATCCAGTCAACTCTGATTAAATATCTGCTGTATTTGAAGTGAATAAACCAGGTTTGAACAGAATCAAAAATAAAGCTTTTTAAAAGGTAAAAAGGTTTTAAACTAATCAACTAATATAATAAATTAAACAAATGTCATACATGTAAGCATAAACCTTTATGTGTGAAACATGAATTCAGTCAAGAATGTCAGACTGGTAGTATGAAGTGGCCAAAAATGTAAACTTGACAGTAGTCAAGAGTGAGGCAGTCCAAATATAATATACATAAAAGCTTATAGTTAATTAAAGTCAACATACATTAGAGAGAAAGAAGGATGTCTTACACTGATTATGTACTAATACTGCTCTACAAATGCTTTTTCAATTATCTACAATAAATGGGGTATAGGCCAACAACAAAGTACAACTAAATGAAGAAAAAAATAACAATAGTCTACACTCTGCATTTTATAAGAGGCCATTAAATCCAAACAAAACTGAACCAGAAGCCTGACCAACATGAAAATAAAAATAAAAAAATAACAGGTTATGTAAGACTGTTGTCTTAGTAAGTACAGATATAATCCGTTGTAGGAGGGAAATTTTAACTTACTTAAGCCCTGGAATGTCCAATATGTTTGTGAGGCCTGTCCAGTTTATGTCCAGCAGCTGAATGAGGAGGTTTGAGAGAGAGAGTGAGTGAAGCATAGATAACTTAAACAGATCACACTGCTAATGTAGAGAAAATACAGGTATATCTTTTCAGAGAAGAAAAACAAGGACAAATTGCACAAAAAAACAACAATCTCTGAACATCCCTGGGCCAGTAATTTAATATCCCCATGGATGTCAAGCCCCAGTGTGAAGCCAGCCCATAAATAACAACACTAAAGTATGTGTCTACTATTAGTTACTGTGATGAGAACAATCTGTGTCCCTGTGTCAGCATAAAAAATAGGAAGAAAGGAAGGAATGAAGGAAAATAAGTTAAGAAATAGACGGCATCCATTAAAATGGGAACAAATGCAAGATGTGTCAGTGTCGCCCACACTGCAGAGGAATATCTAAAGAGAAGCCACCTCTGCAGTGCATCAAAAACTAGTCAGACCACAGGACACCTCACACAGCCCCATTCAGTTTTCTTACACCAGCCTTATTCAAGCCATCATTCAAAAACAGCAGCAGAGCTTGAGCTAGAATCAGGCTGAGCTATGATGACCTGCTGTGAAATTAGCACGGCTACTAATCTGGTACTGACAGACAGTAGAATCTGGGTCAGTGCCGACTGTGTCGCTGACTGGCTGCCACTGCTACGCACGTGCTAGAGCTGTAAAGATCATTTTATGCTGGTTAGAAAACCAAAGTTGAAATAGTCTCAATCATGCAGTTCTACTAGATAAAATGTCTTTAGGAACTTTATCTTTTTCTTATAATAATACAGCAAATGAGTATCAACTGCACTCCCAATAAGTTCTTACATGTTGTTGCCACTGAATCTTCTGAAGTGATTAAGAAGATACCCTCCACTTGCTCACATAATGTCAAATGTGTCTCTAAAAAGAATCAAAATCCTCAGGCCACTAAAATGCATGGAGTGTGTGGGAAAAGACACGGAAGGTGAGGACAATCTGTAAAGCAATAGATCTGTGTGGTTTTATAGGGACATTAAAGTAATAGGTCATATGGAATTTCTGTCATCATATCGTTCCAAACCTGTATGACTGACATTTTTAAAAAAAACATAAAATAAGACATTTTGAGAAATATCTTCTTTTTTTTGTATTGTCATTTGAGCTCCAGTGTTTTGTTCTTCAATATATATTGTGTGTTCCACAGAAACACCTCTTAAGTTCTTGACTCATTCCCATCCACCAAGTATTCCTACAACTGTAACTGTCTCTAAGTCATTCAGCTGCCCTATTACAGATAAAAAACGACTTGCAGCTTACCTTTTCGTCTTCTACATTACCTTATCTGACACTCTGATACACTTTGAAAACAAAGTGAAAATATTTCCTGCTTTTTAACAAGACCAAGTCAGCATTGACTTCTGATCATTTGCCTTCTCTTCACAACCTTATCTGGTTTTCTCATAAGACACCCTCCTTCCTTGAGATGCATCCTTTCTAGGCCTAACACTCACCCATGAAACCTGGAGTATCACCTTGAGCTTGCAAGCATAATCACAAACAATTGGGTTGGATCACGCATGCACGTGATAGAAAGCATCTGCTAAATATATAAATGTAATCAATATTATTTCTAGAGCTAAATAACTGCAAACAACAGCAACTCAAAAGACAAAGCTCATTTGCCTGCGATGGTAAAATAGATTTTTTTAGGAAAATGCGCACATTATTTAAAATAAAAGTTGAACACAAGTCAGGACAACAGGCAGCAAATATAGCAAAAAAGGGAATAGAATTGTTCAAGTTTGTTAACTCACTGGTTTCTTGAGGAAGAACAGGGATAGAGCACCAACCAGCGGCATATTCCCCAAAAGTGGTTCAAGAATCACTCGCAGAACTCCATGTAGCTATTCATACATCAGGCCATGTACATGAGAGAGAGAGAAAGAGAGAGAGAGAGAGAGAGAGAGAGAGAGAGAGAGAGAGAGAGAGAGAGAGAGAGAGAGAGAAAATCAAAAAAAAAAAAATCATATAAACCTATCTTGTTCTAAGAACGATTCACTTTTCTGCAAAACAACAAACAAGAGAATCATTTTTGCTGTGAAAGAGCAGCACCGTCGACCTAACCACTAAGTGCCTAAGGCTGATGATGAATGTTTCAGGACCTTGATACTGATGCATTTATTTATTTTGCTTTTGACAGAGCTCCACATGCTCGGTGAAAAACTATCATTTACCTTTACAACCATCATTTTGAGTTTCTGTTTTGAATCATTCATTGCCAAAGAGCTGCTAATGAGAACAAATAACTCAAGGGAATGTCCTTCCTCAACCAGACTTTATGGAATCATAACACTAAGTGGAAAATGTTATATCAGCCAATGTACACAATGGCTTTTTCTGAGTTATTAGTGGCTTTAGTGTGTCATAGCATTATAATGCTGTGAAAATCTGACTAGATGTTATAATAAGTGGTTAGAGGTTATAATAATCTGTGAAAAAGAACTGACAATAAGCAACCGATAACCCCAAATGTCAGAACTGTAAAACTGTTCAATATTTTGTATACAGAAATTTTATATTTTTCTTATTTGTTTTATTGTACAACTCTTTTTTTATTGCTTATTTGTAATAATTAAAAAAATATATATATTTATTTTTTATTACTTGGGTACGGTTTATGATTATTTTTAATCACTCATATGTAAACCACTTTGAATTACCATTGCGTATGAAAGGTGCCGTATAAATAAACGTATAAACTTACACAATAATTTGAATACACAATATGAATACACGTATTTCAACAACTTCATGACACCTTGTAACAAAGTTTTTCATTAAAATGATTCTACATCTTTTACCAGTGAATAATTATTTTACTGTATGAGGGCTCTTAAAACTATGAAATGGACTGTTATTTATTTAATTATATCTCAATTGTTTGAGTGTCCATGAAGTAAAGATGGCAGCCTCCAGGTCTCATACTTCAGAACTATCATAAACATGAATGGGAATGCTAACAGATATCTCTCTCTAGGTATTTTAGACCTTGTACAGTAAAAAAAACAAAAACATCATACATAAACACAGCATGCTGTCACACAAAGAGATTACCTTACTACGTGTTTAATGTGAGAGAATGAAATAGCTCCATTAATCATGCACAAAACTGTCATTGTGTGAGCATGCGTGTATCTCTGATCCTGCATTACAAACAGTACAAGGGCATTTCAGTATTTGGTTACACGCCTTCCTATAAATACACACACCCTTTCTGTAAAAATAGGCTCCGTTCAGTTCACGGAATTCCTTCCATGAAACACGTGGTTGCATCACAATATAGGAAAGAGCTTCTCTGTCTCCAACAAATTAATTCTCTGGCCTTGGCTGGCATAATCCATTGGGTCATGGAGAAAAACTCAATGGAAGATGCCATAACAGAGCTGATGTATATCTGTTGTGTATAAATAACAGTGGAAAACGCAATCTACTGCCTTATGCGGCACAAGAGAAGAGAATGTCACTCTTAAATGTTTTATGAGAAAATATAACAATATACCTGTATACTTTTGATCCCTGCTCTACAGTAGTACCTTTTGATATCCACATCGATTTCAGTATTTCCAACGTAGCTGTAAGAGAACGGACACATAATAAAAACCGTGGCACAACCAGAATTATCAAAATATGTCAGAAAGGCTTATCAAAGTGATGTCACCTGATCTGAAGGTCCATGATGATTTGCCGTTTGTCCACGTTCTCAGAGTAAACTTTGACCCCGTTGATCCTGAGAGGCTGTGAAAGAGATGAGCACAGATACCCCGTCAGGGGGGTTGCCATTTCTTTAACCGCATGCATTCCTCCACAGAGCCCTGACAACATGAACTATTTCCATCTGACAGCTGGTCAGCTTTTCCAAAAGGTTTACATTTCTGACGTCAACCTTCCTACTCCTGATGCAATATGAAGCTTTTTAATGCAAGTAGTTAAGCCATGTCTTGTCTTCAATAAAATATGCAAGATGGTCTTATGCAATATTTTTCCTACAAGGTAAACATATATATTAGGATTATATATTTTATAATGGAAACAGATAGGCCTTATTTTTGCAGTGTAAATAATTGTCGAACTCACTGACAAAACATTTTACAAATAAAACGTGCATATCTCATCATTTCCTCCAAACTCCTTCAAATACATTGGTATTTTTCAGAATATTGGAAATATCATGAAAGGGCTTATCATTAGGCTACTTTGTGTCTTCACACGACACCAACAGCACCAGCATGCTGCACAGGTAGCACAGTTCATGTAATCTCAGTGCTTAATGAGAGTGGAATATTTCATCTAAATGTGTATATGAAAAATCTGAGTTTTTAAATCATTCTGTTTACTTCATTACTTCGCAGTCCACGGTCTAGAGTGTTCATACGGTGCGCACATATTTACACCTAGTTTATTTTTTATAATTCCCGATATGTGCATGGAAAATTGCATACGCACATATTTATGCCCATTTTGTGCATAACCAACGTTTATACATCAAGCCCCAGGTGTTCACACAAAAACACCAGCACAATGTGATTGGCTCCGATTGGGTGGCTGGCCATTTTCCTGACTAAAGGCATGACAAATTTTTTTACAATTATGAATTTAAAAATATGTGCAATACATATCTACAAAATCAGGTTAGATAAAAGTTAACACTTCTGATGTGCAGTTAACCTAAAATGGTAAGACGGAATCTAATTATTGGTCTTTGTTAGAGTTAGAGATAATAAAACCTTCTGTGATGGATTACAACAGCAGGCCATTCTGTACTTCCATTGTGCCATAAAATATATTAATATTCTGCGCAATATAAAAATATACAGCTAAAATATGTTTATGGCTATAAACTCCTTGATTGAGGTTGAGTTGAACACATTGACAATTCTTTCAATAATACACATGAGCAGTGTACACTAGGCGTGAATGGGCTAGGCTGAGTCTACTGGTTTCTCTTTTTTAATATTTTTTTATTAATAATAGTGGTGACAGCACAGGAAATAATGGGAAGAGGGGGCAGAGACAGTGGCTGCGTCTGAAAACTTAGGCAGCTGCCTCGCTGCTTTATCAGGCAGTGACTATGCAGGCAGTGTTTGCGCACGAAGGTAGCTCATGAAACGGATTCTGAGGCAGTGTAAAGGTTTAATGATCTACAGCAAAATAGAACGAGCTTTGGTGATAACTAAGAGAATATTTAATTACTGTAATAGTAATTTATTGTGAGAAATTACATCAAAAATGGAAAACATTTACACATAAAACTGACCACCAATTGCAACTTTCAGACACCATCTTTATTTTTTAGCTCATCTGTCACAGAATGGAAACCACAGGATTGTGAGATATTAAAGGCAGCGAAGGATACACAGAGGGGTTCAATACCAGGCTATGTTATATCACAGGCTAATTCAGAGGGAAAGGAGCCAAAGAAAAAGAGAGTATGCGATTTTGTGTATAAAGTGTAGGTCATATTGGGTCAAAGCTCTGAAAAAAAGAAGCTTGGGTCACAGCTTGACTGCTGTCATATTAAACATCATGAACAGATTTTTACACGTTCTCTAATAGGATGGCCTCTGTGAGAAATGAATGTTCATAATCATAGGCCCTGAGAACTCTGTGAGCATGCATACCCTTATGAAAAGTGAATGATCAATATATTAAATGGTTTAACAGTACGGTATATTTGAAAATATACAGAATCATTGTGTTAATATATTACAAAATATTGAATAATACATAAGGAATTCCCGCTTTTCATATATTGAAAAAAAATTGACAATATATTTACCAATATATCATAATTTATGTATTTTTATATTCAGAAGTACATTTCATAATATATCGATGTTTGTTACATTCTTGGTTGAATTCTAATGTAGAATGCGGTCTGTTATTTCTTGATAACAGACCGCAAGCTAAGTATAACACACCCTTGCCATGAAAAACTGAGCATTGCCACGGACACGGTGTTCTTTAGCGGAAGCAATACAATCGTTTTTAAATCAATAAACTCCTTTTTAAATCAATATTTAGTGTCAAATTATTGATTTATTTGGTAGGAAGCCATGTAATAAGCGGGATAATGTAGAGTGAGGCGGTTGTTATAGCGAATACAACCCCTTCAGGCTGATTCAACACCCCTCCGCAGGGTTGTTTGTTATAACAACCGCCTCGCTCTACATTATCCCTTACAAATGTGATCAGATATGGTACTGCATGTGTAATATGTTGGAGATATATTTACTCATGCAGCATAAACACACATATATAGAGAAATAATGTAATATAATATATTTCTTATATGTTTTTTATATTTACATGTTTCATATTTTCAAACTGGTTAACAGATGCACAAGCATACCTGCATGTACTAAAGTAATTAGCGAAGAGACTTTCACTGTGCTGAGGACTATTATTCTTCAGCACAATGGTAACCCCAAAAACTCAGACATACCAGAAAACCTTTTAAATTCCAAAATTGTACATTTTATATAGAAGCCCCATTGCAGTATATTGCCATATATTTTTGTTCCGTAAGGGTACCTTCTCTCCGAGATCGACCTTGGTGAAGCTGAATGTACTGAGGTGGGCATTGGCTTCTTTGATGGCTGGCTCGATTGTTCCTTTAAACAGCTTCTCCACAAACTGACACACATAAGGCCACATCTGTTTCACTGTCTGAAAGGCAAAGAGTGTATCTGCTCAGCAACTGAGTAAAACTGAGGCACTTAAGGCATCTTCATTCCTTACTGCTGCTGACTTGAATAGGGTAAATAAGTCAACCCAAAACTCACTAGTCACCACAGCACTTTAACTGTTGTTTGATACTCTCCTGACATTTGATTAAAAACAAAATCTTAACTGTGTGTAAAGTCACACAACAAGGTTGCCGATCACACAAAGGTACAAAGGTTTTGTTTAAACAGGAGGACATGTTATAACTTGACTAACTGTAAATATTCTAAGTATTTGGAAACGATTCCCCATGAAAACAGAACAGGTAGCCATACTGGGATGGCACAAACAGAATTATTAACTAACTAAATGTAGAAAGACAAATGACTTGTCTGAAAGCAAAGAAATAACATCTATACTATAAGCCTTTGAACTAAGTTAGAGGTGTAGATAGTCTGACAAAAAAAGAGACTGAAAAGAACAATATTTTTACATTCATATGTATATCACATTTATGTGTTTCAAAATGCATGTGTATGAATATTTAGGTTGTAGCCTAATATTAGTATGATACAGTACAATAAGAGTTTTTATCCTTCTCACTTTTGTCATGTTTAAAAACATGAGTGATTCTGCAGTGTTTCATGTAAATAGATTTGCATGATTTTGAATGTTGCAGACATACTTTGCAGAAGCATGAGGCCATTCAGGTACATAAATGACACCGCTGGGCAAGATGCCAATGAAATATTCAAATCAGACATGTCAAGACTGGGAGTCACTGACTGTATGTGTACAATTCATATTTTAAAAAGCCACTGGTTACACACGGCTACACACAGAGGGTGCAAAATTATGGCTATGTATGTGTAATATAACATGAGCATAGCCAACTGGATTATATCACCGCCAGTGTAAAACCAGAGAGAGAGAGAGAGAGAGAGAGAGAGAGAGAGAGAGAGAGAGAGAGAGAGAGAGAGGGAGGATTGCAGATTATTGATTGCAGACACATGTACAGTATATGAGAGTGGTGGATGATGATTTTTTTGAAATGATGAAGGACATGGAATTATTATATCATACTTGTCTCACCTTATTTAGCCACTCAACTCTCTCCACATCTGGATAATGAACCTGGAAAAAAATAGACACATGTATCTTATTATGAGAGGGAATGAGACTGCTACTGTAAAAGCGCTGAAATCTTTGAAAAAAAAAAAACTCTGGCTATCACACACACACCCTTAATCCATAAATGGTATGAAAAATAAAGACAGTCAATGTATGACAAAAAAAAACAGAATTTCTGTCTAAGCCTGTGAACGGTTTTCTACAAAAAAAGTAACACATATGTTTATTCTCTCCTTTTCTTTCACTTCAGTGGTATTATCATGTCTATATGTACAGCAATGGGATCAGTGATGAGCGTAGCTGCAGTTAAATCCCAGCATGAGAAAAATGCTTGCTTATCCAGCATTTCTTTAATGCAGTGGGGGGAGGGGGAGGTGGTGTCCAGATGACACACTAACATTGCACTTATTTCATTTCCTAACTTAAAAACAGCAACAACAATAAAAATAGATTTTAGTATTAAAGGTAGGGTTAGGGTAGGCAATTTTGGAGCTTTGAAAGCATGAGATCCCACCCTCTCCCTTTAAAGCGTCTCCAAAGCCACGCCTCCGTCAAAACGCACACAGCAGAGTCTGCAAAGCGTCATGAGAGACTGTGTTAAATTACCTCATGTCTCTCGGACTTGTACCACCTGACTGCTGTTGTTGCCATAGCAATGCATACATCCAACTCTGAGAACGTGAACAGCTCCGGGTAGAAAATCACGGTTTGCCATCTCATAATTACGGTTATGACATAGCATGATTTTTTACAGTAAATTTCTGGCAACCACAGCTGGCAGAAATTTCGCATATTTTTTTTTACAGTGGCTACCTGAGAAGAGGCTGTGGTTTTGGCACCTGGCTCTGTAAAGCTAACTTCTTTCTGTATGTCCTACAAAAGTAACATCATTGTGAGACTTCCTTCTGCAGTGCACTCACTCTGAATTTATTTTCATCTCAAAACAGTGTTGGTGGAGCTTGAATATTTTGTTTAGTATTAATGATATGTGGGAAAGACATGGAAAGTTCCCATGGTAACCATGTTTCTATGGTCACTAGAGATCACTCGTGATTTCTCTTCACTGACTAGACAGATATCTGTGAGAATGTTCATTGGAGAAAAAAATCTGGCTAGAGATGAGACTGTTGATTGTACAGTTGACACTAGCCACAGAAATGTAGAGATATTTTTTTAAGCCTATATAGAACCAAAAGTGACATAATTTGATGAGAATGTGATAACCTGTGATGTAAACGGTTTGTCTTCGTATTAATAGACATTGATTCTACTAATTCAACTGGATACAACTGTGTGTATGGGGTGGGGGGTACCGGTCCCCCATACTACCTTGTGAATAAAGTTTTAAAAAGTTATTACATTAGATACGTTTTGTAAACTGCAAGAATATATACTCTAAACTTTTTGCAATGCATGTGTGACAAGCTTGAAGACAGTGTTTAGGCAAGATATTTTTTTCATTGGTTTACTTCATAGAAGCATGTCTCTTTAAGAAGACTGGCATTCAATCCACTTCCAGAGAAGCGTTCATAGATATACAGTAGGATAATATATCTGCCTGACACATCACAAACTTCCTAGAAATCAGTGAGAAACTGGACAAACAAGTCATCTGTGTTTCAAAAGACACTTTTTGGTTTGAGTGCCTGGTGCCACAAAATACATATAATGAATGAATAATTATAGAATTGATAACACTACTGCTGTGAAACATTCTCTTAAAACAAAACAAAAAAACTTAAAACTCATCAGCATAAACCAGTTCAACAGACATCTGATCTCCTACATGCAAGTTGCCTCATGCCAGAATTAAAGAATGAGGAAAGCAAACATGAAATATTTTTGTTTTTAATTTATCATTGGGAATCCCATAATATTGAGTGGCCATTTATTTAGTAAAGGGGGGTAAGGAGGAACTGTCATCCAATACCATCTTGATCTACATTAATAAAAAATATCCAGTAAAATTTACGGTAAAAAAAAAAAAAAAAAACTGGCAGTTGTGGTTCCTAGAAATACACCATACAAAATGCATTGACAATGTTTCAGTCATTACGGGATGGCATATTGGTGGCGCCTGTATATTTTAAAGCTAATTATCATGTATTTAATTTAGTGATATAATGTTATTTCCAATCTACTTGAACTATAAAAATCTGCTTTTTACATTAAAATGTACTGCACCATAATAGCAATAGTAACAAAAAAAAACGAATGTACATTACTGAACAAAAATTAGAAGAAACAAAACTATTCAAATATAATTATATGTCCTTTTACTGTTTATCATTGTAAATTAGGCCTATGTTGTAATTCATTGTTTTTACTTGCAAAAAACAAAATGTATATTAAAAAAAATGTAATGTTTACCGTTTTTTTACGGAATATGGTAAGGTAATAATTACAGTTAACCACTTAATTTATTTACTTTCACATTTTTTATATATTTTTTTTCTGTAAAAATTACAGATACAAACATTGTTGACAGTGTACAGACTGCAGAGCACTGAATCCTCATTTGAAACTACACAGACTGACTTTAGCTCTCACCTTTCAGGTTCAAGTAAGTATCTCATTACATAACATATATTTACTATCCCTAACCCACTTGGCTTTAGATTAGAGCCAAGATGAGCAGAGGCATGCATATATATATATATATATATATATATATATATATATATATATATATATATATATATATATATATATATATATATATATATATATATATATATATGGAAATATTATGCTAGAGAGACTCTAGCAAAACACAGCCTGGGATCAGCTGGGATCCACACTTATTTATGTTTCAAGTACTCAGTTTCCTGAATGGACACAACATTGACAGCAAACAAAACATAATTTTCATCAAAGCAAAAAATTAACTTTGATCAAGGAAATACTGTTTACCGGTCACATTTCAAACTTTAGTTCATATAAGACTTTGCTTAATACATAATGCACCACATCCAGGCCTAAAGAAGTATGGAAAGATGTATAGCAAGTTGTCCTAGGGTCAACAAATCTCATTAAAGATTCTAGCTTTAATGAGGGAAAGTTTTATAACAACCATATAAACTCCCTCTACTTTCCATGTCTGTGTCCTAGTGTGCTGACTATGATGTTCTGAAACACAGTCAATGTCATCAATGAAAGAAGAGTTTTTAACTCACCCATGATGGTAACTCAGTTGCCTCCAGCTCCTGTTTAACAGCCTCTTGCTCAAAAAAGGAGAGTGCTCTGTTCAGCCTCGTGTTCTTACACTTCGTGTTTCTCTTCCAAAAAAAAAATATTGTGAGTGCGATTAAAAGCCAACTAAAGCTGAACTCAAAATAACCCAAGACATATATGGGGAAGATAATGACGAAGGTCTTGGCGAACTGCAGCCACGTGCGGGTCAGTTCGCTGGTGCAGGACGAGGAGTCCTCGCTGAGCTCCGCCGCTGAGGGGGAAGGAATCGCCCTGTTTGTCGGAGCAGTTTGTCCGCTGTCTTTTTGTCCCGAGGCACCTGCTGTTTGAGAAAGATTTCCGCGCACAGCCGTCATAATGTCCGCTGTCATATTCAGCACAAACGGCGGTGATAAAACGTTAGGCACTGCTGTCAAAAAACGTGAACATTGTGCTTCAATGTAAAAGCTTCGAGAGTAAACACGATACTTCAGACCATCCCGTCCCACGTTCAAGTAGCCTACAACGCTCAACTAAATCAATTTGAGGATGGTTTCACGTTAGTTCGCCCGTACACCAATCCATTTTGACGCAGATGGTTCGCATTGCTTTAATTTTAAAAACATATCTAGCGGTGCATTACTAGCGACCTAATTCAGTTGTCGCTGCAACTGTCTGTGCGTGTGTGTCGTCTGTTGTGTGGCTGGTGTGTTGTGAAGGTGAAGGTGAAGAAGCGCGTGCTGCTGTTGTGACTGACAGCTGAGAGCTTGACTCAGGCGCGCGCGTGCGCTCACACACACACACACACACACACACACACACACACAGCGGGTCTCGAGAGGTCAGTGTAACAGCGACACCCTGGGCAGTGTAACAGTGACAAAGTCGACACCCTGGGCAACTGAAAAAACACAAACAATATGAGGCGTCGACATGCCCAAATGTTAACTGTTAATTTAACCAGGCGTTTTCGATCTTTTAGATGCTACTGACTCCTCAAATACGATCAGGGAGGGACCCCATCCTTAATTTAAAAGGCTTCTTTTATAAACACCCAATTTATACACTGAAAATGTAATTTATATGAATATTATTCATATTAATTCATATTATAAATCTAAAATTAGTTTTGTATTTTATATGTAGCTATGTTATATGTATGTTATATTATAAAACATTTATTATTTTATAAACACTATTTTATAATTTATATATAGCCTATATATATATATATATATATATATATATATATATTCTACAAATGTAAATGTACTGTTAAATGTGTTCTTTATTTTAAATGTATTTTTTTTATCTATATTTAAAATGTATTAATCTTATTTATTATTGATTTATTAGTTTGTCTCTAGACTTTTCCACTCCCTTGGGTCAATAACAAGAAGCTGTTTGTTTCACATTTTATTTAATATTTTCAGATGGATAGATAGTTTGTGTCAAAAACAAGTGTTCACTGCGTGTCTAGTTCGCCTTTGTTTTGTGTCGTCTTCAGCTCAGTTTGCACGACTTTAAACAAATAATTCATTCACATCAACAACATACTAATTTATCTGAACAAGAATACATTAAATAGACGTAGCTATTGGCAGATTTAGTAAAAAATCTTTTTGTAAAAAAAAGTAGGTAATGACTGTAGACATGGGCAGATGTATAGTACAAAGCAATGTCATGCTTTATATTGTGAGCTATGGCGCATTTTATCAGGTCGATTTTTCGATTATTTTCAAGATTGGTATTAAGCGATTGTTCGTTGCTCGATTTAATAGTCTGGCTGGTCAGGTTACCATAGTAACGTTTAACTGCGCATTCGCTGTAGAAGTATCTCGGTATGGCGGTGAAATCTGTTAACACAAACTTGTGATTGTTGGATTGAAAAGAAGAACTGAGGGGTGGATCTCTAAAGTGATGTACCCTGGGAAGGTAAAGCAACACTTATCCCGTATGGATCAGCTGTTGTGCGGCGATTGTTTTGTTTTTTTCGTGAAGATTTTAAAGCTGAACAGCACGATTAGCCGCTCATCGATAGCCAAATACAACTGCTGCTTAACTTACCCACTCAAGTTAAATCTGTAAAATGTTTACTTCATAATTTAAACACTTATATAAAGAAGGTATATAAAGGTATATAAAGAATCAACTTGTAAGTAAACAGTATTTAGTTAGTTTTAGACAATCGAGCCATTAGCTTCATTCTGCACAATTTTTCCCTCGCCCTCTCATAAGAAAATAACAAAAGAAGACACATGGAGGTCTGATGACTTAAAAGTGCACATTCAGGTAATCTGCCGTTTGTTTGTGTGTAAAAAAAAGAGGTTTAAAAGCACGACCCGTAAAAATGTGATTGTGTTGCCAGACTCACAATGAGGAGAGCAGAAGAAGATCCAAACGAGAAGAGGAGCACAGGAAACACAGGGATGGAGAATCTCTGGGTCGTCGACACAGAGACCCTGATCCAGATGCAAGGAGAGAAAGAGAAAAACAAAGACGTGGAGAAAGCACAAGAGAGGAGAGTAAACACAGAGACCCAGACAGGGACAGAAACCAGGATATCAAAAGGGAAGATGTCAAGGAGGATAGATATAAAGAGAGAAGGAGAGAGCGAGATAAGACATTAGATTACAACAGACACAGAGATGGAGATGAAGGAGAAAAAAGACATGATCATGTTGAGAAGGGAAACGGTGAAAGACTGAGGGATAAAGATAAAGACAGGGACATTGATATGTACAAACAACGAGACAGGGAAAGGGAAAGAGAAAAAGAAAGAAGGAGGGCTGAGAGAGATGGTGAGCAAAAAAGTGAAACAGATAGAAGGAAAGAGGAGAGAACTGAAGTAGGAAAAGAAGAGAGGGAGAGAGACAAAGAAAAAGAAAGAAGAGAAAGACACAGAGCAAGAGAAAGTAATCGGAATCGACATGAATATGAGGAAAAACAAAGAGAAGGGGAAAGGAGAGAGAAACACAGGGATAAAGACAACTCTGGACACAAAGAAAGAGGTATGAACAGTTTGTGCCTAGAGAAAAAGTTTTTTTTTTTCATGTCAATTTGAATTTAGCAGAAAATCACAAATTTAATATGATATTATTAATATGATCTCTTTTATTTCAGAACACAGAAGAGATAGAGAAGAGAAAGAGAGGAGAAAAAGGGATAAAGAAAGCCATGTAAGCCATGTATAAGATTGTTGATATTTATGAGCGAGATATTGTACTGATAATGTAAGTAAAATGTACATTACCGGTCAAAAGTTTTTTGAATAAGTATGATTTTTTAAATAAAAAATACTACAACATTCTGAAATATTATTACAATTTAAAGGAACTGTTTTATATGTATATCGAGGTGATATAGAAAAGTTATTTTAAATTGTAATAATGCTTCACCATGTCACCAAAGCAAAAACTGTTTTTCCAGTATTTATTCAGCCTTGGTGAGCAAAAAAAAAAAATGTGTTAATTATTCCAAACTTTGGACCAGTAGTGTAAATCTGTAAAAAAAAAATGACGGAAGAATATTAAAAGTCTAAAGTTGTTGTTGTCAACAGGTGACAAACAAAAGTCACTCTCAAGAAGTTGAGCAGCGTCACCAAGATGGGGATAGGGAAAAGACCTGGGAGAGGGAAGAGAAAGACAGAAGGCGTGAAAGAAGGCACAAGGAGGCTTCAGACTCCAAGAGTGAAAGAGAGCGGCAACAAAAAGATTCATCAGGACATGACACGAATGAAAGGATAATTAGAGACAAAGAGGTACAAACATTGTCAATTAAATTAAATGCTTAAGTTTCATGACATTCATTTGCTTTTTAGGTTTGTAAGGTTATACATTTCCATTGCACATATATTTTGTATTGTCGTGTGTGGGTGTGTAGGAACCTACCAAGAGAGCTTCAAGCTGAAATGAGTCATCCAAAAAAAAATCCAAAAAGATTTCTGTTTGAAGTTCAGTTACGATAAGTCAGCATGGAATGAAAATTCGATTTGAAATGTCTTATTTTGAATGATTCATCTGTGTTTAATCATGTTTCATTTAAAAAAAAATTATAATTTGTTTGTTTGTTTTTTGACCATATAATTTTTTTTTCTTTGACAATCCATTAAATAAAAAATTATTTAAATAATCCACCAGTTAAAAAAAAAAAAAAAACAGCATTAAAAAGATACATTTTTGAGAGTCAGGTAGCAGACCTCTAACAACAATACTAGGATATATATATATATATATATATACACACACATGTATACTGTATATATATATACATATATATATACACACACATGTATACTGTATATATATATATATATATATATACACACATGTATACTATATATATATATATATATATATATCATATACAGAAACAGGTCTCAAAATAAACACAAGAAGCTGCATTTCTACATTACAACAGCCTAAATCAACCTAAATATAAAAGCACTTCCTTTTAGTCTCAGAACTCAGTGTTTCTTACAAGTTACTAGCTAATATTAAAAATTGTTTAGTTGCATGTCTTTACTTTTTGAGCTGTTTCCACTGTCTAGCCCCATTGTACATTAAAGAGTAAACCCACAGCTAATCTGATTTTATGCCTTTGTGTTTCAAGGTGGGGAATGAAGATACTGAAAAGGACAAACAATCAAGCAAAGATTATCATAAGGATGATTATGATGAGGATTTTGAGGTGTGAACTTGAAGGAGCCCAGTGCTCCCATTACATCCATGACATACATCCATGACATAAGATTTCGGTGTATTTATGATAAATACAAGTTAACTTAAATATAAATTATTGGTTTATATTGCCCTGATGATCTTAATGCTGATCTAACCAACACAGTCCTTATTTATTTCTACCTTTTATTATGCTATTCATTTAGCTGTAAAGTGATGAGCTGTTCCTGCTTTTAGGATTATGAGGAAGACTTTGAGGATGATGGTGAAGAAAAGGATGATAAGGAGGAGGAAGAGAAAGAGGAAGATGACAATAAAGCGAGAGAAAAGAAGAGGGAACTGAGCCCTAGGAGAAGAGAAGAGATTGAAGCCATCCAGAAAGCGATTGATGAGGAAAATGAGAGAATCTACTTTGCAAGATCAAAGCCAACAACCATAGAGTCAGCTATCACCCAGAGAGGTAGTTAAACAAAAGTTTATGTTGATTCGCACATTCTCCTGCTGAGCATGAAAAGGAAGACCTAAATCAGGGTTTTGTTGTGTTTTCACAGAAAGTCACTCTAACAGAAGTCAAACACAAGGCAAAATTATTGATTTTATATCAGCAAAGCAGCGAGAGGTTAGCCAGAAAGTGGCCAAGAAACAGAAGTAAGTTATCGTTCTTTATGATAATCTAATGAGTATCTAATGAGATCATCTAATAGGCTATGATGTACACGCATTTAAAAAATAAATAATAATAATTGCGTTTGTTGACTAAAGAATCAATTAATCAGTAGCCATTTGATTTGATTTGAAGGAAGCGCAGTGAGGAACTTCTGCGTCTGATTGATTTAGACTTCTCCATCACCTTCTCTCTGCTGGACCTGCCTCCTGTCAATGAGTATGACATGTACATCAAGACCTTTGGAACAGCCAATACCAAACAGGTTAGAAATCTAGAAAGTTGTAGGTACTTCCACGTTATGTGTCCTGCAAAAGGAAAATGTTGATATGTTGAAGTATTTGGCCATGTTGTGAACAATATAGGCAGCATGAGATTAATGACTTATCTCAGGACAGATCTGACTCTATGGGCCCTATCACACACCCGGCGCAGTGCGGCGCAGTGCAGCGCCAGGCGCGACGCAAGTGTTTTTTGCTAGTTTCAGCCCGACGCAGTTACCAATTTCACGTCCTGCGCCACATTGTTTAAAGATGCATTTATGCAATCTCCAGGATTACCCTCTTTCTCTCCTCTGCCGTGACCGGGGTCCCTGCCACCTCAAATTCAGCAGTACCTGTGGCAGCGATTGCAGCTCCCGTTTTCGATGTGGGGAAACATGTTAAATTGGTCCCACCTTTCAGGGAGGCTGAGGTAGACTCCTGTTTTACTGCATTTGAACTGGGGTCTGCGGCCCTTCAGTGGCCAAAAGAAATGAAATTAGGAATTAGTTGGAATAGCTCAAGAGCTATGTGCATCCCTTCCCACCGATACTACTGTAGTTTGTAGTAAAGGCAGCTGTGTTGCGTGCATATGAGCTAGTCCCAGAGGCTTACAGACCAAAATTCTGACATCATAAGGAAAAGCAGTCTCGCAAACATTTGTTGAATTTTCAAGGGAAAATCAGGTTTTATTTGACAAGTGATGTGCTGCATGCAAAGTGACTTAGTTCCAACAACTCTTTGAACTAATGTTGCTAGAAGATTTCAAGGGTTGCCTTCCTGATAATCTTGTTATCCATTTAAATGAGCAGAAGGTATCTTCATAGAGTGGTTGTTCCCATGCTGTTCGGCACAAGCAAGTTGTGATCTCGCATGCTGTAGTGCAGGTGAAAGTTGTTGCCAATGCTGTCAAAGCTGTACGTGGGGGAGCACAGGGCGGACAGTTCGTGCAGCACAAAAAAAGAGTATGTTTTTACTGTCTTGTTTCAGGTCATCTCATTGCGGACTGTAAGCATGGAAAAAGAAGAACACAACTAAGTCTAAAAGTGTTACTTTTGTAAAATCCGTCTCATGCCTGCTGAATCAAGTAAGGCGTCGATATATGAACCCTTTCTGTTAACTGGATCAGTAGGGTTGTCTATAATATAACTATGCTGCGTGATACGGGATCTGCTCAGACACTTATGTTGAGTACAGTGTTGTCGCTGTCTAATGAATCGTATACAGGAGCTAATGTGTTTCTCCGAGGTGTGGCTGTATTAAAGTTCCCTTGCATACTTTGTGTTTAAAGTCTGACCTTGTTTCAGGATGTGTACAGGTGGGCGTGCGATCTCAGCTTCCAGTGGAGGGGGTTGACCTCGTACTGGGCAATGATTTAGCTGGAGGTAAAGTTTTTTCGCAGCCTGTCGTAGTGGATGCACCGTAGTGACAGACTGACATAAAAAAACGGAACAGTCTCCTAACGTGTTTCCTGTTTGTGCGGTAACGCGCTCAAGCTCGAAAGCCCCATGTTGTTGACTTGTCAGATTTGTTTTTGGTATCTGATGGTAAAAAAATGGAAGCTAAAATTTTTTCTGACGTTACCTGTAGCTGAGAGTAATCACAAAAATCATAATTCCCTCCAGATAGGAAGGAATCAATTGGCCATGTTGCTGAAATCTGTTGTAGCTGCAATTTACAAGGATAGACTTCCTGATGCTGGAGTTGCATTTTAATGAGAAGATGAAGTGCTAATGCGTAGGTGGAAAAAGAACGACATCTTTTGTCAAGTTGTAGTCTCCTCCGAGTACCGCGCACAAATACTTGTTCATGATCATGTTCTTTCGAGTCATCTAGGCATTAGAAAAACCTACGAGCGAGTGCTTCGCTATTTTTTTGGGCCGGGGATGAAGTCTGATGTCTCCGCTTACTGTCGTTCGTGTCATGCATGCCAACTGACCGGAAAGCCCAATCAGACCATACCACCTGCTCCTTTACATCCAGTACCTTTATTGGAAGAACCTTTTGAGCATATTATTATGGACTGTGTTGGCCCGCTCCCTAAATCAAAAGCTGGGCATCAATACATTCTTACAATAATATGCGCTGCCTGGGACTCGCTATCCGGAAGCGATTCCGTTGCATACAATTAAAGCTAAAAGGATGATCCAAGAATTGGTTAAATTTTGCTCTGTGTTTGGGCTACCAAAAGTGATCCAAACTGATCAGGGATCCAATTTTACATTGAAAATATTTACTAAAATATTTAAGTTTCTCGTAAATTAAACATAAAACATCTACTGTCCAGCGCCTACCACCCGCAAAACCAGGGAGCAATAGAACGTTTCCTTAAGATATTGAAGACGCTGTTGCGTAAATTCGGTGTGGAAACGGGCAGAGAATGGGATGAGGGACTCATGCTGATGTTTGCGATTCGTGAGACCACGTAATAATCCATAGGATTTGCTCCTGCTGACCTGGTGTTTGGACATACTGTTTGCGGTCCGCTGAGAATATTACGTGAACAGTTACTTAAAAAATGTGTTCCCATTTTTGCGCCCATGGAAAGAAAACGAGGTGGTCTGAAAACGAGGTGTGTTCACTGTTCAGGCGTATTGTTGGTGCGTTGCTATTTTGAGGCAACTGAAATAGACTGCTCCACTGACCAACAAAAACCTGGTCTAAAGTCGATGGCGCAATATTTTTTATATATTTAAAGAGCGCGTTAGTATGTGCACCTATAGGCGGGGCCACAATGCGCGTACACTCTGCTTATTACACACACAGGGATGTGCAGCAGCACACAAACATGCCAAATATAAAAAAATAAAAGGATTACAATGTAAAAGATTAATATTGTGTACATAAAGATATTGTGGAATCCGGCTTGTCCCGTAGATATTCTGCTTGCGCGCTTTAACCTCACGCACGAGCAGATCTATTTGCTCTCTGGAGATGCGTTCAGTCTTTCCGCTTGCAAATACCACCATGTAAATAGCAAATCCGCCATGGAGCAAGCGCAACTGGCATTTAAAGGAATGGGAAATTACACACTGATTGTTTTTTTGCACGTTATGCCCAAAACACACCCATTACTCATTAAGAGAATAGGGACAACCGTTTTAGACCATGCGCCGGACGCACCAACCATTTTTCCCGTCGTTAAACTAGCAAAAGTGGATTCGGACACGCCATAAGTGCACCTGCGCCGTGCGCTTTAGACCATGCGCTTAGGCCGTTAAAATAGGGCCTTAAATCTACCATATGTGTTTTATTAAGTCACTTTTACACATCTTCCCTGTGATCTAGATTTGTTTTTATTTATTTCTACTCAAAATAGCTTTTATGCAATCCCATGAGATTCTTGTGTGTCCAGGCTTATGTGCAGTGCAATGAAGACAACACTGAACGAGATATACAAACAGAAGAAGTTGACATGACAGACAAATGGACACAGCACCCACCAGAAGCAAAGGCAGCGTGCGGAGGTATTGTGTTCAAAATTTATTAACAAACAATAATGGAAGTGTAAAAATAATATAGTCTATTATGTGCTATTTCCTTCTCTGAACTGTAACCAGGACCTAAGGCGTCTCAAGACACTTCAGTGGAATCCACTGCAAGAATAACTACTGATTCTCAACGACTGACTACTTTTTTACGTTCTGCTGCACAGGTAAAGAATATTGGTTATGGGTTTATTTAAATTTTTATCAACTTATTAACAGTTAAAAATTATCTGCACATTTCTAAAATAATTTTCCACAAAAGTGCAAAAAAGCTCTCAAAAAGTTTGCTCATGTTTTGCGTTGTTCAGTCACAGAAATAGATAAACAATATGTGCATATGAACTCGAGAGGACCATGACAGTCATTCCCCATAATCCACTGGGTGATTTATTTATTTATGTATTTTTTACATGTCAGGTGATGGCTGTTCTGATAGAGGAGAATATGGCTGAGAGTAATTCTGTCCGAAGACTTCGCTCTCAAACAGACGCGCTGTCCTTCAGTGATGGCTGCATTCAACTCAATGCCAAACTCCCATTTTTGCATGGTAATATTTTATAAATAACATTTACTGATGAATGGCAGCTATTAAGAGGTATACATTCAAATACATGATTTTGATGTGGAATAAATGTGTCAACGGCGATAGTTCTGGGATTTTTGTATTAATGTAAATAAATGTGCTTTAAAGGAATAGTTCAATTCAAAATGAAAATTCTGTCAACATATACTCACCCTCAAACCTACTTCTACTTCCATAGTAGAAAAAAAAATACTATGGAAGTCAATGGGACCAGTTAACTGTTTGGTTACTGACATTCTTCAAAATATCTTCCTTTGTGTTCAGCAGAAGAAAGAAATTCATACAGGTTTGAAACAACTTGAGGGTGAGTATATGACGACAGAATTTTCATTTTGAAGTGAACTATCCCTTTAAGGGTTAGTTCACCCTAAAAATGAAAATTCTGTCATTTACTCACCCTCATGTCGTTCCAAACCTGTAAGACTTTTGTTCATCTTCAGAATACAAATGAAGATCTTTTTGATGAAATCTGAGAGCTTTCTGTCCCTCCATTGACAGCTATGCAACTACCACTTTGAACGTTCAAAAAATTCATAAAGAGATTGTAAAACTAATCAATATTAGTTAAAACTAATCAATCAACTGAGCGGTTTAGTCCAAATTTTCTGAAGAGACTTGATCGCTTTATATATGATGAACAGATGTAATAGGCTTATATTCACAATAATAATTGGGTCAATATTCAATTTCAAACATCACATTCAATAATCAATGTCAATAAATATGACGGTGGTGAATATGCTCAATCACGTATATATGTGCGTGTCTACCTTTTTGCAGGTCGGCAGGTGAGTCTTCTGCAGTTCTCTCAAGTCCAGAGACAGACTCTTCTGTCTGTTCATCCTCCTTCTTCCAAAACCAGTGCTGTTCGGCTTGACAGCGAGACTGTCATCTGTGTGTGGAATATCTGGGAGCCATCCAGACCCCAAAAAATTCTTCTTTATGAATCTGAGGTATGGAGAAGAACATACTGGAATGATAAAAATTCATTATTGATGTTTCTGAAATTAAATGCTTTCCCAAAGTCAGTCAAAATCAAATCTCTTTCTCCCATTTCTCCTACCCTCTCAGGTGAGGTGTTGTTGTTTCAGTCCTGGTAAAGTTACGTTAGTGTTTGCTGGTACGGCAGTGGGTTCAGTGGTGGTATGGGATCTCAGAGAACATTCTGGCACTCACTGCAACTTGGCGGTTGGCAAAGAGATGTGGACACTACGCTACCCGACCTTCTCTACGGGTCAGTCAATGCTCACAGCTTCAGCTGCTGTGCGGTCAATTTAAATAATAGATCAAATATACAAGTGTTTGCTAAACTTATTTATCTAACTTCAACTTAAAGGAGAACTCCAGCGCAAAATGAACCTTTGGTCTAATTACACATTGTTACCTAGTCAACCGTTATCTGAGATTTGTTTTCATGATTATCGAATGTAAATAGTTTTATCTCTAAAAACAGTTTAGCCTATAACGCTAGTATAACGCTAGTATATGGGGCATGGAGTAATGACAAATAAAAATCGCTTGTTAATACCACTAACAAGGCTCAAAATAGCCCCACACTAACACGGTAGCATAATGAGGGTCCCTACATGCAAACCGAAGCATTGAGAAATTTGACAGTGTCCAGACAGTTTAATAAGAAGATATTTTATACATACAGTCAACTTCACGTATACAAGCAGAAGCCATCTTTGAAAAACAGACTCGATCAGTCGATCAACGAAACGCCGATCTAAATACGCTGGACCATATGAGATTCTACACAGTTCAGCGCATTTGGATCGGCGTTTCGTTGATCGACTGATCGAGTCTGTTTTTCTAAGATGGCTTCTGCTTATATACGTGAAGTTGACTGTATGTATAAAATATCTTCTTATTAAACTGTCTGGACACTTACACAGTTCTCAATGCTTCGGTTTGAAGGTAGGGACCCTCATTATGCTACCGTGTGAGTGTGGGGCTATTTTGAGCCTTGTTAGTGGTATTAACAAGCGATTTTTATTTGTCATTACTCCATGCCCCATATACTAGCGTTATACTAGCGTTATAGGCTAAACTGTTTTTAGAGATAAAACTATTTACATTCGATAATCATGAAAACAAATCTTAGATAACGGTTGACTAGATAACAATGTGTAATTAGACCAAAGGTTCATTTTGCGCTGGAGTTCTCCTTTAATATGTTAAGTTATCTGTAAATATAGATATTTGGAGTCAGGTCACAGTTAAAGTGAAACTGACCTGTGTGTGTGTGTGTGCGTGCGTGCGTGCGTGCGTGCGTGCGTGTGTGTGTGTGTGTGTGTCTGTGTCTGTGTCTGTGTGTGTCTGTGTCTGTGTGTGTGTCTGTGTGTGTGTTCGCAGATGCTGTACTTTCTGGGGTGGGTCATCTCTCTCCTGTGGTGTCTGTTGAACCTGTACTGGCAACTGCTGATACAAGTTCAAAAAGCACACTAACTGCAGACATAGAGGGTAATACAAACTATGTGTTTGACTTACATTGTTTTTAATGAACTACAGTACAGTTCAAAAGTTTAGGGTCAGGGAGAATTTTATTTTTTATTTTTTAGAAAGAAAGAAAGAAGCAAATAGCAGACAGTAAAGACATTTAGGTTGTTACACAATATTTCAATTTCAATTAAATGCTGTCTTTTGAATGTTCTAATCATCAGAGAATCCTGAAAAAATATTTACGTTTTCACAAAAATATTACATAGGGATACATAGATTATAAGGCATAGATACACAGATAACAAGATTTTAAGAAGATTTAATAACATTGTAGCATTTGTGTTGGTTCCATGTTAGTTCACAGTGCATTAACTAATGTTAACAAATATACAATTGATTTGAATAATGTATTAGTAAATGTTGAAATTAACATTAACTAAGATTAATAAATGTTGTAGAAGTATTGCTAATTCTTAGTTTGTTAACTAAAGTAGTTAACTAATGTTAACTAAAGAAACCTTATTGTTAAGTGTTACCAAAAAAATCTTACTCACCCTGAACATGTAAACGGTAATGTATTTTTGAAAATCACCAAAAGAAATTACTTGTTTACTTGTGCAAATTCTAGAGTCTCTGGGACTGTCATTTCAGTTAGGATCTCTGGATGAAAATGGGGTGTTAACTCTCTGGGTATGTCTGATTTTTGCCAGTGACTTTATTTTACAGAAACTCACTTTCATTTGACGCTGTGTCATTGATTGATTCGATAAAGTTGTATGTTTCGTCTCTGACAGGTTGTGGTCGAACTGCCCAAAGGAAATGATTCTGGATCTCAAACAGACCTAGGTAAGCCTAAATTTAGATTTCTGTAAAGCTGTCTTGAACAATAAGTATTATAAACAAAACGGTATACAAATAAATTGCAGTTGAAATCATCTTTGCTGAAATCATATCTATTAGACCTCTCTCACTTTATTAACGCTCTCTACCTTGGCAGGTCTTAGGCCTGGCGGTAAAGTTAAATTACTCCACAGCTCCTCTCTACAGACCATTGAGAGATTACCTCAAGACATTATAATGGGATTTGGATCTTCAGTGAGCCTTCAGTTAAAGTTCCTCCCTTCTGACTCGAACCATTACTTCATTGGTACTAACATGGTGGGTGTTGCATGAAGTTGAAGATAGTGGACATTTGGTTTGGTGGTGTTTCCCATCACAGACTTTTATCTTGGTTTTGAAATGTTTCTTGAAATATTTCTTGATTTTCTTTTATTATCAAAGGGTCTGGTTAGACATGGTACGAGGCATAGCTTGAAAGTTCTTCCAAAGTTCTACAGATCGCAGTTTGATAGCTGTAGACCAGTGGAGGTCACAGCACTTGACTTCAGTCCTTTTGGAGAACCCCTTTTCTTGGTAAAGCAGCTTGAATGGCTTTGTATGTGTATTATGTAGTATGTCTGTGTTCATAGTCATCTTTTATTAGTGATGAAACAAGACAAGTGTTCTTTAACTCCCAGTTTTCAAAGTATCTAGCTGAAATTTGCGTTTCTGGGAACATTATATTAACCCTTTGATTCCTTTCCTTAGGTTGGCTGCAGTGACGGAACAGTTCGATTACACTCGGTCCTGAGAGAAGATCCGTTGATGGAGTGGTCTGAATGTTCCAGTGGCGCTCCTATTCTGTCAGTGCAGTGGTCTCAGACACGGCCAGCTGTGTTCTGTGTGCTGAATGCTGCCTCTAATCTGCTCATCTGGGATCTGTCAGAGAAGGATTATGTGCCAGCCGTCACTGAGAATATACACAATGACCGGTATAAAGCCAGGACATCAAACATTAGATATTTTTAATATGATATAAATAAGTCCAGTTAGTGTTATACAGTAAGCTAATATGTCAGATAATTCCTCTGTGTAATTCCAGAGGTAGATCATGTACTTCAGGCACTTCACTGTTTTTAAAATGTTCTGTTTTCTGACTTCTTTTCACAGGGTAACAGCCATGGCAGTGTTTGGTGAGCCAGCCAAACAGAACACATTTTCTGGCGTTGCGCTTGCCAAGCAGTCTGGAAAGGTGGAGATTCAGTATTTTAAGAAGTCACTTACAGTGCCTAGCGCCTCTGATAAAGACAGACTTCATTCTGCTTTGCACGATGCTTTTTGATATGAGATCTGAGCCCAGATTCAAGTTAATATCCAGTTAAATAGATAATATGCAAATAACAAAGGAAAACACATAGAGAGTTTAGAGAAAGCCATACACAGTATGGATGGACCTAGTGAATTGTATTTCCTTGTCACATCAGTAAGGTTCCCAAAGCTACACTGATTGTGGCATGAACTGTAGAGGATGAGAAATGGTTGTTTACTAGTCACAGTGGCCAGCCTTTTTGGTCTATACAAATAACAAATTAACTTTCCTGGCTTAAAATTCATTACACCTGAAACTTTGCTGACGTTGGCTGGAACATAATGGTTTTGTTTGCTGTGAACACATTTTGTAAAGTTAGATCAAATACTAAAGGAAGCACGTATACAAATGAGCTTTCTGTTCCTCAGGGATATAAATACTTTATATATCCTTTTTTTGTATTGCAATGAGTAGCATTTAAACCGGAATATATGTCTTATTTATATCTTTATCATTTATTTACTATCAAGGTATACTGTAATTATTAATGGATATTTTTTTATTAAAAGACGATTACATTTAGACTGTGGTTTCTCTCGTTATTTACTTATGTTATTGGTGATATAGGGGTGTTCTTTCTGTACAACCTCACTATGGATCTTTGTTATCTTTAGAAAGGGTATCGGCACACATTTTGAGGACAACTGCGTTTTGACACCGTCTGTTCTATTATAATTTTTTTCGCCGTAGCCTACTGTGGTTTTACTTCAGATCTACTTAATTAGGTTGTTGTTGTTGTTGTTTTACATAATGAAGTCACTGCAGTAAAACTTACTCGCAATAGTATAAAAGTTTGTCAAAATATTTGAAAATAGAGAAAGATACAATTTCGACATTAAACTATTTTTCATGAAATCCTCAATTTGAAATAATTATTTTTGACCTCTATTTTTGCTGGGTAAAGTTTGATTTTGATAAAAGGGAAGGAAAAACTTGAACACCTGTAGCCTCCTGTCTCTTGATGAGGAACAGTGCACGAGTGGACAAGTATTTGTTGTCAGGTCTGTCTGTCGTTTTCTCCATGGTTACTGTGTTGCCCAACGGCTCAGACGGCGACCGAGTTAAGTAGCTCCGGCTTCAAAGGGAAGTTGAGTAAAAAGATTTTTAATAACAAAATACCACATAAGTTACAAAATATATAACGGTTACGAACAAATAAAACGTGGCTTTTTGTTCTTTGAGTAGTAACGTAAACTATAGCGCTTTATACAAGTCGAATTATTTTATATAACTCCGAGATAAATTAATCCGAGGTAACGTAACGTTAACGTTGCCGACGTGTTTTTAAATCATCCCAGTGAATTGAAATGGTGAAGATATGGTTAAAGAAAAGACGGAGAACTCGGCAGTAGAGTGTCTAAAAAGTTAATATCCTGGACGAGAAGATATGGAGAGCATGGATAAAGTAAGGGAATGTCTTGAGTTTGCTTTAACCAAAGTCCTTTTACATACATTTTCTCTGCTTTACCTTAAATCACTTGATTGTCACGTGACCTATTTTATGTCTAAGCTAACTTATATCATATTTTCCCTATGAACAAATCACTGGCCACACTTTTCATTCCCACTTTCTCCGTGGACCTAACTTACTCCATCATCTTGCTTTTGCTCCTCTCTATTAAACATTCTTTATCCTGCCTCTGTTCAGATGAATCATGGGAATGTCCTCACCCACGGGCTTCGTCATGTCCTTCACCTCTCCTGTAAAGACCCCGTTTGTCACATGACGTGTGGTCAGGGTGCCGCAGGCTTCACTAGTCTCCACAGTAGTGGTAATGTGCAGTTCTATTATCCTGATGGCCATCTTAGAGATCCATCTTTTTGCCGATCCCACACCATCCACTATGCTGGACTCACCTCCACACATCTACCAGGCAGACTGGTTGGCTGGGGACCTGGGGCCATTCTCACCGTACTAGATGCAGAACTGAATCCTCTGGTTCATGCTGTGGAACCCATGGATGTGAGAGTGTGCAAGGTGTGGCTTTAAAGAAAACTTTTCAGACCACTTTTGATACAATTAAACCTGGAATAACGTTTTCTTAATGGAATGAAATGTTGATGGTGTAGACCAGTGGTTCTGAACCAGAATATAAGTAATAAAGTATTTATTATAAATGATTTATCCATGCACATTTTTTTAAAACTCTTGTTCCCTCATAATTCTTAATAAAAAATGATACAATCAATTCCAGATGACAAAATAAAGTCCCACTCTAATTTTTTTTTTTAGAAAAACAAACTTTAAAATAGCTAAAAAAACATTGAACATAAAAAAAAGATCATCAATTCATGCCCAATCTTCTGGTTTAATTTTATCTATAATTATTTAATTTAAATATTATTTAAATTCTACATTAAAAAAGGGTTGGGGGGCTTTGAATATTGTTGTTGACAGTGGGGGGCAATTCAAAAAGGCAAAAAGGTTGAGAACCACTGGTGTTGACATTAGGTTAGGACATTGTTTTAGAATGTGGAACTTGTACTGAATGTGAATTAATGGGACATTTGTCTGTCACAGATTTTGGAGTACTCTAATGAGCTCGTCACAGCCGGAATGGGAAATGTATGTGTGTGGTGCCTTACACACTTGATATGTCGCAAACGGGTGGTGGAGGGTTTGGGAAGACATGTTGTTTTCACACATCTAGCACTGGTGCCTAGCAGGACTCCGCAGGGCCGCAGAGCACTGGCTGCATACGGACGGGCTGTGGTTGTGCTGGACCTTACAAAGGGATGCATTATGGAGCACAAGAAGAACCTCCATTTAAGGTTTGTTTTAATTTTTTTGTAGTAATTAATTCAGTCATTTGCAGCTATTAAAGGGACCGTTCACCAACCTGTTCCAAACCTGTGTGAATTTCTTTCTTCTGCTGAAAACAGAAGATGATATTATAAATGTTGGTAACCAAACAGTTGACGGTAGTCATTGAGTTCCATACTGCGAAAAAATAATAATATGGAAGTCAATAGCTTTAGCAGTTTTTAGCAGATTTAGCAATAGCAGTTTTATCTCGAAAACTGTAGGTATGTTTTTCAGTAAAACCAATAGAGCCTCACCTAATCATGACATAATAGTTGCTGGAGAAAAACTACAAATTGTAAATCAATACAAATATATTGGGTTAGTAACCTCTCTTTTAAAGCCCAGATTGAAAAATTATGTACAAAAATAAAGTTTCCGTTCAATTCGAAATGAAATGTCAACTGAAGCTGCAATAATTTTTGTACATTCCATGATTTTTAGCCACTTCAATTACTGCCTAACAAGTTGGTCTCAGGCAAGTCAGAGCGCAAAAAGACCTTTGGAAACATTATATAAACAAGCCATTAAAGTCATGGACAAAAAAACAAGGCACTATCATCACTGTGCAGTTTTAAAAAAGCACAGTCTTTTAAAATGGGACAGTCTTCATAAATGTGTAGTCTCATATACAAAGTAACACATGATTTGGCCCCAGCTCCTCTGGTAGAGCTCATCAGCCAAAGAAACGGCTCTGGGCGCGTCACTCGAGGCGTCCCTGTGTCATCCCTCTGTGCAGGAGCGCTTTCAGTCGCTCGGCCTGGTCGGTGAGGGGCGCCACTGAATGGAGCTCAATACCTGAGGAGATTAAACAGCTCACCACTTACAAGACCTTTACAAAAAAAAAAAAAATTTGGCTCATCAACACGTATGTCTGCCAACATTAAAAGCCGAGCCTGTTGCGCTTTATTGTATACCGTCGCCTTTTTGTTGTTGTGTGTATTTAAATATTGTAACAGGTATTGCGTCCTTAAGTTATTTTATAGTGTCATTTATATTGTAGTTATTGATTTGTAATAGACTTGTAAATGTATTTTTATGTTTGTATTTTAATGCTTCTTTAACATCTTGGCCAGGGGACTACAGATGAAAAATATCTTTTTGGCTAATTCTGGCTTTTTTTAACCATTTTTGTTCATGTGTTTAATGAAATTGCACTGTCCCCTGTAATAAACCAATAATAATTAAAAAATAATTAAAAAAAATAAAGCTACCGCCAACTGTGGTTACCGACATAATCCAATCTTCCTTTGTGTTCAGAATAAAGATACTCATACAGGTTTGGAACAACTTGAGGGTGAGTAAACGATGACAGAATTTTCTGGGTGAACCTTTAAGGTCTGTTTGATATCAGTTCACGCTATGGAATATATAAAATCCCAACAACAACAAAAATCTCTCTTTTCCTCTCACATTTTCTGTGGAAACATGAATAATCCCACTACTAACATCTAAAATAAAATAAACGATTACAATTTACATTTGAGTGTGAGGGGTTTTGAAAAGAGTTGTTGCTGTATTGTAAACAATAAATTAAAGTGCAGACTGCTCTGAATTCACATGACTTTTTTATGCCAGTCAAATGACCAGAGTTTGATTGATTCACTTGTTCGGGCCATGTTTTTACAACTCATTTGAACAGAAATAAAATGTGCATGCATTGCAGTTTGTTACCATTGGACTGTCCAAGGAGTAAAATACATGCATTCACTTAGCTGGAAAACATTTGTGATAAAATGGGTTAAATGAAACCGATGTCTATGTAAAAACTTAACTTTAGTCCTATTAAATCACTCTCTTTTTTTCAGGGAAATCACAGGGATGGCCTACTGTCCCCTCAGGGAAATTGTAGTTACTGCATCAGATATGACAATCCGAGTGTGGGGACTAGACTGGGAGCTTCAGATAGCCTTTGTGGGACATACAGGTCAGAAAAAGTTTCAAAATATGAGTGATATTTGAAATTGCATTTAATGTCAAACCAGCTAAAACATCTCTGAACATGTTCAGAATGTTCTGGCAAGGTTCTCTCAAAGTTATGAACAAACACTTTTCCATTAACGTTAAAAGAATGTTCATTCATAGTTATCTGGTCTCAAAATGTTTGCACAAAAACATCTATACTCTGTTCATGGAACTTTTATTGCTGAAACATTTTAGTTGGATGTTTGGTTAATGTTTTTTAAGTGTTTGTTTCAGAATGATTTAGAACATTCTAAAGTAAAATTCCTATAATGTCTGCAAAATAATAAAAAGGAATGTTCCTGTATCAAGCAGACTCATCAGTAATCACGCAACCGGCTTTGCGCCGTTCTCTCACGGCCCTCGGCCTCGTCCTGCTCGCCACAGTTCCTTTAACGTTCGTATAACCAAGAAAAAAACCTATTGAGAAATAACGTTTTATAACATTAAATAATATTAGCAAACCAACTTATTTTTATTCTTTTTTTTTACAAATTTTTGTTAACTGGTAAATTAGCAGCACTTTAGACCGTTGTCAGTTAACTGACCATTTTGGATGACGTCTTCACTGAGAATAGACTACTTCCTTCATGAGTAGGTGTTTTGTGTCCTTTTTCCAGCTCTAGTCACTTCCCTAGTTCTGTGTCCTGTCTCTGGCCTGTTGTTTTCATCTTCTCTTGATGGCACTTTGAGATGCTGGAGGCCTGAAGTTGGAGACCAGGTCCAGACGGTATCTATTCCTAACGGGTGCTCACCTCCTCTTCTCATGGGAGGCCCAGACAGTGCTGGCACCTTCTTCTCATACTCCACCAACAGTGTGGACTTCTGGACCTTCAACTGCCTTTACAATCTACACTGCAGACTGGATACATTCCTGGGAGGTCCTATCCGTCAAATCTTGACCCCACCTAGCCTCCCTTCCTTCCAAGCATGTGTAGTTTGTATCCATGGAAACAGCGATGTCACAGTTGTTGCGGCAGAGACCGGTGCAGTGCTCACTAGGTTCCATGCCAATGGAAGAGTAAGGTGTGCGGATTACTGTGTGCCTAAGGAGCGCCTATTGGTCCTGACTGAGGACGGGGTGGTATCTATTGCTAGTACTTTGACCAGTCCAGTAACAATACTGGATGAGTGGCATGGGATTGAGCATTGGGATTGGTCAGGTGGGAAGGTGGAGGCAATCATAGGCATGGTGTGCTGCATGGTGTTATACACTGATGTTACAGATACACAAAGTGGACAGGAAGAATGGATATCCTTACAGAGGCAGAGAGCACAGAAGCCAAAAAAGTATAAACTTCTACCTGATGCAAAAAACAGGTTCGTATTGTGGTAGAGTATATGTATGTGTGCAGCAGGTATTTGTTGATTCAGGCTGTTATCAGCAATACGTTGAATATGTGTAAAATGGGCCTGTTAAGCTTGATCCCTTGTACTACAGTATATACACATGAACTTCCATAAATGGTTTTTAAAAATCATCACTAAATTTGTCTTTTGGAAATAAGCAGTTTGCCTTTTGGGATGTAAACAGTTAATATTTTGTGGTTCCTAAGTTGATGATGTCACATTTAGGGGCGTAGCAGAACTCAATTCACAACCGCCAGCAGGAAAAGCAATGGTATAGAAAATGACAGAAATCTGAGGTAAATCTTAAATAAAAAGTTAAAAGATTACTTAATATCCATAGATGTTGCATATAATAATTCATAATTATCAAATAAATACTAATATTTGAATCTTTATTTAAGCCTATGTTGCTAACAAAACAATGCAGGTCCCTGTCTAGCTTGCATAAGAGGGGGGAAAATTATGTGTCCAATTTCACCAGCCTTGATTGAAAAAAAGAAAGAAGAAAAATCAGGGTTTGGACATAAGAGACATAAGAGAAGTTCTTATTCTCAATAGTGTTTATTTCTTAGGCTATTAATTAAGCTTTCATTACAGTTATGATGTAAATGTTATATATAGCAAGATCAATTCAATTCAAGGAAGAGTAAAATCAAGGAAAAGTCAAATTTCGACAAGTGTCAGACGTCACCAAAATACAACCTATAGTTATATCAGTGCAAGAACGTATAATCTATGTTTTTTTATTGTGGTTAGTAGTATTTGCTTGCATGTCCTGAAGCATCTAAATTGTCTCTTAAGATTTTGTGACTTGAGTCTGATACTGATAATTGTAATAAGGTATGTCATAATGATAATGAGATGCCTGAAATAAGATAAGCATTATGTGTGTTGTCATTTTTAAAAGTTTGTTGTAGTGGCTGCATTTTACTGTCTCTTACTTAGTGTGTGTGTGTGTGTGTGTGTGTGTGTGTGTGTGTGTGTGTGTGTGTGTGTGTGTGTGTGTGTGTGTGTGTGTGTGTGTGTGTGTGTGTGTGTGTGTGTGTGTGTGTGTGTGTGTGTGTGTGTGTGTGTGTGTGTGTGTGTGTGTGTGTGTGTGTGTGTGTGTCTGTGTCTGTGTCTGTGTGTGTGTGTGTCATAGGTTTCTGGTTATACTGGGCCACTGTGGTGGTTGTGTGTCTGTGCTCAACATGCTTTCAGGCAAAGTCCAGTTCAGAACTTCTGCTCACAACAACCAAAACATCATCAGCATGCAGGCACACCCCAACAGTGGCTACCTACTGACTGCAGGTGCACACACACTTCACACACCCGACTACATCACCACACTGATTGTTAGCATTCACTGATTGACTGCTAATAATCTTGATGGCTTTCTATTGTAGGTGAAGATAAAGCTCTGCTGGTCTGGCGTGTGTTCCCATGTGCTCAGCAGTGTTTGAGTCTCCATTTCAGCATGTTGTGTGATCTGCCTCCTATTTTGTTGGCACTGATGGGAACTCAACTCACCCTTGCTTTACAAGATCCAGAGAACGACACTTATAGCCTGGTGCAGTACAGTTTAGAGAACCAAAGCCGATCTGACCAGCAACCAAATGAAGAGCACCACAACAAAATCACTGGTTAGAGACGGTAAAACTTTTTTTTTTTACAAGGTGCCATGCTTCAAGCGAATTAGATCAACCCTCAGATCACATTTAGACCGTGTAGAGTAGTGGTTCTCTAACTTTTTGATTCGAAGGCTTTCCACTGTCAAAGAAAATATCTGAATACTAAGATATTTCTGCTGTAATGACAGCACAGCTTGCTTTCATACTCCTTTTTATTTACAGAAACTAGGAGGGGTAATATATTAAAATAATTTCAAATAATTTAATTAATTAATTTACAGAAATCCAGGTTTTAAGAACTCAATGTACTTCAGAGTTCGCACTTTTTATAACCAATGAATATACATGTCGTTTTAGTGGTTTGTAATTATGGGAATTTTTTATCTTTTTAAAAATAAGAAAAAAAAATTTGAACATTAACATGACGTTTTTTTTAAGATTGTTTTGCCTTATTTTAAATAATTTTAAGCCATTTTACAGCCCCATTGGAAGTGTGCTTAGCCCCCCTAGTGGGTCCTGGCCCCCTGTTTGAGAACCACGAAGAACCATGTAGAGATATTAATTAATTGTCACTCAAACAAAATTGAGAAAATACAACCGATAGACCAGTTTTCCAAAAGTTTTTAGAGCTTTTTTATCTATGCTAATTTTAATGCATAGATATTTTTATTTTTATTTAATTTTAATTTCCTCAGGGCTCTGTGCATGCTATCAGCTCAGCGTGTTTGCTTCAAGCAGTCAGGATGGGACTGTACGAATCTGGGATATGGAAAATCGCCTTCTTAGGTCAGGACAGATGCTACTTTTTGTTTTTAGTTGTATGTATTATGTTAAATAAAAATTCAAACTTTGATTATCTCTGCATCTGTGCTTTTGTGGTGTTTATTTCAGAATTCTTGAGGTGAACGCAGAGCCAGAGTGTTTGGCGTACTGTGAGGGAGGAGACCTGCTATTAGGCATCACGGGAGACCTCTACAGAATCCCACACACACAGCTACTTCCTCCCGACTGCAGGACACAAGTACAGCTTAAACTATCAAACAGCATCTTTTTTTGTCAAACCTTCTTGAAGAGTTGTCAGACTCTTGGGCCTGGTTTCACAGACAGGGTTTAGTAGGCCTTGTTCAGTTAGGACATTTAAGTAGCTTTTATAAACGTGCCTTAGAAAAAACACTACTGGTGTGCATCTTGAGACAAAACAATGGCACTGACATATTTTAAGATATGTCAGTGCAAATTGCTTTCTGTTAACACAGCTCAAACATGCATTTTAAACATGCATAGCTTAACAAAAAAACACACAAAAAAACTACTTTATTCAACTATTTATTTTCTTTCCGTGTGGGCCTCGACGCTTGCGCGAGAACTGAGAAGATGATGCAGATGGGTCTCGATGTAGTAAATGGTTCTAAAGTGTGCATTTCCTGGATGTCCGAATCGTGAGAAGCCAACGAGAAAACGTAAAAGTGCCTTGCCAATGCTGCAAAATGAATGGCTTACCTTTCACACTTTCCCATCAAATGATCATGAGCGTCATCTTCTCGGGTCTCGCGCATGCGTTGTGGCGCTCTCGTGAACTCACTCAGAGGCCCACACGGAAGAAAATGAATAGTTGAATATTTAAGAATAGTTGAAGTTTTTTTTTTTTTTTTTTTTTTTTTTTTTTTACAAAAAGTATTCTCGTCGCTTGTTAAACTTAAGGTTGAGCCACTGTAGTCGCTTGGACTATTTTAACAATGTCATTACTAACTTTTCTGGGCCGGCAGATGCAATTACCTAGCAGCCTATGAAGGAGTGAGACAGTTCTCACATTTCATCAAAAATATCTTAATTTGTGTTCCGAAGATGAACGAAAGTCTTACGGGGTTGGAACAACATGAGGGTGTGTAATTGGTAATTACTGACAGAATTTTCATTTTTGGGTGGACTAACTCTTTAAGCCTTGTCTGTGAAGCCGGAGGTTGATGTCTCTACAAACATGATGTTAAAAACAGTACAAAATAATGGTTGAGTGAAAATACTTTACTCTAGATTTACTCTAGTCTAGAGTAAGGTTTAATCTAGAACAGAGGAGGTATAGTCTGTTCAAACAAAATGAATTATTAATTTTTAATGTATTCACTTTATCACCCACTAAGAAATGTGATCCAGACTCTGAATTACCCAAATCCTGGACCCCAATCATGAGCCAAAAATGCAGGTAACTTTCTACTCAAATGAAAACACATGCGTAAATGCATATCAGTAAGCTCACTATTTGCTTTTAACACCTATCTCTAGGACAGAGAGTTGCCATGTTGCTAAAAAGGATGGTTCTGAAACGCTCGACAGGAAAAAAGATTCAGTAAGTAACAAATATATGTAAGAATGTGTTTGTGTCAGAGCTCATCCATATGTTTGTCTTAAAGGACTTTGGGGCACTCATGGCAAGACATAAAGATCTGGAATCCCTGCTAAAAGGAGAGGTTGAGTGCAGAAGGAGGAAACCAGCCACCATGCAAACCAAACAAGAGGCTTTCAATAATTACATGCGTCTAATTTACAGGCCACCCCCCAAAATAAGAGTACGTTCATAAACACCATTCATTTTACTGTCTTTTCAGTCAATATTTTCCCACAAAAATAATCAAAAACCACTTCCATAGAAAAAGGAAATGATTTGTATGAACCTTAAGAATGTATTTATCAGGTTTTGAACAACTTAAAATTCTGGCTTTGTGTGAATGCACAGTGTATAATTGAATAACAGTGGAATAATTGTTGTTTGTTGTTTTTTGCTTGCCACGAGCAGATCGAACTTGATGAAGTGCCACTCTTGTGTACTGAAGAGGAGGAGAAGAAGGGGAGGGAAGATGCTGACATACATCTTACAGCCATCATAGAGACTCCATCTACAAAGAAGACCCCTCTTCCACCCAGACCAGCAGCAAAGAAACTTAGAGAAAAAATATGCCCTGTTAGGATGTTTTTATTTATTTTTTTATTTGATTTTTTTTATTCATTCTAGTCACATGCATCCATGTGTAAAATAACAAAACTCATATAGTGATTGTGTGTTGAGTTTACTGCTGCTAACTTCTTGTCTAAATGTGTGGTTATATCAGCAAAAGTTTGCAGGCAAATAAGACATTGTACATTGTCAGTAATATAACGATGTATGAAGTGAAACTCACACAGAACTTTCTGTTGGTGAGCATGGCGAATTTGTGTGACCAACTTAAACATGAGCGAAATCTGCATGGGGAATTTTTTCACGCTCATTTGAAACATCCAATTGTGTGGATTCCAATTGAAATGGCTGGATTTTGGCGGCAAAATTTAACAAATGTAACCACACTTTATGAAAGTTATGGAATGATGTCACATGACCACTTAATCATTTGCTCTTTTTTTTTTTTTTTGCTCTCGCATACTCACTCTTCACAGCCACCAAAGCCCCTTCCACCAATACAGTGTCCTACACCCCCTCTGACTCTCCCCTCTGTGTCTGCACCACTTTCACCGCCCCTTGCACCACCTTCACTCACCCCTGTACCACCCTCGCCCATCACAGAGACTCCATCTACACAGAAGAGTCCTCTTCCACCCACAACAGCAACAGAGAAACTCATATACCCTGTTAGGATGTTTTTGTGTTTTTTTATATTAATTCTAGTCACATGCATTCTTGAGTTCAATAACAAAACTCATATATTGATTGACTGTGTGTAGTGTTTACTGCCACTGACTGTTTTGCATAAAAGTGCAGTTACATCAGCAAACTTTTGCAGGCAATTGAGACATTGTCCATTGTCATTAGCATAGCTATTGAAGCAAAACTCACACAGAAGAAAAACTCGCAATTTGAAACTTCTAATTGTGTGTATTCCAATTGAAAATACTATATTTTGCCATTCAATGGTAACTTTAAGAAAGGTATGGAATGATGTCATATGACCACTTAATTGTTTGCTTTTTTTTTAAATTTGTTCTCTTATGCTCACTCTTCACAGCCACCAAAGACCCTTCCACCAATAAAGTGTCCTACGCCTCCTCTGACTCCACCCTCCGTGTCTGCACCACCTTCACCGCCCCTTGCCCCACCCTCTCCACCTAAACAACTCACATCCTTGACTCCTCCACCCTCATCATCTTATATGCCAGAGTTCCTCCTGCAGTTTGTGGATGAGCAGTGGTTTCAAAAGATGTTCCCTGATCTGAGTGTAAGATGACACAAAAGAACTCCGATATTAGATATACAACGATATCAGTCTCCTTGTTCTAGTTAATTTCTGCATCATTCTGCATTAATTTGTGCATGTGTTTGCAGTGTATTTCGACTTCTTTAGGCCCCAAGGAATTCTGCATGCTTCTGTTGGACTTCATGATGTCTTGCAGCATGGCTCAGAAGAATAAAATCGTGAATGCATTACTTATGTTAATTCAGCAGGAGGTGTTGGACAAAATATCTCTCAGCAAAGGACTGCTGGTTTGCCTGGAAAATTGCATTCACAAAACCATGGTGAATACAATTGTGATAGTAGATTAAATACATACAGACATGACTGAAATACATTTTGCTAACAACTTCTAAAGTATTATTTTATTTTTAATTTTACATACATGTAAAATGTATGAATTCTTCATAAACACTACAGATTAGTATTCAGTATAAGAATATATATTAATATGTGAATATGTGTTCTGCAGTCAAGGGAGGAACAGCTTTTTGTCGGTGAGCTGCTGAATTTGATGGTACATCTGAGTCCTGACAGTTTTAACACCATTGTGGAGCTACTCGCCATGTTGGCAGATAAACAAGTTGATCTTAAGTAAGGAATAATGCATGTTTAACACAATACAAAATACAATATAGTTTTATATTCCATTGCATAGGTAATTTCAGCACTTTTTTCATGGTCCACTTTAATATTTTTTTTTTAATTGCTTGTGAAAGGGATGTATCAACTGCAGAACATCCAATTATTGAGCAGGAGTTTCATGTTTGGGTTTTTGGGTGACCTAAAACTGTTTCCAGAAAAAATAAGTGACACCCGATTGCCATTGGAAATCTCCTGTAAAATATGCTAAATGAAGAAGAAAAAAAAGATATTTGTGAGAATTAACCATTCTTTCATTATATCTCTGGCAGGGCTTTAGTTCTGTGTGTATTGCAAAGGTTGGGTGTGGAGGAGGCTGAACTGTGGTTATGTCCAGAATTAGAGTCCTGGAACTCTCTGACAAAGCATCAGCCTAACCAGCACTGCATTCTTCGAGATATGGCCAGCCACTGGCTGCTTACCTGGACCAGAAAGTACAGGGTAACGAGAAAATATCACATTGGTATATCTATTTTTGAGGAAAGCAAAAGGTGCATTTCTGTTGTACTTCACAGGTGCACAAAGGGTCTGTATTTTTGCGGAGTGAAGGAGTACAGAGTATGTGCACTCCTGTGGAGGTGCTCATATATTTCTGCTCTATGCAAAGAAGCAAACAGCCCCGACCACTGCCACCTCCACCAGAGGGCAGGAAGGACACTGTTATTGTGCCTTCAGACTTGGATAGGTATGTCATACTGATACAGAGACACCCTCTATCAATTGGTTTTGTCTGATGTATATTTTCAGTCAGCTTATCTACATTTAAAATGTACCACAAATGTATCGAAAAACTCTTACAGTTAAATCCAAACCTTTTCTATAGTCTCTTTAGAATTAAAGAAAATAAATGATGCCCCTTTTTACAAGCTGTAACATAAGTCTCAGGTGTCCCCAGAATGCGTTGGTAAAGTTTCAGCTCAAATTACCCCACAGATCATTTATTATACCACGCTGTAAAAACCTCTTTTTGGGAGGACGCAAAAACATGTTTTCATGTGTGTAGAGCTGCTCCAGAAGAGGGCGGAGCCTTTACAGCTTGTGCCGCCAACAAAAAGCTAAATATCTGTAAATATAAATTTTTGATTAACCATCTATCATGGTTTCTCTTACGTGACAGATCGGTTCTATACAATGCTAAATCAGATACAGTATATGTACAATATATGTGTACAGTAACACTTTTCTGGAAAAAAAAATAACATTACAATGTCCAGAAATCAATTTCAATATTCAAATTTCAATAATTTTTACATTGGGTTTAATTTGTCATATAATGAGATCTACTAATATGTTTTGTTAGTGCTGAGAATTTTTACATGAATAAATGCATAGATCCGCGAAAAGTACTTGTGTACTTTAATGGTCTAGTGGTGGATTTTTTTCCACGCGTGTCAGAGGTTCTGGGTTAGAACCCCAATAATCATATATATATACTGTACTGGACAGAAGATGTGATGAGAAGCTGAAGTCCGCGGTGATGTCATAAAAATCTGTGATCCATTTTAGCGTAAGTGAGAGACTGTAAGTTTTAAATGCTTATATCTCCTAAATGCGAATTTTTCATTGTTTTAAAATACACCAGCTTATTCATTACCTTAAGGCTAAAATATTCAAACTAAAAAGCTAAAAAACTAAAATTTCAATTTCAGGGGGCCTTAAAAGTGGCAGCAGCCTAATATACAGTACCTTCTGTTCTCTATGCCGTTAATGTGAATCAAACAACAAATGAAAAACAGAAAATCACTCACTGTTTTTGACTGAATTACTTTAGTAGCTTTATTAAGAAAAAATGTCTTTCTTGAATGCTGCTGTTAAATGCTCTAGTGAGGAGATAAACATGGCAGACTGTGTACAGCTGATTCCGTCGCCAGTCGTGGGCTGGGCCCGTTCCGCTGTGACGTCACAATGGATGACGTCTTGAACGGCTCATTTTGAGAGATTCTGCTCACTGCAGAGCCAATGGGTGGAGCTCCCCCTTGCTGGACATAATGGGTGGAGCTAAATGGTCCAACCACACCCTAGCCCTACCCATAACCCTATCGCGCTAAATATAACTCCGCCAATTAGGTCCACAGAGGTAGACCTGGACTAGGTCAAGCTCCACCCAATACATCCAGAGAGGACATAATTTGGCTCTGCAGTGAGCAGCACTTGCATTTTGAGACGGTCTCTAATTCATGAGAAAAACAACTTGCGTGGATGGCTTTTTACCATTATAGGGTGGTTGTGTAAAATACACTGTCGACACATAATTATGTTAAAAAACAATGCAAAAGTGAATTTTGCATAATAGGTCCCCTTTAAGATGAATAAATATCTAAAGAAAACCAACAAGCTACTTAAAAAAAGATCCTCAATTAAAATACTGAACAACTGAAATACTGTGTTGAAATAGTTTGCAAAACCAAGAAATGCTCTTTAAAAGAAGTGTTGTTGGTTTTACAATGATCAGACATTTCTGTGTTTTTAATTAGACTGAAGCCTATTCAGCGCCTGGGAGAGACATACAGTATGTCTAGGATACGGGAGCCTCAAGGTTAGTATATATTGTAGACTTTCAGAATACATTTGTTGCATATATAACAACTCTATATCCAATATGTCTGTGGCAATAAAAGATGTTAAGCAGTTAGTTTTTAATATTCAGTTCAAGTGAAAAATTTATCAAAAAGCAGCCTCAAAGAAGGAATATGGAAATTATTCTTTCACTCTGCAATTTTGAAGTCTGTACTGTACTGTGTCAAAGATTTTGTTTAGCATCTTTGTTATAAACCAACAGGACGTCTGCTGCCACCATTGCCATATCGACCTGAGTTGATGGGTTTCACTCGGTTCCTCTCTCTACCAATGGCGTTTGTCACATTATCTCCTTTCCCCTTTTCTCTGGATTTTCAGAACTTCAAACGCCCCTCACCACACAGATACTTCTTCCTGGAACACTCTTATGTAGAGTATTATAGATAGGACCCGATTATTACAAAATGCATAATATGAAAGCATTAAAAGGCTACTATACCTGATTCTCTCTATGATGCATTAATGACATTAAAATAAATCTAAATGTATTAGTCAACTTTGTTTCTCCAATGTATAGAAACAAATCCTTTATCATCTTGAAAACGTGCAGTAAGTGAGAACAGTTCCAGTATCCTAAATAGCATATTGTGACATTCATTGTAGAAGTGCTTTTGCAACTTGAGCATTTCCTGGAATTTAAACCCTATGTAAAACATTGTTCCTGGAATCACATATCCATAATAAATAATTAGAACCTAAATGTAGTTGTGACTGACTGAGTTAACCAATATACTAGGGGTGTGATGAGATCTTGTACCGCGAGATTTCACGATATTGTACCGTGAGGTGAAAAGCTGTCTCGCGATATCAGCGGAGTTTGTGGCAAAACCTTTTAAAGTGCTTGTTTTTGTTCTGGTCAGTTATTCTGTCTTTTACTGCATATGGTACCGGTAATTCATACTCAGAAAGTAGAACTGAAGTGACATTCATAACAAGATGATTAAATCATTTCAAAATGCACCCTCATTGTTTTGCATTTTGTGACTAAATGTGACTCGAATAATAAAACATTTTTCCAGTCATAAATCTATTTCATCTTTGAAGATTTCTTGAAAATAGAGTTAAAATATCGTCTCGTTCTCGTAAACCTAACATTGTGTATTTTCTCGTCTTGTGAGCTAAGTTTATCGTCACCCCTACAACATACATTTTTTAATGGCTTTAATTATTTTAAAAGCACACAAAAAAAGGGAATTATTTGATGAAAACGTTTTAGTACAATTTTTAGCAATTTTGTGTTAAAATCTCTTTTTTGGGTTCAGGTGTATAATATAATAATAATAATAATAATAATAATAATAAATCATCATTTCTTTTTTTTCACCCTGGATAATTATTTATTCATTATTTTCCTTGACTGGAAAACCACACTGCAAGATTTCAAGTTTTCTAGAAATCGTGGGAACCCTGTAATTGTCTGTGAATATTATTTGAGACTATTAAAGAATAGTTGACCTAAAAACAATTCTTTTTAAAATCTGAATGTTCTGTATATAGTCAATCAAGCCATTAACCCATACAGGTTTGGAACGAAATTAGTTTTTCATTCATGGGTAAACTATCCCTTCCTTTAGGTCTTGATTCTCTTCTAGAGACATGTCACATATTGAATTAGACTGGCAATATTGAGCCTCAACATTTTCATCCAACATTGAGAAAATTAAGAAGTCAACAAGTTCAGTAAAAAAAAAAAACATTTTAAAGAGGTGTCTTAGTTTGTTCCATCAGTGCAGGCCATTAACATGATATAAGGCAGTAAAACCATATGTAATGCATAACAAAACAAACAAATCAAAATCCTTTTATCTAAGATGCTGCATACAATATAATGCTATGTTTTTTTTATATAAGAAAATGTCTAAGCCTAGGATGGCTTTTCATGAAGAAGCTTATAAACCAGAAGTCAATTCCTCATGAGTGGTTAAAAGTAACATAAGCTGAGAGAACTAGTTTAAGCTTAGTTTTGATTGTCAAATGCTTATGAGAGCAAGCTCTGAGACATTCACTGCCTAGCCGTCCACAGTCAAGTCTGGGCTATAGTTCAGAAGGTCAGAGGTCACAAGAAGGTCCCGGGAGCGTCCTCTCAAGTTCATAACCTCATCCAGCAACCTCAGCGTCAAGTCCCTGCTCTCAGGCTCCTCTAGTAGAGGCCAGTCCAGCAGCTGAGCACTGGAGGGGAGAGCAGGCAGACCAGGCTCATAATCCTCTAGTGGATTGGGATATATAGAAGCAGACGAAGAGAAGGGATTCCTGCTGCTGTACGGGCCAGGGAAAGAAGTCCCATCCTAGATAGCGGGTTTAAGGCCAGTCTTAAGCTACGTAAAGCCCGACAGCAGGACAGGGAGGGGAGAAGAGCTCCCAGGAGAGTGTCTGAGAGGCCACATCCACAAAGTGAAAGCTGAGACATGGAGCTTTCAGCTTGACCTAAGAGACGGCGCAGAGAGGGCAGGGACGATTCATCAAGCCTGTTCTCACTCAGGTCAAGTTCTCTTAGGAAAGAAGCATGCTGACTGCAGGAGAGGTAGGCCAGATCAGTGGAGGTCAGGCACAGGTATGGCAGCTCCAGTACCTCCAGGGGCTGGGAAAGCGAGCTACAAACAAGAAAAAGAAAATGAAAACATGTGCCAAGTTTATCAACATCTTATTTTTATGTGGTTTTGAATACCATTTTGAAAAAGGGCTTTCAAATTAATTATTGACTTATAAAAATATAATGCAAAAAGTAATAAGATTCTTTGACCCTGAATACATGTGAAACGCTTTCAGTTTCACATATAATGTATGTACATACATATATATTTGAAAGAGTGTGTGTGTGTTTTCATTATGATATTTTGATATATGACAATTGCATCCCCTTGACATTGGCTTTACAAAAAAAAAAAAAAAGTTAATTCAGGAAATAAAAACATGTTCATCATAGAAGAGGTGTATTCATCATAGTATGTATGAATTGCATTTTGAAATGTTTTGTTTTTTTAAGGGCATTGCTGCCATTGACCCTCTGACTAAAACTATTAAAGAGTGTGTGTGTAGTAGGAGCGTATGGGTAGTAAGACACAGCTGTGTAAACCCACATGTGTATGTACCTGAGCAGCAAGCGCAAGTGTCCTGGAAGTCGTAGTGCAGTCAGGCATAATCTCTGCAGTTTCTTCAGTGAACCCAGTCCTTTAGACATGTCCTGTAGTGCCCCCTGCTGGCCAGGCTGTGTGCGTTGCAAGTCCAAGTTACAGTAATGTAGTCTGAGAGAGTGAAGCCGAGGGAAGGGAGCTAACAATGGAAGTAGCATAGCCAGGCCAGACACCCCGAGGCTGGAGTAGCGGAGGTCCACCCCGAGGAGATCCTGCTGAGGCAACAGACCCAATAAGGAAGCTATAGAGGATGCTGAGAGTTCCTCCACACGAAGGTAGCGGCAGTGGAGTTGCAATTGTCCCAGTTGACTAAGCGCATCACGGACGCGCTCCCAGGAACGGGAATTGATAAATAAGTCAGCCCTGACATGGAGCACAGCTACCTCGTCCCATTCTTGGTCACATAAGCTACCGTTATTACTGTTAGTGTTCGATTTCACCTCAGATGAAATCTTTCTCTTCTGGATCTCCATCCTCCTTCTGACACCCTTCACTGACTCAACTTCTGGTAACGTTCGTTCGTTAGTTCTGCACTCCATTTTCCCTACTACTTCCACTTGGTGTCCTGCCTGACTCCCTTCACCACTATTCCCGCACCCTACAGTGCCCCGGTCTCGTTTGATAGCACTCCGGTCGCGCTCTGCTTCCAGACCCCTTTTCCGCTCTCGTTCACCATCTCTCCTTTGAGCCCTGGAGGCAGCGGCCCGAGCTTGTAGCACCATTGAGCAGAGGGCAACAGTGAGGGACCATCCACCCATTGAGTCTTCAACTCTCCCATCCTCACACTGAAGTCCACTGAGATCCAGCACCTGCAGGCAACACCTGGTAAGGGAGGCAGGTAGAGAGCTAGTAAATAATGTAAAAATAAATAAATAAATGAAACGCTTGATATAACCAACACAGAAAGAGAGTGAGACAAAGACGACAAAATGAAAGTAAAATCTATTTGAGAATACATATATATTTCTGTATACAATACACCCACACGTAGGCCTATACATATATTTTCAAATAAAATTTTAATGGCTAAAGGGTGACATTCCTTTTTCTTTTTACTCTTAACAATATTCACAATATTACAACTATATTAGTGATGGTAAAGCTGAATTTTCAGCATCATTACTCCAATCTTTAGCGTCACATTATCCTTCAGAAATCATTGCTAAAAAGTGTTTTATTATTCAATGTTGAAAACAGTTCTTTGATGAATAGAAAGTTCAAAATAACAACATTTATTTGAAATAGAAAAAGATAATGCATCAAAACTAATGCTGTTATTTTGAACTTTCTATTCATCAAATAATCTTGAAAAAATGTATCACGGTTTCCCCATTTTCTTCAAGATTTTTTGATAAGTAAAAAGTTCAAAATAACAGCAATTAAAAAAAAAATATATATATATATTTTTTAGGATATTATAAATGTCTTTACTGTCACTTTTTCCTGAATAAAAAAGTAAATAGTAAAAAGTAATACTTTTTTTAACACACAAAAACTGTGTCTGTGTGTATTGTATTTTAATACACACAGACACATTACCAATCGACAACAACATAGTATACCGTTTTTTTTTTTAAATAGACAATAAAAGACACCATCCAATCAATAACCCATATTTATTTGTCATCCACATGTGCTTTATTATCATGTTTACTGCCAGTGTGGTTAAAGGGGGCATCAGCGACATTTCTCCCTATATTTATCCATGCTGTCAGGTCAGAGACATGTCACATGAGACATGCTGTGAAAATGAAATTCATTTCTATGTATAGCATGGCACTGTACTGACCTCGTCTCTTTTACAGCACATTTTGTCATTCAAATGAAAAAGGGTAATTTAGAGATAACATCCATACCTCTTGTCCGTCAGTCCCCTGACCACAGCCAGCAGCACAGCCTGAACGCAGAGGCGGTTCGGAGGGCACTGACCCGCCCGTCTGCTGCCTCCCACAGTCAGTGTCCGCTCAGGCCACCGCTGGACGAGCTCGCCGACGGCTAGAGGACGGCGGTGAGAGAAGGCGGCGTCCAGCAGCGCTCGGTAGAGCTCCCTCGGCACACAACTTAACCAATGCGGCGAAGAGCTGTGGTCGCTCACTACCTCCCGGGCGCACAGGTTCACCAACGACAGAACCATCTGCGGACGGCATCCGAGACCATTACTTGACACGCAAATCACATGGCAGATTGCAGAATGTTGATTATAAAAAAAATAGTGATCAAATACCTTTATCTTTTAAGAACGCCTCCAAAGCACCACGGTGTTTCTAAATAAACTACAAAATGATCTCCCCCATTACACTGTAATCCTGCATAACTACATGTTACATTCAATTAGACTTGTTTAACAGGCATCTGAATCTCGCGAGCGTCTTAAATGTCTAGTAAACCTAAATATAGGATCAATATGCTCAACTATAAGCGGGTTGAAGATGATTATGCCTGCTTTATATAAGTGGAACATACAAGTATAATACAATTCTGTGAGATCTGTATGAATCTTACAAATTGTTGTAATCTCTGGATTGTTTTTCCATGCCGCTCCGACTCCCCATTCGATGTTTACGACTGAAACATAGTCGCCCTTTGATGACGCAAAAAAAAAGAAAGCATTTAACTGGCACACAGCAACAATACATTTCTAGAACGAAAAAACGACCCACGGGCAACGAAAATTATCACACAGATAACACAACCCAAAATAAAATATGACTAGTTATAATATATTATAAATATTTAGATACTTTACTTGATTTATCAGAATGAATGCCACAAATAGCCTGTTTGACTCATTTTACAGTCTATGGTTTGACTCCGTGATAACTCTGATTGAATTGATTTGGCTTTGTCAATTTGAAACTAATCCTGACCCCGAGTTTGTTCAACTACCGTCATGGTACAGGGCAGGCGATGTTCTGCACGTGGGTGTTAGGTTAGTCGACGTTTGGGGCCATTTAAAAAAAACAGTTTGTTTGTTGGGTGATGTGTCTGGTTGTTTATTTATGGAATAATCATGTCTGATTTGTCTCAGTTACAGAGGGATGTATGCAATCTACTTTTGTTATCCTGTAAAGATATACTGTCAATAGCCTTACATTTTTTATTTCGCCATGTTTTTTGGAATAAAATGTTATATCAGGCTAGGAATAATATAATCCCTCTGTAAATGTCTTCATAATATAACTACGGACGTATAATAAAGGCCTTTATTATGTGGTGCAGCCAGCTATCGCACTGCAGTGTGTTGATTTAGAACGCCAACTTTTGTTGAATTTATGAGAAATACAGACGCAAATAGACAAAGTGTAGTAAAATAATGACCTAAATATGTATTTCGGACTTATTTTCACCGCAAGTCTGAAAGACGATATGTTATTGAAGACAAATATCCCAAAATCGACCAGTGAAAAAAACCCCGATGTTTTTGCCTGCGTGTCTCACCTTAAATGGCAGTATCAATTCAGGAATGCCCATAAAGCAGAAGATGTCAGGTATCAAACACAAAACTATAGTTTTATTGTCACAGATGCTCAATCATCTTTACTCTAAATCCTAAATGGCTACAAAAGACAGATTCCATTCACATTTTTCTTTCCGTGTCAACACTGTTTGAAATTTCACATTGTTATGAGAAATGATTATGAACAGGTTCAAATAAATCAGCCTTGAAAGCTTCAACAATATTTGGGTCATATTACCTTTCAACTATGCAAAAGTGACAACAGTTGGTATATGCATGTCAACGCCAAAATTATGGAAAGTCAAAAATGGCAGCAACAAAATGTGAAACCTGCAGACATATAATAATAATAAAAAATATCAGTGCAGTGTATACTAAAATAGATGAATTTCAGATAATTAAGCTAAAAAAAAAAAAAAACTTTATAGTTCAATCATATACAAAGATATCGGGCAAATAAAAGTCTAAAATCTCTAAAGCTCATTTGCTAGAGCACGGTGCCATCAATGCCAGGGTCATGGGATTAATGGAGTACCTGTTAGTTGCATCAGAAAAATATCTGCCAAAAACACACACAGAAAGCTTTCATATAGGCAGAAAACAGATTAGATTAAATTAAATGACAAAATTCACATACACAAGCTTTAAACCTTACATTTAACCAATCCCCCTCCCCCCTCTCGGCCAGCAAATTATGAAAACAGTAGAACCAATAAAACGGAAGGGGCAAAATGGTGCTTGTGCAGTCTTTGTAGTCCAAAGTGTGCTAAAAAAAAAGGTCACATCCCATTTCCGCTGTCAGAATGCTGGTGTTTGATTGTGACCATCTTTCATTCCTGGGAGAACTGCTTTTATTTTCTTAGCCTCACCAAAGCCTAAACGAGTCCATGTCAAACCTTGTCCAAGCAGCTCTCCAGGAATTCTTCTCAGCCACAGTCTCTGATCTTCTTTAGGAGGAAATGGGAGGGAGGTTTAAATACCTCTCATTTTTTCCCCTCCTCGGTCCACAATTAAAAATGAAGCACACACACATTTAAGAAAATAAAGTTGTTTTTCTTGAAAAAGCAAGAAGAAAGTGGGTGCTAAATGATCAGCAAGGCCCTTTGGCTGAAGCTCAGCTTGTCCTCCCTGAGGAAGCTTTAGACACACAGGGCTCTAGGGACCCTGCAATACAAAGCAAAATAAACCACTTAAAGACTATGGCAAACAATTAATTGCTGAAATACAAGTAATACCTTGAAGGACACTGACACATACTAACTTGCAAACCATCTCTTTTTATGGTTTATAAAGATTGCTTCATGAAAATGAGCTCACCTGTCTTCCATGAAGCTGTCCACTTCCTCTTCATCATCATCCAGCTCCATGTCCAACTCATTGTCAAGGCCACTACAACCATAACTACTGAGGACACTGAACAGAAGTAGATGATGTTAAAAAAATATATATAATAAAATAAATAAAGCGTGTATTGTACAGTGAGTGATTACTGACCTGACTGAGCGGCAAGTGAAGAATACAATGCGTTTAAGTTTCTTGTTGTAGAAGAGGTAGTTGAAGGACCACAGACTGCCTTCCTCACCGAAGGGGTCAGAGTCGAGGTCTGGGTTGTAGCTACAAACAAAATAGCAATGACTTCTTAAAAGAGATGTACAGAACGCATTTAAAGTTTTGAAAATGTTTGTTAGACACCTCTACAACTGAGGGGAGAAATAATTTCTTCACACACCTATAGATGTCACAGCTCTGCAGGTTTATCTCTTGGTCAATGACATTCCACAGTTCTGGGCCTAAAGAGTTAAACTGCTCCCCTACAGCAGAATAAAGGCTGCTGTTAACAGAGTCAGCCACCTGGAGGACACAAACAAGAGTCTTAAGAAACACAAACATGTAAGCAGAGCTAGACCAAAGAAACTTCAAACAAATTGATAATTAATAGATGACAATAAATCCAGATAGAAACCACATATCTTTCAGTTTATGGGACCTTTTGAATAATTTCAATTCCATTTTTACAGTGCATCCAAATCACCTTTGTACCTGATATATAATATCATCTTAAAAAGTGCTTTTTTTGTTTTTCTTTACCCAAGCAGATATGTTATCATGATACAATGGAAGCTAGTCATACTAACCCAGTTAGCGCTGGGCTCTCGGCTGAACTCATGGGCGCGGGCAGCGCTGAAGTCATAATCAGGCCGGAACGACTCGTTCAGGGTGGTGATAAGGTAGAACAAAGTCTTCCTGCAACACTTATCACTTAATGGGTTCTCGCCATCCTCCCCACTCTTCCCCAATCTAAAAGAAAGCGCACAAGAGAGACTGTATAGTGCAACTGCAGTAGCGGAGGTAAAGCTTATAGTTGTGTGTTAAGGCTTACAGGTTAGGGCTCGGAGCGCTGCTGGACTGAGGGGGTGACAGAGCTTCTAGTATGTGTGGCTCCCCCTCCTGACAGAACTGCTTAAACATGTGCTTGTCATCACCAGCCATCTTACACGAGTAACTCTCGATCCTACAGGAAGCAAAAGAGAAGAATTTGTACAATCATTACACAAAAATATTGCCATATATAATATATTGCTTGGATTTTATAACATATGATAAACATTGTTGTATTGCAGTGTTCAAGACATCTGCCTTGCTTGCTGGGCTTTTTCAAGCCTATACTTTTAGGCTCAGCTAAAATATTACAAGTGTAAAGTAAGGGGGGGAGGGCATGGGAATATCGTACGTGTTTATCTTTCTGGCTTATGCAAGAGAGTCCAAGTAACACTCCACAGACAGGCTTATTTATAGGTGAAGGTCAAAGGCTATAGCAGGACACAGAGTGTCATATGATTCAGGACACTGTAGCCAGCTTAAATCTCCACAGATCAGTGGGAAAAAAGCAAACAGGGGTGTACGTGAGTGTACTTGGTGTACTGCTGCGTGTAAAGATCCGTTTGAGGGAAGACACGCCACACCGAACTAGACAGTTTGAAACAAGATACTGATGGTGACTGTTCGCAAAATAGAGATGGTACAAAATGCATGGGTTATGTGTGCTTGACAATAACATAGTGAGCACTTTTAAGAGATATATACTGATATTGACATCTGTGCTCAGGGATGCCACATTTGATCTCTCTGTACTGTACTCAGCGCTAATCCAGTAACATGATTAAATGCCAAAGAGGCTGGCAGCTCATATGAAACTCAGCTGTGTTTACATGTATCCCTAAATAACCACACTGGTATGTGTTAGTTAGAGGATACTACAATCTGCGTCACGGCAACAACAATCGCGTCTCAGGGTATATCAGCATCTTGGTAACGGACCCCCTTGTCCTTACTCCTTACAAAACACCCTGACAAAATGAATGAAAATACATTTCCAGTTTTAAACCCTACACCTAATAGCCAACCAAGAAACGTGTGCCAATATTGAAAACCCAAATAAAATTGGTTCAATATCCCTTACATTGTGACTGTGATGATTTGAAGTTGTTAAAATTTTAAAACTATTGGTATAGAGACACAAAAAATTAGACACACAAAAGATTATGCACTTTTTTTACATGGTGGGTAATAGTTCTGAAACTTTCTTTTCTCCTGAGTGCGTCTATCAGATGCAGGTTCCTGCACCGAGACCAAACATGCTATTGTTTTCAGAGTAAAAGCTAAAACACTGATGCACATGACACTTTATTTGACACCACAATAACCACAGGAAGAACGAAAGCATGCGTTTTTGTTGATATGTGACAGGATGTTCAGCAGAACAGACAATTTAACTTAAACACATTCAACTAAATCTAAAATCACATTACACAAAATCTAAATCCATTTCTGACCAAAGGATTTCCATGACTTTTCCAGTTATTTGTGATTATTACTGTATAAGGATTCTTAATATTTTTTTTTACAGCGATTGCACTCCGTTTTTAAAAGGGATAGTTCACAAAAACAAATATTGTCTTCATTTACTCATGTTGTTCCAAACTTGTATGCTTTTCGTTCATCTTTGAAACACAAATATAGATAGATAAAGTAAAATTAATCCTAAGAGATCTGTAAAAACTTTCCCTCTGACTTTTGCAAAGTCTGCAAAACACTTTCCCCTAATTTTATAAAGCACAATTCCTGGACTAATAAATTCAAAGGTTACATAAATGCTCAAGATTATTCCCCAAGTTCATACCTGCCAAGGATGTGAGCGTCTCCAGTTTCAACACACAGCTGGGAGCTCAAGGCCTCAAAGAGGGAATTCTCTAAAAGCTTCATAGCTGGAAAACAAAACGAGCACACACACTTAACATAAACCAAGTAACGTTACCTGTAGCCTATTTCATTGTTTGTGAATAATCGGTTACAATACAAATAATTTATTAAAGGAACTAGTGGTATCACGTTCAAATGAAACACCGCCACGGAGATGCTCAAGAGGAAACAGTTCGGCTGCGTCTAGTGTTGCTTATTTACAAAGTTCACTGACTCCCGTTTAGTGCGTTAACGTTATGTAAAAAATATGGGCACATTCACTACATGAAATCTACATGAACACACAAAAAAAAATATCATATATAAAATTGCATTATTGCAACAAAAAAAAAAAACACGGATTATTTGTTGACTTCACATCTGAACAGTCCATCTGACTGTCGTCCCCTCCCCCCCCAACCCACTTCCTACTTTATAAATCGACCTGGGCGTGACTTACTGGGTTAAAAAACAAGACTAAAGTGGGGGACATTTTACTGACAAAATAATAGTTAATAATATTGTATTATGAAGGAGGAAATTGATTTAGGTGATAAATAGCCTACATTATATTATTTACATTAAACAACATCTAACGTTACTGAATTATGTTTGACGAACGACGTTGTTATATTGACGACATATAAATGACAGATTATGTTTTGTTATGCTTACCTTTCCTGTTGCACTGTCACTTTCTGATGTAAAAATCGGGGTGAAAAGAGCAGTGGGATCGGTTCACAGAAAGATCTGTTGAGTTGTTGCCCAACTCAAAACACAATACAAGCTAAAATGCTCTGGCGCCTACGCACGGTGCGGGGCAGCAATAAAATGCGTTGCACAGTGCGAATTTAGTATATTTGAAAATGACTCGGTCGAGATTGACATATTCTGCAGGCGTTTTCTCTTATCGCAAAGCTTCGTATTTCGACTAAACGCAACATAAAATTCAGCGATTGTGTCGAGCTCCAAGACAGCAACTGCAGCAGCATCCCCTTATTTGACCTAGAACAAATATATCTTCTGAAAACGAGATAACGTCGCTTTAAATGATGCGACTTGATCAAACGATGGTTAAATTACCACTTGTGACCTATCGTTAACGATTATGCGTTCTGATTCTTGTGTTAAGTCCGTAAAAATATCGAAAATATCTAACGACAGCCTCTATATCCGAAAACAATGTACAAGCCACGCCTCTTAGCAGTCATTTCCGTTGATAATGACCACACCCACTTAAGTGTTTAGTAAAATAACATGGACACTTCTATTGGCTGTTTAGTCTGTCAATTAAATTTACTAGTCATTCTATTGGTGAAAGGGTCACATAATTTAAATCCAAAGAGCGACTAGCCTTTTCTTAATTATTTTCTTGGTAGTTTATTTTATGTCGAGCAAAAAAAAATTAAATGTAAAAAAATATAAAAACAGATTATTTAGACACTGTATGCATACATATTTCAAGAAGGTGTTTAACAGTAACTTACAGGTGTTTAAGTGGAAATATGTGTAGATTAGGACGCAACGTTAGCCAGTTTATGGTTAAATAAAGTGGCTAAATAAAGCAGAATATTTATTACTATAATTTATTTAAATAATTTTCTCATTATGAATCAAAAAGAATAAACAATACATCCCAAAATGTACGCAAAGATGTTGCAACTAAATAAATTAATGTTTCGTAGCCTGATTACGTAATTCATAGACCTAAGTTACAAATAGATAACAAACCAGACAGCGATATGGCTGGTTAAATATTTACCATGGTTTTTACTACAGTAATCATGTGGTATTTTACTGTGGTATTTGTAGTTGTGACCATGAAAGTATAATAAACCTGAAACATTATTGTGCAATGTTACTCTGTAATCACCACAGTTGCATTACAGTTATGTTACATGAGCATTTTTTTTAACTTGACATGGAAAATTGGGATATCCCCTAGCCTAGATGAGAAAGCAGCAGTGTGGTTTGAATGTGTGTTTTCAACAGGAGGCGCAGCGTCTCTCACAGAGTGTAAAATGTCTGTCTCCGCTTGAGCCGTGTTTCTTCCTGCTGTGACGCTGGCTGGACTGCCTTCCATCTGAAACTAAAACAAAGATGACAAGGCCGCTACTTCTGGGTAAGTGTCCGGATCAGAGAGTTACAGGATATCTCCTAGCATCATATTAGCGAACAAAACCCGGCTGGTACTGGGGTGTCAACACGACATATCCCGTCAGTCGGCAGCGGCATGTCGCTGAGCTCAGGCGGGTGGACTCACACACCTCCGCCGGCCCAGTCCTCATCGTCTCATCTCGGCCATGAGGCCTCGCAGTCGGCCTGCAGCACTGTTTTGATGTCAGTGAAGGTGTCAGTATGCCACTCCGGTATACGTCCACTCTGTCTCCCGGGCGCCGGAGACGAATCTCTCCGTCTTCAGCTGAGCATGGACCCGGGGAAGGCAGGGGAATTCCGCCTTGCGTTACGGGACATCAGCGGAACAGCGGCTGGACGCAGTGTGGTGAGGAAATGTCGAACTTGCCCGAAGTCTCAGTCTGCTGTGCTTTGAACACTAGATAAAAGTTTAGAATAAACGCAACATCGATAGTATATTAATTCCAGAAGTATCTGCGTAGTCATTATATAGCGCTTCCCTGTGGCTGATATAGAGTTCACACGAGTGAATCACATGTTGTTTTGCCAGTCTTTGTTGTTGAAATCCACCCACCACCCCCTAAATCTGTTAGTTTGCTGAGAGCTGAGAGTCATACATAAACTTTACGGTCTTCACTATCTATCCACTTTAAGCACATTTAATTTCTGTAATCACTTTCATTTACTGTAATAGAGTGATAAAAAGAAAGTGAAACTGTCAGGTGAATTTGGTTTCGGGTTCCAGAGACCCGGGTAAATATACATTAATGTAAAACATAATATTCATAAAACCATTTAGACCTATAATTTCCCTTCGAATACATGTAATGTTTAATTCTGTATCCCTCTGTTTTACAACTATGCAGGCATGCTCTTTCAAAATTGTGGTTGTTATCCAGGAATTGTATTATTTTGGGACACTGTGACCAGTTATACATCCAATTATACATCCTGCTACAGTTTACAATGTCTGAAAATCAGAAAATCATAGCATGTGAATATTATGTTTTATACCCAGTGTCTTTGAGATCCCAAAGATAATTAATATCATTTTGAATTTTTTTTATTCTCATCAGTGTTATCTTTGCAAAATAACATGTACCCAATGAATGTATCTAATTATGATAAAACCAGAAGAAAGAAATAGGCAAAGAATGAAATTGGCTAATTTTGAATCAGTACATGATAAGTTTTAAAACAGGCTAGGTCATTTATTTGCTTGCGAGAGCTAGATATTTCCTGGACTATATAATTTCAGTTTTATATTTATAGTTTTGTTAAAGTAAAAAAAAGTCCCAATCATATTTTTGTGGCTCTCTCTGTTTATTTTCACTTAGTCAATTGCTGAGTTTGACCTCAAGACTGTTCGCTATGAAGTCAAGTCCCCACAGTGCCATGAACTGAGTTTGGCAACACCCCCACATGACCGTATCACTTTCAACTTCCGCTGTGAGCAGGAAGCTCAGGAGTGGGCCACTGTGGTGATGTCATCGCTCCGCGAAGCGTATAGAGGTTTGCCTTCCTTCTGCTTTCTTTCAACTGTTTATTGTCAGTTTACTAATTTTCTCTAGTTTTATATAATGACTTCTATAATGATTTTCCTTTGACTTGTACTGTTGCTTCTGAGCTTATAAACCACTATATCTCTTGGTCATTATTTCAGTGGCGATTAGTTCCTGCACTGAAGAAGGAAAGCTACCTCCCCAGCCTGTGGATTCACAGAGCAATGCACCCATGCCACATACAGGTAGTCATTTGTTTTCTTGTATTCATTTTCTGCTCACGATCAGCTTGACCCTGTTGCCAAACAATAAACAACGTGTCAATTGTCTATTATGCTGACAACTGCTTCCATTTCCGATTCTACCCTCTATCCCACTCCTTTCCCATCCAACTTTCCAATTTTTGTCCTTATTCATTTTCTCTCTTTCTTCTTTTCTCTCTAGAGGAGATATGTGCGGAGCTGGTTAGCGCAATAGAGGCAGGTGATGTTCGGGCGGCATCTGTCTGTGCATCATCTTTAGCTAAACAGAGAGCTGCTCTGAGCATTCAGCCCTCTAAACATAATTACACTGACACTGAAATTAGGTAAAATACATGTTTACCGACATTGACCCATCAGTTTAACAATGTGTCCTAACCAGATTCATAGCGACAAGCAATAAAAGATGTCCGTTGCATGTTAATCAGTGCTTCTGTCCAGCTGTTGCTGCGACAAGTGGCCTTACATTTTTTCAGACACTTGTTTTCGATTTCTGTGATGGTTAGGATAAAAAACAAAAAAAAACAAGGGTGAGTTTCAAATTGAAAACTAAATGTCAAAAACCCAAAGTTCTTCCTGAAAAACCATAAAAACATTCTTTCTGGTAAAGCATCATATTAAGTGTAGAGAGTGCAGGCAAACAGAGAGAAACCGTTTTGATTGGCTGTATTCTGTAATTGTATGTGTCACGTCATGCCCTGTTTTTGCCTTCAGTGTAGACAGACACATTTCGCGTTGCTGAAATCTTGCTACATTGGACCTGGTTAGGACACAGTTTGAGAGTATGTTTCATAAATCTGTTTTTTTGTATTTTATCAGTAATATTTAAAGGAATTTTTTACCCAAAAATAAAAATTCCTTCATCATTTACTCATATCTACCTCATATATTTACCTCATATCGTTCCAAACCTGTTGACTGTGACTTTCTTTCTTCTGTGGAACACAAAAGAAGATATCTTGAAAATGGACATACAAAACACTTCGATACTTCTCAAAATATCTTTTTTTATGTTCCACAGAAAGAAAGTAAGTCACACAGGTTTGGAACAACAAGATGAGTAAACAATGACTGAATTTTAATTATTAGGTGAACTATCCCTTTAATTTACACCAACTCATTTGGTAATCCACCCAACCACTCAAATACACACATTTTTACATGTACACACATATGCTATGTTTCCAAGCCATTCTGATCTCAGCTGATGCATTGGTTTATCATGCAGCCTGGCTGTGGTGGTAGAGGATGCATCTTCTTCCTGTTGTGTCACTGTGAACGTCTTCCCCCACTCCACAATCGGTGCTCTCAAACAGCAGGTAGGTGCAGATTAACATTACCCAAATAAACATTAAAGGATTAGTTCACTTTAAAAAAAACTTTTGCTGATAATTCACTCACCCCCATGTCATCCAAGATGTCCATGTCTTTCTCTCTTTAGTCGAAAAGAAATTAAGGTTTTTGATGAAAACATTTCTCCATATAATGGACTTCAATGGGCCCCAAACGGTTAAAGGTCCAAATGACAGTGTCAGTGCAGCTTCAACGGGCTTTAAACGATACTAGACTATGAATAAGGGTCTTATCTAGCGAAACGTTCGGTCTTTTCAAAAATAAATAAAAAAGTTTAAGTTTTATAAGCACAAATGCTCGCCTTGCTCTGTTCTGTGATGCAATTACGTTGAAAAGGTCACGCTTCTATGAAAAGTAAAAAAATTCTGTCCTGACGAAAATTTTCTTTTAGGCTTTTTAATATTACAACACCCAGGATACGCACACGAAATGGGCATTTTAAACGATAAACTGACTCAAAGACATGTGTATATGGTCCTCCTTCTGCACATTTGTAAACACTGACTCGGTACGTCAAGCGTGACCTTTTCAACGTAATTGCGTATTACGTGACGTCATGAACGCGCATCACAGAACAGAGCAAGGCGAGCATTTATGCTTCTAAAACTTAAACTTTTTTATTTATTTTTGAAAAGACCGATCGTTTCGCTAGATAAGACCCTTATTCATAGTCTGGTATCGTTTAAAGCCCGTTGAAGCTGCACTGACACTGTCATTTGGACCTTGAACCGTTTGGGGCCCATTGAAGTCCATTATATGGAGAAACGTTTTCATTAAAAGCCTTAATTTCTTTTCGACTGAAGAAAGAAAGACATGGACATCTTGGATGACATTGGGGTGAGTAAATTATCAGCAAAAGTTTTTTTTAAAGTGAACTAATCCTTTAATAACCATCAATCAAATAAACATTCATCAATCATTTTACAATGCCATGTGATTCTCAGAATTACTGTAATTACCAATTAGCTTTAGTAATGACACAGTTTTTGCCCTCTAAGGTCTTCACAGACTATGGTTTTCATCCGCGTGTGCAGCGCTGGGTCATCGGCCAGTCTTTGTGCTCTGATCATCGCTCTCTCGCTTCTTATGGAGTTCAGCGAGATGGCGACACTGCGTTCCTTTATCTCATTTCTGCCCGTCAGGCTCGAGTCAGTCGAGGGCTGTACCAACAAGATCAGGAAAGTGCTTTACTCATGCCAGCTTTGGTGCCAACGTCTAATCAGCCTCACCAAGAAGCAGTAACCAATGGGCCAGCAGCACTGAACACAGCCTCAAGGCCATACAGCACCCTGCCTACAAGACTTCATAGCAGCCATAATACTCTGAGTGTGTATGCACTAATACACACACAAAAGGCCACCAATCAAAGTCATAACATGCATTGACACACAGACCAATTTTTGTTGATTATAAATGGGAATCTCAATATTTTTGCTAAATGATAAGAAATGGCTACTAAACCAATCATTTCATTGTCAATTCTTTTGTGTATAAAGTCTTGCACAATTTACAATTTTGGTATATAACTCTCAGGCAACAGTCCTGGAGGGACAGAGAGGTTGGGCTTGAGCGATATCCGTGACTTGATCAACCTTGAGCTCCCGCAGTTGAATGAAGCCCTGGCGCCCAAAAGAACAAGCACACAGGTACATGCTGTTCAAAATAATGTTAACTCACAGGACAAGTTTTCCTACAGGATAAAGCGCTGACATTTCATACTATTGAGACTTTGATCATTTTTAAAATACATGAACAGAAAATACATATCATTAAACCACAAGTATATTATAAATGCATAGATGTACTTGTATGATGACATTATGGTGCTTATTTGAATCATTGTTTTTGTGGGTATGTAGCTGGGATGGGCCTGCCCAACTTGTACATATATTAATAAACCGACACGTCCTGGCTGTGAAATGTGTAGCGCAGACAGACCTGAAGCCTACACTGTTCCCGGCAACTACAGGCCAGACGCTCTGGAGCTACGACGCATTCAGCAGGAAAAGGAAGCAATAAGACAGTACCAACAGGTGAGGCTTGCAAAATACACACATAATTGGCCAGACTCAGAGCTGATAGTAGTTTAAATTGAGAAAGCCATGAGCATATTTTACACACAACTTCTGCCTGCTTCCACCAGAATATTCCACTGTTTTGATGCTTGTGGGAATGAGTGAGAACAGATGAGACTGGCATCTTTCTTTTGCTTTTGGCTTATACAGCTCATGCACACCGGCCATTTTACATCTTCACTCGCACCCAAGTTCAGGACAAAATCCTTCGGTCAACACAGTTTTGTTTGTATTTATATAAATAAAATGAAATGGAATACGATTTCATTTTATTTATATTTACTGAATTTTCATTTCATGCTGACTTTATTAGATTAAATTGAAAGTGTTTAAGTGTTAAACCATTTAATTTCAGTACATTTTTTCAGCTCATTTGTTATCCTTAAGATGTTTTATTTTTAATATATTATATATTTTTAATAATTTTTATTGTATTGCCCATCGGCAACCCATATTTTTAGAAATTGTCATCAGTCATGGAAAAGCCCATATTGGTTAACCCCTATCCCGGAGCTACTTTTAGTGATCTCTAGGGTTTGTGAGCTCTGATTGACTCCTCAGTCTGAATCTCTTCTCTTTTGTCTCTATTTCTTTTTAAGGAGAAAGGGAGAAGAGAGGAGCTGAGGGGCAACAACTCACTACTGCACAACCTCGACCAGGACTACTGACTCGCCCCACACACACACACTGCATAGTCTTGACACACTCATACTGCAAATGCAACCTCCGTACCAACATCCTCCAGTATACTGCACAACTTGTATATGCCTGAACAATTTACTGCTCAATTTCAAGCTCATCTATTCAAATAGCACCTTTTCAGACCACTTGCAAAAGCTAAACATTTTGACCCATTTTAAAAATATCTATGTTTTAAACACTGCAAATAATCCATGTTGCAGTCATACAGAAAGTAATTTTTATAATATTATGGCAAATAAATGTATGATGCTGTTGCTTCACTTGGTCTAATAAGATGCCCCCACCCCCAATTGTTGAGCTGTCTCAACTAAAATAAAGTTTACAACTTTATTCAGGTACAGACTCTTGCCTCATGCATCAGATGATGTATTGTATATCTTTGTAAGTAGATGTAAGAAATGAAGAAATGACTGCACAGCTCTTGTGCAGTCTATTATTGTTTGACAGATTCTTGTAAAATAGATCTCTGAACTAAGAGAAACTGATTTTAACTGTTCCAGCATCATTTTTTCTGTGATGGGTCATCCAACAGTGCACTTTTTTGTTTGTTAAACATTAAACACCAACTTTTGCTTACCACGTCCACAGAAGTAACTTATCCTTCATCACTTCAAGATTGCAGCTGTTCACACAAGCAACATGAATTTTACAGCAAAATTAAAACTAACATGGAATGAAGAAGAGAAGCAAAATAGTTTAGGTAAATCTAAACCTATGCGAGCAGCGTCTGACATGTTAAACCTGTGAACAGTGTTGCAAAAACCTTTGACTCTGTAAATGCATGCATGCTAAGTAAATACTTCTGATAAACATGTTTTCTGCTACAGAATTTTGCACTTAAAGATATGACTTTGTGAAAATGTTGTAGGTAGAGAGAATTTTTGCTTATGCTGTTAGAAGCATAATAATATTTATTTAAATATAAAAAATCTATATATGACAAAAATATAATGAGAGAATTTTCGGTAAGTCACTCAATGAGTACTGGCAATGAATGCGTTATGGATAAAACGTCTGCTAAATGAGTATAGGCCTAACTAGTGTGCATGAGAAAGAACCAGAGGAAGACATGTCTTCATTGGTTGAGTTATGGCTGAAATGTAGCATAACTTGTTTGTCTGTATGACTGTGGGCTTGATTCTTTTATGATTAGTCATGTAAAATAGCCTTGAAATGAAGAAAGACGGATGGCTATGCAAACAAACTATGTGACAAACTTAAATAAATGTCTTTTAATAGGTACATACCATTTAGATCTAGGTGTGTGACGTTTTTTCTATATAGGCTACAGTTCTGTATGTTATAGACTAGAGTATAAAAGTGTAAGGTATTTCATACATGATATATTTAATCACAAAATTTATGTAAGCTATATTTTGTTCATGGCAATTGCATATACACATTTTATATGTAATTTGGCTATAATATTGTTTTGTGTTTATGTAATTACATAAATAATTAGAGTTATTCTAGTTAGCCACGTTTTTTTAAGCTACTTGTAATTACACAAATTAATTACAAGTAATTACCTCTTCTTAGTATAGTAATTAATAATAGTAATGTGTAATATTATAAAAATTATTTTAATTATTAAAATGTTTTTAAAATATGTAAAATGGTGTACACTCAGATGGAATCCTACAGACGCCCCTTATATAGATGTTATTATTACTGTTGTATTACTGTGTGTGCGTGCGTGCGTGTGTGTGTGTTTCTATTTTAATATACTTTAAAATATAACTTATTTCTGTTATGCAAAGCTGAATTTTCATTAGCCATTACTCCAATCTTCAGTGTCACATGATCCTTTAGAAATCATTCTAATATGCTGATTTATCAATTTTGGAAACAGTTGTGCTGCTGAATATTTTTTTTATAACCTGTGATACTTTTTTCAGGATTTTTTGATGATTAAAAAGTCAATAAAGAACAGCATTTATTTAAAATAATAAATAAATAATAATATATATACTTTTTATTTATATATGTCAGTGACCCTGGACCACAAAACCAGTCACAAGTCGCACGGGTATATTTGTAATAGCCAACAAAACAATGTATGGGTCAAAATTATCGATTTTTATTTCTTTTATTAGGATATTAAGTAAAGATCATGATACATGAAGATTTTTTTTTAAAGATTTCTTATCTTAAATATATCAAAATTTTATTTTTGTGAGTGAATGCAGCAACCGCAAACAGAAATGGACACCTTTAAAGGCTAATTTCTTAATATTTCGTTTTTTTGCACCCTCAGATTCCCGATTTTCAAATAGTTGTATCTCGGCCAAATATTGTCTTATCCTAACAAGCCATACATCAAAGGAACGTTGATTTATTCAGACTCTTAATTAAAAAAATGGACACATAAGACTGTTTCTAAATTCAAATTTGTAATATGAACACTATGCTTTAATGCATGTTATTTCAAACTCAGTGCTCTCAGAAATGCCATCGGGATCTTATAGGCATCACTCGGGAGTGACGGCATGTGCGATGTGTTTTCCTCACACACCTGTCTTTTCAGTTCTTACAGCTTCTCTTTCTGTGTCTGTAGGCCAGAGAAGCAGAGCGCAGGGAAAACTTTGCCCGCCTGGTGCAGATGGACGGACAGGATCTGGTTCCTAACCCAGAGAGAGTGGAGTGCAGGATCTGCTATGTGGAGCTGGAGTCTGGCGAGGGAGTCCTGCTCCGAGAGTGTCTCCACTGCTTCTGCAGGTGAGGAAGCGTGAGAGTGTGCCGCTGGAGCACATTTACATGGACAGTAGTTAAACAAAATCTGTTTTTCTCTGGGTAGAGAGTGTCTGCGCTCTATGATTCTGATGTCGGAGGACCCTCAGGTGGCATGTCCATACAGAGACGAGGCCTACGCCTGCGACTGCATCTTGCAAGAAAGAGAAATCAGAGCGGTGAGAACTTTCATTTGTTCTGCTTTTAATTTGCCTCTTTGTCTACACAACTACAGGAGAAATACATCAAATGGTCAAGAATGGTATTCTGCAACTGTAGGTGGCTTTGGCTTTAACCATTTCCTTGTAATTACCTTATTAGGATAATTAACATCAGTTTCTTATCTTTGTTGTTCCACCCATCAAATGAAAAGTTACTCAAATAGAAAGATTCACAAATTAAAGGAAGTGCCATTTCAAAAATTACTTCTAAATTCTGTTTTCATAGACAAATATCTTGCCTATTAGGATCAAGCACCTGATACTCCCCCCAAAAATATGATAATGGTTAGCGTCATTAGCCCCACATAATCTCCAACAGCTGACACTACTACAGTCTTTATTAATATTTTGAAATTAGTTAATTTCAATTTTTAATTTCGTTTCAGAAGTTTTAGTTATGTTGTTGTTTTATTTTTAGTTAAGTTAAACTAAATGAACATGAGAAATGTTTCCTTGCTGAAATAAGTTTCATATTGAGTTAGCGTTTATTTTATTAACGAAAAGGTTTCTTTATGGTTTTAGTTAAATGACTATAATAACGCTGCTTTACACGGCATCAGGGAACAAAATATTTTTATGAATCTGTTGAGTGATTATTTTTAAGTATTTTTTACACCACTTCCGAGTACAAGTAAACTAACCAATTTATGCCTTGCATGTTCTCTCTCTCCCACACAGCTGGTGTCGGTAGACGATTACGAGCGCTGGTTGCAGAGGGGTCTGTCTGTTGCAGAGTCTCGATGTGAGGGCAGTTATCACTGTGCTACTGCAGACTGTCCTGGCTGGTGTGTTTATGAAGATACTGTCAACACGTTCCACTGCCCAGTGTGCAAAAAACACAACTGCCTGCTCTGCAAGGTATGTCTGCATGTCAAATGCACACTGAAATAATGATGTATACAATTTACTCTAGGTTTTTGTTTCCCTAATAGGTTCTCATTAGAATAGGAGGTGAATGACTTTGGCGTATTAAACATAAAAATATGTTTTGTTTTTCCTTTACTTAGGCCATCCATGAAGGGATGAACTGTAAGCAATATCAGGATGATCTAGCAGCTCGCGCCATCAATGACTCTGCAGCTCGAAGAACAAGAGACCTGCTGAAGGTCAAACACATACTAATCCAGATCCTTTTCTTATATCAAAGCTCATTTTGGCATGTTCTTCAGATGACATCAACCCACTGCATTATTGCCGCTGAAAGTGCTAAATGTTCATCTCTCTTTTTATTGTCTTCTGTCCCCTCACTCACACATGAACAGACTCTTGTTAATTCTGGAGAGGCGATGCATTGCCCACAGTGCGGCATCATTGTGCAGAAGAAGGAGGGCTGCGATTGGCTCCGCTGTACTGTCTGTCACACCGAGATCTGCTGGGTCACCAGAGGACCACGCTGGGGGCCTAAAGTAAGACTGGGATATACGCTTTACTCTCTAGCTTCATTGGGTATCATCCCTCAGAAAACAAGACAAAGCATAGTGTGTAATGTAGGTTTCATTTCTAAAAACTACGCTCCGGCAGTTAAACCATGCCACGATGGACGGTTATCATGACTTATAGATTTCGAAGAATCATTGTTAATTGTAAATATTTGATAGTTGGAAACAGAGCTTTATGTCTTTCTCACTTCAGGGTGCTGGAGACACAAGTGGAGGCTGCCGCTGCAATGTCAACAAACAGAGATGCCACCCAAAATGTCAAAATTGTCACTAAGGGGATGAGTAGCAGATCGAGAAGGAGGTACATGGAAGAGAGAGAGCAAAGTGTATTGCATCATGAGAGACATACACTTTTCAGTGTCAACTGACATATACTGTCCACCTGTGTAAGCTTTCAGTTCAGTTTTCTGATGCTGAAATATAGAAATGTGTAGGTCTGTTGTACCTGTTGAAAACTATTTCAAAAAATTCACAGAAAAGCTTTAAATTTACTCAACTGTATGTTACATAACAAATATCACCTCTACTATGAAAGCATTTTATTTCAAATCGGCTGCAAAAACGTTTGGAGTGTTACCAAGCTACAACTATTAGGTAGTTATTTAAGACAGAATCGTTACTTGAATTAGGGTGCTTGAATTAGTGGTTTGGAAATTAATTATTCCTTCGAACCAATTCTTTTTAATGATTCAGTCGACGGGTTCACAGATCACTGGTAAATCACTCATGTAAAACTGTGACGTGTGTGGCAGATTGGAACTTTAAGCAACACAGAATTGAACGTTCTACATAGCCTAAATCATAAACATTGTGATTAACTAAACTATATATATTTTAATACGAAAGAAAAAAATACAAACAATGCCACATGGGAATGTTTTTAAACCTTTTTGTTAATGAAAAAAAACAAAAAACTTTTTTACCAATCTGATCAAATGATCCCCGAAGGACAAAAATAAAGCTATCTGAAGCTGCCGATGAAAATGAAAACAAGGGAATCGTTACAATGCACTTACACAAATACTTTTGTCTTGTCTTAATCTTAAAGCTATACTACACTGTTAAGACGTGTTACTGAAGTGCCTTTTCTTGCCTGTTTTTGTCTCCAAGTCATGTAACCACTAACATTAGCAGTCGTTTTGCAGTGTTACATTATTATTATTGTTTTGCATAATGTACTGTATGTTGCTGTTGTTGTAGATTTGTGATCCAGGATAATTTATGTGTGCAGTGTTTTCCCTCCACATTTCCTACGAACCATGAGATTTGTTGTATTTTGTGCATTGTATGTTGCACATTTGTTCAGTAAGTTTAACACAATTGAGTATACTTCTTTACAATGTAATAGTTTGTTTGTAGTTAATAGCCAAGCTATTTAGTATTGTTTTAGTGTTACATTGCAATGCTACGCTAAGTTGAGTAGTAGTAATGGTCAAGAGCAGGGACCTGAGGCTTGTGTGGGAAGTTCACAAGCCTGATATAAGCCAAAGGATTGATGTCACTTCCAAAGCTTTGAATCTATGCACTGAAGAAAAAAAAAATGTCAGCACCCAAAGCATTTACTTATGCAACTAAATGAACATTTCAAGACTGTTTCCATGAGTCAAAGTCATTATCTGAAACATAAAAAAAAAGGTTTTGGTTTACTTTCCTCCCCCAAAGCATTTATATTGACATTGTAACTGAGAATCCAATGAAATTATGCAGTGCGTTTGTACAATTGCACAACAGTCTTCAGTGAGGGGCTTGTGCATCCGTTCTCATGATAATGATTAGGAACCTCGGTAGCACTTTATTTTACAGTCCTGTCCCCCATGTACTTATTATAGTAATTTCAATAACAGGGGTATTTACTAGGTACTAACCTTGAACCTACCCCTACACCTAACCTTAACCCATGTAGTTACCTTATATTAACCAGTACTTCCTTAAGTACACTGTAAGTACATGCAAGTGCACGTACTGTAAAATAAAATGCTTATGTTTAAATATGCGCACTATGAAGTTCGGGTATAGTGTGCATGTACCACAGAAGAAAAGTGAATGACAGAAAATGTAAAGGTCCATCCATCTGCAGCAATCTTAACACTTTAATTCAGTAGAATAATCTGACCTCAGGGTTTGCAAGTCTTAAAGAGTGCCTTACAGATTACAGTACTGAGAACCTGTCGTTACAATATTTAAAGCTGTTAAGAAATTCTCGTTAATTATTTGGTTTAATTTAACATGCTTCATATTTGGTTCTTAAAAATAATAATTACCAAACTGTATTGTATTCAACTGTTTTGTACTTTGTTCACTGCTGGAATTGAAATGCAAAAATGAATAAACTAATAAAAATAATAATAATAAGTTGAGGTTATGGTCATGAAAAGGAGGCATTGACATCAAAGGTTTTACATACGTACGTTTCAATCCATAGACTGAGAAGAAAAACAGGTATCAGCTTAATGAATAATGTTAAAACTTTATTAAACAGCTCAAACTAACAAAACAAATCTTTACAGTTAGTGTGTTTGTATTCAGACACGCTGATTAAGTGCTTTTCACTTGTTGCAGTGGAGTCAAAAACATTTACATTATAAAGGAACAAGAACAAATGAAATTGAACAAAATACAGAATCAGTTCAACTGTGTCTCTCCACCACACGAGTCTTAATTTCAGAACGGATCCTGGTGTGTATTTTTGAAGTGTCCTTGTTGCTGGAGCGTGCCATTACTAAAGCCACATCTCTGAATATGAGATGTCTCTCCGATAACAGTCAAGCTTTGCTCATTTTCACTTCATGGATGGAAATATAGATGACACACCAGACGCCACCAATTAACTTTTCATACACAGGCTAAAAAAGACAGTTCAGCTTCTGGTGCAATAAGTCCACACCATTTGCATTGTAGAAATGAACAAGCTTGTGTAATTGATATACATAAACTGATCAGTGTAGAGATGCTGTCTTTTTGGTTTATGCAGAGAGAATCCGTTGACCCAAGACCGTCATAAACATTGTCAATGTTTGAATCAAACTTGGAAAAATATAGGCTGCTCAATCTCCATAACAAGAGACAGTGAACCTGCACATCATATATTTGGTCACGACTTCCCGAACTGATTCTCTCTGATGTAGTGTGATGTAAGACGTGTTCCCTGAACCCACCTGAACAACACTGTACAAGCCATTAACTGTGATTAGTGCAAGTGAGAGACCCTCATCCATAAAACACTAGTGATGTCCATTCAGACAGACACCTTGATTTAAATAGCTGAACCCTTGAAATGACCAAAACAAAACCAGTATGCACACAGACGCAGTGCACCACTTTTCACACAGTTCTTTAGTCACGTGAGTGTGAATGTTATAGATATCGATGTGAAATATTAAGAATACCCTTCAGTAAACAACGCTGAATAAAGACAAAGATGCAGAAGTGATCATTTCACGTCCACGTAGAACTCCTGAATTCAAGAAAACCCAGTGCGAGGCATTTGGGAGAAAACAGTGCACATTTTGGTCTATTGAAAGTGTCATATTTAGGAGGGGCTATATACAGAAGGATCTATGTACACTTTGTTATATATACAAGCCAAACGATAGGGAACGTAACTGTGTCCTTCTACGCCTAATATAGGCTTATACACACACTTACACCTGGCAGGTAGCACATGCTACGCTGTGAATCATCCTGTGTTGTTGACTCCCTGTCAAGATCCGATGGCTGATGCTTGAGGAAATTTAAAGTCCAATAAATAAACAAGCATATGAATTTAGCTAGCATTCATAAAGGATTTCAACGATGAACAATGGGATTGGATTTATTTTAGGGGATAATGTTTCATTATGCAGTGAAGATGCCTTAGAAGATGGACTATAATCTAAATGATGAATATTTGGCACTGCAGTTCTTGGAGAAAACTGACAGGAATATGTCTCTGGGGCAAACTGACTAGTTCCAGAGGCAATGTCCCGGGCCCTATCGTAGGGACACCCACAAAAAAGATGTCATGGGCTGCGTCCGAAATCGCGCGCTCAATTGAGTAGGTACTTATTTTGAATAAGTAATTACTTCACGGCCGCTAAAAAGGTATGTTCTATATGGTATGAGTGCGTGTAGTATGAATGTAATCCGGACGTACTACATCCGCCATGTTGTCATTATCATGTGACCTACCAGCGTCAGTTGAGTCACTTCACTGCCATTCACAAATCCTCTCCCGTGGCCTCGTGTAAAGTGTCAATCATATGCTCATTTCAGAATGGCCCCGTCTCAAATGGCACCCTAAACACTCATGGTCTTCCTCGTAGTCCGCACTTTCGTGACGTAACGCTGCTTTGACTGTCGGGAACAAGTCCACTGCGGGCTCGACAGAAGTGCGCATCAAGGCCACATATCAACCAAAGGGGCGCTCGCGAGCACACTTCTGAGACCTAAAATGACAAATGGGACACACTACGGTCTCATGGATTTAACGGACACGCACGTGGCAACCATTGTAAGTCCACAAGACTGAAGTGTGCCATTTGGGACAGGGCCAATCTCGCCGGAAGAAGTAGGTAATCCGGGTACTTTTTCCTTTATCTTTTATGAGAATTGTGAATTCGGACAAACCTCTTTTGTCACATACTGTTTTTCACCTACTATATAGTAGGGAGGAATGCGATTTCGGATGCAGCCTGGGCCTTGTAAAAGTAAGCGCCGACCCTGATAATTGGTGCAGGTTTTCCCAGAAACACCAACAGATAGTAGCTGTGCTGATTCGGCAGTTACTGGCATCTCATTTCTCGCACCTGCCTTTTAGACATAATTCTAGACATAATTTGCTTGCTAAAAAAGGCTAAACATGTTTGTCTGCATTTCTTGGGCGAAGTAATCCGTTATCGATCATCATCGCAATGACTAATTTCACCATAGCTATTAATGATGTATGACTAATATGTTGCAGAATCAGATGAGACAGACAAAAATGACTTTACTGCATAGCATATCCACGAAACAGGGCAAAATAATATATTTTGTTATTGATTAAAGCAAAAGATGTGTTATTGCATATGAAAAGTGATGGGTTCAACTAAAATTTCTTTCAAAAATGTTTACAACAGAAAAAAGAAGGTGATGGAGAATATCTTAAGTGTCCCTTTGGCTATATCTAACAAACATTGCTTCCCCTGAATTAAATGTGTATCATATCCTGCTCTATGTGCATTGCAGCACATCTGCACGGCCTTCACTCACCTTTCAGTCTCATCTGAGTTTTACAGTGACCACGACAACTCAGTGGCCTGAGCGAGTCAAAAAACACTAATTCGAACGAAAGAAAAAACACAGGAGAGGACACAAAACAAGCCAGTGAAAAAGATGGAAAATAAAGCATTTGTCAACGAGTTTCTCCCTGGGCATTAGTAAGTGCTCCCGTGATGAGAGCAATGAGAGGCAGGGTGTGCACATCAACAGTCAGACAGGAAATATATGTGAGCGTACGTGGTCATCATCAGATGGCTACAAAATCCACCTTCTGGAATGAGGGAACGGAGGCTGGAAAAGACAGAGAGAAGATAGAGAGAGGAGGAGAAGGTTTGGTGCAGGTGTGTCTCTGCTCTCTCTTCTGAAGGGTCAGATCTGGAGAGAAGAGGAAGGCATAGTCTATTGTGCTCATCACTGGCACCTCCACATTGGTCATCAGCTGGTCAGGTAACTGTGCAGCTCCCTTGAGTTTATGCTCAACACCACCCCTGAGTGGTTGCCTGGCAACAAGAACATCAGAAACAGGTCTTGTTAAGCCAGCAGGTGAAAAAAATACAAAAAAGTCACTCAAGGTTGTTTAACAATGTAACACATGTAGACATTTAATAACGATACCTACAGATTATACTGGATTCATTATAATTTAGTATTTTTGGGTTGTGTGGATTTTAATCAAGCAATGTGGTAAATATGAATGTATTAATATATTATGTATGAATATATTATATATTAAAATATTATGCATAAACCATGTTTACATAAAAAAAAAAATGTTGGAATCAAATATTAATCATTTTTATGTTGGGTAAAAGTGAAAAAACAACAACTTTACAATAAGGTTACATTAGTTAATGTATTAAGAACTGTGAATCTTGGTTAATGTTACATTTCTACATATAGCCTACATAAATACATAAAAACAATTCTACATATTCAATACAATATTTTTAAGCTTTCAGTTTAACATTAGTGTATTATGAATGAACATGAATTAACAATGAACATTAATAATTGTATATAAATAAAAATTAACTTAAATTAATAAATGCTTTAAAAGTGTAGTCCATGATACCTGATGCATTACCTAATATGAACAAATTGAACCTTATTGTGAAATGTTATCCAAAACAAAAATCAAATGGCATAATTTCTGAATAAGTGGTAACTGATGATCCCAACTTCTCTTTTCCTGTTAGTAATGACTGGTTAGTCTAGGGTCACTGTGAATTTGCTTCTACCTCCAGTGTTACCTAGTGTCTGCGAGTCAAGGTCGTCATCAATGAACTCCTCGCCTTGAATGATATTCTGCGTGTCCTCGCTGTGATTGACAGGGCTGGTCATTTCCTGCTCCTTCTCATTGTGCATCTGGGCGTAGACGTTTCGCCCTGGCAGTTTTCTGAAACGCAGCCAGGGACGCGTTAGGCTGCTCTCCTCTGGCCTCAGCAAGGAACCATGGTTTTTGTAGTTTTTCCTGTCACAGTTTTGTAGTTCATGTTCTGTTATATAAGCTGGCTGTCAGTTAGACATGTGGGGACTGAACATGCATTCTTCTGTGATGGGGTGTGACAGGACAGTGAAACTGAAAGATCAAAGCTTCTCTAAAAAACGTTATGGATGTGGTTGTGCATGTGTGTAGCATGCAATTCAGTGATGGGCAGCAAGACACAATGGGTGTGTGCAATGCATGTTATGCCTACAAAACAGACAGCTCTGATATGAAGTTATATCAGCTGTACTCACTCCATTCATTTGGAAATTGGCTTTATTGAGTAAATAAAATGTTTGTCCTAATAACCCACATCAGCAATGACAGGAACATTTTTCTAAATATGTGAAATAGCCTGTACTTTTCCAAATTGAAGCATTTTAAAAATGTAAATGAATTGTATTTTATGAATAGGGAAAAGTGAAGTAACTGACAAACCTTTTAAACTTGAAGAGTATGAATGCTGCAGCAGAGATCAGGCTTATGAGGAGAAAGACAGCGAGAGCCCAAACACCTGGACCTGCTGCAGCCAGACGAGAACCTGCAGGAGACCAGCTTCTGGCATCAGCATATACAGCATTATCAAACCGTTGCTCACATTTGTCATTCAATACCAATTTTGACTTAGCTAAGGTTTGTCATTAGTGCCAGCAATGCCACAGGAATTAAAGGCACAGTTTACGCTTTTTTGGGTGAACTATCCTTTTAATCGTCACCTGACTTACTTTTCATAAACTTACCAAACACTTAAAAAACTAAACAAAACAAACAAAAACAAACAAACAAATAAAACCAATTCAAACCAGAACCAAAATCACACAAATCACACACAAATGTACACACCTTGTGTGGATGAAGCCATTTGTGTGGCTGTGATACAAACAACAACAAAACAAAAGAAATTACAAAAATAAAAAAACTAAAAGAAAAAGAACCCACAACAAATGATCTTTAAAGGAAAGTTTACAAAAAATAACACTCAAACATGCATGCGCTATTAAACCTAAGAAGCAAGCTCAATTAAAGGCGCTATTAAACCTTTTGACAAGCTCAAAACTCAAACAGAAATGCAAGCCAACAGAAGCATACATAGAGTAAATGAAGTCAACTCAACGTAAAGACTAGACCAGAAGACAGAACAGAAACAAGAGATTATTCCATTATTTTCCCTTTTATTTTATAACTCTGCATTAGCAAGACAATATTCTTAAAGTGAAGAGCACTCTTCTAAAAGCGAGAGGTAAATGTGACGCACCAGTCTCTGTTGTGCTGGCAGACACGTCACTAGTTATTGGTCCTTAGAAATACATTGTATGTTTGAGTAATTATTGATGAAGGGACTGCTGTAAAACTATTAAGTGACTCTTGGTTGTTGGAGGTTGTGGAATCGGTTTTATTTTGCTCACCTGAATGGGAGGCTGCCAGAGTCACCAACACTCGTAACCCTCCTCTCACAATGAAGCTCACATTGTTCTCACTCAGAACCTGCTTTATGCTGGGAACACGCTACAGGAACGAAGAGTACACACACAAGAAAAGAACTGTTTAATACTAACAAACATCACTTCAATACTCATTCCTGGTAACACTTTACAATCAGGTTTCATATGTTAATATTAGATAACTACATTACTTAACATGAATAAGAATGAACAATACTTCTACAGCATTTATTAATCGTAGCTAATGCTAATCTCAAAATTTCCAACTACATTTGTAAGATCAACATTTTCTCTCCGTTTACATTTGATTCAATGAGCTCTATATCATGTTTATTCCTGATAGTATCTCCAGGGTCTGACAAGTTGTTTGCGGATGTCCATTTTAGGCCACCGTATCAACAATTATATTGCTGGAGTAATGTTTTGTTGAATGACATGTATCTCTTCTCATTCAAGTGGCTTCTTCATCCCTGGCAACATGAAACACATACCTTATCCACGAACACACTCCTCTTCACTGGTGTGCTGACTGGAGGAAGAACATACAGGTCTGCAGTGGTGGGAAGACCAGGCTTTACCATGGTAACCAAAGAGTCCTGAGGAACCCCTGTGAGCTATTAGATGAACAGTTCAATATGATGAGTACAATGTCAAATGTTTTGCATAAAAAACAAACAGAGCTCTGATGTGTGTGTATGTGTATGTTAATGATTGAAGCGAGAACCTTAGCAAGAATCGTGGTTACAACTTGTCCCACATCTTGTCTCCATTCAGGGATGTTTGGGTTAAAGCGGTCCAAATTGCGACTGAAACTCAATGGGATGACCTGGAAATGATCTGAAGAGAGACGTTTAAGGTATCATGATGAACATAAAAGTTAATACTGCAGTTGAACAAAAAAGATCAGGCTGTATAAAGTAAGAGATGTTTTTAGTATAATGAATCATGGCAACTAAAAATGTGCTGTCAACCAAAAACAAAGGACAGGTTCTATATTAAGACTAGAAAAACAGCACAGCAACAGTTTCAAAATCAGTTAGGAATTGTTTAACTAAGAAAATATTTTTTTAATTTACTCACCCTCATGTCGTTCCAAACGCATATGCTGTTATTTTTTTCAGTGGAACACAAACATTTTTTGAAGAATTTTGCCATTCAACAACAGTTTTATTTTAACAAACAGGGTTTAGATATGTTCAAAAACACCCAGAAGATTTATATATTCTATATTGTAGACAAAGATGCATTCTCACTGTCTTTCAGTCAGGCTCAAACACAATTGTTTTTTTTTACTGTAGCAAAGCAAAGCAAATGGGTTTGGAATGACATGAAGGTGTTTAAGTAGATAAATAATGACATAATTGAACATTTTGGGTGATTTTTCATCTGACCCAAAAAACATTCTGTAAAAACAATTGCATAACCAGTTAAAAAGATGTGATCTAAAAAAAGAGTGAAAATTTTACAGCCAAGTCATTTGTCTACAGACACTTAAGTTGCAAAGTCATCCAACTTAATTTATTAAATTACGTAACCCAGCAGGTTTAATTTGAGCTTGAGGACAAACAATATGAACCAGTGAAGTGACAGTTGTGCACAACAGTTCTTCATTCTGCATTCAAGCTGAACATTGTCTCTCTGAGGAAGACTGTCATTTCTGCTTTCCAAGCATGACCTCATCCTATCACACCACATTCATAAATATTCAATCCAGCTCTGGAATCACATGAATATTTTATTTCTATTTAACACTATCATTACAAGAAAGAAATATGGTTTAGAAAGATTTTATATGTCACACAAATCGAGAAATGAAATGGTACCAGTACATTGATTGTTCTCAATCGGTTTCAAACTCTTAAGTTCCTCTGAATGATGGTTATCTTAGGGTGTATATGTGTGTGTTTAATCATATACAATCTGGTTGTCACAAAATCGTTGTGGTTTTGGATTATTCATCCCACACACTGGGCAAAGGGGTTAAAAAATTGGTCCTGGACTTTCTGTCCCCGTTTCACAACACACCAAACCAAAACACACCGGTTCACTGATGTGTGTGCAGAGCAATTTAACAACACTTACTAACATAAAAATACAACACAATAATATAGCATAAATGCTATTTTTGCTTTTTGTGCTTATCATTTACAGTAATTAACAACTGGCATAATTATGCCATACAAGTTATCATTTGTATATAGTCTTTTCGTAATGCTATGCTACCAGGCAAAAATAATTTAAAATAATTTTTACACAGCTCAGTTAAGTATCACTAATGATTACCTATACCATAAAATAATTTGAATGTTACACAGAAGTCATGTGGACTGCCTTCATGGAGCTTTTAGTGGTTGTATTATTTGTCCTTTTTGGAGCTTGACAGACAGTGCTTTCCTTTTGTGGCACAGAGTGTCGCATTCGTTATGTTTTGTGGAAAAACTGGACCAAATGGGTTTGGAATGAAGTAAGGGTGAGTCAATGATGGAAGAGTTTTAATTTTTAGGTGAACTGTCCCTTTAATTGTCTGCTTATTTTAAGCACAGACCAGGCATGGTCATGCCTGGACAAACATAAAATGTTATCATTTAATGAACCACAGTCTTTTCTGAAAGAAGACACTAGATGTTTCCTTGTCCAAAGAATACAATTAAATAATAATAATAAAATAAAATAGTGCTTATTTATTATAGAATAATGCATTTGAACTATTTACAAATAATAATATTATTCTAATATTTGACACTGCTAAGCACAACATAAAACACACTTGAGTGACAGTCATACGTTTTAGTTCAAGTCTGAGGATAATTTCTAAGAGTGAAACATTGCCACATTGCCCAGCAGCCCACCAGTCCGCCCCTGATCCCCCGATGCTGAACACCTTCATGGGATGTTTTTATCTTACCGTAAACAATGACAGTCTTGCTGTCCTGCACCATGGAGCGACCATTAGAAGCCTGAACTGTCACAGGAACTTCGCCCTCCTCAGAGAACCTTGTAATCAGGCTGTTCTCCAGGGTCAGCTTTGGCTGTCGAGGGGAAAGACACGCTTTGTATAAAGGCAACACTTCAACAGCCACACCTGAACCTTCAAGCATAAGCATCTAAAACAAATTCCAGGTCAATTTCTTCAACATTTAAATGTGAGACTACACAAGGACTCATAAACATTTATCTTGACCCTTCTCAACACAGTCCCACAGATGTAAGCATGTAATCTTAAATTTGTCAGTGAATAAATAATACCCTCATTACATGTCATTTTTTTCTTCATAAAATACATGGGTAAACAGCTCTTATTGTTTTTGTTTTAAAGTCCGCACAATGACTTTAACACTTAAAAAATAAACACACAAACAGCTATAATAAAACAGAAAAGCAAATAAAACTGAAATGCACTGGGTCAGAAAATGAGCATCTGCAATAGGAAGCATTTAAAGCAGCGCCATAAAAACGCCAGAGTACCTGAAGGTTATCTCCAATCCACCAGTAAAACACAGTAAGGTTTGCCTCAGTGGGCAGCACTATAGCTGTGAGATTTACTGCTTGATTTCTGCCAGCGATCGGGACCACCTCCAGATGGACATCCTGCAGAGGAGCTGGAGGGAAAAGTCAGGACAAAACAGAGAAAATAGAGATAAATTGAATGTTCCAATAAAAAATAAAAAGTCTATTTTTCAAGTCTTGAGATATGAAAACTTTATAAATGGTGTAAGGTGTGTGAATACCTTTGTAAATAATGAGCATCCATATTGAAATGAGTTCTATTTGTTCAGATTTTTTATGTGGGCCTGATTATTGGTTATGACAATCTCACAGTATTATAGATAATACTAACCATTAAGTTCCAAAAAATAATGGTCTTTGAATCCAGTTCACTCTCACTCAAATCTGAAGATTTCACTGACCTGTGACCTGAATGTAAAGTGAGGCTTGGTCGTGTCCAGCAGAGTTCTCAGCCTTCACATTCACACGGTAAACACCTGGCTTCTCATAACGGTGCTGAATGGGTTCGTCGATGACAGTCAGGTTTTCATATATAGCCCTGACCCCATCCATTAAATCTACCTGATATCTGGTGCTGGTGGTGTCACCCTGAGGAGGGAAATACAATGAAACGAATCAATTTTAAAGATGCCTAAAATTAGCAGTGTTTTTCTTTGTCTGTAGATCTTTTAGCGCATTAATCTAATATATTTATATAATTCAAGTTGTCTTACATTTTAGCAATCAAATGATAAAATTGTAAGTAGTGTAAATAATCCATGTACTTCACCTGTTCCTGATGCACTATAAAGGTGATGTCGTCACCAGGTGCCACGGCCAACATCTGTCCTTTGATGCCCAGCTGCAGGCCTTTAGGGGGCAGCAGAGGGCAGGAATGCTGCTTTGCGCTCTGTTCTTTATTCAAGCCACCCTCACAAACATTAGCGATGACCTTCCGGTAACTTCAACAGACAACACAAAACATGTTAGCCTTGACTTGCTTTTACTTGCCTTAAACTGGAAAATTCTTGTAGTTTTGTAGCCTGGATTTGAACTCTTAGTTATAATGAAGAGTTGTGGAAAAGGCGCATTACATTCCTAAATAACCATACTAAGAGGTGGCTAAAACATCCATATAATGTGTTCAGAAATGTCTTGGTTTAGAAACAAACACAGCGGAGGCTTTTCTGAACGAGGTTCTGCTGAAATGGCATGCTCTACTTAACACAGCTCAGTATGGATTTGATGGACACAAATCTGATTTGGTTTACAAATGTAATCTTTTTGTCAAATCATTTAGCAAGCAATGAAATCTGATCTGTTTGTTCAATCTAGTCAGGACTGTATACTGCATATCTGCTTTGGTTGCTATAGTAATAGTGTCAGGATTGAGATTATCTGTCAGTATGGAAACAGAGTATGGAAAACTGAATATGTTGCCTCTGCTCCGTCCATCTTAGTGTTCACAAAGCATGAAACAACATAAGTAACACGTTCATGCAAAACCACTGAATTGTTCACTCATTCACTATTCACTACATAGTAGGCTATGCGGATGTTAAGGCTGATGCGACACATTTGCGAGTCCAACCGCTTTATCAAATGCCAAAATCAGTCAACAAATAGAGCTGATATACACACACAGTGTGATGTAATACTACCAGAACGTCATGATCCTAACCTTTACCTCCATATCGAAATCTCAGTTGGCCAGACAGCGATTCGTCTGTCTAGAATCAGTAAAACATATTTGTCTGGGACACCGTGAGCCTGGAGACTGTAGTGTAAACTGAGTTTTTTTTTTTTTTTTTAAGCTTTAAGGGTGTGTTATAAATAAATGAAGACTTCAGATGCAAAAGCAAAATTTTCTTCTAGAATGATCATTTTTATCAAGTTTGGATGTTTACGTTCAGTTATTTCACTTTAATGGCAATGAGAATTACCTATTAATTGTCATTAAAGTGAAATTACTGAACTTAAATATACAAGCTTGATTAAAAATGTTCATTTTAGAAGAATTTTCAGATGGCATTTAGAGGCTTTTGCATCTGAAGTCTTCAAATAGTGCTCATAAATGGCTGTTGTTGAGTATTCTCACTTGAAACGAAGTAGAACCTATTGAACACCCAGAAACAGTATTCAAACAGTATTAAGTCACGACTTAACATATGCAGATATGGTGAAAAATGAATGTGGGGACAGTTCCTGGTAATATCGTCCACTATGACATTTACATATGTGATGTAAAACAGATGTTAAAATCTGATCTGATTTCAAAACATATGTGGATGTGATACTGATCTTACCTGGCTGTCTGAATAAAGCCTGTGTGTAAAAAAAGTGTTCATATATGTGTCTATGGCAGGCATGAGTGGGTGTTTTCTGACATATTCTAACATTCTGCAGTGTGTGTGTGTGTGTGTGTGTGTGTGTGTGTGTGTGTTACCCTGTGCTGGACTTATAGCTGTGTCCTAAATGGCAGTTTTCAGGTGGAGCGTCAGGATCATGCCAGAAGTCAGGATAGCAGCGATCGCCCTCTAACCTGAGGCTGGGAGCTCGCTCAAAGCCGTAGTCGCTGAGAACACACAGAGGCACGTAAAGCTCTATTTTTAGCCCCAGATCTAATTCACAATTCACTGCACTGGGGTTTGACAGTGAAGTAAAGAGTGTCTTGTTACATCAAAGACGTATGTGTATATTTGCAATTGGCTTGAAATGTGCAAAAGGTTATCTCTTTGTTTCGTACCAGGCAAAGTCTTTCTCTGAGCACTGGCAAGGTTTAGCTGTTAGAGCTGATGTATAGCTCTTCCCTTTAATGCAGAACGATCTCTCTTTCCTCCTCCTGTAGAATCGTTCCTGGCCCATGATGCATTTCTCTCCCTGTAGGAGAAGACGTGTCATGCATTTCCATTTGAAAAGTAGTGGTAACACTTTACAATAACGTTGAATTGGTTAACATGAGTTAACTACATTAATTAACACAAACTAACAATGAAAAATACTTCTTAAGCATTAATTAATCTTTGTCAATGTTTCAACATTTACAAATACATTATTTAAAAAAAAAAAATTTAATCTGTTAATATTATTTATTGGACATCAGCTAACATGAACTAACAATGAAAAGTTTTATTTTGATTAAATAATATTAACAAAGATTAAATCCTGTAAAAAAAAGTTGTTTAAGGTTAGTTAATACTAATGGAACATTATTGTAAAGTGTTACCAAAGTGGTAAATTGATTCACAAATAAAAATCATATTTCCATTGCTTTTGTTGCTGTAAATATGGCTTTTATTATTGTTTAAATGGTCTTCATATCTTTTCTTATTATTTCTTCTCATTAGTTTAAATTAGTTATACAGCACTCTGATTCAACTTCTAGTGTTTTGAGCATGCCGTAACCAGAGAAAACAGCCTGCTGTTACCTGTATGTCAGTGAGTTTCCAGGAGTCATAATCAGCTTCTGTGCATTGTCTGGGAAACGACTGACGGAAATCCACCTTCACCAGCTCCCAATCCGAACGGTAACTTATGTGGCCAAACACCCTGTCCACAACAGTAAACATAAATAACCATAATCCCTCGCCCGTCCATTCATCCATCCCTCCATCTATAAACATACGATTATCCTTCAAACCGCAAACGTTGAAACAAAAGCCATTCATCCCTTTCACCAAAAAATGAGACTATCGGAGTGTAACCTTGACTTCAAGTCACAACACATTCACTACTCAATTACACATCTTGGGAATGGAGCAAACGAGTGGACAGACACATGGATTCGCTCATCAGCAGCGTGTTACTAATGAGCAGGAGCCTCTTTAATTGAGGCCATTGAATCTCACATTGCCTTTATCAAAAGCGCAGCCTCTTTATGATTCAGAGACCACCTGCTGTTTGGCGTCTATGGGAAGATGCTCTCCACTTAATCTCAAATAAAGCACTGTTCACCACCACAAGGTGGAACCCTGTATCTGTCTACTATAAATCTACTTCTGTCAGTTAAATTTAGTTCTGCAATGAATATTCAGCTTTTGATGGACTAAAGGCCTGATCGTGAGGTCGGGATCATGCTCAAACAGCACAAACAAATGACTGAAAAATCTATATTTTGTCCTAAGAGCTATAAAACCAACACGTGATAACACAGTCCTAAATGGATAGTTCACCCAAAAAAGATGATTTACCCACCCTCATATTGTTCCAAAACTGTATGGCTATTTTTGTCCATAATTAAAGCCAATGGGGTCCAAAACAATACAGGATCCCAAAACATTCCTCAAAATATATATTTTTATATTCCACAGAAGTCATAGAGGTTCGAAACAACATGAGGGTGAGTAAATTATGACAGAATCTTCAGTTTTGGGTGAACTATCCCTTTAAGGTGGACTAATAATCAGTTTAATCAGATGACATATTCACACTTACGTCATAACCAGTGTCTCATCTCCAGGTTCACTCAAAAGTCCATCCACAAACACTGATGTGCTGGTGAAGTTGTGGACGCTCCACGTTTGTCCTTCATCTATGCTGAATCTAAGACAAAAATGTTTGATGTGATGTTGTATTAGCAGTATACATCACATCACTCATATAAGAAAGTTGTATATTATATCATACATCATGTGACTTATTGTATAAGTATCTGCTTTGAGGTGAGACATTTGTTAACCAAATACCAAATGATCCGTTTTCACATAAAAAAAACATCATCTTGATTCTCACAGTGTGAATGTGATAGCTTGTAGGCTACAAGCCAGAATAAGCACTACAAGCTCTTAAGTCTTATCCTGACAGAAGCGGTTGTTTGTACTGCCAAGACTCAACGCCGATGAAAGGCTTCAAGGCTTTTGTGAGAGATGGTAATGATTTTCACTTTGATCTTCATAGGTTTCCCTTTTACATACATTTGTGAAGTAAGGTGAACTGGATATCTAGCATGTGAATCACTTCATATTATATGGGTTAAGGGTTGTCTTTTACCAACCCTTTGCAGATGAAGAGATTTAGGCTGCTCAGGAACTCAGGGTGGTCTGAAGAGTCCTCCAAAGCCAAATGAGCTTCTTAAAGCACTCACTCAAAGGATTACCAGCGCAATGAGGTCAGCAAAAGTCAGGGAGGGAACGTCTTGAATTCTTGTTTTTTATACTAATCTGACTCAGTGTTTACTACTACTCTTCTTCTCTTTTTATAAGTCCTTCTGTCAGTCTTCGTCATGTCCGCTACTGGCATACATTTGTGTTTAGTTTACGCTTACTAATGATTACAATATCCTTTATGCAGACAATACATTACAGAAACTTATGATCTTACTTGAGTATTTTTAAAGGGATTGAAGTGTCCTTAATGGCCACAATGACACCGCCATGATCCAGATAGAGAATGTGATGCTCTTCTTCGAAAACCTAGAGTGTGCATTTAAAGAAATAATTAAAAAAACATTTAAAGTTCATAATAAATATCATAATCAAGATTCAATGTCGTTAGAGAAAAATGCAGTTGAGCAAATGAGAGGCAGCAACAATCCCGAAAATCACTAAAAGGACATTAAGACAGAGAGATGAGTCTGCCACAAACTGAGCGGTGAAACGGCAGCAAATGAGGGGGTGTCAAATGAAATTGGGCAGAATGGGAACAAGAGGAACAGAGATCTGAATTCAAAGAGCAAACCAAACTGAGTTTGTTGGAAAAGGTGGGTGTTGAATACAAAGAGCAAATCTAAAGATTTGTGACAGTCACAGAAGACTCTATGATGAAGCATTTTTTATGAGACCGAATAATCGTTGTAAAACAGCTTTGCAGATCATTAGTCTCTTCTCCGTGTTCATTCTCACCTGTCTCCAGGTCTTGCCACAGTCTGAGGTGATGTACATCTCTTCTTTATATTCAACCAGTTGAGACCCAAGGTTACCTGAAGAGAAGATGCACACAGAATGTCGTCACATGAATACAGAGAGAGAATCTTTTTAACTTGAGGCAAAGCAGCAATTTCCTCACTTTGTTAGATTTTAAGAGAGAGGGAGGAGTAAGCGTGAGCGAGCTACATATAAAAAGAGTGAAATTTTGAGAAAACTGGAGGCTATTGGGGATCAAAGGCTGAGAACTAGTTAGAGCTGAACATTTTACTGAGAGGGTGCACAATAATAGCAAAAGAAAGCTGGATTTTGATGGAGACAGTTTTGATGCTCAGTCTCTGCAGTGTATGTAGACATACATTTACATGGTGAAAACTAGCTGCAATGTGTTGATAACTCTTAAAACCAGAGGCTGAAGGGCTCTAACTACTCATGTTTGTTAGTAAGTGAAATAAGTCAAGAGTGAATAAGTCAGTGTGACACTGTCTGTGTTAGTGTGTGTGTGTACATGTCTCTAGCCCTGGGGGAATAGACAGAATTTTGACCTTGTGAACTGGCAACAGCTCTAGCCTTGGAATCAAGAACATTAATGTATTGTCTTCTTCAATTCCCTATGAACCCTGTGGCAATAAAGAGGAAATATTTCATATATCTGTGCCTGCTTCCTTTTGTGCCTCAGTGTGGACTCATCGGCTTTGCACAACACTCAGAAATGGGGGAAAACGGCTCAAAACCGAGGTTTCTCTTTTATTTCTTTTTATGGTACATCACATTGAAATTTCCCTGCTAAAAATACTTCTTAGCATTCCTTTCCTTTTTTTGTGTGAAGAAATAGTCTGCTTTGTACACACTATCATAATTTCCCTGAGCATGCTGCAGTGCAGATTTGGATCTGGACTATAATTATTTCTTGTAATTGAAAAGTTGAGGAGTACAGAGTTTCATTTGATTTGAGTTTATGGGCTCCTCACCGCTATGGTGACAATACTGAAGGGTTATAGTTGTCATGGAGACTGACCTGCACCCATTATGAGGCCTGGGGCAGAATCTTTAGTGTGGACGGTTCCAGATACGTACGGGTTGTCAGCCCAGCGCAAGTGGAGATGGAGGTGACAGTCAGGCTAGGAAGAGGAGCAGATACAAAGAAAAATATTATTACTCTCTTTTGGTATCTACGTATATGTACAGGCTCTGACTTTTTTACACTTTGACAATCACGCCAATGGGACTACCCAACAGATGCACCACCATACCTTTTTTTTAACATAATGTCTGCACTTAGTAGAGAGTCTGGACTCACTGACAAACACACAAAACCACCTTGCTTTAACAAAGAAATAACAGTCTAAATTCTACAGTAAGGAGCTGATAATTTAAAACCACTTCACAAGTCTTATTACATAACGTCCAGGATAAAAGATGGATCAGTGCATGAATATAAAGCATATTTAAGGTGCCAAAAACCGACGAAGAAATTACTAAATTGGGAGATGAAGAGAGAGTGAGCAGGAGAATGATAGGAAAAAAAAAGACATGTCAAAAGGAGGGCTGAGAGATGGGACAGATGTGAGAAGGGTGGCTAGACAGACAGGAAAGGAGAGAGAAGTCGATATATGTCCTTTCAGCTCTGCTAGCTTCTGATTTGTATCTCGTCTCGTCTTGTCTCATGTTTGCCAGAAACCATATCTGTGTCTTAATTAATGGCCAGCTACCAGTTACAGGTGTTTAAAATGGACATTTCATATCATATATTACATATTATCTCTGGCTGTGTGTGTGTGTGTGTGTGTGTGTGTGTGTGTGTATGTGTGTGTAAAGAGTAAGCCCTGTGGATTTGTGTGTGTGTAGATTGATGACTCAGATCCTTTTTTTTCTTTTTTTTTCTCATGAGAAAGCAGCAGAACTAGTAGTGCCTGCTCTGCCCACCAACCCACAACCGCAAACAGCGGGAGATGAGTCAGATCGAGGGGTCAATGACTTCACGTCTGTGTCTGAGACAGTTGTGGTACAATCATCTTGAAGATAAAAAAAGCAAGTGTGGGCTGGATATATATCCGTAGCTGTATATTGAAATAAAGTCTTGATTTTGATGGTATGAATATAAAATGAATTGTTGGTAAAATTACATCAGCACAACTATATTTAAATCAAATGTGGTGTTTGCATTTTAGCTTGTAGGCATGTTATTTTGTTTGGGAAAGGTAAGATTTTTTAATGTTTTTGAAAATAGTCTCTTACCAAAAGTCTGCTCACCAAGGTTGCATTTATTTGATCAAAGACTAATACTGTGAAATAGTATCCTGTTACAAAACCACTATGAGAACGGGTTTCTATTTTAATATATTTTATCAAATATATGCGAAGCTGAATTTTCAGCATCATGATCACATGATCCCTCAGAAATCATTCTAATATGCTGATTTGCTGCTCAAGAAACATTTCTTATTATTTGCTATGTTGAAAACATTTGTGATGCTTAATATTTTGGTGGAAACCGTGGATTCTTTGATCAATGGAAACTTTAAAAGAACAGCATTTATTTAAAATAAATATTTTCTGTAAAAGTCTTTACTGTCACGTTTGAACATTTAATGCATCTTTGTAGAATAAAATAATTAATTTATTAATTTCCAAAGACTACTGACCCCAAACTTTTGAATTGTAGTGCATTTATAAGATCATGTCAAAAAAATGTATTTGCTTAAAGTTAATGTAGCACTGATAGATAAACAGCAACGCAAAAAGCTATTTGAAATGTGAGCAGATATATTTACCTGCTTGCAACTGACAGGTTTGCCGTTCATATCAGTTGTAGGAGGAGCCAGTGGTTCCCAGTCTCTGCCTTTGTTGTAGGTGATAAGAGTCGTCACTTTTCCATCTACTTTTTGATTGGCTAAGAATACGCCCTTGATGCCACGAACCTGAAAAATCCACAAAATATATTTTGGTACTACTCAGTATAACTTCGATCCTGTAAAGAAGGTGTGAAATGTGATTATTACGTCAAATACTGGCAAAGTCACAACTGTCTAAGAAACTGTAATATGTGTTAGATCAAGCTTGTTTTAGTAGCACAGGGACATCAGCTTCCTAGAATCACTTATTTATTAAAGCACACTACTGGCTATGAATAATGAGTGAGTGAATATGTCTGAAGACTTACTAGACATCACAAGCACTTTTATATGTGTAACACCTCCAATTTTAAGTGTGTGCTTTTAGAGTGTTATAGGTAAAGGTCTCTATCAATGTGAATGCATAAAGTCAAGTAAACTTTACTACAGCTGAGCTATTTTCAGTTCATTGCGCATTAAGTGGGATGTAAAACCCACACTGCCTTGTATTACACAGGTAGTGAGTGGGGTGAAATGTTGACCTCCAGGATGTCGATGAGGACATTCTCTTCAGGCTGCTTGGTGCTGCGGACATTCTCCAACACAATGGAGTAATAGACTCCCTGTGGATCCGACTGGTAGAGGTTGTACGTGTCCGTCTGATACCACTCCTGAAGAGCCAGGAATACCTGATTCTCGTCTGTACTCACGATTTGCACATCCTGCACAAAAAGATATGACACAAGGAGATTAGAACATGTAAGGGTAATCAGTTTAATGCAAATTGCAGTTTCAGTTTTCTCAGCAGGTACAAATAATTAACACAGCGATTCTTTTGAGTGTGTGTCTTTGTGTGAATAGAGACAGAAAAGCTTGATGCTTCCACTGGAGCTTACATAAAACAACAACAAACACAGTGCTGCATATAATTCCATGGTGATTATACTTGGTTGCTTTGAAATGAAAAGTTTATTTTGAGCTGTTGTGAAGAACTGAGTTGGAACATAAACTGTGCAGAGACAGATTTAGATGAAATGAAAGCATGAACAATTAATAAATCCATCCTATAATTAGATCCTTTGGTTTGCTTTAAAATACAGAATCAACACTAAGCTCCTGAGTTTTAGCTTAGCAGCATACATCCGGGTGCTGTGGCAAACACTGGGTCAGGACGGGGGAGTTTGCAACCATGTTGTTCTTGCCGATAAAGTGAAAGTGGGTCGCATTAATTTAGGCACAAAGATGAAGGGTACAAGCTCATGCCCCCAGCTGAATTCATTCATAAGAACTTAAGTGAGGAGTTAGTAAAGTCCCTGAAGCATTGAGCAGCTTTAATGTGCTTCAGAGACCAAACTCTAAAGCTATTTCTCACTTATGTCCCACTAACCGCAGTTTAGAGGCACTGAGCCCCCTCTGTGAGAGGTCAGTTACACAACACTTGTTTGCTGGGAGAATTATAGGAATAAGAATAAGAACGCCAAGGATAAAGTAACATGCTAGAAGAGCAAGGGTAACGCGTGTGTGCGCATGTCCATTTGGACCAACTAACATTATTGTACATGCAGCCTCAACATAAGAAATTATGTTAGGCACAAAAACTGCAAGAGAGGCTTTATGAGTAATAAGTCGACTCTATACACTGTAAAAAGTGTACGTCTTATATCTAAAATTCTGGAAACTTCACCTTTGGAAATCATAAAAAAGGCATGTATTCAAGTGATTTTAGTCAGAGTTAAATTGAATCGCCAGACAATATCATATTTCTTTGTCTTTTTCACTTCCCAACAAAGGCTGGAGGTTTTTATAGCTAATACAACATAATGATACACATTAGATTTATAATTCTTGTGGTGCATGTAGAGCATGACGGGGAATGTGGTTTGCTCTGTCAAGCTTTATTGCAATTTGTATCAACACTACACAAAATGCATACAAACAAAATGGTACTTATTATGCTCAAACACCCAACTCAGAAAGTCTTGGCTTAAATGAAAAAAGAAATAACAATTACACCTTTTGAGAACTTCACGAAAAAACTCTTCCAACTCACCATTATAGTCTTCTAATCCTGATTCATCCCTATGTTCTCCTCCTTCCTAAAATATTCTCCTATATCATCATGCACTTCTGAAACGTACCAATTTTCCAAGAAGGTTTTGACTATTCTGATGAAATAAAAGCAAATATTTAATTTCAGAGAAGCTGTATTGTCACGATCACCAGTGAGAGTGACCCTTGATTACCATCAGAGGGTACTCCACCTCAGACTATGATCACTCTAGCAAAGACTACATTACCCATAACCCACTGCCCAGACTGTCAGCCATGATTCTATTCAGCTGTTGCTTGTTAGTTTCTGCCTATATAAACCTGGTTAATTCAGTCACTCTTCAGTAGGTCTTGTTAGTCTGTAAGTACTGCATTTTTTTAGCCTTGTTCCCCAGATAGCATTGGTTTTGCCTTAGCCCTGGATATTGTCTTTGTTTGCACAGCTCATCTGTGTTTCGACCTTTGCCTGGCCTTTGTGTATGTCTGTGGATTAACCCATTAAACTGCGTTTGGATCCTCAACCCTCGAGTCTCGGAGCAGTTATGTTACACTTATATAGAGGGGAGTGTAAATGTGAATAGAGACATTATTTTTACTGATCCTAGTTGTCATGAAGTTCATGACAACATCTGGAAACAGGCTATCACAAATTGTAATAGCCGAGAGACTTATTTTTTTTCAATCAGATTTGGAGATGGTACTGAACACGCCTCTTGTCTAGAATGGCAATGTAGTTCCATCCTGTCTGTTTGTTTTTGGATCAGATATGAACAGCTCAACATCTTTTAGTTAGTTGAGAATTAAAATTTTAACGATGAGGTCATCTTTCAACCAAGGCTTACACAAGACAGTGATGTCATCGCTGTGAAACACAGCTGCTGAAAGCTTCCCTGGAGAAAGTGGAAGTTTTAAATGTGGATTATTAGATCATCTCTAGATCATCACACAAACAGCAACAAGAACAACAGAGTAATAGGATTAAAAACGGAAAACGCAGTAAAGCACTTTTAGTTTTAGATCTTTAAAACAATGAATGAATGGATCTGTCCTGCTTGTGTCTATCATGCTGTGTGACAGGACACAGTACTGATGATAACAGCACTATCAGAACTTAAGACAGCACTATCCATCTGTCTCTGACAGCAGGCACAGGACCCCTATCAGCCACGACACAGCTGCAGGACATTTGTGTCTCTGCCTACAGCCACAATCCCTGAGTGTATTATTGGCAGGCTGGCTGAGTGTCTATGTAGAAGAAAAAAGGATGGTATGGGTTACAGTACAATAGTCAGATGGATGGAAAGACATGCTATCCTTAAAGGTCTATTTGTATAAAAAAAAGACAAAGAAATGGCATATGAACACAGCAGAATGTTTGCTTTTCTCTGTGTCTGCTGGATTCATTGTGCTCCAATAGTGGTGCATTTGAATTCTGGTCATGCTGCAACATTCCTGAAGCGGAGAAACAGGTCTTAATTGGCCAAAATCAATAGTATTGTTTCTATTCACAGTCTGTTTCAAGTAAAAGAACACTTGGCCCTTTTTAAGTGATTTCGTGTGGTTGGAGGGATTGCAATTTGACTGCAATACCAATATTTGCCTGGGCTAAAACATTTAAAGCAAGCCTACAACATTATAGATGCGCCATAAAGTTAAATTCTCTGGAATTATGTAGTGTTTTTTAAGTTCAATTAATGATTGGGGATCAAGAAGATTGAAGTGGGCCTTCTGAATTTTTTTCATTTTAGATTATCATCTCAGATTTGAGATTAAAATGAAAGTCATCCTAAAACATAGAGTGCTAAATGCTTTAATCCAGAGATAGTTTATCCAAAAACTAAAATTCTGTCATCCATTACTCATCCTCATTTTGTTCTAAACCTTTATTTATTCTGTAGATTTCATTTTTTTAAAGAAATCAATGGTACCCAAAACTGGTCACCAACATTCTTAAAATTGTTTATTTATCAGGAAATTCTTGAAAACAAATTATTGGCTATCCATTCCCTTTATCTTCAGATTTTAATCTTTAGATATAGCAGGCTTTACTTTCTCGCAATTTTCTTAAAAATAAAAACAAAAATAATAATAATTGAGATGAGCTTTAAAAGAAGAAAGACAAATGATGAGAGAAGGAAAAGGGAGGAAGATGTAGAGAGTTTAGTGGCGCTTAGCCATTCAGTGCCCTAGGTGTGTTACAACAAACAAATCATCCCGCTGGAGACAAGGACCATCATTAATCCATATCGTAAAGAAAGAAGAGATCTGAGACTGCATACTGGAATTGGGTTTTGCATTTTTCAAAAGGTTTTCAATTATTCACTGTGGAAAATATGGGCACAACATCAGCCAACCCCATTTCTCTCTCACACACTCCAGCTCTCCTCTGGGTTCTTGAACTAGGTGTCTAAAATTTGACCCATCTGCTCAGTCAAGCGAAACATGGCTAAAAGAGCAGTGAAAAGAGGGTCTAGAGATGGGAAAAAACATCAATATTGCTTTAACCCTCAAAATGACACCACGTAAGGGAAATGATAAATATATCCGTTAGAAATTTTCTCAAAAGCCCTTGCATATGCGCTTGAAGGCACTGAGCGAATAAATCTATAGCGTGTTCAACATCCACAGTAATTAAATCAAAGCTTTTATCCTTTGCCATTAAGGTGAATGCCTGGTAATCTGGAGCATCTTTCTTAGTAATACTCTTTCTCTTACACTTTTCTTTCTCTCTCTCTCTCTCTCTTTCACTCTGTCACAGTGAATCAGTGGTTGGCATAGTTACAAATGCCATTGACAGCAGCTGCCCTACTGCCTTTCTCTCTCTCTGAGGTGAAATATACATGAAGCAGGACCCCTGGCCTCCACTCTAATCAATGTTATTCAATTACAGTCAGACAGCATTTTACTGAAGCACTCCCTTGGGTTAGAGCCACAGACAGCCTGGTCAGTCATCAGCTGTAACCCTTAGCCAGCTGTCTTCTTTTGCCAGCATATTACTGCTATACATCACGGCTCCTCAGTAGGTTAAACCCACATCTGGGTTGTAATGGTGTAGTGTTTCAGTGCTAGACACCAACTGTGCTCTTCAGTTCATAGATATTGCCGCAATACGTCATAGTCAGTCTCTGGCTTTAAAGTGAAATCCTCAACAGCTGCAGTTGATAAAAGAACAATAACCACCTTCAAACAGTAATGCACAGTTAGTACATAGTTCATAAATAACTAAAAAAAATCAGTCACTTCAAGCACACAACTATACACGCATGTGATACTGCTACACTATATGTTACTGAAAATGCACTTAAATACAAGCACCTTAAATAAATCCTGGGATATGTAACATTTGTAAAACTGTTTGTTTCACTCCGTTTGTATGCACATGCTGCCAGATGCAGGTTACTTCAGTACAGCAGTAGATTGCAACAAGTGACTATCTTTGTGATTGAGTCATTGAATAATTCATTCAGCTGAATTATTTAAACTCTCTGATTAATTCAGCAATGGATCAATTGACTGTTTTTATGAGAGTCATTGAAACATTTACTCAACCAATTAATTCAAAAAACACTTATTGAATCAGTAATGAAACACCACTGCTGTGTGTTACATGGAGATTCAGCTATTCTAAAATATGACTCAAAAGGTACTAAATATTAACTTCTGGTTTATTGAACTGTAGTATAAAAGCAATATCACACTTGCAATCATGCTGCGCAGTATAATCAGCACAAAAAGTGTTTGATACACTTTAGTTCTGAGGTCAAAAGTTTCTTCTTGTCTTAAACATACAACAAATATTTGTGTAAAGAATACAACCCAAAACTGCACAAGGCATTTGAGAGTAAATATTGGTCATTTAACAGGCACATTTTTGAGGACTGTACCTTTGGAAGGGTGTATTTAGGGAATCTCATTTGAACAAATTCATTCCTCCGGTATGAGACATAATACTTGGTGCGATTTCCTGTAGTTACCTAAAAAAAGAAAGGAAAGTCAGTGTGTTTATTTGGTTTACGAGTGCAGTTTTCATTTCACTATCCCAATGGTGGGATCATGTCTTCGCCGTCAGCAATTTTGAGACAAACTACTCTTTCTTTTTGCTAATTCACACTGTTGAGTTTACCTGGCTGGTATTATCCCAATAGATTTAGTCTCTACTAGCACTAGTCTGTTGGTTTCTTGTACAAACTCTCTATAGTTCTCATGAACTGTGTCCAGTCTGCATCAGCGTGCCTCTGACCGAACACAAACATTTCACACACTGTAGTCCTGTTTCTCAAGGGCATATCTGAATTCCTTTTTAACAGATGCAATCCCTTCAAAGAAACAACAACTGAACAGGTGAAAGAGAGTGGGGGAGTGAGAGAAATGAATACAGAACAAGAGCAAATGCCCTTGAGTCATTGTCTAATTATTAAAGATCAGAAAAAGAAATTAAATATCGGGGGGAAAAACACAGAAGGGAGATAAAAAATAAAAAACACAGAAAAATGGAAATACAAGATTGCAAGTCAAAATAAAGACCGTGAGACTAAAATTACTGCTTTTGCTTTAGAAATGAGAGATGTCATCAGTCTATACATGTGAAAATAGACTGCCATGCTCCTGAGAAAAAAGCCCAGCTCTGCACTTCTGAAAACATTTACTGGGCTGTGAACTGCCCATGAGGTTTTTCACTAAACAGTTCTTTCAATATCAGCCAAAGGGACAAGGCTAATGGTCATGCTTTTAGTATTGGTTAAACACCCAGAGTCCTCCAGGTGCATTGATTGTCCTTGCAGTGTAAAATAAATTATATATATATATACACACACACACACACATATATACATTATATATGTAAACTGTTGTCACACACACTCAGTTTTGGTTGCTCTCAGTTTGTGTTTTCATGGACTTTTTTTTCAGCAGTCATGTGTGTTTCTTTGTCTTACTTTCCCGCCAGTCATCAGTTGTGATGGTCACTCATCAAATCATCACACCTGTTTGTCATCTCGTCTTTATCATTGTGCATTTAAGTTCCTTGTGTGTGCGTGTAGAAATGCTGTTACTTTATCTTTGTCATTTGTCAAATTTTCATTTAAGAACCCTTTTGAACTCTCCTTCAACTTCATCTTCTTCATCTGGTAACAAATGTATGGCTGCCTGGAATTTTTTATTCTGATCAGCCAATAAATACTGCAGTAAGTTATTTTTATATGAATAACAATCGGAAAACTGGATAACTGACTATTGTCCATGGCAACAGATTTCCGGGCTGTGCTCGTTAATAATAACTCAATGTCCATTTATTTATCTGGCAAGCGGTTGTGCAATAAGTGGCATAATGTGCTTTCAGAAGGTCATTATCACAAGATAAAACCCTTTAGGATAATATAAGACCCTGACCGGGGTTGATTTTTCCTGGCTGAAAGTACATTATCACTTACATGTGTGTATAAACTGTATATTCTTCAGCAAGGACGCATTCAATTGATCAAAAGTGACGGTAAAACAATTTATAACATTAATTTATAAATTAATTAATTAATTTCCTTTGAATTTTGAGTTTTCTATTTATCAAAGAATATTCAATATATTAATATACAAAAAACAAAGATATTTAGCAACACTGATAATAAGAAATGTTTCTTGAGTATCAAATCAGCATTAGAATGATTTCTGAAGGATCACGTGACACTGAAGACTGGAGTAATGATGCTGAAAATTCAGCTTTGCATAACAGAAATATATTCCATTTCAAAATATATTACATATAAAACAGATATTTTATAGTGTAATAATATTTCACACCATCATTAACACATCATTTTACCTTTACAAATATGTATTCATCTTGCACTGAGAGGGAATTGTGGTCAATCTTCCCCAAGAACTGTGCTGTCACCATTTTATCAGAGCAGTTTTGGATGAGACACGTCACATAAAGGTATCCTGGAAACACACACAAAAATGGTTAGAAGAAATGTGACTTTTAAAAGTTTGAAGGAACTTTTATTTCTATGTCTAATCATATGGCTTTTGTAAGTGAGTGTTTGGATCCCATTCCAGAGGTGAATGGAGCAAAAGATATCTGCAAAAAAAAAAAAGGAGCTTTTAACAAAATTAGCTGAAGTGGATCCTCACAGGACACATTGCTTTGCTCCAGAATGACAGAAAATTAATTATGGGAAAACAGTGCCGAGGTGCCCTGTTGACGTGGCCTTTCCGTTTAGAATCTCACACAATAGCTGGCTCAGCAACCTCTACAAAAACACACACATACACGTCTGGTTTACTATCTTTTTGGGGACTCCATAGACGTAATGTTTTTTTATACTGTACAAACTGTATATTATATCTCATTATAACCCTACCCATAAACCTACCCATCACATAAAACTTTCTGCATTTTTACATAAAAAAAAAAATCATTCAGTTTGACTTATAAGCTTGTTTCTTCATGGGGAACTCAATTTAGGCCCCCAGGGTGACACAAAGCCCCATGAGCACTGGAATAGAAAAACATGTACACACACACACACACACACACACACACACACACACACACACACACACACACACACACACACACACACGCACACACACTTTTATAAATTCTTTAAACGTGCATAAAAAAATGACAACCAATTGGAAAATAATGAAAAAATTATAGGAGAATGCATGCTCCAAAAATCATGGTCAAAGGTTAAAAAAGGTCAGAGGTCAAGGTAGGGAACTTAATTGCTGTTCTCATAATGTTGTATCCTCTCATTCTCTGTGGTTTTATTTTTTTATATTAATTTTAGGCAAACAATTGGGCAGACTACTTCAGTGAAGAGGACGAATGGTTAATCAAAGCAGTACAGCAGAGAAATTCATTAAAAAGCAATTAGAATGGCTGAGCGCTTTGCTTCTGTCTTCTGACACACAAGGTCAGACGCACGCACACACACACACACACACACACACACACGCACGCACGCACGCACGCACGCACGCACGCACGCACACACACACACAATCTTACGAGAGGTTGAGGGAGCCACTGAGCTGAAGCAAAACCACTTGAGGTCTGCATCTGTTTGTGTGACACAATCCCACCCGATATAGAGAAATTAAAGTTAATTTATCAGGAGAAGGGCTGGATGTATGTGTCCAGTGTGATCTTTTATACTGGTTAGACGTAACTCTCACCTCCCTTAGGGTTTGAATGTACGTGTTTGTAGGTTGCAATGTGACTGTGTGTGATGGAGCTCTGTGCAACAGTTTGCATCTGTACGGCTGGTCTCTTTCACACACACAAACACACAATCATCACAAAACAGCTCAGCTAGGAGGAAATCACTGAAAGAGGTTTGTGTGAATGAGGCAAAACTAAAGCCTCAAAACATCCCATCTGCCCTCTTTCGTAGTTGTTTGTTACGGTATGTAGAATTGAATGAAAATGCACTATTCTATAAACACATGCCCTCCCTTACCACCGCCGATGTCTTGAATCTCCATATGAACCAAATCAGGATCCACATCAACCCCCGTCACAGCCCTTAAACAAAGCACACAGTTAGTAACACTCGGAGAGAATCAAACAAGACTGATTCACACACAGAAGGACACCTTAAAGGGATAGTTCACCCACACATTTTAACTTTGTCATCATTTACTCACCCTCATGTTGTTTCAATGACTTTATTTGAAAGTTATAAAAACTCTGAAAGCTATCTTCTCACACAAAAACCTCAAGTATTGTGCATAACTATTTTTATGATACTTTATTGTGCTGTTGTGCCTTTTAAAACTCCCATTAATTTTAATCGCATACAAAAGAGTGACCAGTGAACAGCTTAGATTTCAGACTGTTTCAGACACACACACACACACACACACACACACACACACACACACACACACACACACACACACACACACACACACACACACACACACACACACACACACACACACACACACACACACACACACACACACACACACACACACACACACACACACACACACACACACACACACACACACACACATCTTGGTTTCAAGGAATGCAGATAGCTCACTGTCTTTTTGTGTCCAGTTGTGTTAAAGAAAATGGTTTGGAAACTAAACTGCTCAGTGAAGTTCTAGCTCAGTAAACTTGCCTAAAAGCTACATTATCTTACAAGTGTATTAACAATAAAAAAAAAGTAAAAAAAAAAAAAAAAAGTAAAGCATTTAAGTAAAAATATTTTTTTTAAAATAGGTTTAATAAAAATAACACTTTAGTTTAGGGTTCAATTCTCACTATTATTTGCTTATTATCATGCATATGACAAGGATATTGGCTGTTTATTAGTGCTCATAAAGCACATATTAATGTCTTATTCTGCATGACTATATTCTACACCTCTTAATCCTTCCCCATACATAAACTTTACAACTAACTTACTAACTATTAATAAGCAGTAAATATATGTAATTAGGAGTCTATTGAGGCAAAAGTTGTAGTTAATAGTTAGTTATAGTAATGGCAAGTTTTGGTTCCTTGCCACAGTCGCCTTTGGCTTTTGGCTTGCCTAGTTGGGGACATTTAACATTTAGTATTCAACAATATTCCTGACCACACGATACTGACCACCCTCCCAGACAACATCCCTGTCCATTAAAGCCACACTGATTTATGCTCTCTCCTCTCCAGACCTCCCCTTCTGTTGTTTTATGAGAAAGGCAGCAGACGGGGAGGACAAGAGAGCCGCAACCCTCAATATGAACTGATTCTGTCACGTCTTCTGAGGCAATTCTCTAAGATGTTTTAAAGAGGTTTGGAGACAGTAGGGAAGGGGTACGACCCTTATCAAACCCCCTGCAGCTGAGGAATAGAGTAAAAACAGCTTCAGATTTACAGTGTCATTGTAAAACCTCCAGCCAAATAAAACGTGCTGGATGGGCTTTATAATGGCAGACGCTGACAGGGAGCTGACTTTTTCATCTTTTATCACTATCAACCACACACAAATTGTACAGAGCTTTGTAAGTGAATCTGGTAAAGTGTGCTGGGAGGATGGCACATAAGCGGGAGCGAGCGAAAGATCAGGAAGGAGAGATCAAAAAAGAGAAAGAGAGGGTCAGACAGAATGACTGGATGGGGTGGAGAAATAAATCACTTCTGTCCAGGATTTCAATCCCAGCTGTGGTAGCAGTGAACCATAACCAAGGTGAAGAAATGGAAAATAAAAAAGGGTTTGAATTCCACCAAGAAGGTGGAAGAATAGAAAGAGGGAATGGAGGGGGGGAAAGATTAAAGAGAAAGTCTTAGAGGGAACGGTAAAGTAAAGTAAACCAGAATTGACTTCTAGAAAGACCTTTCTTTCTTCCGTGGAATACAAAATAAGTTTGTGGCGAGCAGGACGAGGTCGGGGGATGTGAGAGAACGACGCGAGACCGGTGGCGGGATTACCGATGAGCAACACCTGCACGACGCACCGGTCTCGTATCTCTCACGGAGGAGCGGAAGCATAAATGGAGGAGCGACGACAGTGGAGATCGAGAGAAACAGGCCTGATTTGATGTTGTGTTTCTGTTTTATGTGGCCAGCAGTCGCCCGCGAGGGGCTGCTGGCTTATACTTTCATTTTGTATTTGTTTTATTTTGTTATTAAAATCTTTGAAATTATTTGCCGGTTCCCGCCTCCTCCTTCCCATAACAACGAACCTCATTACGAAGTTATTTATAGCTGAATGGCCAAGTTGCTCTTTTCCATATAATGAAAGTGAATGGCGATCACGGCCATTAAGCAATATTTTCAGTGAACAGTTCTCAATATGGCGTCAGTGAACATGTGATACATGTTTCAGTGAACATGTTCTCTTCTGGAGCTTTACATCCCATTGTAGACATCAATTCAAACATTCCATAGTATATATTTTTTCCTACTATGGAAGTCAATGGGAACCAGAAACTGTTTGGTTACTGACATTCTTCTAAATATCTTCCTTTGTGTTCAGCAGAGGAAATAAATTCATACAGGTTTGAAACAACTTAAGGGTGAGTATATGACGACAGAATTTTCATTTTAAAAGTGAACTAATCCTTTAAGTAGTGTTGAGTGTCTTTTAGAAGAAGAGAAAAAGTCACCAGAAAACTCTGTCTTTAGTAACACGCTCCTGTAGCAGAGTCCATTTTTGACCCAGATCGGTGGAAATATACAGCTGAAAAACAGACAAACATAAATAAATCACAAGTTATACATTGATTTTCAGGCTGGATTAGATTAAAGCACACTTTGCAAATTCTCAGGATCATGATAATTAGATGAGTGTTTCATTGTATAATGTATATAACGATTAGGTTGTGGGAAACTGTCCATATAAAGCAATTAAAATCACAAATGTTGAGTGTGTTTGTGTGTGTGCATTTGTCTCTAATTGATCATCTTTATAATGAGATTATATTGATCACCACTTGCTTGGAAAATACACACCAAACTGCACCATAACAACACAAACACACACTCATAGCCAAAACAGCCAACCTGCCATCTCTTTTTTCATTGTCTTTTCCGTTTAATCTCAGAGATGATAAATGCAGCATGTTGCAAGCAGTGTCTAAGGGTTTTAGAAATTCATCAACCGCAAGCACACACAAACACAAACGCGCACCCACACCCACGCGCACACACACAAACACAGAGTTCTTGCCTTGTTGCTCACCCAGCCGTTAACAATGTAAACATGCTCTTTAGCGAGAGACAACCATGGCCTGAAGGCCAAACAGTACTGCTCATAACTCTAATAATGAGGATGCCAATATGCTGGAGAGCAAAAAGCATTACCATAAACACAGCTGGGTGAGAAATGTGTTGAGAACAGTTGGTCAAGTCATCCAGCCGAGACCTAAATCATTAACACTAAAACAACCACAAAGACTAATTCGGGCAGTTGAGCCTGACAAGAAGAGCTACAAACATGCAACTGGAATTAAGACATTATTATGATCTTTTGAGCGACCGGTTTGAAGCTGCCAAAAAACACGGAATTCAATTGGTGTCTTTAAAATGATAGTTCACCCAAAAATGAAAATTCTTCGTAACACAAATTAAGATATTTTTGATGAAATCTGAGAGCTGTCTCACTCCTCCATAGGCTTCTTAAGAAATTGAAACTTGCCGGCCCAAAAAGGTATTAAAGACATCGTTAAAATAGTCCAAGTGACTACAGTGGCTCAACCATGTTTACCAAGCGACGAGAATACTTTTTGTGCGCAAAAAACAAACAAAACTAACGACTATTTTAACGATGTCTTTAATAACTTTTTGGGCCGGCAAGTTTCTATCTCGTAAGAAGCCTATGGAGGAATGAGACAGCTCTCAGATTTCATCAAAAATATCTTAATTTGAGTTCCGAAGATGAACGAAAGTCTTACGGGGTTGGAACAACACGAGGGAGAGTAATTACTGACAGAATTTTCATTTTTGGGTGAACTAACCCTTTAATAGTCATTTTCTCGACTGTATTATTCTGTGTTGGCCAACACTTTCATGACTGACCTTCGCCTCCTTGCTGTAAGCCAAAAGTTTGTCTTCCTCTGATGGATGGAAGAGGAGTGTTTCCACGGTGAAGGAGACAGGCTGACGTTGAAAGGATGAACCCTCATCTGTGCTGATGAAGAGCATCTGGTCACGTTCATTGATGCTGGAGCTCACCAAGATCACCTACAAAACACACAATGTCTTTAGTGACTACATGTCAAGATGTATGTTGGTTAGTTAGTTTACATATATTAGACAATGAAGCATGGTTTCCTGGACACAGATTTGTCTAATGAATAAAAAAACCTGAATCTAAACTAAATTATAAAAGTAATACAATTAAGCATTAAAAAAGTATTAAAACCTTTTAATAAACAAAATGTTTGTACATTTACAATTTAAATATACGACTATTTGTCACACATTTAGATATTACATATTTGAAATATTGTATTAAACATTAAACACTCAAGATTCACATCAATATTCACAGTATAGTCAGTTTAATTCTATAGTTTAGATATTTGTTATATACCCAATCCTAGTCTAGATCATTAATTTACTGTAGGGTATGTGATATTTTACTGACACAACACAAGGCCTTTAGACACTTCTTAAAGTGCATTAATGTTGTCCTTTATTTATTTAGCTAAACACATATAGCCTAAGACAAAACATGTAGGCTATAAATAAAAGATAAAGAGACATAAAGACACAATAGAAGTCGATAGCCTAGCATTTAAAATGATTGCTACGCCCCTGAATGACCCAAAGTTTTTACATTTTTTTGTAAGCTTCACTTCCTTTAACCACCTTTGAGTGGCGCTGTTGTTTAACCATCTGCGCAGTGAAGTGTCTCTAACGGGAGGCAAGTTCACTACCTGCTACCAGCACAGAAAAACAAGCTGGAATCCTCATGGGGATTGCCAAACAGAGAGACCCTCAAAGGGATCCCTGTGAAACAAGTTATCCATCCCAAAACAAAGACTCTGGGGGAAAAAAGGAAAGAATCTCCTCTCTGTAAAACTTCCCTCTTAAAGCAATAACTCGCAGAGTTTAGCACAGAGCCTCCTTTGTGGTCTGTGGATAAAAGCCATCAAACAACATCCTGCGCCTGTCCCAGAGGAGTACGGCGAGCTGGCAGGGTTGGAAGAGGCTATAGAGGCCGGTACAATAACATGGGGCAGAATGTGGTGGTCAATGGCACTTTAAAAGCGCAATCACAAGTCTTCAATGATGTCTGACTGCCAATTTGTAATGAGGTTTTAATCAATGTCTGTAGGTCATGTAATCGTTTATGAGATAATCTACTTAAATATCTCCAACCGGATCCTCTCTCACAATATTCAAGTTACAAAGTGTCATCAAGAATTAAGCAACTCTGTATGTCCATTTATGATTGGATGAAAGAGGATGGAGGATTTACATGAGAGAACAATCATCCCGCTCTCCATTGCTCTGAAAGTGCTACAGTTGTAATCAAAATTATTCGACCCCCCACTGCAAATCAGGTTTATTGGCAAAATTTTCATTTCATTATGGCTCAGCTCTGTCTCATTAGTTGCACAAGGTGTTTGAGCTAGGTCACATAAAATATCTGAGCTGTATAGGTTTGTTGAGTGTCACGTTTGACTGCATGTTAGAAATAAGTCAAAAGAATGGTCTAAAAAGTTAAGAGAAGATTACCCTCTTAAGATTATTTGATAGCAAAAAGATAGCGAAGGCGCTAAATATTGCTAGTGACACCATTGGAAGCATAGTTCTCAAGTTCAAAGTTAAAGGGACAGTGGTTACACTTCCTAGCCTGGGAAAACCCTGATGAACTTCCGACAAATTTGAGATTTGCTCTGCAAGTCCGTCTGGCCAAGAGCCCATGCAAGCCCATTTCCAATTTTTCCAAATCGAGGCACCAATCACAAACGCTGAGGCGGGCTTTACACGATGACGATCACTCTGATTGGTTTTAGGTCTATCCAATCGAGTCCAGAGGCATTTGAGCGACGTCCATTGGTGATGCCCCTATGGAAATGGGCTGTGAATGAACCTTCCCCACCCAGACCCACTCTCAGTAACAACTGAGAAAGGGTCTGTTGTCAACCAGGCTATACACTTCCTGGACGGTGCAAAAAAAGGAAGCTATCAACGGCTGCAACCAGATTGCTGAGAAGGCAGGTTCAGAAAAACCCTTGAGTGACTGCAAAAGACCTGCAGCAAGACTTGGTGGCAACAAGCACTTAAGTTTCAGCTTGCACAGTAAGGCGCGTACTAAACACATGCAGTTTTCATGACAGAATCCGTATACTGACCCAAAAGCACAAGAACAGTCGGCTCCAATTTGCTAAAAATCATATAAATAAGCCTCAGAAGTTTTGGGATTCTGTTCTGTGGAGCGGTGAAACAAAACTGGAACTTTTCTGCCCTATGGATCATGCGGTATGAAATTTTTAAACAGAACATTCTGTGAAAGGGACAAACATGTCTGTGAGTAAATTTGTGTGTAACTGCTTTTACTCAATGCAGCTCGACTAATTTTGTTTTCCACCCAATTTCATATGCAAATTGGCAGTTCTGACATCCAGTCTGTGCTGAGTGGGAAAATGGGAAGCATAAAGAGATGAAGAGAGTGAGAGGTCTGTTCTGTGCACCTGAGCTCAGCCACTGAAACAAAAGACAGACTTGAAGAAAACGGACTGCGGCAACTGCAAATTTTCAATACTCATCCAAACAAAGCTGTGGGGAGAATTGTGGAGCACTGTTTGAATGCTGAAAGCTTCTCCTGAAACAACCAAGACTTGCTCACCTTTGCATTCCAGCTTAGCTGTCCCTGATGCACCTCTCAGAAAGAAAGAGATAGGATTCTCCAAAGAGATATGGTCAAATGTCAGTGGCACAGATTAAAGGCAGATCACAATTCTGTCATCATTTAATCTACCTCAAATTGTTCTAAACAGAAACGTGTATCATACTTTTAAACCATGATAAAACTGTTTTTAAAAACTGATTCATTCACAAATCCTAGAGAATCAGGAAACTGCAGATCGATCTCGAATCTCCCTTTTCAGTCAAATATTCTAGAAAAGGCAGTATCCTCACAATTATGATCCTTCTTAGAAAAAAATGGTATCTGCAAAGATTTCCAGTCAGGATTTAGAGCGTATCATAGTACAGAGACTGCTCTCATTAGGGTTACAAATTTGTTGCTCTTATAATCTGATCGTGATTGTATTAGTGTTACAGGATCTTGGTGCTGCATTTGATACCACAACATTCTTTTGAATAGACTCAAAAATGATGTTGGCATTAGAGGAATTGCATTGGCACGGTTTGAATCATACTTATCTGGGCTGGATTTCCCGATAACTTTGTCTCATAGCGCCCTACACAGACTCTAAAGGTATAACTTAACTAAAGGTATACAATTTCTAGGCGTGTTCCCCGAACTATACCTTAGGAAGCTGCTTAAGATACGAACTATACCTTAGGAAGCTGCTTAAGATATACCTTCTTACGTGCGACGTTACCAGATGCTGTCCATGGCGATGGTGCTGAATTGGTTGATATCGATGGCTCGACAATCAATTATTCAATTATGCAGGGGCTGCTTCACTGCGTTATGTGAGAAAGCAGTATTCTTTATTAAAGAAGCACTTCAGAAATAGTGGAAATTGCATTTAATAGGACTCATGTGATATTATAAAAAATAATCCAAATTGCAAACTAAGTCCCGCAAACCTCATGCTCAAATGTATCATGCTCTCAGTGGCCTTTGAAAGAGCTCCGCATATACTGCGGCATCTTTAATTTAACACAACTATTTGCTGTATCGCTGTCATAGTTTGAGCAAACTCCCTACCACAATCATTCCCTTTAAATAGACTCCTAAGCTTTTACTGGCTAATGGTTTGCGAGCTGATGTACCTTTGGATAATATAATTAAAAAGCTAAAAACAATCAGTGTAAAGACAATTTTATTCTTTGCATGAAAACACTTGAATAAGCCTATAATTTAACACTGGGTGTATTACAACTTCAGAATTATATTTGTATAGATAGACTGAGATGTAAAGAAGCTTTTTGCAGTGGTGGCCACTAGCGGAGTGAACTGCCAACAGTGATAAGGTTACAGCTAAGGTAAGTGGTCCAGACAAACCTTCCGAACGTATGACTTACAGAAGGTATACTTAACTAAGAACGTTCCGGGAAGGTACAGCTTAAGGTATAACTTAAGAATGACGTGTAGTGTTAAGACGGTTTCGGGAAATCCAGCCTGACCATTACCAATTTGTAGCAGTAAATGAAGAGGTGTCATATCAATCACAAGTTCAGTATGGAGTACCACAAGGCTCAGTACTAGGACCATTGCTTTTCACCCTGTAAATGCTATTTGGGAGATATTATAAGGAAGCATTGCATTCATTTTCATTGTTACGTTGATTATACTCAGCTCTACATTCTACATCATGTACCAATTCACAAAACTAACGGAATGCATGTTTGATATAATAGTATATGACTAGTAATTTCCTACATCTGAATTCTGAAAAACAAACAAACAGAGGTTTTAATTATTGGACCAAAACCTCAAGTAATACTCTAGAATACTCTCTAACACTTGATGTTGTCTCTAACTTGATAGAATTTTTCCATCTTAAAAATATATTACAACATATGCTCTCAATGTCAGATGCAGAATAGTTAGTTCATGCGTTCATGACCTCAAGGCTAGATTATTGTATTATTTGTATTATTATTGTGTTATTGTTCCTTGCCACTGTCGCCTCTGGCATGCTTAGTGTGGGAAACTTAATGTTCAACAAAATTATTGATCTGACTGCACTGACACTGATGAGAACTGAACTGAGCTGGGCCATGACACCATGTTTTCTGCAGAGCTGCTTTATAGACGAATTAAACTATACTTCAATAATTTATGATCTTTACAACTAAAATGAATCAACAGTAAACTGACTTCAACTGAAAAAATACACTTTTTTCTTTTTAGAGCAGCTTTACAGTCAAATTGATCTATGTTTGGATCATTGAATCATAATTTTCCTGTTGATCATTGCAAAGCTGCTTTGAAAGAATCTATAGTGTATAAAGCACTATAAAAATAAAGGTGACAACTCCACTGGACTTTTAAATAAATGTTTATCCTCAGAAAGCTATTGAAGACATTAAAATTATTTAAATATAGCATATGAGTGATACATACTGTATATATACAGATGTGATCACTGTATCGTCATTGTATGGCCAAAAACATGTGAAAAATACATACTTTTGCTAAATAAGCAAAGGGTGAGTAAATCATTTTTGGATGGAATATCCCTTTAAGATAACTCCACTGCCAATCGGCAAGCTTGTGACATCACACAGAGAGACTCTACCTCTCTGCTATTTTCTCTCCACATGTGGAATATGGAAATATTCTCCCACACACATCAAACACTTTGAATAGGCATTAAGCATCTATTATGTCTAGGTGATAGCGTGAAAGTGCAGAGGCCAGTGAAGAGACTCCCTTTTCAATGAAGACAAAGGCATTGTGTGTTTGTCTGTGCTTGTGTGTGTGTGCATGCGTGATCTTTCCACTGACCCTTCTCTAAATCCAGGTCTCATACAGGTAATTTGTCAGGAGCATGCTTGGGGTGAAAGCACTGTTATTAAGTCCCTCCTGCCTGTCATAATGGCTCAGCTCAGACTAAAGAACAGCCCACACACATCAAACACCTACACCAGGGACGAGGACCCATGAAAACACTGAAGACAAAAGGAAAGAGGCATAACAATGCTCGCACTATGAGCATGATCACAGCTTTGCGCTTAAGGCTATGTAACTATTTATTTATTTTTGCTCTGAAGGTGCAGTTATTGCCTACAATTATGCTGTTTCTAGGCTCTCTGATCATGACCCAAGGAAGGTATAATCTTGTACACCTTGACTGTTGGCAGAAGAATGGTAAAAACTAAGCATAAGTGTTAAACTGTTAAGTGGTGTTAATATGTATATTGTATGATCAATGGATAACTTTTATTACACCATGTTCTATACAACAACAATCACTTTGTCTACCCTGAAGAAGAGAAGTGACACAATCTCAGCCAATCAGAAGATATTTAATGTTCAATTTACTAGGGGAGTAGATTCACTGATTCTCTTAGCCATCTATATAATATTTGACAATAGGCCTACTTCAAAACATAACACAATACAATTACAATTTGATTAGATTCAGTGGCCGCCGATCATTGTATCAATAATACGATATGATGTGCCTATTTTCACTATATACTAGTTACAGTTTTATTAACACATTGCAAAAAATGCAACCAAAATATAACCTTTAATTTTTTTTTTGATATTCAGATAATCCACAGCAAAAAATACACTTCAGTCTTTTAAATAATATAAATAAGTAATCAAGGCGTGCATGAGACCATCAGTTGTCTGATGACAGCTCATCAGTGTCTTTTGATAAGCAATGACAATAGTCAAGAAAGACGTTAAGACCCTCTAAAATGTACAAATATAGTATTAGCAATAAAACATACACAACAAAATGAGGTATTATCCCTAACAGTTAAAAAAAATGTGTTCAAACTTATCATTTGATTGATACATTGATTCAAATCAATCAATCTATCGTTACATCCCTGTAATAAACAGTTATGAGGAGTGTGATTTTGGACTGATGAGTTTTCATAGTGACTGTGACACCGCATGAATAGAAACCATGTGATCAACAAAATGTCCTGTTGCTTGTCACGGTCACAGCTGGTAAATGGAGAAAAAAGTTACACTGAGATAGCTTTTACATCTTTTTGCTTAATAATGTGTATAACTGTCTTTGATGATATTAAAGAAATGTTTTTACATAATCAAACATGGACTTAAGACTGAAACTGGTATTAAGGTCAAGTTTGATATGTAGATATGTTCTTTTAAGGCCTTCTACTCTTAACTACAGTACATCAAATTACACCAAAGTTTCTGAGGGACCAATATTTGAAAGAAAAGTAGGTCTCGGAAAGCTCTTCCTGGAAATAGTGTCTCATCCTAAACTATTTTTATATCAAGATAATTCATCACATTTTAGCTGTGGGAACAGTTCGCTGATATGATGATCAATATGTATTGATATAGCCTTCAGTCTCTTAGTTAGTCAGTAATACATCATATTAGTTTACTATGGTGGGAAACAATCCCATTAAATTGAATTTACTTCTGCTACTCATAATAAAATTCGCAAAATAAAGTAATATCTATATGTGATTCCACAACAGTCTCTTCAAAATAAATGTATATACTGTAACTAATCACTGATGTAGATGTTCCTGGAGATGCTGTAGATGTTCAATTCAAACCAGTGAAATTACATTAAAAACGTTGTTTGCATCACTGGTGGATATTACTGTCGGTCGCTGAAAATTTCTATTGTAAAACCGTTGTCAAACATTAAATGTTTAGCTATTTACTTCTTACCACACACTTCTTTAATGCTAAAAGTGTGGCGTTTGAATTTGCACTCGCCTTTGTGATCAGTAAGGCCCGCCTCCTTTGATTTGATTGGCGTAATTTTTAAATGAAACTTCTTGTCATTCTTACATTAAACAGAGTGGTACGTAATGGAGTGCAGCAGAGCAGCATCAAGAATATAAAATATTAGGGGAGACTTGAATTAGGGGACACGGCAAATTTATTTTTCGTTCTTCGATTAGGGATATGTGAGCAGTGATTTACTGGTCACGTTTACACTTTATACAGGGGATTGATAGCTTAAATATAGCTTTAAATCAAGCAGCTTTATCGTATTAAACATGAAAAATGGTGAAAACACAATTTGACAGACTAAACAGAAGAAATGAACCAGAGGAGGTTTTGTGAAAGAAGGCGGAGCCTCCTCTTTTCCGGAAAGTTTGCTTCGGCAAGCTGTTTCGAACTCCCAAACCAAACTCCAAACAAAGTTTGGTTTCCCCTGGTTTGGTTCAAAATTATGTCCCATCAGTTCATTCTTCAATGTCGCTTGAAGTATATCAGGGCCTTTAATGTCTCTGGTGGTTACGGCCCTGATTTAGATCCCATCTCTAAAAGCAAGAGATGAAGTTGAATTTGCGGCTTTTGGAATTGCTGAATTATGTAGGTAGATTAATTAAAGCCAATGATATATGCCACTTAGAGTCAACAGTGGGATCAATCATTTCTGCTTCATTAATAAGCAAGAAGCCAGAACCTAAATTACACTGGATGATTCAGTGATTCCCCTTTTTAAATGCACAACACTCAAAACAAATACTCTGTTTAATGATATCGTGACCATTTAACTACAACAAGGGAATAATCAATAAGCAATTAATAAGTATAAATTATTTTTCTTTCAAATGTCATGGCCAGAGCTTTGTACTACACTGTTTTTGATTATTGAAAATATAATAAAATTAGCTAAAATAGATATGAGTTATCTGCACTCGTGGACCTGTTGATGTCCATGTGGACCTGCAGCTTTAAAACGTACTGTTATAACAAGTAGTGATGAACTATCACATAATCTCTCTGACCAAATGGACCTTTGTCTATCAAAAAACAGTAGGAAGGACCGAATGTGGAAATTTCTCCATATGTAGCTACTAATTCCAAACAGTTTGTTTGGGTCAAAACGGCACAGATTCTCCACAGGGAAAGCTTAATCTCCTTCCCCGTCTCTGCAGGGACTCTCTGGTTCTGACTCCAGTGAGATCTGAGTGAGTAATCTCAGCCTACCACTTTAAACGTGCAAAAAGCGCCATCTGGGCTTTTGTCTCTGCTATGATAACAACGTTACAGCAGCTTTGACGGAAGGATTTTAAAACAGCAGTTCATTTAAAAGCTGCTACTCTAAGCAGTCACTGTTCAAATGTAATATACAGGTTTGGCCCTACAATTTTAAATTAATTTTAGAATAATTGTATACATTTAACCTAAATTAATAAATGTACCAACTGCAAGAGCCAAATGGAAATTGGTAAAAAAAAAAAAAAAATTGTTTCTTAAAGCTTACAATAAGTCAAAAAGTCCTTTTACGTTCATTAGTAGGGATGGATATTATAAGGGATTTAATTATCTGGTTATGATTCCTCTTTCAAGTCCAGTTCACAATGGTTCCATTAAAGATGTTTGGAAAACAGAAATGCAATTCTGGTTCCAATTGATGGGATCATTGTTAACAATGAATTTTTTTATTTATTTTTATTAAATACATTAATGACTTGCGGTTCATTAAGGGAATTAAATGAATTGAGAAACTGCTCCAACTGATTCATTAGCATCTGTGATTCACTAAAAAGAACCTGCTCATAAGAGTCCTTCTCTTAAATAGTTATACAAGGAACGCGAGGAAAGCATGTGCACGAATGAAACATCATGAAAATGATTGTGTTCTGATAAAAAGCTGCTCTTGGTTTCGAGTCCTGCTCCATACACACTGAGAGCTCAGTTAGAGATATGTAGGTAGAGATTATGACTTTGCCCTTTAACAGACAATTTTCATCGTCGGCTACACTAATTACAGCAAACGTAGGCTACTCCTGTAGCAGTAGCACTCTGGGGCTAAGTGTCGTTTGCTCAAGGGCACGACTATAAAAGAACAGGACTACTTGATCACAAAAGGTCAACTACATGAGATTAGCCCTCTGTGACCATTTACCTATTATCAAAACTACTGCTAAGATTTAAGTAAACATAAAACATTGCAGTGAATGAGGTCTAGTTAACCTCTGCCTGTAAAACACAATATCCATCATGAAATGTTTTACACCTTTTTCTGTGCTCCGCTGATCTCAGAGGCATTGAGCAAATAGTTTAAGACCAGAGTCTGTATGTGTTGGCAGAGAAGCACACTAGCTAATATTTTTGGACGGGGCAGTGCATGCTCAAACCTTTCAGCATGTCTGATTGATTATCGTAAATGCAGGACTTCTCTCCTCTGAAGTATTGTGGGGATTAAAAAGCAAACACAAACTTTGCCAGTAATATTCCAAGCACTCACCGTGGGTGAAATCAAATGGCTGCACCTTCGCAAGTACACGTTTGAATAGCTGCGCTTGTTAATGTCATCATCCATTAAGGATTGTGCTGCATGAGTAACTGTCATTTCAATTTGTTTGTCTGACACAAATATTTTAAAAATGGGGAAAATAGCTTTGGATGCAACTGCTTAATTCTGTCTCAAAGGACAAGATATGGATCCGCATAATGATAAAATGGCTGCTGTTATTCGACTCTGATGATTCATGGATAAATGTGGCAGTTATTTTGAAGGCCACAGATTTGTGTAGTCACGGTCAATTTGAATCCTGATGGCTGCACACAGAGTATAAGGATACCACTGGGGTAGTAGAGAGAGAGAGAGAGAGAGAGAGAGAGAGAAGGAGAGAGATGAGTAAATAGAAGATGGAGTAAATGAGAGGTTGACCTTTCACTCTCCCCAAAATGAAATAGAAGGCTGTTTGCTTGAGGTATCAGCAAATCTCTATTTGAAAAAAAAAAAAAATGCTTTTCCATTTCATTTAGCTTTTATTGAACCATCATGTTAAAACCTGAGAATGGCGAGATTATTTAGCTGTATTCCACTTCCAGACAGGGCAATAATGAAACCAGAGGTTGAAGAGACATATTTTTACTGGGGTGGACAGAGAAGGGAGGCAGCAAGCAAGATACAATGGGATTATATCCTCATGTTGTATTATGTGAGCCAGAACAATGACTTAATAGAATCATTCACTCTGTCTCATGGTGAGAGGATGTACAGTATAAAAAGTCAGAAGATGTGACCCCAAAACATAACAACTGTACAATTAAACAGAATTGTCTTTAATGGGACCTTTCCTTATTTCCTGTCTTTTTTTCTTAAATGATTTAAATAAATAAATAAAAAGAACAACTTTTCATTTTGCTCCATGAAATATATGCTTTCTGTGTCTTGATTGGACCGAGCTATAACATCTTACTACCAACACAACTAATAGCCTACTAATAATAACAATGAGCATTATTATAATTGTGCCTTTCCTCTTGCACTTTCTTGGTTCTCATTTTAGGCAGGAGGGCGAGTGATGATGAGAAGATGAAGAGTAGAGTCAGAGCTCCTCTGAAAAAGAAAGCGAGGATGCACTTGAATGATTCACCCTAAGAGAGGAGGAAGTGGCTTCTGTGTTGGACCGCGGGCAGAATAACGGTCCAAGACACACTCAAAACAGACGATGCTGAAAGTTAAACTAATGTGAGTGATGTTAACCACACATGATTTACAGTTAAAGCGTGTAAGAGAGGCAATAGAGACCCTCCTTTCTGCCCCAAAGGTTCATCCCATTTCCTCTGAAAGCTGATCTAGTGTCAAAGGCCAGGTTACCCTGGTTACCAGTTGGTCTCCGTGGAGACAGCTGTCCTCAGGCACTCTTCACCAGTCAAGTGAGTGGGAGACGATCCAATTCAAACATTCTTGCTCATTTTGAAGGAGAGGAATAGGTGAAATAATTACCTATTGTGTCAATAATGGGGCATTTTGCTCATGTGGAAGCATCATTAGTCAAACTCTCTCTCCTCTCATTCATTCTCACTTGTCTTATTTATTTTTAATGTCTGTATGTGGAGGGAAAGATGGTAAATGTTCTTGTATTTTCACGGCTGTAAAGGGATAACCAGATGTCAATAGAAAAAAGTGGGTAGAGGAACTTTTTCCAGTGTCTGGAAGAGGTGACCGAGAGCAGAGTAAGACACACAGGCAGATACAGAGAAAGAGTCCTAGGAGAGAGGCATTTTTCCACACAAGTGAATATTAGGATGTGTCATGCAATTGCAGAGCGCACACATGGTTCTGTTTAAGGCAAGTCAATTATGAAGAGTTCTGCTTTCTATTCTTGAATTGTACACAAGAACATCTATTAGTTGAAAGAATACCAAAGTGCTGTTTTTTACGACGGTATGGAGTAACTCAGTGAAGAGAAAACATCTATGATTTATACAATAAAAAAGGAGGTGAGGTAAGGTGTAATAAAATCCAGTCTATTCCCTAAAATAAAGTAACTCTACGTGTAAATTAACCAATTAATTTAAATATTGGACCTTTCGTATAAAACATAAAATCTCACTGCGTACATAAGCATCTGCTACATTAAAACATAACAAAATAGTTAAACAAATAAACAAGTAAAATGATAAGATTTGAAATGCACAGATAATTTACAGAATGCTTGTTGTAACGTTGAGGTTGAATCATAGGAGGAAGCAGGATCCACGTGTGACACACTTTATTAAATAAACCCAAAACTAGACAAACTCAGACTAGGGAAACAGGACACAGGAACCAAACAGCCAACATACAAATGACAAGAACTCACGAAACTAGACACAGGGCTTAAATACACAGGCAAACAAGCTAAACAAGATAACAAATGGGCGTGGCTAATTAGAAACACCTGGGAAGACTAATAAATAAGAAAAACTACAAAGGACTGCAAAACATGACACAGAACAGGAAATAACAAAAATCCACACAAGACAGGAATCATTTTTTTCATGCCAAAACACTGAATAGTTTGTCCTCATTTTCACATTAAATGGAGAGCTCGCTCAAAAAATGTCGTTCCAAACCTGTATGACTTTCTTCCTTTTGCAGTATATATATATATATTAAAAAATCTTAAGAATGTTTTGTTGGTAAGCAAACAGTTTTGGATGCCATTGGAAAAAACAAAACTCAAAATTTCTTCTTTTTTTTTCTGTAGAAGAATGAACATCATACGGGTTTGGATTGACATGAGGGCGAGTAAATGATGACAGAATTTCCATTTTTGGATGAACACTGTTCTGTGACATGATCTTTTACAACAACACAATGGGTTGACAAATCGCACAGAGCTCATGACATGATGAAAATCGCCCACAATGGGGTGATGGCTTCTGTCAATAGCCATCATAACCCGTGACAGTAAAAACACCTATTACCCAGCACACCGCGAGCAGACGACAGAGCAAGACTGAAACAGCTTACTGTCTATTTGACAGAGAAAGATCAGTATATAAATAGCACCCCTGAGGACACAACATAACAGCATTACTCGAACACTAAGTGCTAAATCACTAGCCGTAATGTAATATGCAATTGGTTTGGCTTCCACCGGAAAAATCTAAATGGAAACTGAGATAAAAATTTGCATGCAGCAACATTTCATTTCTGTTAATGTTGGTGCATGTCATCTTTGGTTTGCTTCACTAACAATATTATGCAGTGAACCACAACACCAGTGGTGGTATTACAGAAGAAAGCTGTGAATCAATCAGTCAAGATGATGGTGCTGAGTCTGTGAGTGAAGCTACTGTATGTTTGTGTTAATCTCATTCACTCTGCACAGAGTATCAGTTACAGCATTTACACATGTTTAACTATATCAACAGGCTCCTGTCTGAAGCTGCTTTCATGTTGATCACTGCAGAAATATTGCTTAGTTTCCTCAAAACTCCACTTTCTCAATCTGCTCATGCTGCACATCAGCTGTCATAGCACACTATGCAAGCAGAAAATGTCATGCAAGTTCATGTTTCATTCATTCAGATGATTAATTAGGCTGACGGGAGCCTAAAGGCCTTGGTGACCAGATGTCCCGGTTTACTCGGGACCCGCTTTCATGAGGTGAGTCCCAGTGTTTTGCAAACTTAAAATGAGCTTACTCAATGTCCTTCGATCTTCAAAAACGGTCTCTGGTAGCATCTGTGTCCATTGGATGTTTCCAGTAAATTAAAGTAATTGCAATTTTGCATGGATTTACAGATATTGGGCCTTATCATACACCCGGCGCAATAAAACGCCAGGCTGTATCAAGTGTTTTTTGCTGGTTTCAGCATGTTATCATTTTCATGTCCTGCGCCATGTTGTTCAAATAGAAAATGCATTTGCGCCTATTTATGCGCCCATGGCTGGTCTGAAAACGAGGTGTGTTCAGGCGCATTGTTAGTTTGAGGCAACTGAAATAGACTGCCAGTCTGGCTCCGCCCTCCTATGTACTTCTGCTCAATTTTCATTTTCCTTCAGTACGTCCGTGGGTTTTCTCCGGACAATTTTTGAGAACGATGACGTTGAGGTCGTCAATAGTTTGAGTTGTAGTTTCGTCACGACCAAACGTTAGCGATTGGTTATGGCAGATCCAGAGTGGCTCTGGGTAGAGTACCGGCCTTCAAGGAAGTTAACGCTTGTCAATGGAGAATGGCCAGACTCTGTACAAATGAAATGTCTGGTAGGACCAGGTTAATAGACTGCGCCACTGACCAACAAGAACCTGGTCTAAAGTCAATGGTGCAATATTTTTTTTTTGTTATTTAAAGAGCGCATTAGTATGTGCGTCTATAGGCGGATCCACAATGCATGTGCATTCTGCTTATTACACACACAGGGATGCGCAGCAGCACACAAACCTGTCAAATATTAGAAATAAAAGGATTACAGTTTAAAGATTAATATTGTGTACATAAAGACATAGTGGAATCCGGCTTGTCCCATAGATGGGTCTGCGTGCGCGCTTAAATTGTGCGCACGAGCAGATCCGTTTGTTCTCTGGAGACGCGTTCAGTCTTTCCGCTTGCAAATTCCACCATATAAATAGCAATCCGCCATGGAGCAAGCGCAACTGGCATTCAAAGGGAATGGGAGATGAGACTCTGGTTGGTTTATTTCACGTTACACCCAAAACACACCCATTACTCATTAACAGAAAAGAGACAACACTTTTTCCCGTCGTTAAAGTAGATTTGGACACGCAAGTGCAATTGCGCCCTGCGCTTTAAACTATGCGCTTAGACCGTTAAAATAGGGCCCATTTTCTAGAATATATTTCAGCAAATCAGCTTGCAATGTATATCATGCCATAACATAAGACGTTTAATGCTGCTCCATGTTCTCCTCACAGTATGTGCAGCTTCTCAAGTTAGCTAACTAGCTAAAGCCAGTTGTTAATGTCGGATTTTTTCCTGTTTAAAAATGGCAGCTTGTCAGATTGCACAACAAGGACTTTGCTCAGATTGACAGCCCTGATTGGGCATCGGTCCACGTCCATTCTGACATCCTCATTTACATGTGAAATTATACTGCACAAACCCAAGCAAGTATTTTTCTTTGTTTTTCCTGGAAAAAATAATAATAATATGTGGCAGGGCAACTATAGTCTTGAACTGCTGCTCATTCTTCAGAGCAGATTCAAGGTAATGCTGATAGTTCAATAGTAATGTGAATAATGAGATGTTTGTGTTGCATATTTGATGAGCTCAGCATTTTTAACATAAACCTCTCTCTTTCACACAGATGTTTGTATCTCTGTCACGATGTGGACTTTCCATTGACTTCTATCGCGTTTATACTAAGCTAAATTATATATCTATAGCTCACCCATGAACACAACCCTCACATAAACATTATACATTTTCATAGTTTTTCATTTATACACAATTTTGCTTATCAAAATAATCAGATGTTGGTGAACATGTCACACTAAGTGTTAAAAACTGACAGTTTTGTCCTACACTGAAATAAATCTTTTATGATTGCAGAAATGTGTCTTAGACAGCAAAATTGTGGCCAAAATCATACAGTGTGCATTATGCTCCATAAGCTGGAGAAATGCCCAAATGAAAATGATTTCTTTGTGTGGTACTTTTTCCAGACACAAATGCATACCCGAGTCTACCACTGTGGGAATGAGTTAAGAATAACAACTTGTTATTTGCCGTCAGTGATTTTCCACCATGCTTTTCTTATCAGGCTCTCTTTCACATGCTCTCTTTGTATCCATCTCCTGGTTTCCCTCTTCTTCATTTTCCTCTTTTCCTCCATAGCACCAGCAACCCACTGTGAAAATGACAGTACTTGGAGGGACAGCAGCAGGGGGTGCACATGAAAATAAACACAAACACACACACACACACACACACACACACACACACACACACACACACACACACACACACACACACACACACACACACACACACACACACACACACACACACACACACACACACACACACACCTATAAGTATGATGCTTGTCTTTCCACATGTTTCAGTGTGATTACTGTTCTGATTTCCGCTTTGAATCTCCCATTGAGAAAATGAGAGGGGGTTATTAAGAGATCAGTAAGATGAGCCCAGAATAGCTCAGGGATAAAAGGGAACGGTCCCCACAGTGAAGAGTGTGTGTTTCAACATGCAAAAAAAGAAGAAAGAAACAAAAAAACTAAGAAATGCACAATACATTGAAGGCAAAACAGGAATTCTGAAGGCACTATAATAGTAGATATTGTTAGATTATATACAAAGTTGTTTGAGGTCAATCATATGTCAGTCACGTCATGTTCAGTGAGTGTGCTTGAATGATGTACTTTCTTTTTCTCTCTTTTCCCAGCCAGTCCTGAAAAGCAGCCCACTGGAGGCCCAGTGTTGTTCTGCTCTTTTTTTGTCATCATAATTGCCTCATTCATCCTTTGTTCATTATTGATTTCCGGAATAGTACAGTGCTGCATTGCCAGAGACCATATTGGGCAATACTGGGAAAAATCCTGATTGTGCCACAAAAAACAGAGTGAGAACAAAACGTACCAGTCACAAGCAGAGATAAATGCACAGCACACATAGTAGGCGAACTTGCATGCGTACTTGCAGCTAGCAGTTAGACAGCATTTGCTTTACAATGCAAATACTTCTAGACCAAATGTAAAACTAAAAGAGAAAGCAGCATTATTTAGCCTTTCTCTCCAAATTAAGAAAAAACAACAACTATGAAGTACAAGGGTTAACTCGAAGTAACACTACACTCTTTTAGTCGTCCCCTCCTCCCCCATTTGACCCTTTGCTGGCCAAGGGTGTCTGAACAGAACATGTCTCTCGCTCTCTCTCAGGGTAATGCTGCATTAATGCTTGCTGGTGTTGGACAAATGTTTTGCTGAATTAAATGTGGCTGAAAGTGCCAACATTGCTGTTTATCTGTAAATCTTCCTAATCCCTCGTCCTCACTGTTGCATGTAATCAATTTCTGAAAAAAAAATATATAAAGGGAGGGGGAATACAAAGGTTCATTAAAAGTTTACACAATGCTCTTGACCTGGCGCTCTTTGTCTTGATACGTATATTTTAACAGATTGATTAATTTAATTTAATTTATTTTTATTGTGAAAAATGAATGTGCAGCATTTCTTTGGGATAATAATGTATTTAGATGTTGCGTTTCAAAAAAAAAGCTCAAGCTTTATTCATGGAGTTAATATTCATTGAGTTCATTGAACATTTTAGTATAATTTCACACTCATTTCTTCCCTGTAGCTATTATGTGGCTAAGACTGTTGCAAATTAGCTTTAGCTACAAGCACTACTTACATTGGATGTCTGTTGTCTCTGTTTTATCTGTTTATCTGTCCCTATAATAAAAGAAACACTGGTTGAAAGCTTCTCAGCTAACGGCAAGCCTGATGCAAACTACCTCTCCGTTATAACAGACTCTTAATCTTCCAGAGACATTAGCCATTATAAACATTGACTGAAGCCCAATGAGGCATCTAGTAGGTGTTGTGAGAGCTATTTCAGTAATGTCCTTCAAGGCCTGTAGATCTTTAATGAGGTGAGAAGCTTGAGGGCTAGCAGACCAAACCTCTTAATAAATGGGTCAGACACAGTCAGCAAGTCCATTCATGTACATCGAAACACTGCCATCCCTTTTCTTCATCTCAAACAAACACACAAGAAATGAATTTGTTGTTCTGGTAAATATAGTAGTGAATGGAGATATTCAACAAACAATAATACACCTTTTGATTGTGATTATGGTTTGATTACCGCACATCCCTCATATCTTTCATGCACACACAGAGGATCTATTCTGAATCCCCTACAGCTGACTTTACAAAAGGAGCTTGAATGAAGGGCTCTGTCACCTATTGTAGCATCTATCTATCACATATTGTCATAGTCTGGATTGTGACATATTGAATTTGGTTTTCAGAGAAACATCACATCAGGAATAAGAGGATTGGAAGCATGTAGTGAGAGACACAGAGCTGTGCTGCAGAGTGATACTGATATGTGTCAAGTATCACATAAGATTGAGTGTCACTATGCGCATGTAAGTGCATTTGTGTGTCTTAGTCGCTCGGCTGTTATAGAAGGACTATCTTAACTGAAATATTTAGACGGCTATAGAGGCGATCTTTTAAAGCACCTCAGCACTCTCTTTAACACCATCTCCCTTTTTCACCTCCTGCCTTTTATACAGTTTGCTAATGCATTTTAAATGAGCAGGTAAAAACACACACAAGTGAGAGGAAATAGAGGGGGAAATGCAACTTTCATGTTCCTCTGTCTTCAACCATTACATGAACTACTCCTAGCCTAAAAATATACCTGTGTATCAACAGTTCTTCATAGTGAAAATGTATACTGCTCATAAATGACCCAAAACAAGGGTCAAACGAAGAACATCTAGAAGGAGTAGAGGCATTCAGTGTCACAGCACGACAATTTTAGTTGGATAACAACAGATTAGTAATAGAACTGCGTTCAATTGAATAACATTATTATTGAATCTTTAATTACGCATGATAATAAAATGATGCTTCTTTAAACTGCAAATGAATGAGCAAGACCCTGATGCTGAAAAGAAAGCAGGAGATGGACACACAAAGACACTTGAAATGGATTTCATTTGAGGCAACAGAGCAGAATTGTCTTGAGATTAACAGTCTTCAAAATGAAAAGAATCCCCATCTGCCCACTTTTCGCTATATCTCATATTCATCTACATGTTTTAATAACTTGCAAGTGTACACATTTGGATTTTAGTGTTGTATTGAACATCGTCAAATTTTGCAGATGTGAATGTCATTGAGATGTACAGCTATATTGTAACTTTCGCTATAAATAATTTTTTTTTTTCAAAGACAATCTTTTATTGGAAAATATAAATACGTATTTTTGACACAAAGATGCGTTGCTAAACAGAAATGTAGCCTATTATATCATGGTAGGACACTCAAACTGTTCGCAGGACAAATGAACAAAAAAAGTTTAATAGTTTTTACTTGGAAAAGTGAATGTATGATTCAGTGGAGAAGAGGAAATAAAATGAAAGAATAATTGGTGGTGACATGGCCTTTATAATGAGTTGTTTTTTTCAGGTCAGCAGAGGCTGTCATGCAGTTTGAATAGGCTATTTAAGATGGTGACAGAGGATTGATGAAACATATTTAAGCGCACTAAAACAAAGTCAACTCTGGCACAGTGAAGCACACCACCATAACACACCACTTTCATAACTATCATAACTATGCAGCATACAGCTCCATTCTTAGTGCTTCTCTGTCTACAAATGAAAACACTTAAACTGGAAATGATGCAATGTTTTCCACGTTCAGGCTTGACAGGCTTATTCTCGAGACAATATTTGCTCTCATTAAAGTCAAAACATGACTCCGCTCTCAAGAGGCTTGTTAAACTTGATTGAGTCATGTTCACAACTTATATGAAAGGGAGGCATGAGTAAAGAACTTTGTAAGTTTTCAGAGAATGTTTTTCATGTGCTTCACAAAGGGAACTTCAGATGGTTGGCTTGGATCTGGAGCTTACACTGATTTATGGAGAAAAATTAGACGATTCACTTACAGGAAAACGGCATTTCTTTTTTTTTCACCTTCTCTACACAAACGTATAATGAACTATGTCTACATATTTGCTGTTCATTTTTACAGATTTTTTTGTCTTTTGATTATTATATTTTTTAAATTTAGTCAATATTTTGACATGTAATTTGAATTATTTTAGTCACTTTTATACTTTAACTAAAATTTAATCTAAATCAGTTCATGTGCAAAAAAGTGCACAAAACATACATGACAAAAATCTTCAAACATTTTATATTATTGTAGAAACGTATGAAAATGTACAAAAGTTGCACACAAAATAAAAACATTTATGCACAGTAATTAAAAGAGAAAGTTTACACTTCATTTGCCCTGAAAGAGTTAGTGGAATGCTTAATGCAGAAACAATTGTGAACAGCCCAAACCATCAATCTTCTCACAAAACAAACATGTCTAGCTGTTTCTGGTGAGAGATTTGTTACAAATAAATGAGTTTAGATAAGCGCCCATCTCTGCTATTAATTTATCTTTTCAGTCTCTCAGCCCATCCCTCACACACCTTCCAAAAATCCCACTTTTCTCCCTCCTGCTCTCTTTTCCGCTCATGCAACATCATCCTCCTGTTGTTCATCAGAGGCAAAAGCCTCTCTCTCTCTCTCTCTCTCTCTCTCTCTCTCTCTCTCTCTCTCTCTCTCTCTCTCTCTCTCTCTCTCTCTCTCTCTCTCTCTCTCTAATACATGTTGAAATGCTGGTTTATGCGCCAGTGCATGGCATTGTTATGGAAAACATCCACATAGTTGTGTCTAAGCACATGTGTGGTCTGTCTTATTCCGTCTGGTGGGGCGTCTCGCGCTGCATGCTAATACTCTCTGTTATGCATATTCCCTATGTGTAGTTTGTTGGTCAGTAAGACAGCTGCATATGCATTATGCATGAGAGGCATGTTTTGCCAGACTATGGCAGGTGCGGTGGTATTATGGTGTACAGCAGGAAGGAGGCTATGGCATGTTATGACAGGTCACAAGGTGTCATTGTAGGCTGTACCTCCCTCAGGTAGTGGAATGATGACAGTGTATAGCACAGTATGGGGTACCGACAGTAATCTGATGTTACAAATATCAATAACAACATACAGGCTAATTTGATTGCCAGATGAATGTGCAAATTTGAGTAAGAGGGTGAATATTCATGTAGATACACAAGATTTTGATGCGTGTGGTGTGTATCCAGTCCAATATGAAGTGAGTAATAATTCATCTTGCTTGGCGCTCTTGATTCGTCTGAATTTGGAACTGTTGAAATATTGAACTGGCGTAAAGTGTGCTTAGGTGCACTGGAGACCATAAACAATGGTCAAGGTCAGTCTGAGGCTGTTTTAGAGTGTTAGAAACCATCAGAATTATCAATTAATTATCTATATATGCAGAAAGCTATGTCTAAACCAAGACATACCTCTTGTCATATATCTTGTTTATATGACATGCTAATATCTGACTCTCAGGGGTCAAGGAAATATGAATGAATATGCAAATGCCAAAAAAAAACAGACTGTTAATAGTAGAAAACAGTCCATACTGGTTTATGCACACTTATACTCCAATAAGGTTACATATAATTAATAGCAGCATACCAGATGCAGTACTTGTCTAAAATGATTTATTAATTTTCATTTTAGAAATTAAAATTATTGTATTTCAAATAAATGCTGTTCTTTTGAACTTTCTACTTATTAAATAATCTAAAATAACAAAATATATTAAGCAGCACAACTGTTTCAACATTGGTAATAATAATAAATGTTTCCTGAGCAGCAAATCAGCATATTATAAATGATTTCTGAAGGATCATGTGACACTAAAGCCTGGAGCAATGATGCTGAAAATTCAGCTTTGCCATCACAGGAATAAATACAATTACATTTAAAAAAAACACTCAGATAAAGATTCTCCACAATATTACTCTTTTACTATGTTTTTGATTGATTAGATGCAGCCTTGGTGAGCATAAGAGACTTCTTTCCAAAACATAAAAAAAATCTTATCGACCAGGGCAGAAGACCAGTGATGTATGTTGTGAAAAAATCTCAGAGTATCATTTATTTACCAAAAATGAAAGAAAGAAAAATCGCGTTCAGTACTAACAAGGAGAGCTTCTGCACTTTTTTCCAACACTCTGCACAGCAGTCAGTCAGCCTCAGGACAGCAGCGAGCGCTCAGTGACAATGGACTCTTGCTTGACGCTCACTGTGCCTTGTCACTACTGCTTTAAGTCCAGCATTAAATCTGTCCTTTGTGGAGACTGATCTTCCCAGAGTGCATCAGGTGTCCTCAAGGTCCAGGTCTGATGCAACATATCTGAAGAAACAACCCCCACCTCTCTGGAGCAACTGAAGCCTGCACAGCCTGGCCTTCACCTCCGCCAGCGCACACATCCCTTTGTTTATTTATTTTGTTCCCAATGTATTTGTTCCTAATGTATTGTATTTGTGTCAATTGGCTACAATGACATGTACAATTTTTGTTTCAATCGGACTGAATTCATTCCGCTTGATGAATCTGAATGTAGTGTTTACATGAACGCTAAACATGTGATCGGGTTGATGTGCGATTTTTTGACAAGCGCACACTGCACGAATATACAGAGTTTCCTGCTGTTTGCCCATAATAACCATTCTCCTACATTGGTTCTTAGTTTGTTTTAAACAGCAGACTTAATATTTATCCATTTCTGGTCATAATTTGGAGACAATGAGCGAGCATACGAACCGTTGTGCTGTGCTGCTTATATTTATAACAAAATCTAATCTGTGGATGGGAATCCGAAACAAGGACTGGTGGGACTCCTGCTCCACTTCACAGATGATTAGTGAAAGGAGAATTTTAGAATGACAGGACACTCATTTATATGACACTTTATTCAACAGGAAGAACAGCTCGCTCCGCGTTTCATAGGCATGCGCCATTTTGCTATTTCAACGTCATTGCAGATGCGCAGTTTCAATTTCGCTTTTCAATCTGATCAAGTGTTTACATGTTCTCTCGATCGGATTAGAAAAGGAATAAACCACCCCTTTCAATTGGATCGAAATTTAATTAGGATCGAGCTCAATAGGATCGTTAAAGTGCCTTCAATCCGATTACTAACGGATTATTTGGTAGTCTTCACTCGCCACAAGGTCTGGACTATAGAGAGTGTAGAGTCGAATAATGTCCGACGGCACTTCTTGAACACATTTAGGAATTACATTAAGAGCTAATTATTATGAAAATGTGCCATTGGTTACACCAAATGTGAGCCATGTCACACCAATCTGAAAATACAATTATTAGAATGAAGCAGGAAATATTACCAAGGTAAAACTAATATTAATAAAAAAATAATAATTGTGTGACCTTTTGAAGTTGAACAGGAGAGAGAGAGAGAGAGAGAGAGGGAGAGAGAGAGAGAGAGAGAGAGAGAGAGAGAGAGAGAGAGAGAGAGAGAGAGAGAGAGAGAGAGAGCATCAAAAGACCATCAAGAGACCCTCTGCACGCAATCCAATGATCATGTTCATATAACATTCATAAGACTCATCTGCAGGTCCAAGAAGTCATTAAACACAGGCATTTCACACTAAGAGGTTTTCAAAACAGGAGGAATCCAAAGAAATCCCTCCACCCATTTGATCAAATATTCAACAGGGAAAATTGATAGCATTCAGTAATAAAAGAGCTCTGTGAAAATACTATTGAATTTCTTTCTTTTCTTTTTAATTTGTCTTTAAGTCTGAATCTTGAAATCTAAACTAACAGAAATACAAACTCATTATTAACAACAGACAGTGATATGAATGCAAGAAACACAGAGGTAAGCAATATGTCTGTGTCTGCCCATGCCTGCGCACTAGCACTGGTTAGATTATCTATAATTTAATAATGCAGATATCACAACAAACACTGGAAGTACATTTCAAGAGAGCAAAACAAGCATCAACACTGAAGACTGTTGTTCTCTATATACCATACTTCTAGTTCATTCATGTTTATGCACATGATTCAAATCTGTGTACTAAATAAACTAGACGAATCCAGAAAAGAAAAAAAACCTGTTACATTAATTTGCTGGCATAAGAGAGAAAAACTCAATGACTAGAAAACAGATAAAAAAGGAAGTCTGAGATGAAGAAAATTAGTTCTTATAAATGTAAACTTTGCCATTGTGTTTTTATAAAAGCCCAAGGATTTCAGTGGAGCTTTTAAAAATGCATTTATATTATCAGGATGAGCCAATTACATTTCTGTTTGCTGTCTTGATGAGTATAAAGTCCCCTTTTCACATTAGCCTCTGTTTGACCAATCAAAGGCAGCCTGTGGATCAAGTAGACAGAATGGAAAGAGTTTCACATAATGGCAGCACTGCAGACAGGACATATTTAAAGCTGACGGTTTGTCTCCCTTTAGGCCAGAAGACAGACATCAGTGATAAACGTGACAGAAATTGATGCAAATTGAGCTGCAAATGAAGGTAAAGGCAGATATTGCTTATAGCCGCCCTACTGATGAAACAGAAGCTGTAGGGCTGATTGTGATTTATTTGAATATTTTGGCCATTATTGTGACTTCTTGAACAGGATGTATGATAGTTTGCTTAACATGTTTCAACAAATAAATAGCAGTGATCCAACACACTTTCATGGTAATTTGTAACCATTTTGGCAAATTGGAGAGGAATTCGCATGCATTTGTATGATAACACCCTACACTTTCTTAAAATCTGCCTACAGTACCCCCTACTGAGGGTTATATGTTTAGGGGTGGACTTTCATTTGTTTTTCTTCTAAAAATCTCCAATTCGTTAAATAATTATGTTTTCTCATGAGATTGTGTAGAGCAGTCTGAAATTAATCTATTCCAGTAAATCTAAAGGATTGTCTCCAATGCTCCAGAAATGTGTAAATGTGTATACAGTGGGATTACCCATGCATGTTTATAAGTAACCAGTAACGAGGCCATATTCTGCTATGTTAAAAAACAAAACATGCTCAAACAGACATGCTGAAGTTCAGCATGTGACATTTAACAGAATAATGAGAGCGCTTGTCAGAAACTAAACCTGCTTTACGGATTTCCCCTTTCTTACATCTCTCTGCTTCTCCCTATCATTCCTGCTACAGCTCTTTTCATTAAAAATATATTTTCATTCACCTCCATAACATGGACATGCTTTTATTAATTGTTACTTATTAAATGTTTCCGTTATTCACTTAATTGTGATAATTTATAAAAGCAACATATACTTTGACATTGTTAAAGCCTATTTTGCTGTTAGTTATAGCATTCTCTTATTCTTGTCTGTGAAACTTGTGATATAAAAAATGACTGCAACATGGGGATAGGCACTAAAAGAGAGCCTGGAGGATAGTGGAGTAAAAACAGAGTAGACAGAGAAAGAGGGAGAGAGAGAATGATGGTGAATGAAAGAGTTGGAAGACGAGTGACGGGAGCAGGGTGGGCTCTAGCCTCCCAGACACGCACAATGATTCCAGTTCAGGAACAAATTGGCCAATTTTTCATGGCATGCCCCTTGGCAGCCTCATCTATTTAAGCTTTTTATATTTATTTTCAGATTTCAGACTGTAGCAAGCATTCATCAGACTGAAGAGACAACTACGCAACTCTTGTTTGGATCCGGCTCATGTTCACACCCAAACTGCTCTCAGTCAAATCGCTGTTACTTTTCTTAAGAAGATGCGGATGTTGTTTTGTGGAAAGTGCTTACATATTCCAGGTCTAAATCAAGCTGATGGTATTTTGCCAGTGCATAATGATTGATGAAGAAAAAGAATGAGAGAAAGATGAAGATATTACAACAAACACTTTCTAGTGTCCATGAAAAAAATGGATTCCATGACTGTGGGATGATGTGGAAACTTTGGATGTGTTTGTATGAATCTGGGCAGTGGATATTCAGGGATCTTTAAAATAAATATTAAAATATGATATACTTAAATGCATGTTAAAATGTTGCATTTAATGATACAAGGTGAACAATATAAATGTTTAAATATCACTGGAGATAATACAAAAAGTCTCCACTAACTGTCCCATGCAAAAAATAATAATATCTGGCTTTATATTATATAAGGTTACAGTTGTATAACTGACTTTTTTGCATTTCAATGAAACCTTAAAGTTTCCTAAGGCTTGAAAAAAACCAATAATTCAAATGAGTTTGTTTCCAAATAAACAACAATTTAAGGTTCATTTATGCATGACGTTATGTCTTATTTATGCAGGTGCGGCTCTGAATGATGAGTGACAAATACCAGACATGGAAAAATGTCTCAGGTTACGACTGTAACCTTTGTTCCCTGAGAACAGGGAACAAGACTGTGTCAGAACGCTAGGGGAACGCCTCAGTGTGACTGATGACTGGAACACTGTATAATCACGACAAACGTATTGGCCGGCGTCAGCCATGATGTTATCCTCTAGCGCGACCAGGAAGTATAAAAGGGGCACCTAGAGAACATGTCATCCACTTCTTCGTCTGAAGGGACTGTGCAAGCAGGCCGGAGGCATGGCGACGAGACGCAGTGTCTCGTTCCCTGTTCTCAGGGAAAAAGGTTACAGTCGTAACCCTTTCAAAAGGGAACTCGCACTGCGTCAGAACGCTAGGGGAACGATCTACCCACGCTACCATGCTGAGGGGATGCTTCGCCAATTATGGCTGTTTACAAGCACAAACACCTTTAAGGTAAGACACGGCGGGCAAATTTTTTTTTTCACTGGTCAAATTTGAGACTTTGGGCTATTTGTCTTCTATCTTGTATTCTTTCAGACTTGTGGTGAAAAAAGTCCAAAATACACATTTAGGTCTTTATTTTACTACACTGTCTATTTGCGTCTGTAGATTTCTCCGAAATTCAACAAAAGTTGCCGTTCTAAATCAACGCGCTGCTCCGCGATCTCTGTCTGCTTCCTTTAATCACACACACCGCTGGGAAGCTCTCTCTCTCCAGTACAATGCTGTCGGATCCAAATATGGTAATTTCCTTTTTATCAGCAACCAATCGTGAAAGTACAATGGGCATTTAACTCTAAAAGCAAAATCTCATTGGCTGATGTCAATTTCTGACAACATGATTCGTTCAGTGTGATCACGTGACGCGCTCTGACATTTAGCTGTGTGTTTTTGACTGTTTTTCTGTTCAGTTAAAGGCCATAAATGCTGTGTCTATAAGTTTTATTGTGATTTAGGTGGTTTGTATTGTTGTTGCTAATGATTTGATGAGATATTGTGTCTATAAATAGTTGTTTCCACTAAAAAAGTGTGAATTTTTACATTACAAATCTTTAAATGCCTTTTTCTCAAAATGAGTTTTTTGTCATTCTCCAGTATACACATCTCAGCCTACACTTAGCAGTATTCTGAAGATATGTTCAGAGGGATTTGTTAATAAATCTGAAAAAAAAAAATAAAAAAAAAAAAAAAATATGGCGAAAATCTATTTTTTAAGGCTATGGACAGTATATTTTGATTTCCTAGGTAATGAAAGCATATATCCTGAAATCCCCCTGAACATCTTTTTTCATCTTGCATTTATTTCAGCTTCAAAATGAAAAAATAATAATTTTGCATCTGGCTTTATCATATGTTCAGATCTATCTACCGAAAAAATATGCAAAATTGCACATATTTAATGAGATAATGTCTAATTTGCATAATTAAACATACAAATTTAAAAAACTTAATACATTTTTTTTTATGAACTTGTGTAAGTAATCAACTGAGGAAGTTGCATGGTGATATCTATTATTAAAATTGTACCCTATTCACCTGTAGTGTCTCGCCTTAACTCTCGTTAAAACCCCTTACTGCTTACACGTCAGGCTGTCAGTAGCTCTACTCCCTAAGGCCACTGCCCGAGCTTCATGCTAAGCGAGGAAGTACCCCTGTGCTTTCACACAAAGGACTTGACCCAGCTCAAGGGCATGGATATCACAGCCCGATTTTAGAGGGGGGTTTATTTAAGGGAGTACGGCCCAGAGCCTATGGACCCTAGCCTGCTACTTTGTGGGGTAACATTGTCAACCCGAATACCAGGGAGGCTATCATGCTTATCGCTGAAGCCAACAACCTGATTTCACAGTCATCACAGTCATCACAGTCTCTAGCCAGAGACGATAGCTCCTTCGCAGTGCTATGGGAAGTAGGGATGGTAAGATTCACCGATTCGCATCGGTGCATCTGCATAAAAGCTAACGATGCGATGCATCGATTTAAATAAGTGTGCATCGGATACAAGTTGGCATTTGTATCGCGATGCATCGTTTCTAACATATCTGCATTTGTAAAAAACGATTTATTCATATGTAATTATTAGTAGATGCGCTATACTTTTACTATTTAGAAAGTGACCAATCATTTGTGACCAATAGTTTATTATGTAACAGCTGCATTCACACCGAACACGGATAGAGCGCCTGGAGCGAGTGATTTCCATGTGAAGTCAATGTAAAGACGCGCGTCTGGAGGTCCTATGGCGCGATAGACGCGTTTAGCCACGATTTCGCCTCATTTGCGTGTCCAGTTTGACAAGATTGAACTGTTTGAACTTTCTGAACTGTTGCTCGAGCGCGTTCTCTCATCACCACTGCTGCTGCTGTAAATATGACGTATCACAACACTACGGAGACCGAGCCGTGTCCTGAGCGCATTTTTCTCCATTGCATCGTATTACATTGAATCGCATCGAAATCTGATAGCACCGCATTGTAATAGTAGTGAATCGTATTGCATCGCATCGGTAGCTGCTTATGTGTATCTTTAAATGTATCGTATCGTTGGCTATGCATCGAGATGCGCATCGCATCGGCCTCAGTTATGGAGATGCACATCCCTAATGGGAAGCGGAGGCCTCAGCAGGATGACTCTAAGAGCAGAGGAGGCCTGCCACACTTACACCAATGTGGTCTCTAGAGCGTTTTTCTCATAGTGTGAAAAAATTCACAGTGCAGAGCTTAGTCAGTGAAGGGCCTGAGAACAACTCTGTTATATTCACGGCTATCCATAAAACGGAGCACTCTATAGAAATGCCCTGCTAACTAGGGGAGTACCATCTACGTTTCTTGGAAAAACAACCTCATGGATGCTCTAGTAGGGCCTTACCACATGACAGCATTTTAAAGGGAGGTGATCTGACCACCGTCTCGCATTTAGAGATGTATAGCGCCTCCACAAGGCTACGGGGAGCGGAGGCCTCAGCAGGGAGACTCAAGAGAAGACAATATGTTAGATAATTCCAGCTCAAAGCCCAAGAGGCGAAGGGCCAAAAAAGTCTGCCATTTAAGAGAGTGACCCCTTATCTACCTCTACCTGCAGCAGGGCCGGGCTGCCTGCTTGGGGCTCTAAGGCCGGAGGCCTCAGCAGATAACTCTCTGGAGTGAGAGGAAGCCTAACCACGTCTTCCTAACCACGGGAAGGAATGGAAGGCTCACCGGGGCTGGTGGGTGTGGCTCATCAAGCATTCCACGAGCGGCTTCCCTCTCACGCGCTGCCATGGCAACTCAAGCCTAGCGGTGGCACGCTCCATCACCTCCACCAGCTCCGCATACGCGGGGCAGGGGGGCTGGGCAGGTTCAGCCATCTCGGCATTTTCACCCGCTTTAGCCCCATCCTGCTCATCCGGGCTTGAAGCCACATAGAGCACTGGCTTTTGGACCAGAGGATGCATCAGAGCCCAGCAGCTGTCCCTCGAGAAGAGAGACAGACGAGAATGGAGCGTTTTCATTGAGAAACGCTCACAGTTTGCGTACTCCGCCCCCTCAAGGACCGAGCGCGCGTGCTCTTCACCCAGACAAAGCACATATAGGTTGTGAGTGTCACCAGGTGTGGGAAACCCGTATCCCAACAAACAGCCTTCTAATTAAAGAGCATACATAAATGTATTTGATGTCTGAGCAGTAGCAAAATCTGTAGTTCTCATTACAATAGTTTGTAGTCTATTCTATAACAGCTGGATTTGCCTCATTAAGGACAGTGCATACAAAGACAAGGTGAACATACATTATAAAAAGATGACGAAACAATAAATAGCAAAGGCCATCACATTCATTTAAAATCCAAACTTTTATGCTTCCTTACTCTTTCTGGCAGTCAGAGCGAGAGAGACCAAGTGTATGTGGGGGAGCTTTTGGAAGATGAATTTGGGGCATTAATGCTCAGTCGTTTTGTCAAGATACAGTAAGCGGAGCAAGATTCAAGGACAAACAATTTGTCATGCACACGAACTAGCTTTAAGATATGAGAACGCGAAGGACATGTTTGACTGCATAGTCCCCTATGTATTAGAAGACACTGATGTGTAAATGTGTGCCTTTATTTGTATATACACATGTAGCCTATGTGGGCTTGAGAATGTGAGATTTTAACAGCAGACTCAATTCAATAAGTGCAACTGCATTCATCACAAGAAAGGAACAAGGCACGCATTTGCATTAAGCAAACAATTGCACAGAAGTTCATCAAATATTCAACATAACACATATAACATGCAAACATAAACAACTGGGTTTGGAGGTCGCAGAGTCTTTCTGATCATCTTCATTATTCTGAAAGCAAAAACTCTGGGGATACATTGTTTTCCACTCTTCTTTGAATCAGTGATTCCTTACTGACTGAAGGAATAAAGGATATGAGGAATATGAACCAGCTGTCATTGAGACACACACACACACACAGACACAAACACACCACGCACACACACACATTAATGAGCATCATCCTGGTTGTCAGGTGGTTCTAAAGCTGTAGACAGACTGCCTGCTTCCTCATGACCGGTGAGGATCAACCTTTCTCTCTCTCACACACACACATACACACACAATCATTAGCATACTTCAGCGCTTCCGTCCCAAGCCAATTTCCAGAGATCAGCTTTCTAGTCTGCTGCTTAATTTGTAAAGAATGAGACAGAGTTGGTTTAAGCTAAATGTGTAACCAGAACAAGTTTAAAGGGAGACATTAAAATTCCTCAGATGTTCACAAAAGAGGTGCATGCTGGGTAATGGAACACAGTAATGGGAAAGAGCAACAGGAAGCTACACAAATGACACATGCTTCCACTGCATTTGTATCAGTGTGTGTGTGAGAAAGAGAGACGCAAAGGACGAGTCTCCAACTGAGTCTGTTTGTTCTGTACCTCTGTTGAGATGTGTGTGTCCCTGTGTGTGTGTATAACTAAGTCCAATTAGGGGCAGTAGTGGTCTGGCACTGAGCTGCTTAAACACACATAGAATACTATTGTTAGATGAATCCTTTCAGAACAGAATTAAAATCTAGGGAAATTTTTCATTTCTCCAATAATTTACAAAACAATGCTGCATTTATAAATACAATACAAACAGTAATATTGTACAATGTATGTAAAATTTATTTTCATATAGCCATCACTCTTCAGAAAATCATTCTTCAGAAATCGTTCTGATACGCTAATTTGATACTCAAGAAACATTTATTAATGTTGAAAACGGTTGTGCAGCTTAATATGTGCGTTTTGGAAAACATGATACATTTCAGGATTCTTGATGAATAGGGTTCAAAAGAACATGATTTATTAGAAAAACATTCTAAATGTCTTTTCTTTCACACTTTACTTTTCACTATTATTAATTCACTATTACACACATGGATTTGTTCTAAATTACTTTAAGAAAACAAATGAGCAAAATGATAGCGGTATCATGTAGTTTCATGTTGTTTTTAAGACATGATTTCTTAAAATTATACATTAGTTATAATTATCTTTCAAAATAATATATTTGTATTTATTATTTTTATTATTCAATTTCATTGTTAGAATTAGACGATTATAACTGTAACAACTAAAATAGCGTATTATCTTGTAAAAAGTCCATGGCAAGGAGTAACAGCATTTTTTTTTGGACAAAATTTGTTTGAGGATTATTACTGAAATCCCATGAAGCAGTTTAGTGTTTAATGTTGTTTATACAGTAGGCTGCCTCATATGCTACATAAAGACCCACTTATCACCGGTATGTTCTATTTAGTTCAGTTCATTGACTTCTTGTTTGTTTTCATCCATCACATGTGTTTCTTTGTCTTTGTTTTCCTGCCACTGATCAGTCACCATGGACACTGACACTAATCATCACAGCTGTTTGTCTTTTAGTTTTTTATCACTGTGTATTTAAGTACCTTCCTTTGTGCTGTTCATTGTTGATTGTGCACACTGTCTCGCATGTTGCCTTGTTTTTCTGAGCTCGTAATAAATCTTATGTTATTTTATAATCATCTTCGTCTTCTGTCTGAGGGTTACACTGTCCATTATTGAACTTTAATGATCATATTGTGACTGGATATAAATATGATAGTTCAAACCGTATTTTGAATATCGTCCCCTTGGAACCTGGAAGGTTCTATCTGACATTTTTGTAAAAATTTAGTTATTCACATATTCTTATTCTGTGACCACTTCTTTACATTATGTGATGTTGTTTTTTAAGTTGTGTACATTTTGGAACTTTTTATTTAGAAAATAAAAAGGTTCTTTCTACACAGTCGAATGGAATGCAAAAACTTTAAAGCTCAATATCTCAAAACCAGTCAGAATGCAGATAGAACCTTATAATTCCAAGGTGGCGATATGGCACCATGCTTTTCAAAATAAGATTTTTTGTTGTTGTCTCGATATGTTGCTCATATGTGTGTGTTTCGGTTACATATGGATTTGACCCAAAATAACAATAAAATTGTCTTGCTGTTGTAAGGAGAAGAAGAGATGAAAAAAGGAGCCAGGAGCAAAAGAGGAAAGGGTGGAATAATCAGCGTGTAAACCTGTGGTGCAGGACATGAAAGAGCATTCACTGTCACCTTCAGTCACAGCTGGGACCTTCAACCCAGCAGCTATAGAATTACAACATATAGGACATCTAGAAGAATTGACATCATAGCCC